>NC_050576.1:123790991-124397866 GCF_011100635.1 Trichosurus vulpecula
GTAGCAGATGCAAAGCAGAGTGAGAAGGAAAAGGAGGAGGAGAAGTGACTAGTGAGTACCCTACTTTTCACATGTTCTGTTCTTTGAGGTAGGCAGTGAAGGTTTTATTCCCATTTTACAGATAAAGGAATTAAAATTCAAAGATGCCTCTGATTAGAATAAAATTTTGTGAAACAAAACTTTCCAGTTTTTAGACTCTAGCCATGTTAAAGATGAAAGGCTACTTTGTTCAGTTAAAAGGTTATTTGACAAGAACTGGACCTTAAGGTCTTGAAATTTCAAGGACCTAGAAAGACCTGCATCTAAGACCTGACTGTGAGTCATACTGACTTTGAGACAACGGGCAAGTCATTTAATCTTCTGGCACCACAAATGGCTCTCTGAGACTATGTATTGCAGAAAAAGTATAAATCAGCATTGAGAGAGAGAGAGAGAGAGAGAGAGAGTATGTGTGTGTTTCCTTACCAGGAGTTCTGGTATACCAATGAAATTGTAGGTCTGTGCCAAAAAAAGAAAAATAAAATAAACTGAAGAGTTATTTACTTGACAAAGGAGAAAATTCAACCAAGTTGATATATTCTAAAAGTTATTTAAGTCAGAATTAGATTTAAAATTTCAGTTTAGGGCAGGCAAATCTGGGGAAAAAATTTCCAGACTGAGATTCATTCAAGTGATTCCCATTGCCCTTCAGTTGCTACTAAGGTTTGTCACAATCTACAGCAAAGACAAATGTTGTGTTGCAAAAGCAAGGAGAGTCTCAATTTCCATATGTTCCTTAACCAGATTGGAAGCTGTTATTGGAAAGAGAAATCACCCACTACCCTGAAAATTGTAATCCACAATTTATTTTCAAAAGACTTGAAACTTTTGGTGGTTTTGCAAATCCCATGAGTATCATATCCATGGCCTGATATTTCATTCTCCAATGCCCTTGCTGCAGTATTTGGTAAGGCTGCCTCCCTTTTGCATATGAGTAGGGTTGCCAATTGTCAATAAAATTGCTGACTATCAGTAAAAGAAATATTGAACTGTCAGGGAAAAACACTTACACCTCAGTAAGGAAAAAAAAAAGCAGAATAATTAGGATCATATATTTTTCTTAGTCTGGCATCTATTTCCTGACTACACAAGTCCTTTTTACAGTGCAATCTGTGTTTTTAGGCTTGGAGGGAGGCAGGGAGTAGCAGAGTGGTGGGCTTCATAAAAATAGATATGTAGCATAATAAAAAATCCAGAGCAATCGAAAATCACTCAGAAGTCTCAGTTCTTCCATCTGAGCTCGTTTAACCTACAGCATACAACAGGCATTAAAGAAGTCCATTTTAAACAAGCCAGGCTTTGGAACCTTGATTGGGAGATCCATTTCGGGAGGTGAAATTCAGAGCTCTTAGATCAAATCCCAAATGAGATGATTGGCAATAAATCAATTACTTAGTGTTTTGATAACTCTGTCTTTGAAATAGTAGAATCTTACAATCTGACTTGAAATATTTAACAAGTTTTTTTAAAGAGGGACAAACAAAAAATATATGTGAATCATTGGTAAGGATTGAGTTTCTCTGTAATGAATTAGATAAGTTGTACTTTAAAAGGTCCAAAATATTTCCTGATAAAACTTATTAAAAACTTCTGAACTTTGGCAACATTCTACCTCTCTACCCCACATCTTATGAATGTACAAGTTCTGGTCTGAGGTCCAGAAGTAAAGTGGAATATCTTGTTTATAATTTTTAAGGAGAGGCCTTGTTCCCAGTTAATGAGGAAATGCAGTAGAGTAAACGGGGTATAGTCAATCAGTTTTGTAAGATGAGATGAATAGATTTCTTAACTATCTTAACTGGGTGGCACTAGATAAAGGATTCAGAGAGACCTGAATTCAAATATGGTCTCAGACAATCACAAACTTAGTGACCCTAAGAAAGTCACTTGGCCTCTGTTTGTCTCAGCTTCCTGATCTGTAAAATGGGGATAATAAATAATAGCACCTCCCTCCAAGGATTGTTGTGAGGATAAAATGAGATAATATTTGTGAAACATTTGGTAAACCTTAGTCAGCCAACTAGCGCTTATTAAGTGCTTACTATGTACAAGACATTCTGCTAAGCATTCTATAAATGCTAGTTATTATGATGATTGCTTTTGCTGTTGTTACTGTTGTCATTTTACCGACCAACTGTTTGAGAAAATAAAAGGTTCTGGTAGGTCAAAATCAAACCTTACAAAGAGTAGGGAGCATATTGATCAAAAAGGAGAAAAACAACTGATTAGATGAGGAATATAAACCAAAGTAGTGGTTGGTTATCATAGGTTTCCTACAACTGAAATTTTTAAATTAAGAATGACACAAACAACTGATTAGATGAGGAATATAAACCAAAGTAGTGGTTGGTTATCATAGGTTTCCTACAACTGAAATTTTTAAATTAAGAATGACACAAACAACTGATTAGATGAGGAATATAAACCAAAGTAGTGGTTGGTTATCATAGGTTTCCTACAACTGAAATTTTTAAATTAAGAATGACACAGATTTGGGGTTGGAAAAATTAAGGATATTAATCCTGAACAAGAAAATACTTGAGAGGTATATGACAGCTGTCTTCAAGAATGTGAAGATCTGTCCTGTGGAAGAGGGATCAGACTTGTTCTAAGTGGCCACAGAAGGCAGAATTAGGAGCAAATGATAAAAGGTGGAAAAGGCAAATTAATCTTGATATGAGGAAATCATAAAAATTAAAGCTATACCACTGTAGTGAAGGTGTGGTCTTGGTACCCACCCCTCTTCCTACTTTGAGTTAGGTCATCCATCCAAGCTGAACTCATGCTGGCAGGTGGGAAGGTTCCCAGACAGAATCTAAATTCTGTTATATCTCCCTCTTCAAGGTCCTAAGGGTAAACTGGTAGGGGAAATACACTCCTACCACTCAGAATTTTAATCCCTAATCCCCTGACCATGAACTTTCCATTTAACAAATTAGTCAATATAACAGCACTGCCTCTTAATGAAAAATATTTGCTAAACATAAAACAATGACTAAGACATAACTTTCCATCCATAAACCTAGGACATATTCTTTCATCAATGTCCACAGTGTCCAGAGAAAGTAGGAGAGAGGATTCTGGGAAGAAGGAGGAGTAGGTCAGAAAATTCAAACTCTCAAGATTTTCCCCCACAAAAGAGTTAAAATAGTGCCTCAGGGTGAACATAGAGGGGTAAAAATAAATAAGAGTAGGAACAGAACAGGGGTACTTCTGAGATTATCAGACAAGATCTGAAGAAAAATCCCAAAATGAGTTTAGTCCCAGTGAAGAGTAAACACCTTGAGGCTAGGCTCCACTTAAACAATAAGACACAAGCCCTGGGGTTAGCTGGGTTAGGAGACTGCCTTGGACCCAGCCGCTGGAACTTTTATCCCCAGGACAGTGAGGAGAGGTGGGTGTCTGAGCCAGGGAAGATGGAGGGAGCCTCTGCTGACAAGGAACACCAGACCCAGCTGTGCTACAGAGACAAGGCTGGGGGTGAGAAGGAACCAGCACACACCTGGTGAGTTCAGAAACAGTGGAGCAAGGATGCTGCTGGCTATAGGCACCTACAAGAGGCTGGAAGTCTTGATTTAGGTTCCAGGCCAGAGGGGAGAACTGAAGAAGGATCTGAGGCCAGAGGCACCATCCCCCATGCCCCAGGACTAGAGGTGATTACAAAAAAATAAGCTCCTACAAATAAAAAAATGCACAGGAAAAGGAGAAAGAATGCAACCATAGAGAGCTATTACAGGAATAGAGAAGACTGGGGTTCATCTTCAGAGTAGGATACTGAAGCAAAGAAACCCTCTTCTACACCAAAGAGTAATGTTAAATGGTCACCTACCCAAAAAGAATTCATAGAACTTTTAAAATACTTTAAAAATTAAATGAGAGTGAGGAAAAACTTTAAAAAAATGCAAGAACAATCCAAGAAAAACAAGATTATGAAAAGAAAGTCAACCGGTTAGAAAAGGAGATCCAGAATTGTAAGGAAGAAAATGACTTTGAAAATCAGTATTGGGCAAGGGGAAGCCAGTGAAGTTATGAGATCAAGAAATAATAAAACAAAATACAAAGAATGAAAAGTAGAAAAGAATGTGAAGCATCTTATTGAAAAAAACTGATCTAGATAACAGCTCAAAGAAGTGAAAACATAAGAATAGTTGAACTGTGATTTAAAAAAATCGATACAATAACACAAGAAATAATTAAAGAAAATTGTCCTGCAGCATTAGAACAAGAGAGGAAAGAAGAACTAGGAAAAAAATCCACCAATCACCACCTGAAAGAGATCCTACAAGAAAAACCCCACAGGAATATCATAGTCAAATTTCTAAACCTCCAGCTCAAGGACAAAATATTATGAGCAACAAGAAAAATAATTAAATGTAGTGGTGCCACAATTTAAATCACACAAGACCTAGCAGGTCTTGGAACGCTCTGTATTGAAGCACAAAAGGGCTGTTGTTATGGCCAAAAATATACCCAGCAAAGCTAAATATAATTTTGAATGAAAAAAAAAATAACCATTCAATGAATTGTCAGATTTTCGGGACTTTGTTTAAAAAAAAAACCTGAACTTAATAGAAGATTTGACAAACAAGAGTCAAGAGAAATATAATGTACATACCACAGATTAATTATGAGGGACTCAATAAGGACAGACTATTTACCTCTTATGTATGTAAAATATAAAATGTATGTCTAAGATTATTATTAGTAATTGGGTAGTTCATAAGAAAGATTGGGGTAGACCTGAGTATGATATGACTTTAAAAAATAAAACCACTTAGGAATAGCTAAAAAAAAGAGTAATTATCTTATACAAATGAGGTGCAAGAGGAAGAACTGAAATATAGGAATTAGATGGGGAAGGAGGGCTGTTAGTTCTGGAAACCTACTTTAATCAGGAATTGGTTAAAGAGGGAAAAATACATATGTATCTAGAAGAGTATAAAAGTCTTCTAAATTCAGAAAGAAATAAAATGTTAAGAGGATGGGGGGGACAAGGGAGGGATCTCTAGAGGGGAGGGTGAGGGAACAGGTTAAAGCGTGGTATAGAAAGATGTTTAGATTAATGGGAATGGGAGGATAAGGGAGGGATCCTTGCAGGGGGAGTAGGTTAAGTAATAGGAGGGCAAGGTTGCAGGTAGAAGTAAAGTAGAGAAGTCGGGAAAGATAGTAAATAAGAGATATGCACAAACAAAAACAAAGATCAGGAGCAGAATTTAAGGAAAGTATATATATATATATATATATATATATATATATATATATATATATATATATATATATATATATATATATATATATATATATATATATATATATATATATATATATATATATATATATATTATATATAGTTTAATTGTAGCCTTCAGAGGTGGGGAGATGGAGAGGGGGAAAACAGAACAAAATAAAAAGTGCACAGAAAAGAAAAAAGAAAATTTACAAGGAAGCAAAGATGAACAGTTTTAACAAAAGGCATAGTATTTATTATATAAGTTTCTTGAAATGGAAACCTATTGCTATATATTTTGAATCCTTACATTCTTACATTCTATTGTGTACATGACATGCTTTTCCCCCTTTTCTTATTTTGTATTTGTTTCAATATTTAACTTTATGATATATTTCTTTTTCTTTTCTTTATTATAAATTTAAGTTTTACTATTTAAGTCTAAAATTGAAAAAAAAAGGGGAGGGGGAACAAACTTATATAACCATAGCATAGTAGTAAATGAGTAGTGAATGCATATGCCTAGGACAACTCATAACTCTGGACTGTGGACTTTGATATCCTTGACCACCTTCAGGGAGAGTCTGCACAACGAGTTCCCACAAGATGAGCAGGGTCACATGCTGATAGGCTCAGGATTATGACCTTTCAGACAAAATAGAAACCCTAAACCTGGGAACTATGGAAATTCTCCAGATCTGCTCCATTGACTGGGTTCTGAGGGGTTTCTACTTCTCAGGTAATAGATGGAAGAACATGGAAATATAAAAATAGGACCTCCTCCTTCCAATAAGCTCTTCCATCAAGCAAAGCTTTTTTCTCCATTTAGCTTTTCCATGTATCATGTAGGCTTGAAAGCTCTGAAATCTCCCTGTGACCCGGCTCTGAGGACTTTTCTCATATGCTTAGGTCTCATCTTGCCTCTTAACCAATTCCACAGCTTCAAATCAGAATCTCTTATTTGAAATGATTCACCTCTATCTTAAAGTAGTAAACCAAAATCTATTTTTTCAGCCAAGCCATAAGTAGGCAACCTATAATTGTGACATAGTTAAAAAATCACAGTAAAATCATGCTTTCCCTATTTTTAATCTTAAACTCCTCACCAGTCATATGTAAACATTATAGAGATTAGGAAACAGAACACTTAGATCGTCTTTTCCCTGAGTATGTTTTCTATCTGAAACTGCTTTTTTCAGTGTTTCTCATATAATTGTCTTTGTTCCCAAGCCCTTCCGATCAATGTCCAAATTTGAAAGGGTAATTACTTTACACAAAAGTGAATTGGCCCTGGATTTAGCAGGTTCCCCCTCACTGAAGTTCTTCAAGTAAAGATTATATGACCATTTCTCTCATATCATAGAAAATATTCTGTTTCAGGCCTCAGTTTCCTCATCCATAAAATGAAACTGTTGGATTAAGTGACCTCCAGAGATTTCTTCTGGCTCTAAATCTACAATCGTCCAAGTACTGGTTATACTAGATAGCCACTAAGTCCCTTCTCACTCTGAATTCTCTAATATTTAAAGGCTATTTTGGTAACTTTGGGTAGGGTTGCCAATGTAGGGACATGTAATCATTAGGTATTTGAAGGATCAGGAGTAGCTAAGTTTCTATAGCAACTTTGACACCACATTCTTTCCTGGTCTTTCCTAGTTTCCTACTTTTAGCCAGAAGTATATGCCTTCAGTCAGCCTATTGATCATAGACACCACCTTTTTCCCTCTATGCCACTGCCAACCCAATGGCATCTACAACACATCATTACCCCTCTTTCTTCAGACCAAGTGAGGCACTTGAATGATACCTAGATAAAGCAAAAAGGAGGCCCTGAAATAAGCAAAGTAAGCCATTTTTCCTGCCAGAGATTAAGAAATACACAGAAATTAGACTGAGAATGGGTGCATTTGTTTCTTTGTGATACACCCCCAGCCTCCAGTACATTCTGTTTTTTGCAATGTCATGATGTGTTTCAAAAATATACAGTGTGTGTTAAATTAGTTGTGGGAAATTTTCAAAATAAAACCTAAATCATGTTCCTTCTTCCCCCAGCCCCACTTCTACCTAAAACTTTCATTCATCCTGAAGGCTCTGGGAATACATCCAAGGATGTTTTATTGTTCTCAGAAGATATACGAGTGTTATTTGTCATGTGTAGTGTGTATGATGGGGAGGAGATGAGGAAGAGGGTGGCAGAGAGTGGAAAGGCGGGGGAGGCACTGCATTGACCTAATTTCTAAGAAAGAAGGTAGGATTAAAGGGATGACTCAAAACAGATGTAAGGCAGGGACCCCAAGAGAATGGAATGGCCCTGAGAGGTTACAAAGTTATTAATACTACAATAGGTTTTATGGGAGTTGCTTTTTGACTTAATGACAAATTTATTTTGGAGGATTACTTATACTCTATTTGTATTGATTATACAGCAGAAAAAGCATGATTGTTGTTCAAGGTGAGAAAAGTGGCCTTAGTACTATGAGATATAGTGAAAATGACCTCCTTGCTATTCCTTGTATAAGACATTCTCTCTCCTAATTCTATGAATTTTCAATGAAAATTCTTAGAATTATTTTTCTTCTCATCTCCTTCAGGTCCTAACTAAAAAAATCCTACCTTCTGAAAAAAAGACTCTCTCTATATCCCCTGAATGCTAGTCCCTTCCTTCTAAGATTATATCTAATTTACTACCTACAGATATATGTATAGATAGTAAATTAGATTTTATGTGTGTCTCTCTCTATATATATACATACACACATATATATATGTATGTATATGTATATAATCTTGGTCATATATAGTTATTTGCATAGTGAATCCTCCATTAGACTGTGAGTTCCCACAGAACAAGAAAAATTTGTGCCTTTCTTTGTATCTCTAAGTCTTAGCAAAGAGCCTGGCATATAGTAGGTGTTTAATAAATGGTTGTGTAATAAATACATAATTGTTTAATAAATATCATAGGTGTTTAAAAAATATTGTATACCATTTATATAAAACCAAAATGGATACATGACCTAGATATAAAGAGCAACATTACAAAAAAATTTGAAGAACATGGAACATACTACTTATTGGAATTATGTATAGGTGAATAATTTATGAATAAACAAGGGCTAGAGAAGAGAATGAGGTGTAAAATGGATAATTTCAATTACATTAAAGAAGGCTTGTACAAATAAAACAAATGTAGCCAAGATCAGAAGGAAAGCAGAAAATTGGGAGAAAAAAACTTTGTAGTTTCTCAGTTAAAGGTCTCATATCTCAAATATATAAAGAACTTTGTAAAATATGTAAGAATATAATTCGTTCCCAAATCAATAAGTGGTCAAAGGATATGAACAGGCAATTTTTAGATAAAGAAATCAAAATAATTCCTAGTTATATGAAAATACTCTAAATCATTATTGATTAGAGAAATGAAGATTAAAAACAACCTTGAGATATCATTTTTCACCTTTCAGACTGGCTAAAATGATTGAAGGGGAATGCTACAAATGTTGGAGGGGATATGGAAAAATTGGGGCACTAATTCATTGGTGGTGGAATTTTGAACTGATCCAACTATTTTGGAGAGCAATCTGGAATTACACCCAAAGAGTCATTAAACTACGTACACCCTTTGACTCAGCAACACCACTAAGAGGTCTATTTCCAATGATTAGTAGGGGAAAAGGAAAAGAACCTACATATTCTTAAATATTTATAGTAGCTCTCTTTGTGGTGATAAAGAACTGGAAATTGTGGGGATGCCTATCAATTGGGGAATGGTTGAACAAGTTGTGGTACATGATTGTGATGGAATACTGCTGTGCTATAAGAAATGATAAGCTCAATGATCTTAGAAAAACATGGATAGACTTGCATAGAATAATGAAGAGTGAAATAAGCAGAACCAGAATCATTTTGACTATTATAAATACCCATATTAGCTACAAAAGACATATGAAGAAAATATCTAAATCCAGAGAAAGAACTGATAAATAGAAGTATGCTTAGAATGATTTTACACATATACATATACACATATTTGTGTCTGATGATAGCTATCTCTAGGGCAGAGGGGGGTAGAAAAAGGTACTTTATTATATATTTAAAAAGAATAGCAAGTTATACATAATAGAGTTGCAGTTTTATTATACCTTTATATATCTTTTTATTATACTGTTACTGAAATGCTTGTTTTATTTCATAAATTAAAAATAAATACAAATTTAAAAATAAAATTTATAATTTGTAATTCATAAATTTATAATTTAAATTTAAATAAAATGTATAATTTAAAAATAAAATAAATATTTTACTTGATTTTTACTTGACTATTTCCATAAATAATCAGTTCTCTTTCGGCTTTGAAAGGAATCCCTCACTGGGTCACAGCTGCCACACTCCAAAATACTACTTCATTCCCTGGTGAGCCAAACCATTTCTATTTATGAAATGATTTTAATGACTCAGGTGTGGAGAATCAGGGCCAATGTTTTTCGCTATTAGCTTTCTTCTTACTCAAGCAAGGCAGAACAGGCTGTGAGGTGGGTTCCGTGAGACTATGTCTACACTATTGCAAGCAACACTATAATTATTCTTCAGAGAACATCACTGGTCTGTGAATGCTCAGCTGGAGAATTCACCTCTAATAAAACCTTGTTCCTTCCAGTTTTAACATTCTATATTTCTATCACTCACATACTTAATATCCATTAATATGTTGGGTGACTACCTTTGTTTCTTTGATTGTCTAATGGGTATCAATAAGCCATGTAAGCTATCTGTTTCTTATCACACTTTATAACCAGTCAACTATATCATCAATTGCGTATTTTACGTCACTTCTTTCATACTTTCCTGGAAATATGTCACAGCCTACATTATGTAGGCTTTTTGTGTTACCTGTTATTTTTCCAAGATGCAGTATTCAATTATTTTCACCTATAACAAATCACTGAGAATATTTGTACTAATGAGAAATGCAAAGCTAGGTGGCACAGTGGATAGGGCACTGGACTTGAAGTCAGGAAAACTCACCTTCCTGGGTTCAAATCTGATCTTAGATGCTTATTTACTAGCTGTGTGATCCTGGGAGATTCACTTAACCCTGTTTGCCTCAATTTCCTTATCTATAAAATGAGCTGGAGCAGAATATGACAAATCACTCCAACATCTTTGACAAGAAAACCCAAAATGGGATCACAAAGAATCAGACACAACTATAAAAATGGAACAATAACAACAACAGTAATGTTACCGGACTCTTACTCAAAGTCTCTTACCCAAAGCTTGGTAGAGCCTTCCAGATCTTGCACATTGCTGGGTCTATGGTCATTCCCAAACCCTCATGGAGTAGGACATTTGTTAAGGTCTTCTATGCCTAAATTCTCTGAATATCTCCATTTCTGAGTTACTGAAGCTGTCTTTTGCTACATTTTAAAGACTATGTCCATCTGAATTCCAAACCATCACCACTACGTGATGTTCACTGATACAGGCATCTATTCACCTTTTCAATCTCTGTGCCACACACTCTCAACTCCAAGATTGATAAAGATTCAGAGATCTTGGAAGCCATCCAGTCTCACCTACATCTGAACATTTATACTTTCTGAAATATTTCCAACAAATGACCTTCTGCTTTAAGACCAACATTCAAAGGAAACCCATGCATGGATAAGGAAAGAAAGTAGATTAGGAAATAACTCATCAAGATTAAAATTATAAGAAATGCTTAAAAGAAATTTAACCAGAACAATCTGGGCATCTCCTAAAATAATTACAATTACTTGGCTCTCTACATTTCATACCCACTTTCTAGTCCTGGCTTTTGGTTTCCATCATAATGTCCTGGTCCATGGATCTGGCCCTGAACTCCTGCTCCTTTCTTATTCTAAGCATGCAATACTACTTGCCTTCTCCAGGTTACCATACCGCAGTGATTATTCACCATATTTCTCTGTATTTTGTGTTCAATTCATTGGTTTCTTTAAAAAGAAAGCATGCCAAACTCCAGCTTATGAGAGTTGACAGCCCTCAGGTATTTTCACATAGCATTTAATAAGTTAATCACCTCTCCCCCCACCAAAAAAAGGAGAAAATCCTTCATCTAACCAGGGTAGGAAAAAATGCTTACTATAGGAATAAGGACTAGAACTAGACCTCTAATTTTATGGCGGAGAAGGTTTCTTGATAAAACTGCCAATGCAGGTTATCACTTTCTCTACAATTTGTGGTCTTAAAAAGTTGCCTAGATAATTAAGAAGTAATTCATTCCATTATGTGATGGAAGCAAGAATTTAAATTTTATCTTCCAGGTTTCAAGGTCATTTCTCTATCCACTGTGTAGTAGTACATCTTAGGCTGTTAACCATACCATGGATTAAATATAAACAAGTTTTACTGTCACCCCAAAAAGGATAATTTATCCCAAACCCACCAATCTATCAAATATTTATTGTTTACTATGATCTGGGCACTTCATTTGTCTGTATTCATGTAGTCTAAAGCCAGATTACATAAGGACTATTTTTCTTTAGACTGTTCAAGGAAAATTCTATCATGATTTCAAGAGAGATCTCTGGATTGTTTATGTCCTATTTTCTCATGTTGGAACACTTTTTATTCCTCTACTAATTCTGAAAACAAAGAAGTTTCTATTTCTGACCAACTTCCTTCTTATCTTTTTAGTTATGGCACAAAATGATGGGAGGAAACTACATTTTGTTGACTTCTGATCAGAGAAGACTTTTCCGGGTTTTGGTGTGAGAAAAACAATGTCATCTCACCTGACCATAAGCAAGACTTGTTCATAAGCAAGGCTTTATCTAGAAATTGTCAAAAGTATATTTTGTTATTTAGCTACAGGTGGTTTCAGTTTGATGAAAGGGAGCACAAGGCAAGAGGCAATGATAAGTTTTGATGCATTCACCTTCATCTGTATTTCTGCCTGAAGTACCTGGCTAATTATGGGGACCTAGAACAAAACAGGAAAATCAGAATAGGAGCTCTTTAGAATGCCACTTTCAATCATCAGTATTCTTGTTAGAAGAACTCATCTTCCCCTCCCTAGTTCAACCCTGACCTCTCTCTGAGAAAACTCTTTATTCTCCTTTGGAAGACTGCCATCCATGAATAAATCCTAGGACTTGTTTTGCACTTAACCAATTACCATCATACCTTGTTTCAGCTCTGAGGATATATTTTTAAATCATTATTATCTTGGAAGGCAGTATCCAAATAATGTTTTTGCTACATCTTCAAATCCCTTGAGGCTTCCCCATTACTCATAAGAATTTATCTTGAAATTATTTGGCCAATGAAGAAAAAAATCAGCTATGATTCTTGCCAAAAGAGATTCAAGTGGTATTGTGTAACTTTGGTGGTGCAGAAATGTTGAACCCAACTAGAAAATGGTTTCAAAGTTCATGAATGTTAGTTGCAGCATGAGGTTGAAAGAAAAAAACAATAGATTGGACCAAGATGGTGGCCCCTAGAGAGGAAACAAGATGGCCCTAGTGATCATCTATAGTAGAAAGAGCACTGGACTTGGAGTTATCCAATCTGGATTCAAATCTCACTTCTATTCACTTACTCCTCGTGTGACATCTATAAAATTAAGAGACTAGATTAGGTTACATTTAAAATCATTTTCAGGTCAGATCAATAATCTAAGCACCAAAATAAGTTTCCTAACTCAATATTTCTATGGAAAAACAACCACTTATATCTCTTATTTTTACAGCAGCTTTATTTCCAAATGTATCTGACCTTGTTCCTTGCCCAGAGAACCATCCTTGTAAGAAAGAATATAAAAGGGAAGGGAAAAGATCAATTCAGCAAAACAAACAACACAACAACTAAACCTGATGGTATATACAATGTTCCATATCCATAGTCCCATACCACTGGGGGAAAGAAGGAGAGGGGTATATTTATTCATATCTTCTTCTGGGACCAAGCTTGCTGACTCAGCATTTCTGATTCCAGATCAGGGTATAAGCTTTTGAACTTGTTATGCTACCCAAATTGAGGAATGGGCAGGGGGAAAGGGGGAAAGAGTTAATTATATACCAGTCCCTTCGTGACAATCAAACTGAATATAATGAATAACCTCTAATGACCCATTGTATGGTCATTTAAAAGAATTGGGGGTCTCTTCAGGATTGAGGTGGTCTAGAACATTGGTGAAATACTAAAAGCTTTCTGGCTGATATGTAGGGCCTTCCTTTATTACAAGCCATAAGTTCTCCCTCAACCTTTGTCTTTCACGGGGCCTTCCCTATGAGTTAGGAAACAGCACTCCTCTCACTGCTTGAGCACTAACATTTACAAGGTTTTTATTTTCCCTTTAAATCACTATTTGGGGTTGCAGGAAAACCACAAATGCCCCAATTCTCCATTAGAACAACCCTAGCAAAATTTGGAGCCTGGAAGGATGGTTCCTATCATTGCAAGCTTGTCCCCTTAAGCAGGTACCAGCAATAAAAGGCATGATCCAAGAACCAGCTTGCCGAGGGATATGCTTTCATGAGGTTTTCAGACTTTAATCTTGCCATCATTATTGGAAGGCATTTGGCATCTATCTGATACTATTAAAGTGGGGTTGGGGAAACTCAGCTGCTGTGTGCATCTGTAGGGCTTCAACTAAATTTCCAAAGTCAGGGGGCATAGCAAAAGCCAACCTCTCTCATGCCACCCTGTCAGAAAACCTGGACCTCTCACTTGGGAACCAGTGGAAATTCTGTGGAAGATTTAATCCATGTGTTTCTAATCCATTTACAATTAACTCATCAAAACACTGTTTAAATAAGAAGGGTGTTTCTTAAAAGTTCCAAAGGCTAGAGTTATGTTCAGAACCAAAACTTGCAAAAAAAAAATCAATTTTGTGATTTGTTTACTAAATTCCTCATCTATGGCCTCTTTCTGTCCAAGTGGTCTTTAGACTTATCTGATAACAATATTATTTTGATCCTATCTTTGTTGATCTTCATCCAAGTGTTCTCTGCTACCACTACCCTCTTGAACTTTCTTACATGAGTGTATCTGCTTAATATTCAGGGATTTTAACTTACCTCCTCCCAATCCCTTTTACATATCCTTTTCCTTCTGAATAAGGTATTACATTCTAGAGCCATATCTCAGTTACGGCTCTCATCTCACTCAATCTCAGTGAAAACTTTGAAGTCAAATGTTCTTCTTTGCACTAGGATCTCTAGTTCCCCTCATTTGCCACATTCTTGGTACATTTACATAAAGATACCTGTGACCATGATTTTTATTGCTGAGTACTTCCTTGGATTTTTCCCCCTAGAAATTTCTCTAGAGGTGGAGCCAAGATGGCAGTAGCAGAAGCACAACAGTCAAGCTGTCCCAGCACTCCCCTTCATGTAATTTTAAAATAATGTCTTAAATTGAATCCTAGAGTGGCAGAGCCAAGAAAATGTTGGATTGAGACAATTTCCTAGCCCAAGACAACTTAGGAAATCTGAAAGAGAAGTCTGTGACATGAGAATAGGGGCTGGATTATAGTCAACATGGTGGCAACACCAGCTGTGGGCCTTGAAGGCAACTGTAACAGCAGCAGCAACAGTTTCAGGAGCTCTCAGCCCAGTGATGGTAAGGGGATCTGGCAAATGGTTAAAAAGAAATTCCATGAGACTCCTGTGGTAGTACTGGGCACAAGATCAGGCTCTGTTTGGCAACTCCATTTCCCATATCCACTTCCAGGTTACAGTTCCAGAGTAGAGAGAAGTGCTTATGCTTAAAAGGGAGCAGGGGCCCTGGGGAGCAATGTCACTTGTTGCTGCAAAGGATCTGGGGGGCTTACTGGGCAAGGAACATAGTGCAGACCAGAAGAGCAATCACCACACCTCTCCCTGGATCACACCACTTTGGAAGCACCAAAAACTGTCAAATGCCCAGAACTAGCTCTGAAAATAGTAGCAGAGAAAAGCATGAAGCTTGGGATAGTCCCCACCTCCTCCTCTACCCCACCCTGGGAACAGAGCCCAACTTAAATATAAATTTCAAAGTGAATAAATATGATGGAAATATGAGAAAACAAAAAAAAGAACTTTACAATAAAAAGGTACTATGGTGACAGGGAAGGTCAGGACACAAACTCAGAAGAAGACAAAAATATCAAAAACAATTACAAGCAAAACCTCAAAAAAAAATGTCAATTGGATACAAGCCCAACAAAAATTCCTGGAAGAGCTTAAAAAAACTGATTTTCAAAATCAGAATGGTAGAAGAAAATTGGGAAAAGAAAGGAGAGTGAGGAAAGAAAATTGTGAAAAGACAATAAACAGTTTTGTAAAATTGGCATAAAAATACTGAAGAAAAGAAGATTTTAAAAAATAAAATTAATCAAATGGTAAAAGACATGCAAAACTTCACTGATGAAAATAATTCCTTAAAAATTAGAAGTGGGCAAGTAAAAGCCAATGACTCCATGAAACACCAAGTAACAACAAAACAAGGTCAAAGAATGAAAGAATAAAAGAGTGAAATATTTCATTGGAAAGACAACTGACCTGAATAATAGATTCAGGAGAGATAATTTAGGAATTATTGAACTATCTGGAAGCCATGATCAAAGAAAGCACCTAAACATCATATTTCAAGAAATTATTGAGGAAAATTGCCCTGATATCCTAGAACCAGAGGGTAATTGAACAAATACACTGATTACCTCCTCAAAGAGATCACAAAATGAAAACCCCCAGGAATATTACAACCAGATTCCAGAGCCCCCAGGTCAAAGAAAAAATACTTCAAACAGCCAGAAAGAAGCCATCAAATATTGTGGAGGCATGGTCAGGTCACACAAGTTTTAGCAGCTGTGTTAAAAGCACACAAGGCTTAGAATGTAATGCTCCAAAAGGCAAAGGTGCTGGGATTACAACCAAGAACAAACTACCCAGCAACACTGAGTAAAATCATTCAGGGGAAAAATTAATATCTAATTAAATAGAGGAGTTTCAAGCACACCTAATGAAAACACCAGAGCTGAATAGAAAATTTGACATTCAAACACAAAAACCCAGGAGAAGCATAAAGAGGTAAATGTGAAAGAGAAATCATAAGAAACTCAATAAAGTTAAACTGTTTATATTCCTAAATGGGAAGATGGCACATGTAACTGCTAAGAGCTTCATCACTATTAGGGCAATTAGAAAAACACTATATAGACAGAAAGCACAGTGATTTTGTTGAAATGATCTGAAAAATGGTTGAATAAGAAAAAGGAATGGGAGAAGGAAGAATGAGAAAATTATCTAACATGAAGTACACAAGGAAGAATTTTTGCAGTGGAGGGGAAAATGAGAGGAATGGGTAATGCTTGAATCTCACTTTCATCAGAATTGGTTCAAAGAGTGAAGAATTATATGTGTATGTGTATGTGTATATGTATATGTATGTGTATACATGCTCAAATGGGTATACAAATAGAAATTTCCCAACAGGGAAATATAGAGAAATGGAGGAGAATGGGGACATGTAAAAGGGAGGAGGGTAACAAAAGGAAGAGCATATTAAAGAAAGCAATGGTCAAAAGCAAAACAGATTTTTGGGGAGAGACAGCATAATAAGATAGAGAAGGATAAACAGAAGAAAATTGGATGGAAGGAAATGCAAAGTTAGTAATCATAACTGTAAATGTGAATGGGAGAAACTCACTCATAAAACAAGACACAGATAACAGAAGAGATTAGAATCCAATGACATGTTGAAATACACATGAAACAACAAACACACAGAGTAAAAACGAGGGGTTAGAGCAAAGTCTATCATGTTTCAGCTGAAGTAAAAGAGGCAGGGGTAGCAATGATGATCTCAGACAAAACAAAAAACAAAAACAGACCTAATTAAAAGAAATAAGCAGGAAAACTAAATCTTGCTAAAAAGGTACCAAAGAAAATGAAGTAATAAATATTCAACACAAACACATATGCAACAAATGCCATAGCATCCAAATTCTTAAAGAAAAGGTTAAATGAATTACAGAAGGAAATTATTAGTAAAGCTATATTGGTGAGAGACCTTGAGTTTCCCCTCTCAGAGCCAGATAATTCTAAACATAAAATAAATAAGAAAGAAATTAAGGAGATGAATAGAACTCTAGAA
Source organism: Trichosurus vulpecula (assembly GCF_011100635.1). Taxonomy (NCBI): domain Eukaryota; kingdom Metazoa; phylum Chordata; class Mammalia; order Diprotodontia; family Phalangeridae; genus Trichosurus; species Trichosurus vulpecula. The sequence continues at coordinate 123,808,378 of NC_050576.1, forward strand.
AAGTTAGATATGATAGACTTCTGAAGAAAATTGAACAGGAATAGAAGTGAGTATACCTTTTTCTCAGCTCTATATGGTACCTACCCAAAAATTGACCATGTATTAGGACATAAAAACTTCAAAAAATGAAGAAAAGTAGAAATATAAAATATACCCTTTTCAGACCATAATACAATAAAATATTACATTCAACAAAGTGCTGTGGAAGCACAGATTAAAATTAATTAAAAATTAAATAATTAAAACCTAAATAATGAATGAGTTAAAGAATAAGTCATAAAAACAATCAATAATTTCATTAAAGAGAATGATAACAATGAAAGATACCAAAATTTGTAGGATGAAGTCAAATTAGTACTTAAAAGAAAAATTTATATCTTTAAATATGTACAGCAATAAAAGAGAGAAAGAGCAGATCAATGAATTGGACACGCAAATTTAAAAAAAACTAAGAAAAGAACAAATTAAAAATCCCCAACAGAACACCAGTTTGGAAACCATAAAAATCAAAGGAGAGATTATTAATAAAATTGAAAGTCAGAAAAGCATTTAACTAATAAATAAACCTAGGAGCCAATTTTATGAAATAAACAATAAAACAGATAAATCACTGATTAATTTGATTTTAAACAGAAAGAAAGCAAATTACCAGTATCAAAAATGAAAAGAGTGAATTCACCATCAATGAAAATGGAATTAAAGCAATTATTAAGAGTTATTTTGCTTAATTATATACCAGTAAAACTGACAATCTAAGTGAAATGGATGAATATTTATGAAAATATAAATTTCCCAGATTAACCAAAGAAAAATAATGCCTAAGTAACCCTATCTTAGAAAAATAAATTGAACAAGGCATAAATAAGCTTGCAAAAAAAAAACAGGATCAGATGGATTTACAAGTAAATTCTACCAAATGTTTAAGTAACAATTCATTCCAATACTATATAAATTATTTGAAAAAAATAGGTAAAGAAGAAGTCCTACCAAATTCCTTTTATGAGGCAAATATGAAGCTGATACTTAAACAGTAAGAGAAAAAACAAGGAAAGAAAATTGTAGGCCAATTTCCCTAAGAAATAGTGATGCAAAAATTTTAAATAAAATGCAAGCAGGGATACTACAACAATACATCTCAAAGATCATACACTATAGCAGTGGGTATTTATACCAGTAATGCAGGGCTGGTGCAATATTAGGAAACCTATGAACATAATTGATCATTTCAATAACAAAAAACAACAAAATTCATATTATTACTCAGTAGATGCAGAAAAGATTTTTGACAAGTATTATCTGTATTAGGAATAAACTAGAAGCCTTCCCAACTAAATTGGAGTGAAGCAAGGATGCTATCTAAGAATACCATCTTATCATCTGCCAAAATGATAGTATTGATTCCTTAATGCTGATTTTTATTCCTTTAATTTATTTTTCTTATCTTATTACTATAGCTAGCATTCCTAATACAATATTGACATGATAATGGACATCCTTGCTTCACTCTGATTTAATTGAGAAGACTTCTAGTTTATCCCCATTACATATAACACTTGTTCTTTATTTTCAATAGATACTATTTGTCATTTTAACAACGGCTCCATTTATTCCTATGCTTTCTAGTGTTCTTAACAGGAATGGATGTTATATTTTGTCAAAAGTCTTTTCTGCATCTATTTAATAATATAATTTTGTCATCTTTTGTTATGATTATGGTCAATTATGTTGATAGGTTTCCTAAGGGAAACACCAGATTCCTAAGGGAAAAGTTTATGACAAAATGAGATAGAGAGGATCATGTAAAGTATAATGGATAATTTTGATTACATGAAATTTTAAAAAGTTTTTATACCATCAGGACCAAAGTAGTGAAAATTAGAAGGAAAGCAGGAAATTGGGGGAAAAATTGTAGTGAATTTCTCTGATAAAGGCTTTATTTCTCAGATATATGGGGAACTGAGCCAAATTTATAAAATAAGAACCATTCTCCAATTGATAAATGGTCAAAGGATATGAATAGGGAGTTTTCAGAAGAAGAAATCAAAGCTATCAATAGATATATTAAAAAGTTTTAGATCACTATTGATTAGGAAAATGTAAATTAAAACAACTCTGAGGTACCATTTCACACCAATGAGATTGGCCAACATGATAAAAAAAGAAAATGACAAATGCTGGAGGAGATGTGAAAAAAATAAGGATATTAATGCACTATTGGCAGAGTTGTGATCAATTTGGAGAACAATTTGGAACTATGCCCAAAGGGTTATAAAATATACATACCATTTGACCTAGCAATACCACTGCTAGGTCTGTATCCCAAAAGATCAAAGAAGAAAAAAAAAGGACCTATAGATACAGAAATGTTTATAGCAGCTCTTTTTTGTAGTAGCAAATACTTGGAAATTAAGAGAATGCCCATCAACTGAGGAATTACTGAATAAGTTGTGGCATATGATTTTGATGGAATTCTATTGTGCTATAAGAAATGAGCAGTATGGTCTCAGAAAAACCTGGGAAGATGTGAACTGATGTGAAGTGAGAAGAACCAGGAGGACATTGTACACAGCAACAGCAATATTGTATGATGATCAACTGTGAATGACAATTCTCCAAGATAATTCCCAGTGATCCCTAATGAAAAATATCCACCTCCAAAAAGAGATCTGATGAACTGGGTACAGATTGAAGCATACTTTTCCACTTTCTTTATTTTTCTTACTTTTTCGCAACATGGCTAAAATGGAAACATTTTTCATTACTTTGCATCTATAATTAATAATAACTCTTCCCAATATGTGGGGGTTGGGCAGAAGAGAAGGGAATTTTGAACACAATTTTTAAAATGAATATTAAAAACATTAAACGTAAATGGGAAAATAATTGGGAAATGTTTAACAAAATAAATAAGAATTGAATAAAACATTAAATAAATTGCTTTAGTTCTATTGATTTTCTGTCATTGCAGCTATTTCCTCTGATATTATATGAGTGAATGCATTTAGGGAGTTTTCTTTTTCCTATTACATTGTTCAAAGTCCTTCAGGGTTTTACATTCTTTACAAGTAGAAACCAGCCTTGTTAGAAGGGAGAGACCCTACTCAAATATTCAAATGTATCAGTGATCTCAATCAATTTGGAAGTTCTCTACAATAATGCAGATTGCAACCATCCCATTGCCTATCCATATGGTGCAATTCTCATCCATGTCTTCCCAGAAGCTCAATACAAGGGGTCCACCTTATGTACTTGTAGTTTTCCTTACTCTCTTGAACTTTACAGGGTCAAGTGCTCCATTTGTAAGTGAAGCATTCTGACCATGCACAGTAAGGTGGCAGAGTGAATAGAATATTAAACTTGGAGTTAGAAAAACTCAAGTTTGAATATTGCTTCAGATGGGTAAGTCTTAACCTCTTAATCTCTCTAAGCCTCTAAGTTTCAGTTTTCTAGGCCTCAGTTTTCTGATCTATAAAATAAGAGTAATTTCCCTTTTTTGTAACCTTAGGAGGGTTATTGTAAAGATCAAATGAGATAACATATGTCAGGAACTTTGTAAACCATAAAGTGTTATATAAATGTTTGCAATTATCCCTCACTATTGCCATATGGCCAAGCTATTTTTCTCTCTCAAGATGGTGGCTAGAAAGCAGGGACTTGCTCAAGTTCTCCCCCAGGTCCCTCCAAACACCTGTAAAAAATGGCTCTGAACAAATTCTAGAGCTGCAGAACCCACAAAATAGCAGAGGGAAGCAGGGTTCCAGCCCAGGAAAGCCTGGATGGTCACTGGGAAGGGTCTATTGTGCAGAGCTGGGAGCGGAGTAGAGCACAGCCCAGGGGGGGGGCCATGCCAGGACCAATCAGACTGGGAGCCAGTGGAACAGGCTGTAGGGCCCTGAAACATTGAGCTGTGACAGTTACCAGATTTCTCAACCTACAAATGCCAAAGACAACAAAGAAGGTTAGTGGAAAAACTACTAGAGTAAAAGGAATGCTTGGTTGGCCCTAGCCCTGGGGGTGTGGAAGTGGTGCAGCTCTGGGGCTACTTCCAGAACTTCAGCTGCAGTTGCTTCCAGCCCCAGGCCCACCCCGTGGGAGGAATTAAGTGGTGGATCAGAGAGGGAGTGCACAGCCTGCTTGTATCTGGATGTGGGTCCAGGTTGGTGGTTCTTGGGGGAGAAGGAATGCTGCTGTGACACAGCTTGCTGTGTAGAAGTAGCTCTGAAAACAGTAGCACAGTCCCTTAAGCTTGGGACAAAGTACTCTCTACTCTACAAGCAGTCATACCCCAACGAAAAGCTCAAGGGTCATGTAGTTGGCTGGGAACATGAACAGGCAGCGAAAACGGACTCAGATTTAGACTCAAACTTTGGAATCTTTCTTTGGTGACAAAGAAGATCAAAACATACAGTCAGAAGAAGTCAACAAAGTCAAACAGCCTACATCAAAAGCCTCCAAAAAAAAATATGAATTGGTCTCAGGCCATGGAAGAGCTCAAAAAGGATTTGGAAAAGCAAGTAAGCAAGTAAGAGGAAAAATTGGGAAGAGAAATGAGAATGATGCAAGAAAATCATGAAAAACAAGTCAATGACTTGCTAAAGGAGAACCAAAAAAATACTGAATTAAATAACACCTTAAAAAACAGACTAATTCAAATGGCAAAAGAGCTCCAAAAAGCCAACAAGGAGAAGAATACCTTGAAAGGCTGAATTAGCCAAATGGAAAAGGAGGTCCAAAAGACCACTGAAGAAAATATTACCTTAAAAATTGAATTGGAGCAAGTGGAAGCTAGTGACTTTATGAGAAATCAAAGTATTATTTTTCTCTCTGTCATACACTTTTTTAACGATATATTTTATTCTTATTCTTTAGAGTTCTTCATTGGTTATATGTTGTAGCCTGTCCACATCCACTGCAAACCTTTCCACTGTACTCTGTGTGACACTCATCCTCAGTTCTCCAGAAGTAACAGTAGTTCAGGTCTCACCACTTCATAGCAATAGCAGTATGATATTTGTTAGGAAAAGATGGGATTTGACTGTTATAGGAAGCTTAGGGTTAGTAAAATTACTTTGCAATTTCCAAGAAGCAAGTCAGCCAGCTCGTTGTCCATTTGTGCTGTCTGTTCATGATGTACAGTTAAACTCTATAGGATGTCCAGTTGGATGCATGCTGAGATTTAGCAATAAACTTTCTTCATCCTTTTTCTCTTTTCTATGTAAATGCAAAGGTCAAACTCCTTTGAGTTATTATAGATCTCTTCCAAGAGTCTCTACTGTCTCTTGGAACTTGACACAATCAAGACATCATTCACAAACTGGCAGGTCAAAAAGATCTTGCTATTCACAGGGAATTCCTTTTCTCCTCAGCTTTTCCCTCGATCTTCTCCATCACAGTAACTAACATTTTAGGTACGAATATATCTCCCTGTTTTATGCCTTGCCTGATGCTTGTTCTTAGAGGGTCATGGAATGGCATTGTCCCTGTTGTTACATCTGCCAAAGAATTTTTCATTTTCTTGTTATATGGATGGGAGATACCTTGTGGTACAATAGCCTATAAGGTGGTACAGAATCAAATGCTTTTTTCCAAATTGACAAACAATAGGTACATGGGATTTTTAATTTTCTACAACCTTCAGTCAAATGTGAAATGATAAAAGATGTGATTCAGCACTGAATATCTCTATTCCTTATTAATGCCCTCATCAAGGCCCTCAATTTGTATATAGATAACCTTCATATAATTTTGTATAGAAAGGAGAATGGATATATAGGTTCATGGTTATTAACATTTTACTGGTTACCTTTTTATAAGATTCAGTAAGACATGAATTTTTTTCCATGCCTCTGTTACCTTCTCCTTTAGATACCTTGTAAATCGGTGACTTAATGATTATGTCACCTCTAACATGGATCTCCTCCCAATATATTTGGTCTTATTCTACTTCTTTTCTCATTTTTGCTCTCTAAAGTGCCATTTCTATTTCTCCTGTAGACATGTAATGGGCTTTGATGCTAGAATTGAAGTGTGATGATTCCCCTCATCACTAATGGAGAAAAGTTTGGTGTAATATCTTTTGTTCACAAATCTTTTCCACTTTCTTTTGTATGTAGTCCTCTTTCTGTTTTCATCTCTGGATGTCCTTGGGATGACTTTGCTTAGTTATATAACTTACCATGATTTCTTTACACTAGTTTTATCCTCTATATTTCTCCCTGATTTATATTGAACAAATTGTCCATCATTTTTCATAAAATTTTATAGATGAATTTATATTCTAGCCCAGTGTGCCATTTAGCAGCCATCTCTTTCAATTTGGTAAGTCAAATATTTTCTAAGATGCTTTTGGGGCTTTTTTGTCTCCTTGTGGTATCAATTAATTTACATTGGTTTAACTTCTGAGTAAAAATACTCTGTTCTTCATTTCCTATTTAGGTTTTTTCAGTGGCTTATTTAAAGAATTTAGAGTTAAATCTTAATTATATTCTATATATTTTCTTATTACTATTTTTCTTCTTCCTCTTCTTCCTCCTCCTTCTCTTCTCCTTTTTCTCCTCCTTCTCTTCTTCCTTCTATAATTCTCCTAGAATAATAATTCTGCTCTTAGCTCAGACAAGTTAATGGCTCTATTATGCACAGACAGCTGATCCAAAGATAACTCTCAATTTCATAATAAGTATTTCTCTGACTTAATAGGAGCCTTATTGGGAGAATGATGAGAATAAAGCTGGGAAATTGTGTATGTAGAAGAGAAGGAAGGGCAGTAATAGTTAAAGGCCACATTTAAGAGTTTTGATCTGATACGACAGGGAATAACTACAAGTTCTTGACCAATAATATAATATAACAAGAACAGTTTTTAAGAAAGATAAACCCCAAAGCTGTACATCAGCATAGACTATCATAGGAAAATAATGAATTCAGAGAGACCAGAATAAATGCAACATAGCAATCCATGTGTAAGGTACAACTCTGAAGTTCTTATGCTTCAAAACCTTGCTTGCAGAGAAAAACACCATAAACAATGGTCAATGTAAGCATCTACTGGGATACAATATTGTACAGTGGAAAGGGAGTAGCTCATAATCTTCAAAAGATGATGGAGAATGGGAAATGCATCACAGGACTGGAGAAGGGCCAGTGTCCAGATTTTCAAAAAAGAAAAGTGAATAGAACCTCTAAGTTATAAGCCAATGAGTTTGCTTTCAATCCTTAACTATGTTCTAATTCATATTATAAAATCAACTAGAAAAGAAGTATTGATCACTAATCTAACCTCATTTCTTTATTCATGAGAATGCTTTAGGTACTGTTTACTTAGATTTCATCCAAGAATTTGACAAATTTCCCCATGACCTTCTGGTGGAATAGATAGGAAGAAATGGACTAGATGATGGTACAATTCAACAGGTCAACTATTAGTTGAGTAACCTTACCAAAAGAGTAATCATTAATGGCTTGATGTCACATCAGAATATCAACCACTGCCTCTAAAGGATTATAATTGAGAGACTTCCAAAGGGCAATGGAGATACACATGGTAGATGAGAACAAATCACAACATATTTCAAAGAATTATGCTTTAAAAGGATTTCATCAAGGAAATTAATGTCAGGGAGAAAAAAAGAGGGTCTAGTCACATAGTGACAGTGAGGGGTAACCAATAAATTGCCCTTATCCTCCTTTGGCATGCACAGGACATTAAGAGATTTAGAGGATGTTCCTTAGCAGGCTGAGTTGATACTCTTCCTCAATGGAGAATATATGGGATCACATGAACAAAAGTTTTTCAGGATAGATTCCATACTGCATTGTTGAAGTGTCCATAATGATAAGATCATAAATGCATTTAAGTATTGATTAAGTTAATGCCATACAATGTCACAGGTATCTAATATTGTTTTTGCTAATTAATACTTTTATTAACTAGATAGAGGCATATATAAAATATTTATCAAATTGTCAGATAACAGAAAGCAAGGGTAGGAGAGCATAAATGGACTTTAACACAGTGAAATTTAGGCTTGTTGTATGAAAAGACTTCTTCATAATTAGAGTTATCTAAAAGTAAAATGAATTGCCTCAGGAGATGGTGTATTCCCCTCACTGAAGTTCTTGAAGAAGAGTCAAGATGACCACTTGTTGGGTATGTCATAGTAGATATTCTTATTTATATACAAGTTGGACCAGATGGCCTCTGAGATCCCTTCCAGCTCTGAGATCCTAGGAATGCTATTATTGTCTTTTCTTTCAATATAACTTTGTTCATATCATGCCCATTTGTTATTCCCTCTCTCCTTTCATGATTCTATTTTCATCACTTTTTTCAGTGCTCTGGGGTTACCAAAAAATAGTCCCTTCCTTCAAGGAGACGACATTCTAATACAGAAAAAAAAATATATATATATATATATATATATATATATATATATATATATATATATATATACATATATATATATATACATAGACAGGGTGTCTCAAAATTCTTTGGGTCATTTTAAGCTTATAATATCAAGTATTGAAGTAATTTTTAAAGTTTTAAGTAAAGCCTTAATAGCTGAAAACTGCACTATGACTTTAGGGACATCTGGCAAGGGTCTATACAAGAAACCTACAAAGGTCTATCCTAACCTCCTAGTTCCTGACTAATTTATTCTAATTATTCCTTACTTCAAATGCACTTAGGGACAATGTAATCAGTCTATAATATTCATTCATTCATAATGTCATTTATATAACAAATATTTGTTGAATGCCTACTATGTACAAGCTACCATGTATTCTATTTTCATGCCTCATCATACTATTTAATCAAAATAACATGGCATTCCAGTGATAATCATGTAAACACCCTAGTTCTTTTTAACATAATTTACTCTTAGGATTTCTCCATCCCATATTAGTACCCATTTTTAAAAACCCATATGCATGACTTTGCATTTATATCTATTGTTACATCTTTTTAGATATGCCCATTTTGCCTGCCTATTAATATATTATCAGGCTTACTTCAACACTTGCTTCAAGGGTCCTTGATTCCTTTGGAGGAATACTTCCTCCACTAACACAAATCAAGACCCCTCTATACCCTAATACACAGTTTTCTCTGTTAGTGTGGCCAACCTGGCTAGTTCTTCAATAATTTGATCTGCAGATATACTTTGAAGTCTTTCTAATTTGATAAGATACAACAAAATTCCACTTTCTTTTTGGAAATCAGGGTCATCATCGTACCATAATGAGGCATGAAAGTAGAATGTTAAAATAGAAGATCATTATCATCATCATCATTACCATCACTATCACCACCAATAGCATTAACATAATCAGCACTAGTATTATACCATTTATTATTACTATAGATGTCAGCTTTGCACTAAGCATCTCAGCATTTCCTCCCAGTTGTATGATGCTATTCAAATAATTGCTCCATATCTTTATATATGCATATTCTTTGTCTCACCCAGTAGATGTCAGCAAAATACAATTATCACACCCTCCAGGGCCACCACATGAGTATTTGACAGAGTACAAGATATTGCTGCTTAGAAAGAGTCATAGCCTCCATGTAGTAACAGAGAGGAAATGACAAAACAAGACTATAGGAGCTTAGGCAATGCCTTCATCCCTCAGGCAAGATGCACAATGGAGCCAGCTAATGAAACAGAACTGGGAAGAAAATAAACTTACAGGAATTCACCAAAAAAAAAAGCTACAAAGACCTTCCTCCCTTACCATTCTAATCAATCCATTAAGCGCAGCAGAATGCAAATCTGATCCATTTGCTTTCCTTTGCTATGCCCATGCAAGTTATTCTTGAATCAAATTGGTTATGCTACAAAATGAAGCTGTTCAGATGACTATGAAAATCAGGACACTGAGAATCAGAAAAGATAACAAAGTAGAAGGAAGTAGTATAGCCCAATATCCCTCACAACTACTCCAACAAAGGTCTCACAAGAGCATAAGATGCATTAGTCATCAGCAAATCCAAAAAGAAATCACAGTGAGTCAACATTGGGTCCAGCCCAATATGATTAATTTAGCCAGACAAGTGAATAGCCAAGGAATTATGGGACAGAGGTAGGTCAGAATCTCTGTCTCTCTAAACCTAAAGATCAAGCTCAAATAGAAACAAGACCACTTATTCATCCATAAGGATCTCTGCAGATCACATATTCACAACTTTTAAGTGTTATGTTGTCTGTCTTTACTGTATTTCTTTACATCTTGTTAAGTATTTCCCAATTACAATTTAATCTGATTCCGGCCACTGGGTAGTGTTATAGGCTGCAAACAGTCTGCCGGCCTCACGTCTTTTGTTATTGTTTTATCAACTTGTAAAAAAAAGTTTGGTAATTTGATTTATATGATAGTGCAAATTAACTTTGGTGGTATTGTCACTTTTCTTATGTTGGAACTGGCTAACCACAAGCACTGAATATTCCCTCAGGTATGTAAGTTGTTCTTTCCTATTTTAAGGAACAGTTTGTAACTGAATTTATACAGGGTGTTCCTAAAGTCTGGACACATAGGCAAAAATGCATATTTTCAAGAAATAAAATTAATGAAGTTTTCAACATTTTATTTAATTGGAATATTAACAAATAACATCTTCAATATGATTTCCATCATTTGTGATGCAAATGTTGATGCACTTTGCAAAATTCACATGAACTACATGCAATAACTCCACATTGCCATCAAGTTTAGCACATTCACTCTTCATGCATTCAATCAAGTATGTCGCAGCTGTGATTTTCATTTAGTACACCTTCTCCTTTAGCATACACCAGAAAAAGAAGTTGCTGAACAACACAGAGTCTTCAGTGAAATGGTTAGTGAGACGTTAAGGAGATTTCCTATGTGTCCAGACTTTAGGGACACCCGGTACAAGTCTTTTGTGTGGTTTTGTAAATGATCTCCAGATATTTTATGCACATTTTAGTTATTTGGAATGAGATTTCCATTTCTATTTTTCTTTCTTGGATTTTGTCATTATTATAGAGAAATGCAATTGATTTTGGAGACCTTTTTTGGTAGCCTGCAACTTTGATAAAGTTATTAATTGTCTCAGGCAGCATCTGTGCTGATTACCCAGGATTTTCCAGGGATCAGCAAATAAGGTAATTTTATCTCTTTTATTTTTTACCTATCTTTATTTTTTTCCTTGTTATTTTGTGAGCATTTCCAGTACTATATGAAGTAATGGTCAGGAGAACAGGTGTCTTTGCTTTCCTCCAATATTTATTCATAAAGTACTAGTGTATGCCCATTATATATGACACTTTTTTTGTTTTAAATAGATGGTCTTTATGATATTAAAAATGTCACTCTATGCTTATAGGAGTTTTAGCATAAATGAGTGTTGTACTGTGTCAAAGGATTTTTTTTCAGTTATTGTGATAATCATATGGTTTGTAATATTTTAGCTTTTAATATGATTGTAATGATGTTATCTTAATGTTGAACAATCTTTGCATCCCTGGTATAATTCCTACTGGTAGTAACAATCTTGGATAAAATGTAAAGTCTGACATGATTTTGTTTAAAAATTTTGAATCAAGAAGGAATGCCAAACATGATGGCAGTGGGGGAGTCAGCTCAGGCTTCCCCTGACTAGTGGGCTGGAGGGTTGGTGGGTGTCCTTGGACTCAGCCTCGCCCTGGTAGTCAGATGCACAAATTAACAACAACACTGCACAATGGTGGACCCAGAAGAGGAGGAAGTTATTGAAGAAATTACATTTAAAAGTGACACTGTGCTGTCTGATGTGCATCTAAATATCCCAAACAAAAGGCACCTCATGGTTCATTTTAATGCTGTTGGCCAACCTGATTTTTTGTCACAATTTAAACTTCTGTGGAACAGCAATTCTTGGAAAGATACTCAAGTTAAGGGTAAAAAACAAAAAGACGTTCAAATAAAATGATGACAGAAGTATTCAGGAATCCTGTTGCAAGAATATCAATGGTATAGATTTTCTGAACAAGAATGAAACTCGAACTTGCCGTTGTATGAGAATAGAAGCTCTATTAGATAATGATGGTGACTTGGAAGTGGTAAGAAGACTGCAGGTTTTTAATGAGACAAAACAAAAAGACCCATCAAGAAACAAGATACGTCTTAAAATTCTAACCCAGAGAGCAGAAAATTTCAATGAAGAAGAACAAGAAAATATCCACCACAACATGGTTAAAATAGAGCACATCATGGCCACCCCTCTGGAAGAAGTTGGCAAACAGGTGTGGCAAGGAGCTTTCCTTCTAGCTGACTATATCCTGTTCAAATGTGACCTGTTCAAAACTTGCACTGTGCTTGAGCTTGGGGCCAGCACCAGGATTGCCAGCATCATGACAGCAATGGTTGCCAAGACTGTTTACTGCAGGGATATGGGTGAAGATCTCCTGACTAGGCAAACGGAATGTTGCCCTAAACAGGAACTTGACTGCAACAGAAGGAGGTACAATTAAGGTTAAAGAACTGGATTGACTGAAAGATGACTTATGCACTGATCCTCAAGTTCCTTTCAGCTGATCTGAAGAAGAAATTTCTGACTTACATGTTCCTACTACCATCATAATGGCAGCCGATGTTTTTTATGATGATGACCTCACAGATGCTTTATTTAAAATACTCTACAGAACTACTCACAATTTGAAAAAAATGCTTGTACCATCTACTTATCAATAGAGAAAAGATGAAACTTCACACTTAGACATTTGGACATTACTTGTGAAGCTTACTATCATTTTCAATTTTCCCTAAATGATCTAGAGAACTCAGAGATGGTGAAATGAAGTTTATTGTAGAGCCAATTGAAGCTACTTTCCCCCAGTTCCTTGTTTATGAATGTATAGATCAGTTGGAACTCTGGAAGATTGTTGCTACACCAATAAGTTGATTGCTCATGTGAACAAGGCTGAAAATATTCCCCTAAGTTGGTTTACTACAGTTCTTTCTAAACTGTATTTTCAATAAAATCAAAAGCTACCAAAAAAATTTGAGTCAATATTAGCCTATAGTTTTCCTTCTGTTTTATCCTTTCTTGGTTTAGGTACTATTATATTTGTCCAATAAAAATTATTCTGATAGGGTGTTTTCTTTCTCAAATTTTGAGAATAATTATCTGCACCTGACTTCCACCTTTACCTCCCTTTTGTGTGCATTTAGAAAAAAGTTTCCTTGCTGGCCTCTGGTGTCACTGTTGATGATGCTGTCCTCAGTTCCTGCTTTCATCCATCCTTCCTACATTTCTGTCATCTAGGGTGTTGAAGAAGCATCTCTTTCCAGTCTGGTTTTCTTTCTATGAATATTTTGAATGCTTCTTTATTATTTAAAATCCATATTTTTCCATTTATGATTAATCTCAGTTTTGTGGGGTAGGTCAACCTGGATTGCATCCTGAGCTCCATTACTCTTTGGAACACATTATTCTATTCCTTCATGCATTTTCTGGCATGTGCAGATAGTCTTCAGTTATTCAAATTTTCTTTCTTTTATATTTGATGGCGTTTCTCTTGACCACTTGAAGAAATTGTTTCTAAATTTAATTGTTAAATCTAATGACTGTATCTTGGAGTTTGTAGCATTGGGTTACTTTTTTCTGGAGGTAATCTATGCAATTTTCTTAATTGGCATTTCCTTTTCTGTGTTCAGAAGTTTTTCCAGTTTTTTTTTTCATTTCTTGTATTACGTTGTTTAGGCTTTTCGACTTGAGATGTTCTTCTGAGAATCTTAAAATTCACTGGAGTGATTGAATTGGGAAATGTCATGGTCAAACTTGCTTTTTAGGAAGATCAATTTGATACTTAAATGGAAAATGGAAAATAGAAAGAAGCTTAAGGCAGAGAGACTCACCAGCAGGATATTGCAATAGTCCAGGCATGAAGTGATGAGGGCTTAGACCAAAATGATGGCAGTGTCAGAGGAGAGAAGGAGAAGTATTAAAGGTGAAATCAAGAAGCCTTGGGAGCAGATTGGATATGGGGGAGAGGGGATGTGAGAAAGAGTAAAAAGTAAAAACTGACACCTAGGTTGTGAACCTGGGTGACCGAGAAGAAGGTGGTGCCCTCCACAGTAATAGAATGTAGGATTTCAGGGGCAAGATAATGTATTCAGCTTTTAATACAATAGGACTCTTATGACTTAGATAGACAGACAGAGACAATTTTCACAGACCCTCCTTCTTTCCCAGAATGAGCTTCATCAGCATTCTACACACATGTAAGAAGACACATTAGTGGCAGTGAGTGGCTAGTTTGGAAACTATGAGGAAAAAATGTGTGGTACACTGAAATGTTCCCCCCAGTTTGTTTTATGAAATGTGGATTCATCAATCTCTTTGATGTCCATCATTGCTTCTAATGGAAATCTTCCAACAGATCATTTACTTTCTTAACCACACTAAGCTTCACTGGGTCCAGCATTCCTTTAGGCTTTAGAGGATCTTTGTACATTCCTCTGAAATGAAATCAAAAGGTAAGTCAGAGAGAAGAGGAATAACTTCTTTATACTGGGATTTTGTGCTCAAACTAGGGAGGCATCATGACTCAAAGGGCTAAATAGTAACTTTGAAACCCCAGGGTTTCAGGGTGCCAAGCCCTCTCAGCTGGTGGCTAGATGACTAACTCCAGTCAAGAACTTAACTGATTTCTTTGTCTACAAAGATCAAGATGATGCCACCCAATTACATCTGGAAGATGGTAGGGTTTGGGGGATTGGGGAGTAGGACTAACTGGCCCCAAAAGAATGAAAACTCTCCTTGGGAATTTAGAAGTTGCACAAATCATTTCTTTCCATTTTTTAGAAGTTTTCAGGGTCCAAGTGAAAAATCAAAGGGCTTTCTCTAGGAAAACATTCTCAATATTTAACTCATAAACCCCAAATGAACAATGTTTATCATGAGGAGATGAAGGAGGAAAGACATTTCATCTGTTCCATGACGGGACTTATACTAAGTCAGTTGCTTGTTGAGGTCCAAGGAAAAATTGAAACGTGTTAAATCAAGGCCACCTCAGCCCTCCAATGGTATCAAGGGCTTGGAGAGGACTTACCACTTTTACTGCTGCCTGGTCTCAGCCATGGCCGTGACTCCTCACTAAGATTGTAGCAGAAAGGGACAATGGCGTGAATGACCATCTTTGTCCAGGAACAGAGGTCTCTTTCTCTTGATAATCCTCCCATCTACCTTTAGATTCAGGAAGCCCTAAATATAAATCCAACCTCAGACACTACCTCTTGGGGTTGTTGTGAGTGCTGTATGAGATAATATTTGTAAAGTACTTAACACAATGCCTGCCTGTATATTTGTTTTTCAGTTGTTTCAGTCATGTCCAATTCTTTATGACCCATCCGTTGTTCTCTTGGCAAAGATACTGGAGTGATTTGCCACTTCCTTCTCCAGCTCATTTTGCAGATGAGGAAACTGAGACAAACAGGGTTAAGTGTCTTGCCCGCTGTCACAAAGCTGAGGCCAGATTTGAACTCACAAAGAGTTTTCCTGCCTCTAGGTCTGGCACTCTATCCATTGTGCCACCTAGCTGCATAAAGATAGGCACTTAATAAATGCCTGTGACCTTGCCTTCCCTTTTTTTACCATAGGATCCATATCTCAAAAGTCCTCTCCATTTTTACACAAATTTGGGTCCCTTTCTCAGTTTCTGAGAAAGATGAAGGAACTCTTTTTTTTCCTTCTAAAGGCTACTTCATATATTTCTGCATTTGATTATTCCCCTTCGCATTGGTTCCTTGCCTCTGCTGTCTGCTATTCCTAATCTATTCTGCCAAATTGATGGGAGGAAACTAAAGCAAACAGATTAAGTAACTTTCCCTGGGTGACACAACTAGTAAGTGTGCAAGGCTGGATCTGAGCTCAGTCTACCTGATTCCAGGTGTAGCACCTTATCCACTGTGCCCAGGTATACAAGTAACATCAGTATTCTTTAATTATCATCACCATCTTGCAAAAAGGAACGTGAGGATCAGGAAGGTTAATTGACACCCCTCAAATTGCACAGTACCAAAATTGGTACTCAAACTCAGGTCTTCGGGGCTCAAGTCCAATCCTTTTCCTACCATGCCAGACTATACCATGTTCAGAGAACATAAAGGGAGAGTAAGTGGTTGGAGACTGACTTATTCAATGCTTATGTTCTGAAATAATTGGGATGGATGATAAATTTGCAAAGAAGCAGTATTACCTGGGTATACTATTTCTTCAATTCCAAGATCCACACTAAGGGACTTGATCTTCAAAACTTGATTTTTAAAATAATTTTCATCCTTAGGTCCCATAAAATACTCTCAGAACTTTGGGGATTTGGGGACAAGCTTGGGAATTTTAGACTTGGTAGGCTTCCACATGATTACAGTGAGATGGGTCTTATTTCTGCTCTCTGCTTATGTAAGAGAACAGAGGCCAATGAACTCTCTTCAGAATTCCCATAAAACAAAAACAGTTGCCGGACTCTCCCAGCTAATGCCTTTCTGAGAGATTATTGTTCTCCTCAAGTAACTGAAGTCTCTCGGCCTTGTACTTCAATCTATCCCTGCACTTGAGGTATGTGAAATCCCTCAACAATCAGCTGCGTTAGGATTCTTAGATCCTACTTATCAACACTATTCAAGCTTAGCAGCACATTAACTGTTTTGCACAGATGTTTCTGGGCATGATGGATAGTTGTGGTGACTGATGAAAAGAGCAAGAGTCAGGAAAGCTTTTGGAGGAGAGCTGGGGAAGAGGTAGGAGGGAAATAGTTACCACTTTCTACATGGGGAAAAGAATAAAGATCTCTCATCTATGGTTTCAAGCTCACTGTAATCTAATAAGATGTTTTGCTGGGGATCGGGTAAAATAAAGAGGGAGCTGGATTCAGTTTGCCTGGATCCCACCTTGGTATGCTCTAACATACGGCCTGCATTCACTGTTGTGGGTACAGCCCCAGTGTTATTATCACTGGTGGTGCAGCTGTTAGAGTACCAGGCCTAGATTCAGGAAGACTCATCTTCCTGAGTTCAAATCTGGTCTCAGGCATTTTCTGGCTGGGTGACTCTGGGCAAATCACTTCATCCTGTTTGCCTCAGTTTCCACATTTCTAAAATGAGCTGGAGAAGGAAATGGCTAATCACTCCAGTATATTTGCTGAGAAAACCCCAAATGGGATCACAAATAGTCAGACATGACTGAAAAATGACACAACAACAACACATGACACCAAAACCACAAAGATGGTCAAAGCCTTTTTGAATAAGGCAGCTACAGACAAAAGGCAAAAGAGGCAGCATACTTCATGGGAAAGAACAAACTGGATCAGAAAATGTGGGTTCAGGCTTGAAATTAGACACTTTTCAGTAGCTTGACTTTAAAAAGGTCATTCCACTCTGTTCCATCCAAATTTGTCTACTTGCAGTCCCCCCAAAATAGCATTATATGTCCTATTCCCTGCCTTTGCAAACACTGGTCCCCATTCATAGGAATATCCTCCATCCTGACCTGAATCCCTAGCTTCCTTCAAGGCACAGCTTGAGGGCCAATTTCCACATGAGAACTCCCCTGACGTGATCATTCTTAGGGTCCTGGACCACCTGACTACTGCTTTGTATAAAGTTTGTATTTACATATATATAAGGATTGTTTCCATGTTTGTCTCCATGTCCCCAGAACCTATGACACTTTCTAGCACAGAGTAGATGCTTGAAAATGTTTGTGGAATAAATGTACCTTATTATCTAGCATTCTTGTGAAAGTACCTTCCTTCTCTGAAACAGGGTATACATAAGCTAATGATTCATAAACAGATTTCTGAGTGATACAGTTCAGAGAATTCTGGGACCTTTTGATACTTCTACCAATAAAAATAACATTAACTCTTTAATGTAAACTAAATTATTAATTAAAATTAATTAAATTAAAATTAATTCTTTAAAAGCTAAAAAAAAAATCATTATTTTTAAAGTCAGCAAAACTGATCAATACATTGACAAAGTTCAAAAGCACATGCATTGTGTAGGATGTAAGACCTGTGGATCTCCTACCTCTATAAAGGGGTAATTAGGGTTTAGCTTCTCATATCTCTTCATTAAAATCCCACTTGATCTTTCTAATTTTGTTACATTTAAGCTTGATTTTTTTTGGCATGTTCTTTCCATTTGCATTGTTGTGTTTACTGTGTATATTATTTTCTTGGCACTGCTTATTTCACTCTTCATCAATTCCTGTAGATTGTCCCATGTAACTCTGTATGCATCACACACATCATTTCTTAGGGAGCAGTAATATTCCATTACATTCATGTGCCATAATTTGTTTAGCCATCCCTTATTCATAGGCATCTACTCTGTTTCCAATTCTTAGCAATCACAAAAGGTGCTCCCATAAATGTTTTGGAGTATATGGGGAACTTTTTTTATTGGTAGCTTCCTTGGTCATAAACCTAATATTGGAGTTTCTGGTTCAAATGTACAGACACTATACTTGCAGAATTCTAAATTGCTTTCCAAAATTGTTTTCCCTTTTCACAGCTTGGCCAATTTGCCTATTTTTCCACAACTCTTCCTAAATTCAGTGTTGCTACTTTTGTCATTTTTGCCAATTTTCAAGGTATAAACTAAAACATCAGGATTGTTCTGATCTTTCTTTCTTTTATTATTAGTAATTTGGAGTATTTTTTCATGTGTTTGTCAATACTTTGCAGCTCTTCCTCTGAGAACTATTTGTTTATATCTTTTACCTATTTTCTAGAGACTAGCTATTAGTTCCATACATATATGTATGTTTATATATATACACACACATAATACATATAGTATATATATACACACACATATACACACATATATACATTCATACATATATAGATATGTATGTATGTTAATATACATTGCTAGACATAGGTGTATCGATATACATTTATATATATATATATATATATGTATGTATGTATGTATATGTATATATTGTTTATATATCAAGGATACCAAAACTTTATCAGAGAAATTTGATACAAAAATTTTTCTCACTTGACAACTTTCCTTCTTATCATAGATGAATTCATGTTATCATTCAGAAGGTTTTCAGTTTCAAATAATCAGTTATCTATTTTATCTTTTGTAATTGCCTCCCTTGTTTGGTTAAAAATGCATCTTTTACCTTTAACTGTGAGAGATACATCTACTACTCTTTCAGAGATAGATCTGCTACTCTTTCAATTTTTTTATAGTATGATCTTCAATCTTAAGGTAACATATCCATTTAGAATATATTATGGAATGTGGCATAAATTGGTATTTGGTAAATTGGTAATTGGTATAAACCTAATCTCTGCCAAACTTCTTTCGAGTTTTCCCAAGAGTTTTTCCCCCTGGGTAATTTATGTTCTCTACTGTATCAAACACGGGGTTATTGAGTTCTATTGTCTCTGAATCTCTCTTGTCTATGTTGTTCCATTTTTTTCTCTATCATTTAACCAATAACTTATGGTTTTAATGAGTTGACTTTATAATACAGTTTGATATCAAGAAGTGCTAGTCCCCCTTCATTCTTCTTTTCATCACTTCCATTGATATTTTAGATCTTTGGGGTTTTTTTTTTAAATAAATCTTGTTATTATTTTATCAATTTCTGTAAAGTATCTTCTTGGTAATTGGATTGGTATAGCATCAAAAGTGTTATTAATATGTGTTGTATTACCATTTTTATTTTATTAGCATGGCCTACCCGTGAGCACTGGAATATTGCCCAGCTATTTAGGTTGCTCTTCATTTCTTTAAGGAGTACTATGTAATTAAATCTATACAGTCTTTTATATGGTTTAGGAGGTTGATTCCCAAGATATTTTATGCATTTTGTAGTTATTTGGAATAATTTCCTTTTCTATTATTCCTTCTTGGGTATTGTTATTATTACATAAAAATGCTGTTGATTTTTGAGGATTCGTTTTGCAGTTACAAATTTGTTGAAGCTATTAATTGTCTCAATTAACATCGTTGCTGACTCCTTGGATTTTTTCAAATAACCATCACATCATCAGCAAACAGGGATAGTTTTATCTCTTCTTTATCTGTCTTTATTCCTTAAATTCCTTTCTCTTGCCTTATTACTGATACCAGTGTTGCTTTTTGATTTGTTGATTGACTGGTGCTAGACTGTAGAGAAATTCGAATGCCATTCAGAGGCAGACATTCAAATTTTTGTTCAATGGGCATCAGGGAAGCCTTAAAGCTGTTTGTATTTTGTAGTCTTTATTTTGTGTAATTCCATTTACTTACTTTGTAAGTATTACATATGTTACTTTTCAAAAACTTTCATCTTCCTCATGTTCATCTCATAGCAAGTGAGAGTGTTTGATAACCATATGAATTGGACAGAGTAAGAATCCAAGTTTTAATTTTGGGTGGATTATTTTTATTTAGGGGACTTTATTTTGAAATATTCCAGAAACTCACATATAAACTCAAAAGTTATTATCAAAATGTGTGACTGGTTCTACAATTACCACAGATTTATATTGTAACCTTACACAACACACATTCATATTGTAATTGCATCTTGAAATATTACATACCTGAATTATATGGTCCTCTAAGTCACCTCCAAAACCTTTTGTGATTTTTTTTTAATCTACAAAGAGTTCACACTTAACATGAATTCTTTAAATTGCCTCAGAATTCAGTGGCAGTCTTTGCTATTTAAAAAGGTGTAAAGAACTACAAGCAACATGCAATCCTGAGTAATGCAAGAGTTATTTTTTTTCTAAATGTGCAGAATTCCTACTTGTGGTCACATTGCACAGCTAGTATGTGTCAGAGGCAGAACTTCAACTACAATTTCCAGGATTGCAAGACCTGGGTGTCTATCATCTATCAACTATATTATACGGGAAAATGTATGTGTGTATACCCTCAAAACAGCTCTCAATGGCTCCTGGAGTATGGGTGGTATTTAGGATACAGCTCTGTTCTTAATACTCCTATTGTCTCAAAATGACACAAACAAGGTGAAATAACCCAGGAAAGAAGAGGGGAAGTGATGAGGGTTTGGGGTGAGAGGTGCTTGACACCCCAAAGTACCGACACACTGGGTCCTGCCGAAAGAATTCGACTCAAGCTTTCTCAGCCAAGGGAAAAGATAAGGTTTATTAAGAGTTAGCCAAATAGGCCTGCCCTGAGAGATCCCACCCCTTGCCACACCTGTAAGGAAAGAGGGCCAGACCCATCTGAGTTAGATTGGTTCTGACCACCTTCATGGAGGCAAGATGGAGATTATATACACAAAGGTTGTGGGAGGGATTGAGGGGTGGTCTGGGGTGACCAGAAGAGGGGTCCAGGGAGGGACTTAAGGAGGAGTCTAAGGAGGAGCTTGAAGGGACTGGGATGAGGTCAGACTCCAGGGTGGGGGAAATAGCTGAAGGCTATATGGAAATGACAGACCATAAAGGGCTGGGGTAACAGAGCTAGGGTATAGATATTTTGATCAGGATTAAGGATGGGAAACAGGATTAAGGGTGGGAAACAGCTGGACAATAGAGGACTGGGCAAGGTAGGCATTTGGGCTTAATGGTTATAGCCTCAGGCCAAGGCCAGGTCTAGTGGGAAGATTCAAGGAGAGTTCAAGGGTTCAAGGGGTTCCCAGAGACTGTGCCCTCATCAGAAGGACAAAGACACCCATTGGCTCCCTTTCATAGGCTGGCAGAAAGGAGTATAATAATGTATAACCAATCCACAATCCCCCATAATTAAAACCTAACCTATGGGAGTCGCCTAAGGACATGTCTATATCAGCTGCAGGGAGAAGCTCTCAAAAGTCCCAAAGAACGATTGCCCTATAAACTCATCAAGTGGACCAAGAAACTTTCCTGATCAAACCCCTACAATTGTAGTCTACTATAACTTGGTGTTCAAGCCTGGGTATTTACATAAAACTCTTCTCTCTGATGGAGATGATGGGGTGCTAATGATGGACCCCTAAACGGCCCTGGATTATCCCACATGGCCCAGGTCCCTGTCATTCTCCTGGAGCAGATGGACCTTCCCAGTTAATCTTTTCAACTGCCCTTTCCTTGCAGCCCACATTGTCTGCACCTGGCCCCACCCTGATTGCCACTCCTTGATTCCATCTAGACCTGGGTTACCTCCTGGACTGTTACCTCCCCTTCACTCCAGATTACTTGGCCACTCCTAGATCACATACTGTAAGATCTTACTTGCCTCCATTAAAGGGCTCATATTCCTTAAGAATCAGGCCCACTTGCATTAGTGATACAAATGCTCAGATCCTTAAAATCTGGCCAAAAGCACAGACTCTTAAAATCTCACCCACCCCAACTGGTGTTTTAATAAGCCTTGTCTCTGACTGAAAGAAGTCTTGGGTTGAATTCATTTGAGGCAGGACACAAGTTTTTTGCCCTTGAATTTCAGGGTTCCCAGCATCCCTAGACCCAACAGAGAGAAATTGTGATGAGGGTTTGGGGTGAGAGGTGCTCAACACCCCAAAGTAGAGACACGCCGGGTCCTGCTGAAAGAATTCGACTCAAGCTTTCTCAGCCAAGGGGAAAGATAAAGTTTATTAAGAGTTAGCCAAATAAGCCTGCCCGAGAGATCCCACCCCTTGCGACGCCTGTAAGGAAAAAGGGCCAGACCCATCTGAGCTAGATTGGTTCTGACCACCTTCATGGAGGCAAGATGGAGATTATATACACAAAGGTTGTGGGAGGGATTGAGGGGTGGTCTGGGGTGACCAGAAGAGGGGTCCAGGGAGGGACTTAAGGATGAGGTCAGACTCCAGGGTAGGGAAAATAGCTGAAGGCTATATGGAAATGACAGACCATAAAGGGCTAGGGTATAGATATTTTGATCAGGATTAAGGGTGGGAAACAGGATTAAGGGTGGGAAACAGCTGGACAATAGGGGACTGGGCAAGGTAGGCATTTGGGCTTAATGGTTATAGCCTCAGGCCAAGTGGCAAGATTCAAGGAGAGTTCAAGGGTTCAAGGGGTTCCCAGAGACTGGGCCCTCATCAATTGGACCCTTTATTTCTTGTATGAAGGGCAGAGTTGGGGAGAGCTTGGAAGAGAAGAGATCCTTCTTCTGGATTCTGGTGAAAAGAAGACATATGTGGTTCTGATGAGGGTACAGTATCTGGGAACACCCTTGAATCTGGAGTACAGTCTCTGGGAACCCTCTTGAACTCTCCTTGAATCTTCCCACTAGATCTGGCCTCTCTCAAGGCCACAGGACTTTCCTTATCCCTAGGCCCAAATCTCTACCTGGCCAGCCCAGCTGCTTCCCACCCTTGATTCCATCAAAATCCCATTTTCTTGTTTCCTTGGAGTCTTGACCTCTAGTCACCTCAGTCCCTTCGGAATTCTCCTTAGACTCCTCCTCAAGACCCTCCCTAAACCCCTCCTCTAGTCACCCCAGACTACTTGACCACCCCTCAATCCCTCCCACAATCTTTCTGTATATAAGTTTCATCTTGCCTCCATGAAAGCTCTCAGATTCAATCTAGCTCAGTAGATTGAATGTGGTCTGCTTGTGAAAAGGAGCATCACAAAGGGTAGCATTTCTTAAGACAACCCATTATAGTGAATCCTTAATAAACTTTGTCTTTTTCCTTGGCTGAGAAGGCTTGAGCCAAACTCATTTGGCAGGACCCAGTGTGTTGGTGTTTGGAGTCTCAAGCACCCCTAAAAACACATGGTTCCCTACCTCACCATTGTTCTTTAACCTCATCAGTTCTAGGCTATCTGTAGGGGAAGTTAACATATAGACTACCTGGTTCCAATACTTGTTTCTGATTTCCAGACTACTATCCTAGAGCCTTTGGGGAATTTGCCCTTGGCAAGACCTAGAAATCCGACTCTCACTCAAGCTGAGATATATCATTCCCAGTGGAAGAGCTCATTAGCTCTGTGTATTGTCCAGAATGGGGCAGCATGCAGTTGATAGTGTCCAGCCTGGAGTCAAGATGATTCATCTTCCTGAGTTCAAATCTGGCCTCAGACACTTGTTAATTTTGAGTCCCTGGGCAAGTCACTTAACTCTGTTTGCCTCAGTTTCCTCATCTTTAAAATGAGTTGGAGAAGGAAATGGCAAACCACTCCAATATCTTGCCAAGAAAACCCCAAATGGGGTCACAGAGGGGGGATAGGACTGAAACAACTGAACAACAATAACAACATTTTCTGGAATATTCTTACCTGTACCAATTCTCTGAGCTCTGTTTTCTATCAACTTGGCTAAGTGGTTTTATTCGCTATTCAACATTTGTAATAGTCTTTGTACAGCTAGCATTTGGTGAGAAAGGAGTTAAGTCTTCGGACATAGTAAGGGAAAGTGACTAGGACTGAGGCCTGAACCTAAAATCATTTCCCCTAGGCTAACTTTATTTAAGAGGAGGCAGATAAATGTAATTTTAGCCTGGTACCCTCTTTCTCAGGAGAAGAAAGTAAGCCAGCTTAGTGTCCCCAGTCTCTTTCTCCCCTCCATGCAGAAATCAAAGTCTCCCTTGAAGAGGGGTGGGAGAGATTCTGGAGACATCTATTCATATATCCCTGAGAGCCTTATTTTGACAAACCCATGCTACATGAGCAACACATAACCATTACATAGTTCTATGATCACTTTCCGAGTTTTAATTGTGTCCCCACCACAACATTACAAGCTTGTTGAAGATAGGAGGGCTGCCTTATTCTGTTTTTTCATATCTAATACAGTGACTAGCTCACTGAAAAGCCTTCATTAGCTACCTAGTCTACAGGCACTTATTAAGTGCCAGGCATTATGCCAAAAAAGAATTTTTTTTTGATAAACTGGGACAATTAACTTTTTTGTCTCTAGTAGTTTTCATTTATGGTTTCTAGCTCGGAAAAGCCAAAGTCTGTTAAAGCCCATCGTGATGCAAATAGAACTACTTGACAATGCTTTTAACTCCAAATCACTCAGGCTTTCATTGATGGGCCAATAATAGGTCCCAGCCTAAGCTTGCTCATTGTTTGGGATTTGATAGCTCTAAGTAAGTGTAAATAGCAATTGTTTCTGTTCTGGCCCGAAACTCAGAGGGTCTTCCCCTCCCAGACTGATTCTTTTAGGAGGGCAAACTAGACCACCTTTTGCCTCAACTCTTACTTAGCCTTTAAGTATTGAATAGGTGTTGCCTCAGGCAAATTGAGATCTGGAGAAAACCATAGCTTAAAAAGGCCAAGGTCTCCCACTGTATCTGGGGCCTTCGCCAATTATCCTGACCTATGTCTTGCCACTGGACTCAGATGACTCTGGAGGAGAGAGTAAGGCTGATGACTTTGTACAACTCTGCCTCACTTAAATCCAGTTCACTTGCAAGGCAAGACATCACCCTCCCGATGTCCATCGGTCCTTTTTGAGAATGAAGGACAAACAACTGAGATAGAAATAAAGACAAAAATATACTCCCTGAACACAAGGAGTCCATATTTATTAGGGAGACAACACATATATAGGAGAGAGAGAGGAGAGAGAGGGAAAGAGAGAAAGAAAGAGACAGAGAGACAGAGAGAGAATGAAATTGTGTACGTGGAAGATGATCTCAGAGGGAAAGAACCAGTAGCGGGGAGTGTAGGAGGGCAGGGTGGGGGTGAAGGGAGATCAGGAAAGTCCTCTTGCAAAAAGTAGCATTTAAGCTGAGTCTTGAAGCCAGAAATGTAGAGGTGAGGAGGGGGAACATTCTAGGCATAGGGTACAGTCAGTAAAAAATGCCAAAGTCGAGAGATGAGGTATCAAATGCAAACCTTTAATCAGTGCAACACAAGGGCCTAAATTAATAGTTACTGCATTAAATTAAAATGAATTGAACAAATAGAGTGAATTGGAATGAGAAACCACATGACTTCATGTTTAGGGTGCTAGATTTGAATGCAGAAAGACTTGGGTTCAAAACCTGCCTTAAATGTTTTGCTGTGGGGGGGGCAGAGCCAAGATGGCAGCTGGTAAGCACGGACTAGAGTGAGCTCCGTACCCGAGTCCCTCCAAAAACCTATAAAAAAATGGCTCTGAACCAATTCTAGAACGGCAGAACCCACAGCACAGCAGAGAGAAGCAGGGCTCCAGCCCAGGACACCCTGGATGGTCTCTGGGTGAGGTCTATTCCACACGGAGCTGGGAGCTGGGAACGGAGTGGAGCAGAGCCCAGCCTGAGCGGCATGGATGATCCAGACCAGAAGCTGGGTGGAGGGGGCCCTAGCGCCCTGAATATGTGAGCTGTGGCAGTTACCAGACCCCTCGACCCACAAACACCAAAGACTGCAGAGAAGGTTAGTGGGAAAAGCTGCGGGAGTGGAAGGAGTTCGCGGTTCGGCTTCCAGCCCCGGGGGCAGCGGAGGTGGGGCAGCTACAGCTGTTGTTACTTCCGGCTCCAGGCCCACCTGGTGAGAGGAGAGGAATTAAGTGGCGGATCAGAGCAGGAGTGCAACAGCCTGCTGAAGATCTAAGCCCAGTCTGGACTGGGGGTCCTTGGGAAAGGAGGAGTGCGGCTCTGACAGAGCTGGCACCTCCCCCCCAAACGTAGAACATAGAACTCGTTAGTCTACAAGCAGTCATACCCCACTGAAAAACTCAAGGGTCAAGTTAGTTGGTTGGGAATATGGCCAGGCAGCGAAAATGCACCCAGATTCAGTCTCAGACTTTGGATTCTTTCTTTGGTGACAAAGAAGACCAAAACATACAGCCTAAAGAAGACAACAAAGTCATAGAGCCTACAACCAAAGCCTCCAAGAAAAACATGAACTGGCCCCAGGCCATAGAAGAACTCAAAAAGGATTTGGAAAAGCAAGTTAGAGAAGTAGAGGAAAAATTGGGAAGAGAAATGAGAAGGATGCGAGAAAACCATGAAAAACAAGTCAATGACTTGCTAAAGGAGACCCAAAAAAATACTGAAAAATACACTGAAGAAAACAACACCTTAAAAAATAGACTAACTCAAATGGCAAAAGAGCTCCAAAAAGCCGATGAGGAGAAGAATGCCTTGAAAGGCAGAATTAGCCAAATGGAAAAGGAGGTCCAAAAGACCACTGAAGAAAATACTACTTTAAAAATTAGATTGGAGCAAGTGGAAGCTAGTGACTTTATGAGAAATCAGGATATTATAAAACAGAACCAGAGGAATGAAAAAATGGAAGACAATGTGAAATATCTCCTTGGAAAAACCACTGACCTGGAAAATAGATCCAGGAGAGATAATTTAAAAATTATTGCACTACCTGAAAGCCATGATCAAAAAAAGAGCCTAGATACCATCTTTCAGGAAATTATCAAGGAGAACTGCCCTGATATTCTAGAGCCACAGGGCAAAATAGAAATTGAAAGAATCCATCGATCGCCTCCTCCAATAGATCCCAAAAAGAAATCTCCTAGGAATATTGTTGCCAAATTCCAGAGCTCCCAGATCAAGGAGAAAATACTGCAAGCAGCCAGAAAGAAACAATTTGAGTATTGTGGAAACCCAATCAGAATAACCCAAGATCTGGCAGCTTCTACATTAAGAGATCGAAGGGCTTGGAATGCGATATTCCGGAGGTCAATGGAGCTAGGATTAAAACCTAGAGTCACCTACCCAGCAAAACTGAGTATCATGTTCCAAGGCAAAATATGGACTTTCAATAAAATAGAGGACTTTCAAGCTTTCTCAGTGAAAAGACCAGAACTGAATAGAAAATTTGACTTTCAAACACAAGAATCAAGAGAAGCATGAAAAGGCAATCAAGAAACGGAAATTGCAAGGGACTTACTAAAGTTGAACTGTTTTGTTTACATTCCTACATGGAAAGATGATGAGTATGATTCATGAGACCTCAGTATTAGGGTAGTTGAAGGGAATATGCATATATGTGTATATATATGTTTATGTATATATATAAGTGAATGTGTATGTATGTATATATCTATGTGTATATGTATATATGTGTATGTATGTGTATATATATATATGTGTTTATGTATGTGTGTGTATATATATATATATGTAAAAGAGAGAGAGCAGACACAGGGTGAGTTGAAGATGAAGGGAAGATATCTAAAAGAAATAAAATGAAATTAAGGGATGAGAGAGTAACATATTGAGAGAGGGAGATAGGGAGAGATAGAATGGGGTGGATTATCTCCCATAAAGGTGGCAAGAGGAAGCAGTTCTATGGGAGGAGGGGAGAGGGCAGGTGATGGGGGAATGAGTGAACCTTGCTCTCATCAGATTTGGCCTGAGGGGGAATACCATACATACTCAGTTGGGTATCTTACCCCACAGGAAAGAAGAGGGAGGAAGATAAAAAAAAAAATAAAAGGGGGGGGGTTGATGGAGGGGAGGGCAGATGGGGGTGGAGGTAATCAAAACAAACACTTTGGAAAGGGGACAGGGTCAAGGGAGAAAATTCAATAAAGCGGGATGGGTTGGGAAGGAGCAAAATGTAGTTAGCCTTTCACAACATGAGTATTGTGGAAGGGTTATACATAATAATACATGTGTGGCCTAGGTTGAATTGCTCAACTTCTTAGGGAGGGTGGGTGGGAAGGGAAGAGGGAAGAGAATTTGGAACTCAAAGTTTTAAAATCAGATGTTCAAAAACAAAAAAAGTTTTTGTATGCAACTAAAAAATAAGATACACAGGCAATGGGGCGTAGAAATTTATCTTGCCCTACAAGAAAGGAAGGGAAAAGGGGATGAGAGGGGAGGGGGGTGATAGAGTGGAGGGCTGACTAGGGGACAGGGCAACCAGAATATAAGCCATCTTGGAGTGGGGGGGAGGGTAGAAATGGGGAGAAAATTTGCAATTCAAAATGTTGTGAAAATCAATGCTGAAAACCAAATATGTTAAATAAATAAATTGCATTTAAAAAAAAAATGTTTTGCTGTGTCTTAAGTCAGTCCTGTACCTTAATTTTCTCATCAGTAAAACAGGAAGGTTGGACTCAAATCTTTAAGATCTCTTCTAGCTCTAAATCAGTTATTCTAGAAATTTTCCAAGCAAAGGAGAACTTTGGTGATAGCCACCCCATACCATGGGGATTTGCCTAGTCTGCTTTATGGAATTGGGCCAGTCCTCATGAAGACACCCATTTTTCTGAAGGTACCAAAAAGCTGGCATAGAGTTTATAAGTTTTATAGCCAAAATGTTTCCATATCCCCTTGGCTCTCCTTGTGCACCTGGTTAAGCTGGAGAAGAAATTACCCTCTGGAAATGCACATCTGCCCCAAGACACAGGGGTGTACAAGCATTCCCACATGTACCAAGATCTCCAGGCTTTGATCATCATGATAGGCATTTACTCCACTGGATAAAACTTCCAGAACCCTTTTCTCTTAAAATTCTGGACTTTGCTCCCTCCAAAAGGGGGAAAATATCATAACAAGAAAAAAAAATCACCTCTCCTTGCATGCATATAACCAAATAAAGATGAGGAGGAGGTGGAATGTGGGATGAGACTGACTCAAAACTAATTAGCTGGTTAAATGAAGGGACTTTCATTTGACTTTCCTCCTTCCACCTTACCCCTTATCCCAATCACACAGCACAAGACCCAGTGCTATGAAAGAACTCATGTGTCATGACTATAACCACAGACAGGGTCAGTCTCTTTCACTCTTGGTCTGATGGTTGCAGGGAGGGGGTGAGGAGTAGGTGTTTTGCCTCATAGCAAAAGAAAAGTGTTGTGATTGACTCAGATTTTTATCTTTGAACTTCAAAGTTCTGACACAACTAAAGAATGAGCAATCTGCAGGTCAGATGCTCCATGTCTCACCATCTCTTTGCTTGACTTAGGGATTTAAAGATCTAAATACCCACCAGCTGTCAAAGACATCTGGCTTGACAGCTGGAGAGCCAACTCAACAGGCTGCCAAGAAGAGTCATTGAAAATGACACTGTGTGGT
Organism: Trichosurus vulpecula; assembly: GCF_011100635.1. NCBI lineage: Eukaryota > Metazoa > Chordata > Mammalia > Diprotodontia > Phalangeridae > Trichosurus > Trichosurus vulpecula. The sequence goes on from NC_050576.1 coordinate 123,838,274, forward strand.
TTTACTGAGTTGGTGTTCATGAAGTACTGGTCTGGGAGTCAGGAGATCTGGATGTTGGTCTCAACTCTGTCACTTAACAAATCTATGACTTTTAATGAGTCACTTAATTTCTCTAGGTGACTGCTTCTCTCTAAAAGGAAGGGATTGAACTTCATGTTCTTTAAGGTACCTTTCTCTTCTCAATTCTCTGATTTTATTGCTACAACCATAACAAATATAAAAGACAAAGGCTGACAATTTTTGTAAAAGTTCTTCTAATTTTCCTACTTTAGTTCATTTTTTTTGTAAATAATTTTAAAACTTAAAACAATAAAATGCCTATTATAATAGTAAAAATGACTTATTTGCTCAATGGTAGCCATGGGGGAAGTGGAAAGGAAAAAAAGGGGAAAAAAGGAAAAAAAGAAGTTTACATGATAACTGTAAAAAGAATCGCAAGGTGTACATAATAGATTTGCAGTTTTATGTGCATTTTTAAAAATTATTCTATGTTATGGAAATGCTTGTTTTAGCCCATAAATTAAAAATAAAATAAATATTTTAATGGCCATTATTATTATTTTAATAAAGAAGACAGATTGAGAGGCAACACAGTCCCCTGACAGAGAGTTTGTAATTGTTTACTTCGAAAAGGTCTGTTGTTGCCCCTTCACTGCAGAGACGTTCTGACTACTCTTACACCTGTTCATAATGTTAAAAAAGAAAAAGAAAGAAAAAAGAAAACAAAAAACAAAAAAAAAATGTTGCTCTATAGCACATTTTAAACACATCAATCCTGTTTTGAAGTTTTCATCCAGCCCCCTAGTCTCAGCAGCTGCAGCCTTTCATCTGCAGGAGGGGTTAATTGACATTTCAGAAAGCCAACAGCATTGTGCCTAAAGACGCTATAAACATCTCCCCCAAATCCTGGGTGATAAATTTTCCTCTCTTTAATAAAACAGAGAGTGTCCCAAGCAAGCAGAACAAGGCTCTACTAACCTAGGCCTCTGAAAACCATTCTCCCCACTACCACCACTGGCCCTCTCCCTCACTCCCAACTGAAGCATCTCTCCAAGATTTCCTTGTTCTTTAAGTGGAGTCCTAAGTGATAGAATACTCATGCTACATTATCAACTCTCCTTGATATTGCTTTTAACTGGTTTTCATTATGGATCAAATAAAATTTCCTGGTTTGGCACCCAGACCAAGAACTTTTATAGAGACCAAATGGGAAAAATACTACTTGCTCCAATCCCAATGTGCTTTTTTTAGACTCTAACCTGTGATATTGCTCCTGTGGATTAAGACTGAAACAAGAGTTTTCACTTTATTTTTAGAGCTGGATTTAAAATGACTATATTCCTGACTCACTGGCTGCATTATTTTTGATCCTTGGGAAGACTATTCCCTGAACATGGGAGTTTTATTGACAAGTTTCCATTTGAAACGATTAGTCAATCTTTCCACAGAATGAAGACTGGGCCACTTTGGGGGCGGGGGACTATTCCTGGATCAATGGGTGTGACAGACCATGGAAATACTCAGCCAGCAGGCTCAAGCTTTCCTAGTCTGAATGAAGGAAATGTGGTGTTTTGCTCTCCTCCTATTCCCTTCCCCCAAGCCCCAGTTCACAGTTATTCAGATGGCCAAAAAGAGGGGACTGCAGGGACGGGGGAAGGATTCACAGTTTACACTTAGATCTTGGTAGAACAAGTAATTTAGACTGTGCTGGACCCTTCTTTTAAATCTCCTATCATGAGCATTCAACTCATGATGCTAAAAGATAGAAGCTCAAATAATTAAAACAATTAAAAAAACCACAAATAATCAAAAAATTAGAAGGTACTCAGTGGACATTCCTTCCATGCCCAGTCCTTAATCTGGACATCCTGCTGTTTTTTGCTTGCTGCCTGGAATCCACCTGGGTAATAGATATAGAAAGTGAGGAAATTACAATGGTTCATCCCCAGTAGGTCATGATTTGTAAGATAAAATTAAGACAAAACTGAAAAAATGTCCTCTTATCTTGGTGATCCAGTTTCCTGTTCAGCTCCTTCCTAAGCCCACCTACACCCCACCCATCATAGGACAAAATAGCTTCATATCCATTTACCCTAAAGCTCCCACGAATTTCATGAGCCAAAAGCTTGCACTCTTCAAAGATGAAAGCAATGGTTTTGTGGTCATCTTTTCCACTGCTTATGTGTATGAACAGCTGGACATTTGGGTATTATATCCCATATAGGTCTCAATTATCATACTTTAAATATCCTTCTAGAAGAACTGGACACTGTTTTCACTAGTCTCGGGGGCTCTGCTAGACACATTTACCAAAAAGTTTTAAAATTGCCGTAGGAAGAATTTCATGTGTTTATTAGATCTCTAAATGTACTACCAGAAAGGGTTTAAGAAAAGCACAAAAACGAAGACGCTTATGTCCATTCTCAATGGCAAGAGCAGAGCTGCCTGCTTACCGTGAGGAACTGCGCCATCCTGCTGATTCAACAGCCACTCAGACTGTTATTAGAGGTTACTGGCTTTAGGCTGCTAAGTTACAGGAAAAGTTTCTCTCTTTACTTAGTTATTTATAGTGGAATTTATAGGATTCTTCCACAAATCAGGGGAGGAAAATCAAGCAAATACCATGTTCTATTATCATGGTAGTGAAGTTTCACTCTGAAAATAGACCCAGGCCATTAAATATGTTAAATATAAATACAACACACCAGTATATTTTTATTTGAGTGCTGGTTTGTTTCTTTAAAACCTAGCTCAAATTTTACCTCCTCCAGGAAGGCTTCCATAATTAAATGTACTTCAGCCTCTCCATTCTGCACTCTTTTAGCATTATTTTGCCCGATATTAATTTGTGCTCAATATTGGCTTTGTATTGTTTGTGTCAAGGAATCATGGAGGAGCATAAAGAAATATATCGAAGAATGCCATTGAAGAAATTCCTATTCCAAAAGATGGGCTGGTCATGTGAGCAAGGGTGGGGACTAACAAATGGACAGCCCATGTACTCTACTGGTATCATCAAAATTTGTTTATTTTAAAGCGAATAACACTCCCAGCACAATTGATGAACTCCCCTCTCCTCCCACCCATGCTGAATTTATGAGAAGACACCGACAAGAGTCACATACAAGGAGCAGGCATGGGGAGGTTGCAATCTATGTCTTTTAAGGGAATACCCATATCCAAAAGATTCCAGATCCATTTGAATATTTGTGAATTTGCCTTTGTAAGTGTTCTTAAATTGTGTCTTGTTGATTAGACTGTCATCTATACACAAAAGAAATCTCTTCAAGGAGAGGAACTATGATTTCCATTTCTATCGAATCTTCCCCTCTCTAACATACCTGACAGAACTCTGCATAGGATGAATGTCCATCAAATGGTTTTGATGAACACAAACTGTTTCTTCCAAGCAGATTAAGATAGGTAATTAACACCTGTATTACATTTCAATAGATTTGTGACCTTATATAGATGGCAACCTATCTCAACATTCCATCTGCATCTTTTTCAAGTCTTCCAAACTTCTTTTAAGACAGCTAATATTTATATAGCACCTACTATGTACCAGACATTGTACTAAGCCCTTTACAATTATCTCATTTGACCTTCACAACAACCCCAGGAAGTAGGTGCTAATATTATCCCCACTTTACAGGTGAGGAAACTGATGCCAACAAGTTAAGTGACTTGCCCAGGGTCACACAGTTAGTGAATGTCTGAAGCTAGATTTAAACTCAGGTCTTCCAGACTGAGTCCAGCTGTGTCAGCTAGTTTCCCCAGTAAGATCCCATAGGGGATCCACTACTCTTAAAATTCTTTGTGGGCACAAATCATCAATGGGAATATGTTAAAGTCTAATCATTTCCCCTAGTAATCCTTCCATGGCCCCTTGGGTGGTATACAATTTTTTTTCTTCAAGAATATGGTATTCTATCATTTGTAGCCAAACAGAATGAGTGAAATATACGTATTATTATTCTCATTTTACAGATGGGGAAACTGAGACTTAAGGGTGAAGTGACTTTTTCATAGTTAAACAGATTACAGCTTCTGAATCTTCTGATACTGAAGCCAGTATCCTTTCCACTGCCACAGATGGCCTCAATAGGCTAATGGCCTTTAAAGATTCCATCATCAGAAATACATGCTTAATAAGACGATGGACAATACATCCTGCTATGTATGGAATGACCAAGTATCCATATCATATTCATACATGCATCTGAATATAGATTTTCTTAGTGCTCAACGTAGCATATATTCATGTGTGTATAAACTTAGAAATGAACGCAGTACTACAGAATGCTACAGACAATAACTATTATGACAGTTCAGAGGAGGAAAGATATGATGGTCAGGGAAGGTGATTTGCCAATTAATTCATGGAATTATTAGTTAATTTACTACTATCCAGAGAAAAGGAAAATCTCCTCGGAGGGGACATGAAGTTCAGTTCTCTACGTTTGCTTTCCACTTATGACTTCACTATATCTGGCTTGTTCTGGAATAGGGGTAGCTACAAATAGATTATAATGCTCCCAGTTTATGACTAAGGGAATGGGACTGCAAGGGGATCCCTCTGGTTTGAGTGGGGGGCAATGATACCTGTTTTTTTAATATTCCCCAAGAAAGACCATGATGGCAACAAGTGGGGAGTGATGTGCCTATCAATCACACTTTGGTATGGCAGAGAGGGTACAAAAGCAAATGGCCAGGCTATGGAGGCAGATGGCATGGGGATGGAGGATGGAGTAGTAAAAGGAAGCTTGGGGAAAAAATGAGGATGGGGAAAGAGAGCCATTTATGTAACTGCCAAGCAGAGTTGGGAGCACTTGGGCAGCACAGACCATAGCAGATAGATGCTAAGGTGGGGATGGGGCAGAAGTTTGGGGTCTTATTTTTATAGGGTTTTGGTTATGGGGGATAAGCTAACTCTTATCCATAACACCTTAAGTTAATTCATTAGCATATCCACATTATCTCAAAGTTATCAGTAATACCTTAGGGTTAACTCATTTAGCCTAACACTCACTGGTGTTCTGCCAGTCTTACAACCAGCTAAATTTCTAGACTTATCTGAGGCATACAGATCACTGGCAATTAGCAGGATGGAGGGGACCTTAGGTAAGGCTTCCCATAATTAGCATATACTCTTAAAATGTGGCCTTAGCTAATTTATGAGACAGTTTCCAGTGGTTCCAATGCTCTTCTAACTTATGAGATAATTTGCAAGTAATTGCAAATAATGAAATCTCAAGTGAGGAAACATTTCCTTAATTTATGGAATAGTAAGTGACTTCTAGGTTCCCCTTTGCAATCTTACTTCCTACTATTGTTACCTTATATTAGCTACTTATAAACTTTTTTTTTTACTATATTTAGTACACTAACTAAAGTGGGAAGGAGGTCAGAGAGACCAAAGCAAGACACAGTTTTAACACTGAAGGTTTCATAGAAGAGGTAGGATTTAAGCTTATATCTGAAAGGAAGCTTATAATTCAGAGAGACAAAAAGAGACAAAATTAGGGGAATGGCAATACCAGAGGTCCTGGGCTTACAATAAATTACATAATTGGAAGACATTGATCAGACCAGTGTGGCTAGCATATAGGGTTCAGGAAGTTGAGAGGTAATATGGTACCATGAAAAAGGCATTGGATTTAGAATTAATAGACCTGAATCCAAATCCTGCCTGTCACCTTCTACTTAGGTGATCCTAGGCCAGTTACTTCTCTGTGCCCCCAATTTTTTCACCTGTAAAGGTAACAATATTGGATTGGATGGCTTCAAAGATCCCTTTCAGCTTGAAATCTATGGTTCGAGGACTAGTAGAAGATTAATTTTGTAGGATCATTGTATTTAGAGCTGGGAAGGACATTAGAGATCATAGATTCTGGACCTCTCATTTTGTAGTAATTATTACTTGTATTATTATTATCTTTTCAAATGGCATATGGCCAATGGAGAGGCCAGAAGGAAAGACTTGTAGTTGGGGGGGGAGGTGCCAAACCGATAAGTGTTTGACAAGATTAGGATGAGGATATCATTGGGGGTGGTGCATTATTGGAATGCTATGGTGGAGAACACATTATAATAGGAGACTGATACAGGAAAATGTTGATGAAAAATGTTGAGATTGGGGCAGCTAAGTGGCACAGTGAGTAGAGCACCAGCCCTGGAGTCAAGAGGACCTGAGTTCAAAGCCAGCCTCAGACACTTGACACACTCACTGGCTGTGTGACCTTGGGCAAGTCGCTTAACCCCAATTGCCTTACCTTCCCCCCTCAAAGAAAAAATAAAGCAGAACTTTATAAAAAAAAAAAAAAAAGGAAAATGTTGAGATAATATTGACAATTCACATTTATGTAACACTTTGAAGTTTAAAACATTTGTCCCATTAGATGGGGGTTCCCTGGAAACAGGGAATGTCTCTGCTCTTTGGTTTATACCCCCAGTACCTAGTGCAGTGTTTCACATGTAGCAAGTGCATTATAAATGCCTTTTAATTCATTCATTCAATCACAGATTTTTTTAAAAGGAACTTGATGGTTATTTAATCCAACCTATATCTAAAATATAACCTCCACTTCAACATGCATAGCAGATGATTTTCTAGCTTTTACTTGAGGATCTCCCCTGAGGGGGAACCCACTACTTCCTGAGGCAGCCTATTCAGCTCAAAGATGGTTGGTTATGAAACTGTTTTCTTCTGGATGCTCTCCATCTTATCTGTGTCCTTCCAAACAATGGCACAATATTCTGGATGTGGTCTGACTACAAGATCTTTGAGGTCATCGAAGAGTGCACTGGCACTATCATAACCACCCCCACTTTACGTAGGAGAAAAATGAGCCTCAGGGAGTTCAAATAACCAGGTCACACAGCTAAGTGTCAGGGCTAGGATTTGAATCCAGTTGTTATTGATGTTGTCTCTGTTTTTCAGTTGTTTCAACCCCATTTGGGGTTTTCTTGGCAAAGACACTGGAAGGGTTTGCCATTTCCTTCTCCAGCTCATTTTACAGATGGAGAACTGAGGTAACCAGGGTTAAGTGATTTGCCCAGGGTTACACGGCTAGGAAGTATCTGAATCTGCATTTGAACGCACGAAGATGAGTCCTCCTGACTCCAGGCCTTGCCCTCTATCCTCTATACCACCTAGCTGCCCTTTGAACCCAGGCACGCCCTTAATTAAACACTAGCACCCTTTCCACCATATCACACTGGGTTATAAGTTTAGAATTGCCATAGAAACGGCTATATGATATAGCGGATCAAAGTGTTAGATCTGGATTCAGGAAAACCTCAGTTCAAATCCTGCCTCAGACACTAGCTGTGTGACCCTGGGCAAATGACAAATGTCCCTCAGGTTCCCCAACTATGCAATGTGAATAATAGCACCTACTTTCCTGAGTCATCATGAAGAGGAAATGAGATGATATTAGGAAGACACTTCACAAATCTTAAGGTGTCACATTAATTATTATTATTATTATATTATTATTAGGATTATTATTGTTATTGTCATGATTATTATTACCAAAATCAGGGTATCACAAGGAAGGGACAGAGTCCCATGCTTGTCATTTTAGTGTCAGGGTCTTTGTTCCTAAGAAGAGACAACTCCTTCTGTTTTCCCTGTTCTGCCTTTGGAAACTACCAACAAGGGTTCCAATTAGTACCAGATGGGATAGGGACTTTGTGATGTGGATCCCTGACCACTGGGAACTGGAGTGAGTCCACTAATGTGTTAAGCAATCAAATAGCCCAAACTTGGCTGAGTCTTCATTTGGTGCAATTTGAACTTCTGATCTGCAGTCAGACTCCTGTGATTCTACCCCCTCTGAAACCATTACCTCCCAGGAAAAGTATCAAAAGAACAGTTAGGTCATACAGAGCCCCAGTGTCATTCAAGGGAATGAATTTCTTGGTTCTCAGGCATTAAGTTTTATTTTCTTGTTGTCTTTTTGGTTTTATGATCTTGAGCCTTTCTGAACCTAGAAGAACTACAAAAATTGAATATCAGGTTGTACTGGAAATTTGTTTGAATTATTAGACTGGTGCCACAATTCTCCACCTTTTCTATGTCTATGTGATCCAAATTAATTGGACTTAGCCTGATTTATTTGATTTCTTTAGTCATATTATAAGGCTGTCATTACTCAATACATTTTATCTACTCAGTAATTTTCAAGGGCATCGTGGAGTAGTAGAGCATTAGACACAAAATCAGGAAGTTCTCAATCCAAACTCCTCTCTTTGATATTCATAAGTCATATGATCCTGGGCAAGTCACTAACCTTGGATCATCAGTTTCATCATCTAGAAGAAGCAAATGATAATACCTGTAATATCTGCCCTTACCATAGTACCTAGCACAAAGTGGCTGTTTAATAAACAGCAATTGACTAATAAGTGTCAGTAGGTGCTTAATAAATGCCAACTCAGTGTTATATAAAGCTCAAATGAGAAGACATACATAAAATATTTGATATCAGTCATCACCCCAAGTTTCTAAAAACTTCCAAAAATGTACACCCCTTCTGGGGGTGTGGTAGGCGCTAGGTTATTGGTACAGATATGTGCTTAAAAAATGTTGTGGATCATAAATTCAATTCAGGGTGTCAGTAAATATGTTAATAGTACTAACAGGGTACCTACTATATGAGATGTTCTGTACTAGGGAAATTAACACAATGAAAAACACTATCCTTCTCCTCTGGGGTTTAAATTCGATTACTTTCTGGAGTAAACTAAGCCAGTGGTAGCAATCCAATAATTTGATTATACTTCAAAATTCTGCTTGCCAATCAAGAGCTAAAACTTTTCATCTCAAAGATCTATTTTTCTTGTGTTGCATCCATCTATTTAAAGGGATGGTATTCTTCCATACTGTGGAAGGACAAAAGACATGCAGGAATGACCGGAGATAAAAATAATGATTAAATTAGATTAGATGAAGCATTTATTAAGCACTTACTATGTGCCAGGCACTGTGCTACAAATATAAGCAAAAGGAAAGATCATCCCTATGCTCAAGAAGCTAACATTCTAATGGAGGAAGATAATACATAAAAGGGACACAAAAACTAGAAGAGGCAAGGTGAAAAAGTGTCAAGAGTAAAGTCAGATAAGATATGAGTGGCTATCCTTGACACTTCTTCAGGTGGAGATTCTGGGCAGGATCTCCCCCATCTGAGGAGAGGAGTGTAGAGGTTGAGGCCTCTCAAGCATCAGAAGACAGCAGGATGGAGGAGTAAAAGTTGGGGGGATGATTCAAAGATGAACTAAACAGCTTCGCAGGAAGTATTTGAGGCTCCTTACAAAAGTGATTCTAAGACAGCTATTCCCTGGGAATTTGAGAACATGATTTTTGGGCTCACTTGCTCTATCTATCTATCTATATGTCTGTCTATCTTTCTATCTGTCTGTCTGTCTGTCTATCTATCTACCTATCATCTATCTGTCTGTCTATCTATCATCCACCCATCAATCTGTCCATCTCTCTATCTACCTATCTGTCTGTTTATCTACCTATCTATCATCGATCTGTCTGTCTATCTATCTATCTATCATCCACCCATCAATCTGTCCATCTCTCTATCTACCTATCTGTCTATTTATCTACCTATCTATCTATCATCGATCTGTCTGTCTATCTATCTATCTATCATCCATCCATCAATCTGTCCATCTATCTATCTATCTGTCTGTCTGTCTATCTTTCTATCTGTCTATCTACCTATCTTTCTATCTGTCTGTCCATCTGTCTGTCTGTCTGTCTATCTGTCTGTCTGTCTATCTGTCTGTCTTTATGTCTATCTATTGATCTACCTGTCTATTTATCTATCTATCTATCATCTATCTGTCTATCTATCATCCATCCATCAATCTGTCCATCTGTCTGTCTATCTATCATCTATCTATTAACTATATCTATCATCTATCTATAGTCTATATCTGTCTATCATCTATTACCTATATCTATCTGTCTATCATCTATCTATCTCTCTATCTATTATCTATCCGTGTATATCTTTCATATCTGTCAATCTTTTTGACAGGAGCTACTGGCCCTTTTTATTTAAAAATAAGGGAGCTGTTTCAGGACATGAAAGCTGTGCTTTCAAATGAAGGATGTCCAAAGGACAGTCTGTTCACAAAATTTTTGGAGACTCAGCACTGTGGGAATTACATGTTCTAATAAGAGATGGGTGGATTGGTATGGATGAAATAAGAGCTGCCACCCCCCACACAGGCTGAGACCAAAATTGCTTTTGAGGTTCTGAAATATTCACATGACAGCTTTCTATGTTTGGTTAGAAATGGAAAGTCCCGAGATGCCAGGAAAATGGCCTATCCCATCTCTCTTGCTACTATAGATGTTTATAAGACCTAAGACACTTTTTTTTTACTGTTCATCAAAGGCTCATATTAAAGTGAGCAGAAGATGTATAGATTCAAGTTCAAGTATATCTGAGGAGTGAAAGATGATCATTGAATGCCTCATGCATAGAAAGCAGGAGGCAGGCCACTAAGTTGATGGAGTCTCAAAGTTGGAAGTGAAATCAGAGAACATATAGCCCACTATGTCATATGTTGTCTGCCCAGCATTCCTTGGGGCTTGAATGGGATCTTGCTTACCCTTAACTCCTTTTTAGGAGATACATTCCCATGTATCTTATATTTTCTAAACCATTGACTTAGCTAAACTCTGGAAATCGTAAGAATTTCTTTCATTCATCCATCTGTGCAAGATACTTGATAGAGATTCCATAATGGAACTTGGGATTCAAAGTTTCAACACTTACCAGGTTCTTTTTAAGAGTAGGGATATTTTTTCCCATTTTGTCTTTGTATATACAACATAAGACCTCGTATATGATAAGTCCTTAATAAATGCCTGATGAATTTATTTGTATGACTTTGGAGAAATCATTTTATCTCTCTTAGCTTCAGTCTTCTCTGAAAATAGAAATAATAGTATTTGTGCTACCTATCTAAGAGGATCATTGTGAGAAAAATAATTTTGTAAACTAGGAACTTACACACCTTAATAGATCTGTGAGTTCAGCTATTTAAATACTTCCTCCACTGCTACAGATTACAGTCTCTCCATGCCTTCATATCTTGTGCTGTTCTTATCTCTGACTTTCCATAATTTAGCTGCAAAAGATCCACCCAAAGCACTACAGTCCTCTGAGTCTTTTAATATTATGTGACCACCAGTGCCAGAGGGCAGTTAGGTGGCACAGTGGATAAAGTACCAGAAATGTAAGTTTAAATATGGCTTCAGACACTTACTAGCTGTGTGACCCTGGGAAAGTCACTTAATGTTGTTTGCTTCAGTTTCTTCAACCGTAAAATGAGCTGGAGAAGACAATGGCAAACCACTCCAGTATCTTTGCCAAGAAAACCCCAAAAGATGTCACAAAGAGTTAGACACGATGAAACAACTGAACAATAACAACCATTGTCATATCTTGTCTTTCTGTGATCCTTTGCTCTTGCTATGTTTCTAGCCCAATTCATTAGGAGAATATCTGTCTTATGCTTCACAAGTTAACCATTGTGGTTCACCTGTCAGAATCTAACATGATTTTTACCTCTGCATCAGAGATACCTTGTTTGAGGAGAATCTTCCAGGCTCTGCAAAGTCAAATGCTTTTTTAAAAGAATCAACAGAAAACTCAGTGGAATCATGTTTTCTTTATACATGTCAATTGTGTGACTACAATGAATGGTCTGCTATAGAAAATCATCTGCAAAAGCCTGCTTGTTTTCATGTTTTCATCAAGGATAACCACAATGCATGAATAGTTCTTGATGAGAAATTATAGTTATAAGAAATCTGACTAATGGTTTGGTAATCACATGGTAATACTCATGTAAAAAACTCTAAGGTGATATATAAAGGCCAGTCTTAATTTCTTCAATCATTCACTCATCTAAAAACTATTTTTAAGTATTTACTATGTGTAAAACACTATGTCAGATGTTGGAAGAGATACTTTAACCAACTTCAAATCTATCCGTGATAGAGATAATACAATGCCTACGTAACTATATAATAACTATATTTCTAAGGGATCCACTTTTTATGCTTCCAACTTGGAAAGCCATTTGTAGCTAGAATGATTCTAACTACACTCTGGTGTGGTATGCAAAAACTGCCCTTTCTCCAAGAACAAATATATCTGAAAAATTGTTGATCACAAGACTTTGTACCTACCACAATTAAGAAGTACTTTCAGTGTCTGAAATAAATGCAAGAACATCTCACTAGCTCCATTATCTCAGAAAGAAGGGCTGGTAAAAGAGAACATAAAGTCTTAGAGAGTAGACCATAGATAGCATTGCAAAGTCACATGCCCCTCATTTCCTTGGTGCCAAATCAGAGCAGCTTCTCTTTCAAAAGATCTGACTTTCCAAGAAAACCTTTTGTTCATATGCCTTTTGGAATGGCAGGTATTCCAACTTTTAAAAGTCTCATATCATTTTTTTTCTCTCATATCTTTAGTACCTTGGAGCGTGGACATTTTGGTATAAGCTTCCCAGAGAATTCACAACTAAATATCTCTCATATGACTTCATTCATGTAGGAAAGAAACTCAGAATTATTCCAAAAGTCAACTATGCGATTTGGCTAGATCGCCATTATGCTCATTCATCCATTAATGATTTACAACTATGTGTCACACAATGTGGCAGGCACTGGGAATATAAAGACAAAAACAAATAGTCTCTGCCTTCCAAAAGTTTACATTCTATTGTTAGGAAATGAAATGTAGATAGTCAAAATAAAGTATATAAAAAGTAAATGCAAAATAATTTGGGGAGAGGGCATTAATAACTGAGGGAAGGGAGAAGAGAAGAATAGAGTTCTTGAAAGAGGTGGTTTTTGAGCTGAGCCTTGACAGTAGCTAGGGATTCTACAAGGTGGAGCTGAGGAAGGCATGCATTATAAATATATGTCTGTTCCTTGCACCAAGCTGGGAGTTAGAATGTTGTGCTCAGCTGTGAACATTTTCTGTTTCAATTCTTATGTTCTGGAAGACTGCCAGGGACCAAAACACTTTCCTACACATAACTACAGAACATTTGGGGAGCAGACACCTCATCCAAGTGATATTGGTGGCTAATTAATAGATCACATATCTGTCAGAGTATGGTATGTCTATTTCCTTATGGTGGATAAGTTGAGTACCTACAGATCTTTGATTCAGTCATACTTGGCAGAGTAACACTGACCTTATTCATTGTATTTAAGTCAAGAAGCACTCTCGAGTCTTCAGCAAACCAGTGCTGCAACATTCATGGCTCTCATCCCTACAGATGTTTCTCTAAACTATTGCAAGATGAAGGCTGATGACAACTTCACGTTTGTAGTTACAACGTAAACCCTTTATTAACCCTGTTTTTAAGGAACTGGACAAACATATTCTGGTGTCCTGGGCTGGCCACATCATATGAGATCTTTGCTGTATGGTTTTAGGATTTGAGATCCATGTTTATATCTTTAATTTTTTTAAAGCTGTATGGTGCAATGGAAAATCTACTAAACCTAGAGTCAGAGCACCAGGGTTCAAATCCTGCCTCAGCTGTTTATTCCCTGGGTGACCCTAGGCAAATTCTTTAACTTCACTAGCCCTCATTTTCTCATTTGTAAAATGAAAGTGTGGAGCTGAATTGCCTCTAAGATTCCCTTCTAGATCTAACTGTAAATTTATTTTCATATATATTCTTATTTATGCCCATGGTGCATATAAATCCAGAGAGTAGTAAACTATCTTATAATCAAGTGCTACTGTATTTTCTTTGGACTACTCTACTCAGATGCCTGTTCCAGCAAGGTGGATACAGAGAAAGTATAACCTTAGTCCAAATCAGTGGGCCATTTTTAGTTTTCAACTATAACACATCTGAATTTCTACATGCAAATATGCAAGAGTTTGCTTTTGAAAAAAGTAAATGTTGGAATATATTCTATAAACATTGTGTAAGTTAGAGTATAAAGTTACATTTTATAGGCAATTTTACTGGTCTTATATCCATCAGCCAAAAGTCTCAGGTGCTTAAGACCGTGGAAAAGTAAGCTACTGTCTGTTGAAGTTTCAATAAAACAGTAAAAAAAAAAAAGAGTTGATCTTTAAGAAAAACTGACATGCAAAACTAATATTATTTTAAAGACTCAAAGGGTTTTTTAGTTTATATTACTCACATTAAAACACTTCTGAAGTTTATTTCATTTTAAGGATTTAGATGTTTCAAAAATGTCATTTTGGTGTTCAGAATTGAGAGGAATAATTTCAGAATGAGAAATTATTTCTTACCCCATGTTAAGAGTTGGTTTACAGTTTTCTCGTCTTTCAACAGTAATATTGGTGGGAAATAATTCGTGAATCAAGAGGTAAATTTACATTTTCAAAATAGACTATGGGTAAGATGGATATAGTCATTTCATTTTTTTTTAAAAAGTATAGGGGAGTATGACTTCTTAATAATTACACTGAGATTCCTAGAACAGGCAATAACTTTGGACCATTGAAATATTATCACTGATATCACCTACCCAAATAAACACAATATTCATTGGCATGTTTGTCTTTACTTATAAATGAAGCTATGAAAAGGTAGACTGAATGATTTCTTCCTGACAACTTTTTTCCATTCCAAATGAATGGATTTACACACATACAGAGAGAAAGAGAGAGAGAGAGAGGGAGAGAGAGGTGGGGGGGGGGAGAGAGAGAGGGAGAGCACTACTTTTAGACTAAGGAATAAACAAAACTTAGCTTCAGTACACTCCTTCTCTCTCTTGGGTAGCCCACCCTACTTTCCCTCCTCTGTGAGCCCAATACTCCTGGTCTTCTCCCTGGTTTTCATAACCTTCCTCTTCCTCCTGAACCCACCTATGCATGCATACAATGAGCTACGGACATTTCCCCAATATATGGAAGTAGCCTATGCTCATGTCTCAGAATTCCCCTCCAATCCTTGACCCACTATTGAAATTTATGTCCCTCATATCCAGGGACATAAATCTTGAGCCGAAAAATACCTCAGAGGTTATTTATTTCTGCCCTTTCATTTTATAAATGGAAAAACTGAGACCTAGTGAGGCTCTACGATTTGCCCCAGGCCAAAAAAGTAGTGAGCATCTAAGGTAGGACCTAGGTCTTCTGACGTCACAGCTGAAGGAGTACTAAACTGCTTGCTTAGAATGCTATAGTGTACTAGTTAGCTGATCTAATGAACAAATCCTTGCAAGTATAATGGGTTACCCTGCTACTCCTTTCCATATTTGCTCTATAATTGGGATTTACTTACGGTAACAATTTGACCCCAAAAGAGTAATTCTATAGGGAGGAATTTCCAACAGAGAAGCAAGGCAAATAAGGGAGATATTTTTGGATAGGCAGGCCTTCCAGTGACCCTAAAATCACATGGTTAATCAGTTGCCTCACCTACGGGTGGAGTCTGTCCAGTTTATATGTACTAGTACACATGGATACACAGTCATAGTAAGAACAAGGTAACTAGGGTATTGTATTAAAGTGCTGAAATTGTTCCAGAATGCTGATATCATCCTGATTTGAAGCAACTGAAATTGCCATGAAGACTGATTAGTAAAAAGTAACATTAAATTAACAATTTAACATTAAATTAACATTAAACAACTGAAATTAACCATGAAGACTAATTAGTAAATATAGGAAGCCTACTGAATGACTTACTTCTTTCCTACAAGGGGCTTTTCTCATATCACCTCTCAGCTTCCCAGAAGTACGCCCATAGTGTCCCCAGAGTGTTCAACCATACACCCTGAGGATGTTGTATGTATGCTTGTCCACTCTAGGCACAAAAATTATTAGCCATGGCTGTGGGTATATAAAGAAACCCATTCCAACTAGAAGAAACAAACATTCTTAACAAGTGGTCCTTTAATAAACAAACTTTATACATATATAATATACATATCCATGTGTATATGATGATTATATGAAATGTGTACATGCACATATATTTGTGTGTATATGTACATGCATACATGGATACATACATGCATACATATGCATATATATGTATATACACACACATTTCAAAGGGGTAGGGAATGGGGGGAGAGAAGACACTCAGCACAGAGGCATGATGGAGAAGTACAGAGTGCGGCCTAGTGAAAAATGAAGAGATGGCCAGCTTGGGTGCTCTCCTTAAATGAAGGTTGTTGGAGAAGCCCTCCAATCAGAGGGAGGAGCCCCAGGGGCAGAGAGTACTTCCAAGGTATGAGATCCAGGGCTGAAGGGATCATGCAGAATGAGGTTTCTCTGGAATGAAGGAAAAGTACAGAGGAATAAAGCCTAGTGGAGGAGGGGGGAGAATTGTGAGAGGGGAGAATTTGTTGTACTGTTTCAAAACATCTATAAAGATAATAAACTTATAGGAAGGACTGATATCTTATTCTTGTTTATCAAATATCACATCTTCATTATTTCTTGGGTTTTTTTTTTCATTTTGAGTTATTTGGTTTCCATAGCCATTAGAGAAAAATAATACCATTTTAAAATTCACTTATGGATCCTTTCACTAGATTTGGAAAGGGGTGTGAGAAGTCATCTAATCTGCTATCCTTGTTTTATGGGTGAAAGAAACAAATACAGAGTCTAAATGATTCTCCCAAGGTCACATTGCTATTAAACAGCAGAGCTAATATTTGAATCCAGGTCATCAGATTCCAAACCTAACACTTTCTCAACTGTACAACACCAATAATCACTTCACTTGTTGCCAATAGGTAAAATGTATTGGTAAAATCCTGAGAAGACATTGTGTTGCTTTGATTGAGCTTTGAGGTCTTGATATATAGAAGTTTGGAAATGTATACTTTTGGGGACCAAATAATTATGGGATTTTAGATAAATGGCCAAGAAAGCAAGAGGATGAATAGAAATTCTAATCTGAGGGATAGAGACAGTTAGGTAATTCAATGGTTAGAGCTCTGGGTTTGGAGTCAGGAAGATCTGAGTTTAAATTCCACTTCAGACATTTACTAGCTATGTGACCCACTGGAAAAGGAGATGGCAAACCACTCCAGCTCCTTTGCCAAGAAAACTCCATGGACAGTATGGTCCATGGGGTCATGAAGAGTTGAACATGACTGAATTAATTGACACTAATATAAGAAAATAGCTTAAGGAATAGGTTTGTCTTACGTGAGAAAGGACTGTACAACTCACTCACAAGGACAATGGAAAGAAAGCTGTGGTAATCTGGACAGCATATTAAAAAGCAGAGACATCATCTTGATGACAAAGGTCCACATAGTCAAAACTATGGTTTTTCCAGTAGCAATGTATGGCTAGGAGAGTTGGACTATAAGGAAAGCTTAACACTGCAGAATCAATGTTTTCAAAATGTGGTGCTGGAGAAGACTTTTGAGAATCCCTTGGACAGCAAGGAGATCAAATCAGTCAATACTTAAGGAAGTTAACTATGGCTATCCACTGGAAGATCAAAGATTAACGCTGAAGCTTAAATACTTTGGCCACATAATCATGTGACAGGACTCATTGATAAAGACCCTGACGTTGGGAAAGATAGAATGCAAAAGGAAAAGGGAATGGCAGAGGATGAGATAGATATATAATGTTATGGAAACAATGAATATGATCTTGGTCAGACTTTAGGAGATAGTGAAGGATAGAAAAGCCTGGCATGCCAAGGTCCATGTCATCACAAAGAGCTGGACACAACTAAACAACTGCACAACAGCAACAACTATTTTCCAAGTATAATTTAACTTCGAGAGGATCACTGAGTCAGTCACACAGAGATGAATTTTGTGACCACAGCAGCTCTCAAAGATTAATTCAGAAAGGGGTTATAATCTGAACTGGTGATGGAATTACCCCCTCCCCCACCACACTTTATGTTATGTTGTTATGTTATGATTACGTTATAATCACTGACTGTTGAAGAATTGATGTATAAATACCTAGTAGCAGAGCCTTGACTCTGAACGAAATTTTATAGAATGCAGGAGAGGAAGCCTAAGGTACACTGAGGCAGCACAATATAGTGTATAAAATACCACACTGGAGGAAGATCTGTGTTGAAATCCTACCTCACACACTTGTTAGCTATGTGACCCCTGAGGAGTCCACTTGACTTTCCTGTGTCTTGGTTTCTTCATCTATAAAAATGAAGAAGTTGAACTAGGTTGGATTCTAAATTCTCTTCCTACTCTTCATCTATGACTCTATGAGCCACAAACACTTATCGGCTATATGACCCTATATGACCATTTGACTTCTGTTTGCTTCAGTTTCATCAACTGTAAAATAATAATAGCTTCATACTTCAAAGAATTGTTGTGAGGATCAAATGAGAATATTTGTAACCTCTTTAGCACAGTGCCTAGCACATAGTAGGTGCCAAAAAAATGCTTATTCCCTTCCCATTTTCCTCCATCTAGGCAGGGGTGTGTTGGTAAATGTTTAACAATTGAGAATCAAAAGAAAAATGTATGCATGAAACACTTTTAGGTTAAATCTGCATTATTAGCATTTCCCCCATTACTTTCTTAAGTCTAGAAATCAACAAAACAATATATCAAGCCCTGATTTGTAGCATTTGCCAAATTCTGAGATGTAAATGCTTATACTGAAAATTGAACAATTGAACAGTATTTAGCAGGCTCCAGTACACTCCTGACTAATGTGCCTTCTAGCTACAATATACAATGATCCACTGACCAGATCAATGCATGAAAAAGATTAGTCAGACTGCTATATGAAGTATGGATTGGAGAGCAAAGAGAGTAGAAGCAGAGAGGGTTGTTAAGAGTCTGTTGTGATTGTCCAGGAAGGTGGTAATGATGACAGATACTTGGGGGAGGGGAAGAGTGGCTTTGTGAATAGACAGGAAGAAATAGATTCAATGAATGTTTTAGTAGAAGGCTTAGCTGAGTCTATAATGATGTGACTTGTGTGTTTGTGGGGGATCACATAAGTTTGAATAGGCCATACATTAAAAGACTTTGCTAAGACGAAAGATGATACAACAAAGCCCCATTATGAGGTACTTTAGTGTGCCACAGATTTATTTACATTGTTGGTCCAATCAGGCTCAGTGTCTCCCACTCTAACATAGATGGTTCCTAGTGGGAATGAATCCTTTCTACTCAGATACACTATTATAACATAGTTCTATTGAATTAGGCAACTGTATTTTGTTGCTGCTTTTGTTTGTTTTTTTATTTTTACAACCCTCTCTAAGAACCAGGTTCCTATGCATAACACTATGGATAATATATTGGTTAGTTCTGTTCCACTGATTTTTAAAATTGGTTATTTTTTTTGTCATTAGGGATAGTTCTCTAGGCCTAGAGGGAAATATTGAGAAACATAGAAGATATAAAATCAAGAGATATCAACAAAAATATTTAAAGTAGGAAAAAAGGAAAAAGGAAAGTTATATTCTCCCAGATTCACATAAAATGTTTCTGCAGCATTTCAGACAAAGATTGAATATTATTCAGTATTCCGTTTAGTGCCTTAGGTCCATCTCTCCCTTATTTTCCCTGGTGTTATAACTACATATTACTCAAATAATGCACATTGGGACTAAAATTTCAAATAGCATAAAATTAGGGCTCCCCTGATTATCCCATCAACTAAAGAGTAATTATCTTTGTTACAAGAAGACTTCTTTATTGAATCAATCAATCAGATCAGAGATTATGAACATGGCCTGTACATCTCCTTGAATCAATCAAAGCCATTGCTTGAGGAACTTAGTTATTCCCTAAGGAATTTGTATAAAATTAAAGAGCTATCTCAGAATCAGATAGAGATAAAAATGGAGAGGAAGGAGTACGTAGCTCACCATACAGAGCTGCTCTAAGAGCATTAGCCTTCTAAGGAGAAAGAGACAGTAGGACTGAGATATGACAGGGAAAGGAGAACAGCTTCTCCACAGACATCTTGGAACAAAACATCTGGCTGATGCCAGTTGTATACCTATTTATTAAGGAATGAAGGAAGTCTCAGAAAAAGGTTTGCTCATTTCCCAACTTCCCCTCTAGATGCCCCTCTATTTTTTTTCAGATTTTATTATTTATTTAATATTTTAGTTTTCAACATTGTGTTCCACAAGATTTTGAATTACAAATTTTCTCCCCATTTCTACCTTCCCCCCCACTCCAAGATGGCATATATTCTGATTGCCCCATTCCCCAGTCAGCCCTCCCTTCTCTCACTCCACTCCTTTCCCCCATCCCCTTTCCCCTTACTTTCTCGTAGGACAGGATAGATTTCTATGCCCCATTCCCTACATATCTTATTTCTCTGTTGCATGCAAAAACAACTTTTTCTTTTGAGCATCTGATTTTAAAACTTTGAGTTCCAAATTCTCTCCCCTTTTCCCTTCCCACCCACCCTCCCTAAGAAAACAAGCAATTCAACATAGACCACACATGTATCATTATGTAAAACACTTCTATAATACTCATGTTGCGAAAGACTAACTATATTTCCCTCCACCTATCCTATCCCCCATTATTCAATTTTCTCCCTTGACCCTGTCCCTTTTCAAAAGTGTTTGCCTTTGATTACCTCCTCTCCCATCTGTCCTCCCTTCTATCATTCCCCCCCTTTTCATCCCCTTCCACCTACTTTCCTGTGGGATAAGATACCCCATTGAGTGTGTATGTTATTCCATCTTCAAGTCAAATCCAATGAGAGCAAGATTCACTCATTCCCCCTCACCTGCCCCCTCTTCCCTTCCAAGAGAACTGCTTTTTCTTGCCACTTTTATGTGAGATAATTTACCCTGTTCTATCTCTCCCTTTCTCCCTCTCTCAATATATTCCTCTCTCATCCCTTAATTTTATTTTACTTTTTTAGATAGCATCCCTTCATATTCAACTCACCCTGTGCCCTCTGTCTATATGTGTGTATGTGTGTGTGTGTGTGTATGTGTGTATGTATATGTATATGCACATGCATATTGCCTTCAACTACCCTAATACTGAGAAAGGTCTCATGAATTACACACATCATCTTTCCATGTAGGAATGGAAACAAAACAGTTCAACTTTAGTAAGTCCCTTATGATTTCTCCTTCTTGTTTGCCTTTTCATGCTTCTCTTGATTCTTGTGTTTGAAAGTCAAATTTTCTATTCAGCTCTGGTCTTTTCACTGAGAAAGCTTGAAAGTCCTCTATTTTATTGAAAATCTATATTTTGCCTTGGTGCATTATACTCAGTTTTGCTGGGTAGGTGATTCTTGGTTTTAGTCGTAGCTCCATTGACCTCCGGAATATTGTATTCCAAGCCCCTCAATCCCTTAATGTAGAAGCTGCTAGATCTTGTATTATCCTGATTATGTTTCCACAATACTCAAATTGTTTCTTTCTGGCTGCTTCCAGTATTTTCTCCTTGACCTGGGAACTCTGGAATTTGGTAACAATATTCCTAGGAGTTTTCTTTTTGGGATCTTTTTCAAGACATGATTGGTGGATTCTTTCAATTTCTATTTTACCCTCTGGTTCTAGAATATCAGGGCAGTTCTCCTTGATAATTTCTTGAAAGATGATGTCTAGGCTCTTTTTTGATCATGGCTTTCAGGTAGTCCAATAATTTTTAAATGATCTCTCCTGGATCTATTCAGTGGATTTTCCAATGAGATATTTCACATTGTCTTCCATTTTTCATTCCTTTGGTTCTGTTTTATAATATCTCAATTTCTCATCAAGTCACTAGCTTCCACTTGCTCCAATCTAATTTTTAAGGTAGTATTTTCTTCAGTGGTCTTTTGGACCTCCTTTTCCATTTGGCTAATTATGTCTTTCAAGGCATTCTTCTCCTCTTTGGCTCTTTGGAGCTCTTTTGCCATTAGGGCTAGTCTATTTTTTAAGGTGTTACTTTCTTATTTTGGGGAGGGTCTTCTTTAGCAAGTCATTGACTTGTTTTTCATGGTTTTCTTGCATCTCTCACATTTGTCTTCACAATTTTTCCTCTACTTCTCTTACTTGCTTTTCCAAATCCTTTTTGAGCTCTTCCATGGCCTGAGACCAATTCATATTTTTCTTGGAGGTTTTTGATGTAGGCTGTTTGACTTTGTTGACTTCTTCTGGCTGTATGTTTTGATCTTCTTTGTCACCAAAAAAAAAATTCTAGAGTCTGAGTCTGCATCCTTTTTTGCTGCCTGGCCATGTTCCCAGCCAACTACTTGACCTTTGAGCTTTTTGTCAGGGTATGACTACTTGTAGAGTAGAGAGTGCTTTGTCCCAAGCTTTAGAGGCCACAGTGCTGTTTTCAGAGCTACTTCTACTCCGCTGTCACTGCAAGCTCTGCCACAGTACTGTTCCTTCTCCCTCAAGAACCACCAACAAGGATTGTGACCCAGATCCAAGCAGGACAAAGCAAGCCCTGCACTCCCGCTCTGGTCTGCCACTTGATTCCTTCCACTGCGTGAGCCAGGAACCCCAGAAGCAGCTAACACTGGAGCTCTGAAAGCAGCCACAGGAGCTTCCTGCTACTGCTGCCACCACCACCACACTACCTTCACCACTCTCGGGGCTGGGACTAGACTGCTTTCTATCGTGGTCTAGCAGTTTTCCCACTAACCTGTTGCATGGTCTTTGGCTTTTGTGGTTGAGAAGTCTAGTAAGTGCTACAGCTCAATGATTCAAGGCCCTAAGCCCTGCTCTGGTTCACTCCCAGTCTGGTCTGTCCTGGTGCAGTCCACACTGGGCTGCGCTCTGCTCCCGGCACCCTTTCCAGAGACCAACCAGGCTGTTCTGGGCTGGAGACCTGCTTCCCTCTGCTATTTCAGGGGTTCCGCAGCTCTAGAATTTGTTTGGAGCCATTTTTACATGTGTTTGGAGGGATTTGGGGGAGAGCTTAAGCAAGACCCTGCTTTCCAGCTGCCATCTTAGCTCTGACCCCCTAGATGCCTCTCTATCAACAGAAACTTAATAATATAATTTACTTTCTTGTTACCTGCCTGTTTCCAGTATATAACTCTAATTAGGAAATTAAGAATTTCCACTACCGAGGCTTGGAGTAATTGTGATTAAACTCGTCATTTTTCATCAAAAAATAAATTTCTCAAAGCCACAGAAGAGGAAACCACATGGATTTTGGGAGTCATTATATTGCTCCTAGCTTTAAAATGAACTAATTATTATAACAAAGAGCAACAAAAGGAATCAATGACAGTAACAGTATATCATTACAGGACGCTATAGGTCTGGAACTTTAGCTATTTTGACAGCCCACCCTTTCCAAATAAATAATCTTGAAAACATAAATCCTTCTCCAACTTCTTATAACTTATGTAACCTCTTATTAAAGGATCTCATGATACATGGAGGTTTCCTATTTGAAATTTTGTTCTCTCTATGAGTCAGAGAGTCTTGACCCTGAAAATATATTACTTTATAAAACCACCCAGGATGATAATGATGATGATGATGATGGTGGTGGTGGTGGTGGTGGTGGTGCCATTGATCATGATAACTTTATACAGCATTGTAAGTTTTGTAAAGTGTTTTTATATATTTCATTTATCTTCACAACAACCTTGGAAGTTAGGTGCTATTTTTATTCTCATTTTATAGATGAGGAAATTGAGGCAAACAGAGGTTAAGTGACTTGCCCAGGGTCATGTCAACTCCTTTAGCAATTATATGGTTCACATAACTCAGACCAGAATAATTTTAATGGCAAATTGTAGAAAATCAAATGAAATCACAAAATAAAGCTTATGGAAAATAGACTGTCCAGTGACCAACTGCTTTTGCCAGATACTGGTATACAGCTTCGATCACTTATAGTGGAGTTCCCACAGGCAGTGCTTTCAACATGCCCTTGGCAGGTGGCCTTGTAGTTCTCTGCTCTTGACCTCTTCACAGTCTGGACCCAATTTCTGGGGCACTGAAGTGATCTAACTTCTGAAAGAAGACCAGGCTGAGTATCTAGAGGACTATAGATCACCCAAATTGGCCTTCTTTCTGTTCCTCATATGCCTTGCCTAGTTCCTGACTTAGTAGATACTTAATAAATGCTTGTGGATTAATTGAGTGGAAACTCCTGTAGTTCTGGAAAGCTTCCTCCATTTGGAATTGACAAATTATTCTCCTCATTCTGCTGATTTTCCTCTGTTACTTCATAAAAATCTTCCAAGTTTCCTCAGAAACAAACATACACCATAACTTGTTCAGCCATTCCCCAATTGATGGGCAACCTTCAGTTTCCAATTCTTTGCCACCACAGAAGGAGCAGGTCCTTTTCCTCTTTCTTGGTTCTCTTTGGGCTACACAACCAGTAGAGGTAGAATTTATGAAGCAAAGCACATGCACAGTTTAAAAGATTTTTGGCCCCAGTTCCAAATTACTTTCCAGAATAGCTGGACTAGTTCACAGTTCCACCAATAGTGCATTAATGTACCTGTTTTCCCACATCCCTTCTGATATTTGTCATTTTCCATTTTGGTCAACTTTTCTGCACTGCCTTGTGACACAGATGGAGAATTTAAGCCCCTGGTTGATACTGCAGTGGATGAATGGTTCCATCCTTAGTAGTGTTATTTTGTTTGTGAACAGAATGTTATTAATTAGAAGCAAAGAGGATTATTTACCCAAATTCTACAGGATAGTGGGAAAAAGGGGGGGGGGTGATAGAAGGGTGTGAACCCACTGCAAAAAGATTAAGCCCAGAACTACAGAGATTTTTAAAAAGACACTCTCAAATTATTTTGTATTTTCTCATCTGAGAACATAGTATATCTTCACCACCCACCCATCCCCAGTGAAATGTAATATAATTCCTAAAGGAAAGGTACTATTTACCCACATGTAGCAGAAGATACTTTTTTTTTAAAACTCTGGAAACAAAGCAAACTAAATTAAATTTTGTAACTCCTAATGAACACAGCACACACATTACTTTTCTTTCAAAAAGCTTTTCACAAAGTATCTTAAAGTAATTGCAGAGTATTGGTGATTTATTAGAGTTTAAAAGCCTTAGTTGCTAAGCTGCTAAGATCAGAAAGCTTAATTACTTCACTTTCCATTATAACTGACTTATATACCTTTAAGGAAAGATCCCAGTGAGAACACACACAGTGGGAACACCCAGTAGAATGAGTCTGGATACAATGAAGGTCATTAAAGTACCCTCACACTTGGTGATTCTAGAGACCATATTATGTGAAGGGTAAAATAAAAGGCAGGCAATCATCATAAGTTTACAATTCCTAAATCACCATGAGTCATTATCATCTTGAACCACTTTATTTGTGGGTCTGATGCTACAATGGCTTAGAAAGAATTAGTAACCAAATGGCTAAAGCTCCAAAGGATTGACAGATCAGCCCTTTTTCAACAACGACTACCTTACTTTCCAATTCCTTTTTGAAGTTTTTCTGTGATTTCCCACAACCAGGGATATGACAAATAGATCACAAATATTATGTACTAGTCTTTCCCATGAAACTTAAGCCAACAAAATGAATTTACTGTTGGGAATAAAATGGAGAGAGACATGTTCACAGATCACATTACCTATAGTACATCAACCAACTAACAAACATTTATTAAACATTTGCTATGTTCTAGATTATGTGCTGGAATACAAGGACAGTAATGAAATAATCTCTATTTCAAATAATCTCTGATAATTCCTATATTCTATCAGGGAAATATGATTAACAAACAAAAATGACTTGAAATTTTAATGCAGCTAACTAACTATGGTCTCATAAGTATCACCAAAATACGTAGAATAGGTGGAATTTGTGAATGTCAGTGTGGGTATCACCCTCATTGACACAGATCACCCACAAGAATTGGTATGACTTTAAAAATTTATCATCCAGTAGGCAAATTCTGACGATAAATCACTCTACACTTAGCTAAACTGTTCTGCAGACAGAAGATACACAGTGCAATGCCAGATTCAGATTTAAAGATGTTCCACTTTGGTACTTTTGGAATTTATGCTCTGCTAACACAGCAACTGATAAGGAAAGGGGGGAATGGAACAAGGATTTATTGAGTGTCTACTATATACCAAGCAATGTGCTAAACACTTTACAGTTATTATCTCATTTGATTCTCCTTATAAGATGTGGATGCTATTGTTATCCCTACTTACAGTTGAGGAAACTGAGGCAAACTGAGGTTAAATTGCTTGCCCAGGGTCACACAGCTAGTGAATTTCTGAAGCTGGATTGGATTTTCCTGACTCCAGGCCTTCTACTCTACCCATTTTACCACCTACTTGCCTCTGTCAACCACTGACAACTCCAATGACATGATGAAGCATTGGAGCAGGACTTTATTGAAGGCATAGGATAAGCCTTATTTTAAAAAGACAATGCAAAGGGACATAACTATATGTCAAGAAGGTATGCACACATGTAGAAAAATGCAACTGAGTGGTGGAGCATGTTGGAAAGCATTTGTGTAAGGAAAAAGACCACCCATCCAGACAGGTGATATGAACAATACCTCTGTATGACAAATTAAAAAACTGACATGGAGGACTTCAATATATTTCCAATGGAGGTTTCATTCTGTGGGAAAGCAGAGTATCTGATAAATTCTTTACCAAACCATCAAAGAATTCCAAAACTCTGAAAGTTGTGGAACTGATGAAATAAACTACAAGGGCAGCTAGATGATGCAGTAGATAAAGTGCCAGGCCTGTAGATAAAAAGATTTGGCATCTACTAGCCTTTGACACTCAGTTTCCTCATCTGCAAAATGGAGATAATAATAGCACCTGCCTTGCAAGATTATTGTAAAGACCCAATGAGATAATATTTGAAAGCATTTAGCATAGGGCTTGGCATGGCTGATGGGCTCTAGCACCCTACTTTTTTCTCTCTTCTTAGTATTGACTCACTCACCCAATCTTCATTCACTCTAGCACTCTGGCACCCAGAGGGTAAGATTATGTAGCTACAGCTCATTCATAGGGCCCTAGGGGTAACTTTTGGTTGAAAGGACTATGCTTCCAGTACTGACAACTATGGTTCCTGATTCCCCACCACTATGTTTACCATTTAACACATCAGTGAAGGTGACACCATTAATTCGATAAAAAATACTACACAGAAGGCAAAACAAGAATAATTTAAATATAACATTCTACCCAGGATATACCCTTCCACCAATGTTCATGGGGGACAGTGAGTAAACTTAGAAAATTATAGCATAGAGACACAAAGAAGTTGCTTCTTGGATCCACCTATGAAGACTCTTTTCATACCCACTCAAAGGTACTGTTTGTCTTGTCCCTTGGAAGCTTGATCATGACCAACCCTGTTGCTCTAAAGCAGGTGCCCTTCTGTGAAATGACTCACATCTGGAGAAATATGGTGAAAACCCCAAAGCCATGCTTCTGTTGGCCATGCCACAAATAGGCAATAAATAGTTGTTCCATTGTCACCAAATAGTTTGAGGTATCAGAGTTTCAGTGATTTCAAGCTTAATTTCCTCATGTCCATCAATTATAGATGCTGGGATATAAAGCACTTCAGTCATTTACAGCCTGAGTAAACTGTCTTTTCTTTTTTTGTTTTCTCTTTACATTTTCTCACATCTTTTGTGCTGCTCACATCTGTTTTTGTTTCTGCCCCTTTATTGTAATAAACTTGTTCAAGTTAGAAAGAGACACTTGGGAAAGAATTCTCTATTTGATAAAAATTGAAAACTAACCTGACAGAAATTAGGCTTAGACCAAAACTTTATACTACATTCCTCAATATATTCTAAATGGATATATGACCTTAATATGTCATATCATACAATAAAAATTTAGAAGAGAAGTAAATGATATGTTATTAACAGTTATGGGTAGGAGATATATTCTTAACCAAACAAGGGATTGATGAATTTAAAAAAAAAAAGATAAAATAGATAACTTTTCATGAAACTGAATAGCTTTTGCACAGACAAATTTAATGCACCTAAGATAATAAGGGAAACAGTAAAATGGTGTGTGGGATACAAGACCCTTACCAATATAAAATTTATGACATAAAGAGGAGCCTTGTGGTAAGAATAGAAATTATTTTATTCAATTCTTGTGAGAAAGAGGCGTCACCTCCACTAGGATGGACTAGCAGAAGGAGGCAAATTACAAAAGGTAAGAG
Source organism: Trichosurus vulpecula (assembly GCF_011100635.1). Lineage (NCBI taxonomy): Eukaryota > Metazoa > Chordata > Mammalia > Diprotodontia > Phalangeridae > Trichosurus > Trichosurus vulpecula. The sequence continues at coordinate 123,866,437 of NC_050576.1, forward strand.
ACCAATTTATATCCTAACACAAAAAGATTCCTGCCCACCACTATCCCTCCTCTCCATTGACTGGGAGGCGGGCTTACAATCTAGGTGTGAAAAGCTAGACAAAGAACCAGGAAATCAAGCACAGCCAATCCCAGAATATACCTCCTTATTTAGCAACTAGCTGCTGATGTGGCAGTAATATGGCTAAGGTAGAGAGGAGGAATGAGGGAGGGGAGGGGGAGCCTTCCTGGAGTAGGAAAAAAACAATGCATATGCAGTCCATTATGCCCTTATTTGGTGAAACCTTTGTGGTAGCACTAAGAAGGAGAAAGGGAGGGTACTCACTGTCCCAAGCCCTGAATTCCTAAGAATTAGGTAATCAACTCCCTGTAAGGTTAAATCCTAAGTCCATTTTGATTTCCCCCTCCCTTCTCTCTTCAACTGCACTTACTTTAAGAAGTAAAGAAGGAAATAATTTTTATATTCTCCCTCTGTGAAGTCTTCACATGAGTTCTCTCCCACTCAATGGTGAAAAAAAAATTATTGTATAAAAAGTCATGTATATGTATATATGTGTACATATAATTAACAGATTATATGCACACATATGATTTATACATATTCTAAATATAAATACAGATATATAGTCACTAGAGAGCATTTTCCAGTAGGTAAGTGGTCAAAAGATATGAACAAAGTGTTCTCAAAAGAATTACAAACTATTAACAACTCTATGAAAGAATGATTCCAGTCTCTAATAATAAGAAAAAATGCAAATCCGAACAACCCTGAGGCTTCATCTTATACCCTACAAACTGGAAAAGATAACAAAAGATGGGAATAGTTGATATTAGAGGGACTGTGGGAAGATAAGCATTCTGGTGCTTTGTTGGTAGAGTTGTGAATCCATAAAATTATTTTAGAAAGCAATTTGGAATTACACAAATAAAGTTACTAAAATGTCCATACCCAAAGACTTTACTACTAGGCTTACGCCCTAAGAAGTCCATTGATAAGAACAAAGATCCCATATGCAGGAAAATATAACAGTTTTTGTAATATAAAAGAATTGGGAACAAAGTAGATGTCCATTGATTTGGGAATGGCTAAACAAATTATGATTCATGACTATAACAAAACATTATTGTGCTGAAAGAAAGTATATACATGATTAATACAGAGAAGCATGGAAAGATCTACATGAACCCATGCAGACTGAAGTAAACAGAGCCAGGAAAACAACGTACACAATGACTCTAACGATATAAATGGAAAGGACTAACTCACACATTAAAAAAAGTCAAAAATGAAACTTGCAATTTTAAAGAGCAGGTATGGCTTGAAAGAAGAAACATGAGAAAACATTCCCACTCTAGCCCTGCCTTTGTAGAACCTGGAGGTCCACAAGTGTTGCACATTGAACATTTTTAGACTTTTTCACTGTTTTGATCAGTTATGTCAATTTTTTCCTCTTCTTTTTCATTTTTTTATCTTAAAATTATTATTTCTTATATGAAATGACTCTCTGGGAGACAGAAGAAGAATACTACTGGGGAAAACTATGATAATATAAAAAAATCAATAAAAACTTATTTAAAAAAATATATTACATGGATACCAATGGAGCATGCAAGTCATCTAATCATAGTCTGCTTTTTCTACATTATTGGTCTATTTTTTTAATCATACATTTTCTGATCACATCCTATGTCCTTCCTATCCTTCACAATTCCTCATTTATACTAAGAGCAATCTCCTCTCACCCACCACATGCCTCATCATTGCCCTTCAGACAATCCTCAACTTCAGTTCTTTGGAGACTAGTCTAACATACAATAGGTACTTAATACTGAAGGGGTGGATTAACACAGAGACTAAAAAAAAAAATACAGAATGGGGAATATTGAGTGAAAAATCCATTAGCAATGAGAAAGAGATCACAGAATCATAGAATGTTAGAGTTCTAGGGAACCTCATGAAGCTTCCACTCCAACTCATAGCCCCAAATGAATCCTTATTCCAGGCCTGCACAACTGACAGCTCACTGGCTGCTTGCAGCCTGCCAAAGAATTTCAGGTGGCCCACAAAAAATGTAGGGTTGCCCTGTGCACTCTCCTGTTCGTCACATGACCTGCTGCAACCAACCATCATCGGCCTGTCTCTAGTCTAACTTATCTGCGGCCGGAAGAAGTTGAGCTTGTTTATATTTTGGCCCCAACCTACTGCCAAGTTGTGCAAGGCTGCCTTATTCTAACGTGCTCAACAAATCATCATCCCTCTTCTATTTAAAGACCTCCAATGCTGGGAAAGAATTTAGGCTTTTGTGCTGATTGGCTCGATTGGGAAGGGGCAGAATATTTTTCTCTGCTGAACATAATTGGATAAGTTAGCATGAACTAAGACTTTCTTACTGGCACTGCACCAAAGGCCCTCAACCCAGGAAATATTTGCATCCCAATCTCATCATACCTATCTCCCTTCTTTTACTTGCCATGGCCCAGCCTCTTCATGCCCCCTGCTGGTGACCTGGTACTCTACGAATGACAACAGTGAGGGTACTGTGGATGCTTCTATCCCAGCAGTAGTCACCTTAGAGATGAATAGGTGACGTCAGCCTTCAGGGATGTCTACCTGACACCTTTCAGAAACATTAAGGTCACTTAAGGAATAAGCGCAATAAAGGAGGAGAAGAAATTACTTTGGAGGGCTATCAAAGCCATGAGAAAGCAGCAGTTCATAGCCAAGCAGAAAATGATAAAGGATTCTGGGTTTTATAGGCTTGAAGGAATTGAAGCGCACTATTATTGCAAAGTCATAAAGAAACTTTGGCTGAAATGGCCTTGTGCTCATAAGTATGAGACCTAGAGTAGGTAGGCTAGATTCACAGGAACCTAGAATATGATTTGCTTGGGATTTTGCCCCCAAAGTATAAGAATAGCTTAGGCATTAGGTATTCCTAATTTGTTATAACTTGTGAGCAACTGACTAAATTGGCAACTGTAAAGAGGTTGGGACTGTATCAAAGTCTAATAAAAGCCCTAATAAAAGTTTTAAACTAGTTCACACATCTGCAGTCTAATGGGGGGTATTACATAATATGTGCCGAATGTAGACTTTGCTCCAGCTATCCCACCCCATCCCACTGGAGGCTTGCTTGTGGGTGAAAGGGGGAGAAAAAAAGAGTAGTGTTGGTGCTACCTCCCCCCAGGCAGCTTTAGGGTTTCTGGGTGAGCCCCTACCATCTTCTGATGAACCTTGAGGGGATATGTTAAAAGGAATAGGGCTTATTCTCTCAAGTGCCTATAATTCTCGCTTTCAAAAATTCTTTGAAAGGGGGTTGAGCATGGCCCTTTGGTGCACAGATTCCCTTTCATGGAGATAAAAATCGATGTCTGGCATTTTAATACCCCCATGCAAAAATAATCAACTGGGCCCCCTAGGGTCCCAGCAGCATTTTAAAAAGTGTTATCCTTCCAAGTGTTATGATTGCATGGTTTTACTGTAACACTCCAAGAAAAAGAAAAAAAAAAAAGAGGATGGGGAAGCCAGGATTTCTTTCCATGGTTTGAAAATTAATATAAAACCTTATACAAACATGAAAGTTTAGGCTTTTAAAATGACAACTTTTAAGTTTTTATTAAAGACTGGAATGCACAGAGCCTTGTCTCCCTTTCAAAAGTCTAGCATTATAATCTTCTGTGCAAGTGTGTTTGTGTGTGTACAAGATAGAGGCAAGCTACCTTGGGCTAACACATTACTATATATAATTAGGCAGCAACTAATTTTATTCCGGTCCATATATGGACTCTTGTTGCCCACTTCCCAGAGCAGGCACTAGTGTTACTTAATTTACATAATAATGACTACCTTGATAATGCCCCCAATAAAGGTAATTATATAAAGTTAACTCTTAGGTTCTAGTCATACCTTTGTCATCAACTGCATGGGCTTCCGGTAATTGTAGCTTTCCAGCATGGGCTATAATTCAACCCAGAAAAAGGGTGAAGCATGAGAAATATATGCTGAAAGAAGGAATTCTATAAACCCAAAAGGCTACTACAGAGACTAGATTGAAACTTCCTTGGATCTTGGAACTCCTTCCTCTAGCCAATATCTCATGAAGGTTCAAATTCTTTCTAGGCTGGGAATATACAACCACCAAAAGACTCTGTAGCTACAGGTCCAATATAGGTCTGATTCCTAACATTACAAGGAAAAAAAGCTATTTCACTAGGTCTTATTTTTGCCTCTTCCTTTTCCATTTGGGATTTATCACAGATTCTGATTATCTATTTTCTCATACCTTGTCAAAATCTCAAACCTTATCAAGTTTATTTTGATGGCTTTCTGTTAGCCTAGTACTCTGGATTAAAGAGATTTAAGACCTCCCTCTACACACACACATACATACACACACACATCCTGCTTCAAGTTATAGAAGACACGCAGGAGCTTTTAGTTAAGCATATTTTTAGAAAATAAATTTCTTATAAGCTTATTAAATGCCCCTAAACCACAAAATGGGGAGTGGGAGGTGGAATGGAAAGAGAACAAGTCTCCAACTTTAATTTCAATTACTTTAATTCACTATTGAAAACAGCCAGGAAGTTTTATTTGTCAAAGGACTGAGAAAGAGGTGAGATGATAATAACAACTAATGAATAAGTTCATCTATCCTATTCATATAATATTTTGTCAAAAATTAAGAGTTCTGAGATTGCAGATAGTAACCATTCCTCTGTGTTTGTTCATACACCTTCATAAAATAATTGGAGTACTGTTTTTGTTTTCATGTTCTAACATTGAGTATCAGAAAAGGGGCTTTTATATCACCTGTATATGTTCTGTTGTTAAATTATACATGCATTGTTGAGGGGGCGGAGCCAAGATGGCGGCTGGTAGGACTAGAGTGAGCTCCGTACCCGAGTCCCTCCAAAAACCTATAAAAAAGGGCTCTGAACCAATTCTAGAACGGCAGAACCCACAGAACAGCAGAGGGAAGCAGGGCTCCAGCCCAGGACAGCCCGGATGGTCTCTGGGTGAGCTCTATTCCACACGGAGCTGGGAGCTGGGAGCTGGGAGCTGGGAGCTGGGAACGGAGTGGAGCAGAGCCCAGCCTGAGCGGCGTGGACGATCCAGGCCAGAAGCCGGGCGGAGGGGGCCCTAGCGCCCTGAATATGTGAGCTGCGGCAGTTACCAGACCCCTCGACCCACAAACACCAAAGACTGCGGAGAAGGTTAGTGGGAAAAGCTGCGGGAGTGGAAGGAGTTCGCGGTTCGGCGTCCAGCCCCGGGGGCAGCGGAGGTGGGGCAGCTACAGCTGTTGTTACTTCCGGCTCCAGGCCCACCTGGTGGGGGGAATTAAGTGGCGGATCACAGCAGGGGTGCACAGCCTGCCGAAGATCTGAGCCCAGTCTGGACTGGGGGTTCTTGGGGAAGGAGGAGTGCGGCTCTGACAGAGCTGGCACCTCCCCCCCAAACGTAGAACATAGAGCTCTGTAATCTACAAGCAGTCATACCCCACTGAAAAGCTCAAGGGTCAAGTTAGTTGGTTGGGAATATGGCCAGGACGCGAAAACGCGCCCAGATTCAGTCTCAGACTTTGGATTCTTTCTTTGGTGACAAAGAAGACCAAAACATACAGCCTAAAGAAGACAGCAAAGTCATAGAGCCTACAACCAAAGCCTCCAAGAAAAACATGAACTGGCCCCAGACCATAGAAGAACTCAAAAAGGATTGGGAAAAGCAAGTTAGAGAAGTAGAGGAAAAATTGGGAAGAGAAATAAGAAGGATGCGAGAAAACCATGAAAAACAAGTCAATGACTTGCTAAAGGAGACCCAAAAAAATACTGAAAAATACACTGAAGAAAACAACACCTTACAAAATAGACTAACTCAAATGGCAAAAGAGCTCCAAAAAGCCAATGAGGAGAAGAATTCCTTGAAAGGCAGAATTAGCCAAATGGAAAAGGAGGTCCAAAAGACCACTGAAGAAAATACTACTTTAAAAATTAGATTGGAGCAAGTGGAAGCTAGTGACTTTATGAGAAATCAGGATATTATAAAACAGAACCAGAGGAATGAAAAAATGGAAGACAATGTGAAATATCTCCTTGGAAAAACCACTGACCTGGAAAATAGATCCAGGAGAGATAATTTAAAAATTATTGGACTACCTGAAAGCCATGATCAAAAAAAGAGCCTAGATACCATCTTTCAGGAAATTATCAAGGAGAACTGCCCTGATATTCTAGAGCCACAGGGCAAAATAGAAATTGAAAGAATCCATCGATCGCCTCCGCAAATAGATCCCAAAAAGAAATCTCCTAGGAATATTGTTGCCAAATTCCAGAGCTCCCAGATCAAGGAGAAAATACTGCAAGCAGCCAGAAAGAAACAATTTGAATATTGTGGAAACCCAATCAGAATAACCCAAGACCTGGCAGCTTCTACATTAAGAGATCGAAGGGCGTGGAATGCGATATTCCGGAGGTCAATGGAGCTAGGATTAAAACCTAGAATCACCTACCCAGCAAAACTGAGTATCATGTTCCAAGGCAAAATATGGACTTTCAATAAAATGGAGGACTTTCAAGCTTTCTCAGTGAAAAGACCAGAACTGAATAGAAAATTTGACTTTCAAACACAAGAATCAAGAGAAGCATGAAAAGGTAATCAAGAAACGGAAATTGCAAGGGACTTACTAAAGTTGAACTGTTTTGTTTACATTCCTACATGGAAAGATGATGAGTATGATTCATGAGACCTCAGTATTAGGGTAGTTGAAGGGAATATGCATATATATATATGCATATATATATGTTTATGTATATATATAAGTGAATGTGTATGTATGCATGTATCTATGTGTATATGTATGTATGTGTATGTATGTGTATATATATATATATATATATATGTAAAAGAAAGAGAGCAGACACAGGGTGAGTTGAGGATGAAGGGAAGATAGCTAAAAGAAATAAAATGAAATTAAGGGATGAGAGAGTAACTTACTGAGAGAGGGAGATAGGGAGAGATAGAATGGGGTGGATTATCTCCCATAAAGGTGGCAAGAGGAAGCAGTTCTAGGAGAGGAGGGGAGTGGGCAGGTGAGGGGGGAATGAGTGAACCTTGCTCTCATCAGATTTGGCCTGAGGGGGAATACCATACATACTCAGTTGGGTATCTTACCCCACAGGAAAGAAGAGGGAGGAAGATAAAAAAAAAAATAAAAGGCAGGGGGATGATGGAGTGGAGGGCAGATGGGGGTGGAGGTAATCAAAACAAACACTTTGGAAAGGGGACAGGGTCAAGGAAGAAAATTCAATAAAGCGGGATGGGTTGGGAAGGAGCAAAATGTAGTTAGCCTTTCACAACATGAATATTGTGGAAGGGTTATACATAATAATACATGTGTGGCCTAGGTTGAATTGCTCAACTTCTTAGGGAGGGTGGGTGGGAAGGGAAGAGGGAAGGGAATTTGGAACTCAAAGTTTTAAAATCAGATGTTCAAAAACAAAAAAAACTTTTTGTATGCAACTAAAAAATAAGATACACAGGCAATGGGGCGTAGAAATTTATCTTGCCCTACAAGAAAGGAAGGGAAAAGGGGATGAGAGGGTAGGGGGGTGATAGAGGGGAGGGCTGACTGAGGAACAGGGTAACCAGAATATACGCCATCTTGGAGTGGGGGGGGAGGGCAGAAATGGGGAGAAAATTTGTAATTCAAACTGTTGTGAAAATCAATGCTGAAAACCAAATTTGTTAAATAAATAAATTGCATTAATAAAAAAAAAATTATACATGCATTGTTAAAAAAAATAAGAAAAGTGTAACTATTTAAACTGTCAAGTCAGTGTCTTAAGCATATTTCCTCTTGATTTAATTTCTGATTTCCTCTTGAATTAATTTTTTATATGACATTACACATTTTCTAATCTCAATGTGTTATGTCACAACCAATGTTACAGTACAGCATCTTTACTGGGGAAAAGTAACCAATTAATGTGTCTTGTTTGTACTTATTTGATCTGAACTAATGTTTTGCACCTTTTAATCAAGATATACATTTTCAATAATGCTATATTGAATTATAATGCTTTTAAATGTCCAAAAAAGTCGGATATAACAGATCACTACATGACACACATATTCAATGAAAACGATATTCAGTGAAGTAGTCCATTAGTGATAAGAAAGGGATGATAGAATCTTAGCACTTGAAAGTTATAAGGGATCTTAACCTTCTAATACAACTCATAGTCCAAAGGAATCCTTATTCTAACATAATCAACAAGTGGTCATACACCTTCTGTTTTTAAAACTCCAATGAAGGTAAGATTTAATGTTTAAATCTTTAAGGTTTGCTAGTCCAGTTCCAGCATTGGACTATATCCACTTTTCCAGCTAGTTGGAGAAACTCATCGCTAGTAAGCTGGGGTCTTGGTAATTGGGTCTTTGGCAACCCTCAGTTTTCTGTGGCTCCCTCCTGCTTCTGCAGCAACGGTAGCAGGTTGGGGGGAAAGGGTGAAAAGTGTTAAAGATCACACAGCTTTTAGAGTCTCCAAATGTTACTGACTTTTGGTATTCTACATACGAGATATTTGTTTAATAGACACAACACTGTAGGAATGGAATCATATCAATCTTGACATTCTTGTTCTAAATAAGACCAGAAGACAAGAGAAAGTTTCAGGAGTCCCTTCAAAGAGAATGTCCCTTTGGAGAGGCAAATAAAGGAGTTGGTTGACAGAGTATCCAAAGGTAACAAATAATACTACTTCATAGGAGATCTTGTTAAGTGTTGAAAGTTACCTTACTGCTTTCTCTAGGGAGTCCTTCCTGATTACCGCCACATGTACCCCCTCTCTTTCTCTCTTAAAATTGCCTTGTATTTCTTGTGAATGTATTCTGTAAATAATTAGTTATATACATAATAACTCTATTGACAGAATGTAAGCTCCTTGGGGGCAAAGGCTGTTTCATTTTTCATTATCCTCAATGCCAGACATAGCAGGCACTTAATAAATGCTTAGTAATTGGCATAAATTGATTAATAGAACTACATGAAAGAGTTGTGAATTGCTAAAAACAGCTGATTGGTACATGCAGAAAGTCTGCAAAAGGTTTGATAAAAATTTTCCAGTTGAATCAACATATATATTACAAAGGTAGGCATAGGGGAGGACAGCAAATACAACAAGCTGGCCAATATGATTTTTAGGTAAGGAATGAAAGAGGCTAAAAATATGTAGACTACACAGAGTCTTCAAATGGATTTTTTATGAATACTTTCTTTAAAAAGAAGACTTGGGAGACAATGGACATCGTGAGCACTAAATAAAAAAGATAAAGAATAGGGACTTAACCTGGGATTTCACTGGTGTGGTAAGCTGCCAGTGACAAATTTTCTTTACCGATGTACCTCCTAACTAGATCAATAAAAAATTATGTCATATAGCATAGATTTAGACATGGAAGGGGCTTTAGAGATCATCTGGTCCACCCCTCTAATTTTACATATGAGGAAACTTAGAGATTAAGTGACTTGTCCATCATCAAGTAGTCTGTATGAGTCAGAGTCAAATTGGAATTAGCTTCAAGACCAGGTCCCTATGCATCATATTGCCTCTTGAGCACCAAATAATGTCATATACACAAAAAAGTTGATCATAATTTTAAGAGATGGGGGGAAATGTGGCACTAACATGGGAGTTATTACAGAATCAGTACAGGTTGACCACTGACTCACTACAGCAAAGCTCAAAATTAATAAAAAAAAAACTAGAAGAGAGTAAAAAAGGGAAAATGTGATACTCAATTGAGACATCTCTAACATCAATAACTTTAAACAAATTATTGAGGCTAAAAAAATGAAAAATGTAGGCACAAAGGACAGCACTGACTGTAACAATTCCATACAGAAGTGTAATTGATGTACATTAATTGCCAATGAGTAGAACAGAAGAGCCTAGAAATTACTTCAGCTAATAAAGACTTGATCTCCTTGCCAAGCACAGAGATATGGCAGCCAAGAGTAATACTGGTTTAGAATGCAAACTCATTTGTAAAGTCTTATGGAGTGGGTTCATGGAAGATTATGGGCATCACCACCTTATAAAGTGGCAAGAAGCAGAGGAGATGAAAACAAGTTTTAAAAAGGCTTGGCAAGAGCCTGAACTAAGAAAGTTATCCCAGGAGCATTTAATGATGAAACTAGAAAGAGGATGACAAACAGAAGAAAAAATGGTAATGATCTGTAAAGATTTTCATAACAGACTCTCTTTACCCTCAAGGACAGTGGAGTCACCAAATTTGGACTCCATCATCATAGTCTCAGACTTCTGAATGAAGTGGAAGTACTGATGAAATCGATTATGAAAAAAGGTAAAGGACTAGACCAAGCATGCACAGAATAAGTCCATACTGGAGGTAATCCAATTAAAAGGACATTGAAGGACTGATTCTCATATCTTAAGGGGGTTGATGAAGGGAGAGAAATAACAGATAGTGTGAAAATACCTCAGATATTGTTATCATAAAAGAAAGGAAATGATAGAATCTCAATTTTCCCATACCCATTTGCCCTTCTAGCTACGTGACTTTTATAAGAACAATCCATGTATACATCAAAGCCATTCATGATGGGGGTTTTAGAAGAGAAAAGAAAAGCTTTATCAAGCAATATTCTATAATAGATTACATCTTTACAGCTACACAATTACTAATTGAAAGGTGTAGAAAATATAAGATCACACTGTGTTTATTGTTCATTGATTTTTTTTAAAGCCTTCACTCAGGGAAGACAAAGTACTGCTTTAAAAGCTTTCTCTTCCAACAAGAGCTTTCTCATGCATATTTCAAAAACACACAATATTCCTGGAAAGATCTGACAACAGAGATAACTGTGTTCAGTGGCCCTTTGATTATTCATATCAAATGAAACATAAACACGGGGGCATATGCTCACCAAAGGTGTTCATCATTATCATGGAGGATGTCCAGTGCAGAGTTCAGACTGAAAGAGTGATTCCATATATGTGGTGAGTTCTTCTAGATGCTCCTGTTACAGAAAACATTGTGTTGACTGCATCAAGCACCACCCCCCCCCCACACACACACACAGAGTCACACGTGCATGTGTCTGTGTGTATAGTAGATATATAGACAGCAGAACTTTATGAATTATCTTCATGATTAATCAGAACCACATAGGTTCAGAACCACTCAACTGCATAGGAAAAACCAAAAGGATGAAGAATGTTTATTATACAGAGTATAATGTGGATTTAGATAGACAATATATAGAGATTTCCTATCAGTGCATATCTGGGACTGACACTGAAAAACAGACTTTGAATTGGACCCAGAATGAAATAGGAAAGAGGCAGGCTTGCTTGCTTTTGGAAAACTGCCCAGTTATGTCAATGACCCCAAGCTTCTCTCTGAAACAAAGTCCCATCTCTGTTAACATCAATATTCTTCTAATGATGTATAGCCTTGAGTCATGGAATGCTTCTGTCTCCAAAGAACTGAAATTGAATATCACCCAAAGGACAATGGAGAATCGTAAGGTGGGTGTGAATAGTATACCTCATATTCAAAACAAAGAATCATGCAGAAGTGGTGTAAAGAATGTTATCATTGAAATAAATGACCCAAAGATGTTGCACTGGTCATATAGCAATAGCAAGGTGAAACTGATGGATTACCCACATGGTCCACTGATATCTACATATCAAGAGAACTAGAGGAAGGCGCAAAACATCTTAGGAGTTTCAATAAAATGGTCAGTCAATAAGAATTTATTAAGTACCTACTAGGTACCAGACACTCCACTGAGTGCTAGGGATACAAAGAGAAGCAACAGACAGTCCCTACTTTCAAGGAGCTAACAATCTAATGAGTTTCAAGCAAAGATTTCAAAATCATCACTACAGAATTATGAAATTGGAAAATGCCTTGGTGGACATCTAGGTGAACCTACATAAGTAATCATCTATGTGGCCTCTGTTTTAAGACCTTCAATAAGGAAGAGCCTACTATCACAAGGTAGCCCATTTCACTTTTGGTTAGTCATTTTTTAGGAAATTATTCCTGATATCAAGCCTGAATTTATCTCTTTGCATCTTCAACTCCCAGTTCTTCACTCTGAGGTCAAGCGGAACAAATCTAATATCACTTCTACATGATGGCCTTTCAAATACTTGCAAACAGCTATCCTGTCCCCCGACTCTTCTCTAGGTTAAAGATCCTGGTTCATTCAACCCATCCTCATGCTACAGTAAAACCATGAGACCTACTGCTGAGGGGGTCAGTAAAAGTCCTGATTATAGCCTGGTTAACAGTCTTCCCCCTTGAAGCTCTGCTTTTTTATGTGCTTTATCTCAAGCAGGTTTTGATGTGCAGGCCATGAGTGCACTATGTGAGCTAGCACCACCTCTTTGCCCTGTTGCATTCTTCATTTTTCGCTAGGTTGTACTCGAGACTTGCCCCAAGAACCTCACTCCACTTTCTCCCCTTCCACTTCCCTTTGCGTGTTATCTCCCATATTAGAATATAAGCCCCTTAAAGGCAGGTCATATCTTTCTTTTTGCTTGTATTTATATTTTTAGCACTTAACACAGTACCTGGTACATGGTAAACATTTAATAAGTGCTTGTTGCTGGACTGGCTAACTACTCCTCAATTCCTGGGACTTGGGGCCTTTTCTATTTGGCTTGAATAATTAAGTACCTTTCTTTTGCTAGTGCCTATAAATATACCATGATAAAGTGATATTCACACTTTGGCATACAGGTCTACTCTGCCTTATCCCATCCCATACCAACCCAACTTAACAAAATCTATTCCATCCCATCCCATCCCATCCTATCTTATCCTACCCTATCCTATCCTATTCCATCCTACCCTACCACCCTACCCTACCTCATCTTATCCTAGCCTGTCCTCTCCCATTCCATTCTGTCCCATCTCAACACAATCTCACCTATCCATCCTATCCTATTCCATCCTATGGTATCCTATCTTCTCATATTATAATGTACATTTAGGGTTTAAGGGGGCCTTAGATGGTCTCTAATCCAAGTCTTTCTTTTTTTTTCTTTTTTTACAAATGAGGAAAATCTAGACCCTAGGGTCAAGAGAGGTTAAATGACTTTGCCTAAAGTCACAGGTGACAAATGAAAGGAGAATTCAAAGCCAGGTAACCAAACAATCACAAACTATCCAAAGTCCTGGAGATATAAAGAAAAAGCAGAACATACTAGAAAATATAAAGTAGGAAGAACTTCATCATAGAAGGGCAACCCTCATTGAATTTTTTTAAAGCCTTCACTCAGGGAAGATAAAGTACTGCTTTAAAGGCTTTCTCTTCCAACAAGAGCTTTCTCATGCATATTTCAAAATCCCACAATATTCCTGGAAATACATATTCCTGATCTGACAACAGAGATAACTGTGTTCAGTGACTCTTTGATTATTCATATGAAATGAAACATAAACAAGGAGACAGTTCCAGAAAGGGCCTTCAGGAGTAAGTGGCACTTAAGAAGAGTCTTGAAGGAAGATAGGGATTCTGTTGGTAGGGGAGCATTCCCACCATACCATGCTGCTACTCTAATTAGATGAGTTCTATGTCTGCTATTCAGAATAATGTAGTTGAAAGAGTAATGAATTAAGAGTCAGAGGACTTTCGTTCAAATCACATTTTTTTCATAAACTATTTATTTTTAGTTTTCAACATTCACTTCCATAAGTTTTAAATTTTCATCCCATCCTTCCCCTCCCCCATCCTCAAGACAATGCAATCCAATATAGGCACTACATATACATTCTTACTAAACATATTTTCACACTAGTCATGTTGTCAAATCACATTTCTGCTACTTACTAGTTATATGACCCTAGAAAAGTCACTTTTCTGGGCTTCAGTTTCTATATCTATGAAATGAGAAGATTGGATTAGACATCCTTTAAAGTCCCTTCCAATTTGACATAGTGAATAGGGGACAATGGACTAAGACCTGTGTTCAAATCCTACCTCAAACATATATTTATTAGCTCTCCAAAATTTTTTTTTTTAAAAATCTGGTTATTTGAGTTTCCTCATCTGTAAAATGAGGAGGTTGGACCCAATGGACTCTTTTTTTTTTAATTTAAATTTATTTATTTAACATATTTAGTTTTCAGCATTGATTTTCACAAGAGTTTGAATTACAAATTTTCTCCCCATTTCTACCCTCCTCCCCACTCTAAGATGGCGTATATTCTAGTTGCTCTGTTCCCCAGTCAGCCCTCCCCTCTGTCACCCCGCTCCCCTCCCATCCCCTTTTCCCTTCCTTTCTTGTAGGGCAAGATAAATTTCTACGCCCCATTGCCTGTGTATCTTATTTTCTAGTTGCATGAAAAACCTTTTTTTTGTTTTTGAACATCTGTTTTTAAAACTTTGAGTTCCAAATACTCTCCCCTCTTCCCCTCCCACCCACCCTCCCTAAGAAGTCAAGCACTTCAACATAGGCCACATGTGTATCATTATGTATAACCCTTCCATAATACTCATGTTGTGAAAGACTAACTATATTTTGCTCCTTCCCAACCCATCCCCCTTTATTGAATTTTCTCCCTTGACCTTGTCCCCTTTTGAAAGTGTTTGTTTTTGACTACCTCCACCCCCACCAGCCCTCCCCTCCATCATCCCCCCCCCTTTTTTTCAATCTTCTTCCCTCTTCTTTCCTGTGGGGTAAGATTCCCAGTTGGGTATGTATGGTATTCCCTCCTCAGGCCAAATCTGATGAGAGCAAGGTTCACTCATTCCCCCCTCACCTGCCCTCTCCCCTCCTCCCACAGAACTGCTTCCTCTTGCCACCTTTATGCAAGATAATCCACCCCATTCTATCTCTCCCTATCTCCCTCTCTCAGTGTGTTCCTCTCTCATCGCTTAATTTGATTTTATTTCTTTTAGATATCTTCCCTTCATCTTCAACTCACCCTGTGTCCGCACTCTCTCTCTCTCTCTCTCTCTCTCTCTCTCTCTCTCTCTTTCTCTCTCCATATATATATATATATATATATACACATATATATACACACATAGATATATACATACATACATATTCACTTATATATATATACATAAACATATATATATATATATGCATATTCCCTTCAGCTACCCTAATACTGAGGTCTCATGAATCATACATGTCATCTTTCCATGTAGGAATGTAAACAAAACAGTTCACCTTTAGTAAGTTCCTTGCAATTTCTTTTTCTTGTTGTTTTTCTTGATTACTTTTTCATGCTTCTCTTGATTCTTGTGTTTGAAAGTCAAATTTTCTTTTTTTTTTTTTTTTTTATTTAATGCAATTTATTTATTTAACATATTTGGTTTTCAGCATTGATTTTCACAACAGTTTGAATTACAAATTTTCTCCCCATTTCTGCCCTCTCCCCCCACTCCAAGATGGCGTGTATTCTGGTTGCTCTGTTCCCCAGTCAGCCCTCCCCTCTATCACCCCCCTACCCTCTCATCCCCTTTTCCCTTCCTTTCTTGTAGGGCAAGATAAATTTCTACGCCCCATTGCCTGTGTATCTTATTTTTTAGTTGCATACAAAAACTTTTTTTGTTTTTGAACATCTGATTTTAAAACTTTGAGTTCCAAATTCCCTTCCCTCTTCCCTTCCCACCCACCCTCCCTAAGAAGTTGAGCAATTCAACCTAGGCCACACATGTATTATTATGTATAACCCTTCCACAATATTCATGTTGTGAAAGGCTAACTACATTTTGCTCCTTCCCAACCCATCCCGCTTTATTGAATTTTCTTCCTTGACCCTGTCCCCTTTCCAAAGTGTTTGTTTTGATTACCTCCACCCCCATCTGCCCTCCACTCCATCATCCCCCTGCCTTTTATTTTTTTTTTTATCTTCCTCCCTCTTCTTTCCTGTGGGGTAAGATACCCAACTGAGTATGTATGGTATTCCCCCTCAGGCCAAATCTGATGAGAGCAAGGTTCACTCATTCCCCCCTCACCTGCCCACTCCCCTCCTCTCCTAGAACTGCTTCCTCTTGCCACCTTTATGGGAGATAATCCACCCCATTCTATCTCTCCCTATCTCCCTCTCTCAGTAAGTTACTCTCTCATCCCTTAATTTCATTTTATTTCTTTTAGCTATCTTCCCTTCATCCTCAACTCACCCTGTGTCTGCTCTCTTTCTTTTACATATATATATATATACACATACATACACATACATACATATACACATAGATACATGCATACATACACATTCACTTATATATATACATAAACATATATATATGCATATATATATATGCATATTCCCTTCAACTACCCTAATACTGAGGTCTCATGAATCATACTCATCATCTTTCCATGTAGGAATGTAAACAAAACAGTTCAACTTTAGTAAGTCCCTTGCAATTTCCGTTTCTTGATTACCTTTTCATGCTTCTCTTGATTCTTGTGTTTGAAAGTCAAATTTTCTATTCAGTTCTGGTCTTTTCACTGAGAAAGCTTGAAAGTCCTCCATTTTATTGAAAGTCCATATTTTGCCTTGGAACATGATACTCAGTTTTGCTGGGTAGGTGATTCTAGGTTTTAATCCTAGCTCCATTGACCTCCGGAATATCGCATTCCACGCCCTTCGATCTCTTAATGTAGAAGCTGCCAGGTCTTGGGTTATTCTGATTGGGTTTCCACAATATTCAAATTGTTTCTTTCTGGCTGCTTGCAGTATTTTCTCCTTGATCTGGGAGCTCTGGAATTTGGCAACAATATTCCTAGGAGATTTCTTTTTGGGATCTATTTGCGGAGGCGATCGATGGATTCTTTCAATTTCTATTTTGCCCTGTGGCTCTAGAATATCAGGGCAGTTCTCCTTGATAATTTCCTGAAAGATGGTATCTAGGCTCTTTTTTTGATCATGGCTTTCAGGTAGTCCAATAATTTTTAAATTATCTCTCCTGGATCTATTTTCCAGGTCAGTGGTTTTTCCAAGGAGATATTTCACATTGTCTTCCATTTTTTCATTCCTCTGGTTCTGTTTTATAATATCCTGATTTCTCATAAAGTCACTAGCTTCCACTTGCTCCAATCTAATTTTTAAAGTAGTATTTTCTTCAGTGGTCTTTTGGACCTCCTTTTCCATTTGGCTAATTCTGCCTTTCAAGGAATTCTTCTCCTCATTGGCTTTTTGGAGCTCTTTTGCCATTTGAGTTAGTCTATTTTGTAAGGTGTTGTTTTCTTCAGTGTATTTTTCAGTATTTTTTTGGGTCTCCTTTAGCAAGTCATTGACTTGTTTTTCATGGTTTTCTCGCATCCTTCTTATTTCTCTTCCCAATTTTTCCTCTACTTCTCTAACTTGCTTTTCCCAATCCTTTTTGAGTTCTTCTATGGTCTGGGGCCAGTTCATGTTTTTCTTGGAGGCTTTGGTTGTAGGCTCTATGACTTTGCTGTCTTCTTTAGGCTGTATGTTTTGGTCTTCTTTGTCACCAAAGAAAGAATCCAAAGTCTGAGACTGAATCTGGGCGCGTTTTCACGTCCTGGCCATATTCCCAACCAACTAACTTGACCCTTGAGCTTTTCAGTGGGGTATGACTGCTTGTAGATTACAGAGCTCTATGTTCTACGTTTGGGGGGGAGGTGCCAGCTCTGTCAGAGCCGCACTCCTCCTTCCCCAAGGACCCCCAGTCCAGACTGGGCTCAGATCTTCGGCAGGCTGTGCACCCCTGCTGTGATCCGCCACTTAATTCCCCCCACCAGGTGGGCCTGGAGCCTGAAGTAACAACAGCTGTAGCTGCCCCACCTCCGCTGCCCCCGGGGCTGGAAGCTGAACCGCGAACTCCTTCCACTCCCGCAGCTTTTCCCACTAACCTTCTCCGCAGTCTTTGGTGTTTGTGGGTCGAGGGGTCTGGTAACTGCTCACGTATTCAGGGCGCTAGGGCCCCCTCCGCCCGGCTTCCGGTCTGGATCGTCCACGCCGCTCAGGCTGGGCTCTGCTCCACTCCGTTCCCAGCTCCCAGCTCCCAGCTCCCAGCTCCGTGTGGAATAGAGCTCACCCAGAGACCATCCGGGCTGTCCTGGGCTGGAGCCCTGCTTCCCTCTGCTGTTCTGTGGGTTCTGCCGTTCTAGAATTGTTTCAGAGCCATTTTTATAGGTTTTTGGAGGGACTCGGGTACGGAGCTCACTCTAGTCCGTGCTTACCAGCCGCCATCTTGGCTCCGCCCCCGAAAGTCAAATTTTCTATTCAGCTCTGGTATTTTCACTGAGAAAGCTTGAAAGTCCTCTATTTTATTGAAAATCCATATTTTGCCTTGGAGCATGATACTCAGTTTTGCTGGGTAGGTCATTCTAGGTTTTAATCCTAGCTTCATTGACCTCCAGAATATCATATTCCAAGCCCTTCAATCTCTTAATGTAGAAGCTGCCAGATCTTGGATTATTCTGATTATGTTTCCACGACACTCAAATTGTTTTTTTCTGGCTGCTTGTAATATTTTCTCCTTGATCTGGGAGCTCTGGAATTTGGCAACAATATTCCTGGGAGATTTCTTTTTGGGATCTATTTGAGGAGGTGATCGATGGATTCTTTCAATTTCTATTTTGCCCTGTGGCTCTAGAATATCAGGGCAGTTCTCCTTGATAATTTTTTGAAAGATGATATCTAGGCTCTTTTTTTGATCATGGCTTTCAGGTAGTCCAATAATTTTTAAATTATCTCTCCTTGATCTATTTTCCAGGTCAGTGGTTTTTCCAATGAGATATTTTACATTGTCTTCCATTTTTTTCATTCCTTTGGTTCTGTTTTATAATATCTTGATTTCTCATAAAGTCACTAGCTTCTACTTGCTCCAATCTAATTTTTAAAGTAGTATTTTCTTCAGTGGTCTTTTTGACCTCCTTTTCCATTTGGCTAATTCTGCTTTTCAAAGCATTCTTCTCCTCATTGGCTTTTTGGAGCTCTTTTGCCATTTGAGTTAGTCTGTTTTTTAAGGTGTTGTTTTCTTCAGTGTATTTTTCAGTATTTTTTTGGGTCTCCTTTAGCAAGTCATTGACTTGTTTTTCATGGTTTTCTCGCATCCTTCTCATTTCTCTTCCCAATTTTTCCTCTACTTCTCTAACTTGCTTTTCCAAATCCTTTTTGAGCTCTTCCATGGCCTGGGACCAGTTCATGTTTTTCTTGGAGGTTTCTGTTGTAGGCTCTTTGACATTGTTAACTTCTCCTGTCTGTATATTTTGGTCTTCTTTGTCACCAAAGAAAGAAACCAAAGTCTGAGACTGAATCTGGGTGCATTTTCGCTACCTGGCCATATTCCCAACCAACTAACTTGACCCTTGAGTTTTTCAGCGAGTTAAGACTGCTTGTAGACTAGAGAGTTCTATGTTCCACATTTGGGGTAGAGGTGCCAGCTCTGCCACACCAGCACTCCTCCTTCCCCAAGAACCCCCAACCCGGACTGGGCTTAAATCTTCAGCAGGTTGTGCACTCCTGCTCTGATCTGTCACTTAATTCCTCCCATCAGATGGGCCTGGGGCCGGAAGCAAATGCAGCTGTAGCTGCCCCACCTCCGTCGCCCCCAGGGCTGGCAGGCGAACCACGAACTCCTTCCACTCTCGTAGCTTTTCCCACTAACCTTCTCCACAGTCTTTGGTGTTTGTGGGTTGAGAAGTCCGGTAACTGCTGCGGCTCACTGATTCAGGGCACTAGGGCTGCCTCCGCCTGGCTCCTGGTCTGGTTGGTCCACGCTGCTCAGGCTGGGCTCTGTTCCACTCCGTTCCCAGCTCCGTGTGGGACAGGCCTCACCCAGAGACCATCCAGGCTGACCTGGGCTGGAGCCCTGCTTCCCTCTGCTGTTTTGTGGGTTCTGCCATTCTAGAATTGGTTCAGAGCCATTTTTATAGGTTTTTGGAGGGACTCTGCAAGGAGCTCACGCTAGTCCCTGCTTTCCAGCTGCCATCTTGGCTCCGCCCCCCACAATGGACTCTTAAGATACTTTCTAGCTCTAAATCTAACACTCCTATAAAATCCATGATTTAACATGCCTTATTGCTCTAGGAGCCACTGACTTATTCTTTACCTCACGGTTGGCCTCTATGAAGAGGCATTTGGGGCAATGTCACAATGCTGAGGCACAAACTTCAATCAAAAGACCACAGTTCCTTTTTTTTCTGGATGGGGGAGGCAGGGCAATTGGGGTTAAGTGACTTGCCTAAGGTCACACAACTAGTAAGTGTGTCAAGTGTCCGAGGCTGCGTTTGAACTTAGGTCCTCCTGACTCCACGGCCGGTGCTCTACTCACTGTGCCACCTAGCTGCCCCATGACCACAGTTCTGATGCCAGCTTGGTTAATAACTCATTGTGGGACCTTGGACAAGATGCTTAACCTTTTTAACACTCAGTGCCATTATTGGTAAAATGAACTAAAGGGATGGGGGAGGATGTGGAAAAATGGAAAAATGAATGACCTAGATAATGCCTACATTTAAACTTTAAAATTTGGATTCTACCTACTTAAAAATCTTAGATAGCAAAGGGGAAGATTTCCCAAGATTATAGCTCCTGTTGAGGGCCAAGTGAAGGTCACAATTTATGATAGCCATAATCTAGCTCTATGGTGAGAAGACCATAAGCCTCACAATCTTTTAGGATGACACGGAAGTTCTCAGCTCTTGCCACCAAAAAAAAAAAAAAACATCTTATGGATCCCAGAAATCTCCCACATACTACCACCCCCATTGCCTATAAAAATAATTTCCAATTCATGCCTAGAGACTAAAACAACTAGAGAATGAAACAGCTTCAGTGTGCCTAAGTTTTGTAGTTTAAGACCCCTTCCTGAGGATCCCAGCAGTCAGAATTGCAGTCAATGCTAAAAGTATGCAAAGTGCCTAAACTTTTTCTTGGCCTATTTAGACTAGGTTCCAGACTCTTTCTCTAGTGGGGTATAACTTTTATTTTCTCCCTTCCTTAGGTAAACCAAACTTTTCTTCCATTTTCTTTTTTTACTTAATTATCTAGGGAGACTACCCAGGGAGGAAGCAAACTAGACATAACCTTCCTACCTGTTAGGGATGGGCTTAATGCCAGCACCCTGTGCAGATATTAGGTTGGGATGAAATGAGACATTGAGAAGTCATTGAACACTTAACAAGAGGAGGTTTACTTTGTCCAACACAGCAAAGATATGTCATAAGGATGTCAAGTTACTTAGGTTCTCCAGACATAGTCCCCCTCATCTCCATATGGAAACTATCTGGTCAGCCACACAAGATATGGTGACTTTTGGGTGGTCTTCATAAATACACCAAATGAGAGAGGTCTAATGGCACTTTAGGCACTTTTAATGCCTTTCCGTGAAGGGAGGCAGGAGCCAATTAGGTCCCAAGGACAGTTCTGTTGCCTTTTAGGGAAAACTAATCCTCATGGAAGGGTAATGAGGGACCCTGGTCCTATCACATTACCTGACTGGGAAAAGCCATGCTGGCATTGTACATAACCTACAGCTGGAGAAATAAGAACTTGCACACTCAACTGGGGAAAGGACAGCCATCATTCAAATAGCTGTCACAACTGAAATTCACTCTTTTAATTGAGACAAATTCATTGAAGCAATCTCTATCACACCTCAATGCCTGGGTCTAATTACTGTTACAGGAATTTTTAAAATTTCCTTTTATAATTCAGTACTCAGGGCCATTTCTGCTGCAAATTTTGGTTAACTATAAGTCTGTCTTAATATTAACTTCATCTGATCAAAACCTGTCCTATGGGGTGTGAAGCTGATTTAAATTCTTCAATACTACTTAGCTAAGAAGCCAGAAGAAGAATCTCAACTGTCCTAGATTCCTTGGTGACATATAAATCCTCCTCTTCCGTTTTTTTGTGAATCCTCTAAATGTAGTTTAATCTGTAATCTGGCTTAGTCTGTCTATGGACTTTGACAAAGTTTCTTTCATTAGAAGGTATGTGAGATTGTAAGCTTGTTCAACTTTTATGACATTACAAGAAGCATGAGATTATAGATCTATCTTCTCTTTAACTTTTATGGCCTAAGAAGAATGTACAAGATTGCAATATGTAAATGAATTATTTCTCTGTCATTCTGATGTTATTTTACCTATAAGAGGTCTTCTGAAACTTCTAATAAGGGTTAAAATTTGCTCTGAAGCCTGAATCTATGTTTAAGCATAATAATAAAAGCTAGATTTTTACCTCTATAATTTCTATGTTGCGGTAAATCTATATTTGGCAGAAGTTACCTACCACATGAACTCAGAGAAGAGAAATTTCTCCAATAACAGCATCTTCATTGCATTATGCTAACAAAGAAAGACGAATGCTATAGAAATAATGATGTAGGGAGAAGGGAATGGGGATACTAATGATATTAACATAAAAATTTTGTTGATATATTAACATACAAAAATCACTTTTATACAGCACTTCAAAATTTGCAAAGTGACCTCACAACAACTGTGGAGTATGAGATCTATGAATCTCAAAAATTAATAATGCCATCTTAGTCAAGGAAACTGAATACTCTGAGATGTTAAGTAGCTTACCAAAATTACACAGCTAGTAAGTAGCTGAGTCAGGATTCCTGACTCCAAATCCAGCCCTGTTCCACCCCACTATCGCCATGATTCGTTTTCACAGGTTGAAGATATAGAATAGAGGCAGGAAAATGGGAAATAAAACTGTAATGAATTTACAAATCAGAACCAGGTCATAGCATGACTCAGCATTACCCAAGTTCAGATAAACACCTGACTTTCAAAATCAAAAGTCTAGTGTAACAGTGTGACAGTGCGGTATAGGAGGCAGAGTGCTGGATTTGGAGTCGGAGGGCTTGAATTCTGCCTCAGGTACTTAATAATGGTGCCATATAGACAAGTTATTTAACCTTTAGACATTCACTTACCTTGCATGGAAGACGGTTGGTTTTCCTATATTGCCCAGTTATCATGAGAACACTTTGTTAACTTTGGAATGTGTATAAATATGACATATATTTAGTTTAAAATATAGTTATAGAATTTGTTTTTGTGCATTTCTTCTAAAGTAAGTTTACTCACTTCTGAAGTAAGTAGTAACAACTATCTTATAACTTATATCAAGTAACAACATTCTTAGAAAAATCATGGTCTATTTCAGCAGGTTGAATAAGTCTTGCCAAGGGCTGAAAAATTATCCCTTTAGCTGTTTTCTTTGTGTACTATTTTTAATTTTGTTTGAAAATTTTTCCTTCTGCTTCAATTTTTGCTCATGAAAGATTATGATGAGATAGTTGGAATTGTGGATTGATATGGAGTCAAGAAGACCCAAGTTCAAATCTTGCCTCGAACACTTACTAGCTGTGTGACTTTGCACAAATCACTTAATCTGTCAGTCTCAGTTTCCTAGTCTATAAATGGGAATAATATCTAACTCACAGGGTTACTGTTACATAAGTACTAGCTACTGTTATTACAATATAGCCTTGTAATATCAGCAAGTTGTATAACCAGCCTAAGATGGGAAAGCAGTGTTGGTGTTCAAGTACGACCCTAATTTTCTTCCCATCGTGGATTTGCCATGTGACCTTGGGAAGACTCTTTCATAAACTAGAGATTCAGTTGCCATGTTTCTAAGCCCGTATTATTGGCAATGACAACCTGCTTATCAAGGGTTACTGTGACCAATCCATAATATATCACTTAATTTTTTAAAACTAGGGAGACAAACACAAGCAGAAATAGCCTTATCCCTTACATTCTCGGTGCCAAATTTCTTGAAGAGAACCAAAATATATATATTTTTGCTGTTTCTCAAAGCCAATGTAGAAACAACTAGTTACAGGGTAATTTGAGATCATTAATGTCCTTACATAAGTATAGTATTGTCATCATTTTATAAGTATGTGAATTGATACATTGGAGCTCACATTTGGGACTTGACTACACGTATTCTTGATATATTTTTGAGTTTTCCATATCATTGGGAGCCCTGGAGATTTTTCCCTCTTCCCTAATCATTTCATTCAGGTTGTTGTTGTTGTTTGTCCTTCATTTTGGAAGAGGACCAACAACATCAAGGGGTGATATCTTGACTTGCATGTAAATTGGATTTAAGTGAGGCAGAGTTGCACAAAGTCCTCACATTGGAAGGTGTAGGGACTGTAGAGAGAGGGCTGTTTATTTTTAAATGTACAATGCTTTAATTCTATCTCTGAGCTCAGAGATTCAAACAAGGAGTGCCTAAATAAGAAAAAAAAATTAAACCCAAAGCTCCACTTTTTCACATTATATCTCTATAGTCTAGAGTAGGGGTTGTTTAACCTTTTTAAAAATGTCGGGGATCCCTTTGGCAATCTGGTGATATCTGCAGATTTCTTTTCAGAATGCTTTGAAATGCACAAAATTAAATATATATAAGATTACAAAGGAAACCAAATATATTGAAATATAGCTATCAAATGTCAAAGCAAACAAATGAACACATTTACAGATTCTAGGATAAGAACCTCTGCTAGAGTAAGCTTCTGAATTTCATTATAAAACATAGGCACAGCTAGGCCAATGGCCAAACAACAAAGCTAAGATCATAGCAAAAAAATGAAACAAAAAGTCCAGGCCAGTTTTCATGGCAGTCTATATGACTATGGTCCCATTCACCATCACAGTAGATTTTCTGACCAAAGTGTCCCTCCCTGGCATCATTCCCCTGGGTGTATAATCATTTTCATTAGGATGTAAGCTCCTTAAGAAACTATCTTTGCTTTTGCATTTGTATTTCCAGTGCTTAACACATAACTTGCTACATAATAAATATTTAGTAAATACTTTTTCATTCATTCATAGATAATCACAGGCTTAGAGCTAGAAGGAACTCAAAAGTTGTCTTGTGCGATGTCCTCACTTTATATGTAATGAGTCTGGTGCATGTGCAGAGTGCCTGGAATGGCATCTCTCCGCATGGTGAACATGAGAAGTCTGCCTGGAAGAATTGTGATATAAGGGTTAGGGTTGTAAGAGTTAGTCTTGTAGAGACTGGAGCATAAGCAGACTTTCTGTAACTGGTTCAGATCAGCTATCTAGTTGACAAAGAAGAGTCTCTTTGATTGACTGAAGTTATTCAAAATGGCCTATTAGTTTTACCTTTCTCCTCTTGGCTTTACTGCTCTTAGAGGGAAATCAAAGACTAATGAAGGGAGTGGAATCTATAACCTTCAAAATTTGAATAGCCCATGTAGAGGGGGATTACCATATACATCATGCCATCTTACATAATTCTTGTCTAGGTCATTCAGTGAATATCCCATAGAAGATCTATTCAGCTTCCTTATAGGCTTTTCCCTGGTCCATAAATGCTCAGTACCAAAATCTTGATCAGAAAAGGAGGGATTTTTTTGGTGTTGGTAATCCAATGGAGCAGATAAAAAATATATGCCTTTCATAATAAAAATGAAATCCACATGGTTTCCATCCCTGGAGAGCTTCAAGAAGAAGAAGACAGACTACCTTCTTTCATGAATGATTTATGTAAATGACTATCTGAAGACCAAGAATTAGATTAGGGCAGGAGATTATATTTTTGCAAGTCCCTTTCAGCCTGTAACGGTACTGCACCATGGAACAGGCACCATGATGGTTTTAATAGCTAGTGTAGAATAGATGATATGAAAACGCAATTGAAATCCATAGTATAAAGCACAGGTATGTTATAGCTACATTGTACAATAGGTGTCAGCTGGATAGTTTGACACTTAGTATGTGTCCTCCCAATTTGATATTTTCATTTGGGTTATTCCTGAACATATGACATGAGAGGAGAAAAATGAGACTCCACCATGTTGTGGCCATGCCATTCATCTTCTTTAGCTATATGGGAAAGCTATTGAATTGGTAAATAAGGGCCTTGGACTATTGTAAGCATGAATAAAACATATTAAATATTTGGTGGCAAGGGATTTCCATTTGGCTTTCGTGGGAGTTAATAAATCAACAGAAACCACTTACTGAAACGTTTTCATGGGACCAGTGGAATTCTAAGCAAATAGCGGGTTTAAGAATGAAAAGTCACTTATATTTTAAACATCATCTAGTGTTCAAAGAAGTGTAAAAGATGCTTAAGTGTTAATATTTTATGTTTCCCTGCTCTCAGCAGTAATTGCAGCCCATTAAAAAGAATGCTAAGCCATAGCTGTTAGCACTGGCATGGGACCAAGAAAATACTGAGCCTTCACAGAAGGGGGTTAATTGCTACATGAAGAGGTAATTTATTAAGGAACACTGAAGCCCTGTATACTCCCAAACATGAAGCTAAACTGCAAGATCGTATGTGAATATTATATTTGATAATCAGGGACTTTTCTACAGTGGACTTCACAGTTGGCCAAGTCTAAAGGGGTAGGGGGAGGGAGGAGAGAAAGAAAGAAGCTGACTCCATTTTTCTATTTGGCTCCCATAAACCTTCACTTGGTGCCCTCCAGTCTGTCACTCTGCCCATCACACCCCCTCCCTCAAATAAAGTTTGCTGTTCTATAAAATATATAGTAGCTGATGAGAAGCACTCATATAAACTGACAGACTGAGAGGCTGGCTCTTGAGTCCTTTACATCCAAATAGAGCTCACTCTGAAGGA
Organism: Trichosurus vulpecula; assembly: GCF_011100635.1. Lineage (NCBI taxonomy): Eukaryota > Metazoa > Chordata > Mammalia > Diprotodontia > Phalangeridae > Trichosurus > Trichosurus vulpecula. The sequence goes on from NC_050576.1 coordinate 123,893,062, forward strand.
GCTTCGGGAACCTCCCATGTGTCAGAATCCATTTTCATAATTTGTCAGAGATGGTACTTTTCAGAACTTACCTCTCTAAGCTGGCCACCTTTTCCATCAAAGTTTCGATCAATGCCATTTGGCCTATTAAACATCACATGTGAAGGAAATAGCTGTCTCCCATGTGCCAAGCCTGGGGCCTCTTCCAAGGCAAACTACTGCTCCTAATCCAATGTATCTCGAGTCAGTCATGGGCTCATAGGTTTAGCGCTGGACAGGACCTGAGAGATCAGACTCCTGACTGTGTAAATGGAAGTGATTCAAGTGGCAAGTCTACACTGAAGATTCCCAAACCAGATAAGAGTCTCAGGCAGCCAGGAGGAGAAAAGAGGTTGGCCAGAATAGCTAATAGTTCCTTGGTTACTCTGGCAACAGCCTTTGAGTTTGCAAACTTGTCTTTCTTGTTCTAAGGAAGAACAGCGACCACTGTGTCTCTCCTTCAAATGTGGTTGAAGGAAAATTTCTTTGAAAGGAATTTCAGACTAAAATAGAAACTTTGTGGGTTTTTTAAAAATTCGAATCAATTCAACAAGCATCTGTTAAGTGCCCACTATGTGCTGAGGACTGTGGTAAACATTTGGGAAATAAGGGTCAAAATAAAATTAGTCCCTGTCCTCAAGGAGTTTGTACTCTAGCGAGGGAAGGCAATGATTACATTCAAATAGCCAAATAGATCTGTGATCTTAACAATTTGGGAGCTACCTCCAATGAAACAGATTGTCTATGTCCATGTCTTATCAGTGTCCTCCCCGAACTTCACCACATGGTTGAAGGGGAGAAAAGGGTCCATTATGGGGCAAGGGTCACTTGGTAAGAGAAAGGTTTGATGGGTGGACAACCAGAGTCCCTTTCCAAGTGACTAGCCCATTCCTTGAATCTTTTACTACCTCTCCTTCAGAGTTCCTCATTGGTTATATGTAACAGCCTCACCATGCCAACCATAAGCTTCTCCATATCCCTTTGTATGATACTCATTTTTAGTTCTTTGGAAGAAGTTGCAAAGTTTATATTTCACTGTAACATAGCAACAACATTGGTAGAATGTTAATTTTGAAAAGACGCGCCTTTGCTTTCTTGGGAAGGTTGGGGTCAGTAAAGGAGCTTTACAAATTCCAGTGGCACTCCAGACCACTTTCCATCTCCTGTTCAACTCTAAGCATAACTTATTTTCCATTTTTAATACAAGTTCTTAATATGGAGGGGATATATGGGTTGATTTCAGGGGATTCATGAATCTGGGTAATAAAAAACACATCTTTATTTTCAGTAACCTCTAACTGAAATTTAACCTTTCTTTCAAATATATATTAACTTTATCCTGAAGAACTTTATCCTATCCATAGGCTTTATCTGACTTCCAAACAGGATATGAATGCATGGACAGATAAGAGACAGAGATAGGTACAGGTATAGATGATATAAATATGGATAGCAATATAACTATAGATATATTGTTGGACAAGCTTTATAAGGTGTTCAAAAATGCATGTTAAAATCTGGGGAAAGACATTTTCATCCACTATATCTTTTCTTTTCTATATGAATGGACAGGTCAAACTCCTTTGAGTGATTACAACAGTCTTCCAAAAGGTTCTGAAGTTTTCTGGGGCTTGATGCAAATTAGCAAAAAGTCATCTACAAACAGGGAACCCAAAGAGAATCCCCTCTCTGATGTAGACTCTGGGCTCGATCTCTCTGGCCCAATGGCAAATACCTTAGGCAAACATACATCTCTTTGTTTTATCCTTCGATTGACATTTTTATTTAAAAGTCATTGAATAGATTATTCCAATTGTTATTTCTTCCAAGGAATCTTGAATGATTTTCGATGGGAGACAACCTGGTTGTAAAAGATGCTGTAAGGTAGTGTTTTGAACTACCAAGTCAAATGCTTTTTGTAATCAACAAACAGTAAGCAAAGTGGGATCTTACATTCTCCATATCTTTAAATTAATTGCAAAATGGTAAAGTTGAGGTCCATGCTTGACTAATTCTTGCTAAAGCTTTCTCAGTCCCCGTTATATCTCCTGAGCGGTACTTTTCAATTTGTGTATAGATGACCCTCACAAAAACTCTATCTTTATTTATCCCAGCTCTCCTCCCCCTCTTACTCCTCTTTGCCGTCCCATGTAACAATCACCACCACCACAACAGTAACAGCAAACACTTCTGTAGCATGTTAAGGTTTGCAAAGCACTTTACAAATACTATCTCATTTTATTCTCACAAAAACCCTGGGAGCTAGGCGCTATAATTTTCAAACTCTTTTTTTAGATGAAGAAATTAAGGCTGAGTCCTTATAACTCCAAGCCTAGTACTTTATTTACAACAGCTAGCCTCTTCCATACTGCCGACTTTCATATTATTCCTGACTTTCTCCATCTACATCGTCAAAACTCCCATGTCTCCAAGCTGTATCACAGCTAAGTTTTAGGAAAGGAAGTCATACCCCAGCTTAAGACCTCCCACAAGGATTTGCTTATTAGATCAAATAAATTTCAAACAGGTAATTGTGGAGCAGAGCACCCTCCCTTAAATCATACCACTCAACTCACTCCTGTACTTAAGGACAACCTGGGAATGGAAGAGAGGAAAGGTTTCAACTAAGCCCAGGGCAGATGACAGCACCTTTCTAGTGACAGGAACCAGGAGTGAGTGCAGCTGATACAATCTCAGTGCTAGTCTGAAATTGAATAAAGCTTCATCAACCCTGAGTCCTCCTCACCTTGGTACACTCTCTACTGTACATGTAGACCCACTAATAACTCAAGGCATAGAATCCCATGAACAATGTTCGTACACCACAGGTGTGACACAAGGGAAGATATTCAAAACCAACATTGCAGGCGCCATACCTGCTGACACATCATAGTCTCTTCCCCAAACTTCTTCCTCCTTAGACAAAAAAAGCTCTCTCCAGGCCAAAAACTCATTCTATACTGCAAACATTCTTGCCTCCAAATAATAATAATAATTATAATACATTAATAATAATAATAAACATTCATTTGGGCTTTAAAGTTTACTTATGTTATCTCATTTGAGTTTCACAACAACTATTTTCATTTTACAGATGAGGAAACTGAGTCTGACAAAGATTAAGTGACTTGCCTAGGGTCACACAACTAGTGTCTGAGACAGGATTTGAATTCAGATCTTCAGACTTGCAGCCCCACAGTCTATCCACTTAGCTGACTCAAATTAACACCTTGTCTTTGCCTTCACTAAACCATTCATATACCAGCAACCTTCCTACTGCCTGGCAACCCCTACAGAGATGTTGGCATAATCAACCACTTACTTCCCAGAGTTGAAAGTTTTAGAGGGAACTTTCTTCCCATAATGAAAACAGAAGCACCTGCAGAATTCCTTCCAAAGTCTTAGACCTTCTTCATCCCAATCTCTTGATAGAGTTTGTAGCCCACAGCTTCTGGAGGGCTTTTCCAGGCCCCTTTCATATTGGAGAGACAACTTAATGATTGTTCTACCTCCCACTCTCCCACCAGCTTCCTATTTGGAGGCTAAGAACCAAGGAGTTCTTGCATATATGCTCTTAAATGAAAAGAGGAAACTTGCACTATTCAGAAAGAGACAGCCTCACCCTATTCCAAGCATGACTTTGAACCTAGTGTCCAAACTATTCTGGCTTCCAATTTCTAAAGGTGGGTGCACGTATCAACAGGGCCACTTTGAATATTCAGAATGTAGGTGCATCCTGTGAGAAAAAAGATAGTCTGCAGTCCCCCTGTGTTAGAGTCCATAGATCTTTAGTGGTTCCTCAAATAAGCTACCTACTCTGCCCATTTGTCTCCTTTCTCTTCTTCTAACTGACTCTTAAAATATTTGATTTGGTTGTATGAAGTTAATACTAATTAAAATCACTTATATTGACTGTCTTTTATACCTAATATACTTGTAGCATAACAAAAATTAAGATCGTCTTTCAATTTGTCATTATCACTTTTGTAAGATTTATATTATTACAACACTAACCTCTGTTCTTGTATTCTTAGCCTCTATATCAATCAGTTGCAGTCACAAGTTAAAGCAATTAAAGAGAACATTGCTGACATATATATATTTTAAGGTTTTTCAAGTTGTTTTAGTCTTTGGGGTTTGGGTGTGTGTGTGTGTGTGTGTGTGTGTGTGTGTGTGTGTGTGTGTGTGTGTGTCTGTGTCTGCATCTGTGTGACTATGTGTGCTTTGTTTTTACCTTACTAGTGCTTCTTTAATTAGACTACATTTTAAAAAATGAGAACAACCTATACTGTGAAATATTTGTTCTTCTGTTTCCTAGCCTAAACAGCAGAAACCAGAAGGAAGTTTTTCAGGGGCCTTGGGGGAAAGTAGAGGGAGAGAAGGCAAACTTATGGTTTCACTGGTGTAAGGTAGTGGTGTCAAAGTAAAAAAGACATAGTGGCCACTAAATGGTACATAAAGATCTTCGTGGGCATACCGACTTAGAAAACCATAAATTAACATTATTTATATTCTATTTTATTTTGTTTATTTATCCTGTTAAATATTTCCCAATTACATTTTAATCTGGTTCCAGACTCATTTGGCAGCATTGCAGGTTACACTGTAGCCACTGGCTGTGTTTGACACTTCTGGTATAGGGAACTCCCAGTGCAGAAATTTCTACTACATTACAGATTAGTGAGTTCTCTGTAATTTATAATACATACATAGATAGATAGATATAGAGAGATACATACATACATATGTAAATACATACATAGATATGTAGATAGATACATAGATGATTATGTTATCTATACATAGATACATTCTACACAGATGTGTCTATATCTATCATATATTATAAAGATATATAATCTATAGTAGTTGTGTTTATATAATTTATACTAGTTGTCTGGGGCCACTAAGAGATTAAGGGTCTTACCATGGTCAAACAGTTACTACTTTTCAAAGGTGAGACTAAAACTCAGGTTTACTGACTTCAAGGTTGGTCCTCTATCTGTTACGCTATGTTGTGCTGTTTCTTAGAAAATAACTAAAAACCAATAAAACTACACACAAAGTGAAAAGGAATCCATCCTCTATGGTTTAGTGATGTAGGTGGAATGAGTAAAATCATAAGCATGAACCCTATTGATGTCCATCAAGTATTGAGAAAGCTAGAGGATAATCCCCAGCAGTCAATCCATCATGGAGGCTTTGTAGGAGCCTGTGGGGAAGAACCATACAATGAGAAAGCATGAATGGGTGGCAATCTACAAATATATCATTGGTTCCCATTAGTCACACAAGGGTGGGGAACTTGCAGCGTTAAGGCTACATGTGGCCTACTAAGTCCTCGGGTACAACCTTTCGACTGAGTCCAATTTTTTACAGAACAAATCCTTTTATTAAGGGAATTTGTTTTGGGAAGTTTGGATTCAGTCTAAGGGCTGCACTTGAGGACCTAGAGGGCTACATGTGGCCTTGAGGCCACAGGTTCCCCACCCCTGGAGGAGGTTCTTGCTAAAAATTCCTCAATGGTACCTTAAGCAGTAAGTAAATAATTGTAAATAATATTATGAATAGTATTTTAAATTATCTTGAGGGTTTACAAAACATTTTTGTTGTTAAAATGGGTTCACAGAACCAAAAATATTGAGAACTATTATCTATATACCGATGGATAGAATACCCACATCAATAAAATAACAGATCTGTCAAAATATCAAATTATAATTGCATTTTCTAACTTTAAATGAAAGATTTGGTTAAGGCCATTTGCGACCTTCTTCCATTTTTGAATATCCTACCTTTTCATCTTCAGGATTAATTTATCTAGAATTAATGGTTTTGAACATCCAAGTTGACACTTCTTTTCTCTCTTTCTACATGTTCTGAATTTTCTTTCTAAGTATTTAGAAGAAAAAGCAGCTAGGTAAATAGTTTAACAATCCTAAAACTTAGCATGTGACTTGGAATTCAGCCATACACATGTAAACTTTGTGACTTGCCAAAAAAACAAGCAGGGATTTCTTAAGCAATCAAGAATTGCTACACATGTGTAAGAGATAATTTTGTTTAAAAAAAAGAACTCTAATTTAATTTTCTTCTTTTTCCCACATTTGCCCTTTGTACACCCCTGCATGCTGGTATTTTGAAGTCTAAACTGGAAAGTAATTATTGAATGGTTACTTTGCTTACGTACTGATACTGGTGAATTTACTTCTTTTTGTTCATGGCAGGGCATAATGGAGTAAAGAGAAGAGTTGGTTTATAGCCACATGCACTTAAAGAATAAAAATCAAAAGCCTAAAAAGTCCAGAAGAAAAGCCATGGTATCCAGTGCCTGAAATATGCTATGAAAAATTGACAAAATGATAATACTAGATTGGAGACAAGCTATGTTAAAGCAACTAGATGGCACAGTGGATGGAGCACTGGACCTAAAGTCAGGTAAACCTTAGTTCAGATCTGGCCTCAGACACTTACTAGTTGTGTGACCCTGGGCAAGTCACTTAATCCTGTTTGCCTCAGTTTCCTCATCTGTAAAATGAACTGGAGAAGGAAATCAAAAACCACTATAGTATCTCTGCTGAGAAAACCCTAAGTAGGGTCACAAAGAGTCAGACACAACTGAAACAAATGAACAACAAATGTTCTTGGTGATGATTGGTCATTGATAATATAGATTGGATTGGAAAGAAACTCCATCAGATTCATGCATTTGTCCTAAGTAGAGGAAGATTGTTTCCTATCTCCAGCCATTACTATATGCAAATATTCTCCAAATGTGGGGATCCTAAAATACTCAGAAGCTTATTTACTGTCTGCTCATGATACAGAGAGAATTCATGTTGGAATTCCACATTGATTTTAACCATACTTATTACAACACCCTTTGTCATTTTTCAGAAAAAAAAAAACCAAGAAATTTCCAGAAGAAAAAAAAATTGTTGAATTTGCTTATCTTGGATATGATATGTTGTTTTATCACCCATAACCCCAGGAGATAGAGATGTTTCCTGAGGTTAACTATTAATATTTCATCCCACTGAATGGAAAGAAGGTTTAGTTGGAAGGTAAGCACAATGTTGTCACTTTGCCCAGTACACTACAGATATGGTACATTTAAATATGCTTGATTACCAGTCCAGGAACAAAAAGGTCTATCCATATCCTGGAAAGGTTCAATCAGCTTGCAAGAGTAACAAAGATCCAATGGATCGCTCTTAATAAAATTCCTTTTAGGATATGACATCAGCACATCTACACAGTCTTTCACCAACCAGAGCGAGACGACTGCCAGAAAATGGGCTGGGGAGAGTCCCACAATATCAGATGACCAGGCAGAGTTTCAGGTAGAGAGAGATTACAGATATTCTCTCTGGTCCTTGCTGGTTCTGCTCCCACCTCTCCTCTAGTGAAGGTGGAATTTATCTCAGATTGTTCACAAGAGGCAAAGCCAGAGAACCATTAATGCCACCAAGACTCAGTTTCCTCATATATAAAATGAATATAATAACAAAATAAGAAGCTGGTACTTCATATGGTTGTCATGAGTCTGGCTCTCTCTCTCTCTCTCTCTCTCTCTCTCTCTCTCTCTCTCTCTACATATATATATATATATGTATATATATATATATATATATATATATATATATATATATATATATAATGTATCTAAAGCTCTTTGAATATCTTTTTTTTAAAAAATGCTATACAGAATCATGGGTTTCATGGGTTTAGAGCTGAAGGGAACATCAAAGGCCAGTGAGTCCAGTCCCCTCATTTGAGGTAGGGAAAGTGAAGCTAGAGGTGTCGCAGTAGATAGAGTTCTGGTCCCAGAGTCAGGAAGACCTGAATTCATATCCAGCCTCAGGCACCTACTAGCTGTGTGACCCTGGGCAAGTTGCTATTTGCCTCAGTTTTCTCATACATAAAATGGAAATCATAATAGCCCCTACCTCCCAGGGTTTTTGTGAGGATCAAATGAGATAATACTTATCGAGTACTTTGCAGACCTCAAAGCACTATAGAAATATTGCTTTTATTATTACGTAGGAAGGCAAGGGTACGTAAGAGGGGAGAAGAAAGTTGGGATAAATAAGGATAGAGAAAACATTTGCAAAGCTCTTATTACAGTGACTGGCACATAGTAGTTACTTAATAAGTATTTCTTCTTTTCCCAAAGACTGGATCCATGGCAGTTTGACTCAAGGTGTGGGAAATACAGAGTAGACACACTGTAACTGGTGCCAAGCGGTATCAATGGGGAGGTCTGTAAGCAAAGGAAGAATCAAGGTAGAACATTCAAAGTGGGCATATGTCTTGGGCAATGATGAGCCAGGATGCTGGAGACAGCCAAGAGTAACCAGGAGGTCAATCATGCTGAACACACTTGAATAAAATCCTGCTCCATGTAGGTATTCAGGTATAGCCTGGCCAGAATTCTTAAAGGTTGGCTCCATTCAAACACCTGAAGCAAGGAAACTTGTTTGTAACAGGCCTTGTGGGACATTACAGCCTTCTCAGACAGGATGGAAACAAAGTCTAGGTATGCCTGAGTTGCTCCATAACCTTTATCCACCATTGTTCTCCCTCTTCTTCCTCCAACAGGGACAACGTGTTTCCATGAAGTGATATCTAATAGTCATTCTGGCTATGTATGGATGGTTAGACTAGCTGCCTTGTGACAGGACCTAAGTCTCTAAAGACATTGAGAATTGTATTTCTTCCCAGCCAAGGCACAGATGAAGCTACTAGGGGACTGAGACTTCAGGGCAGGGTTTTCTGCTAAAGTAGTCATTTTAAAATTTCTCTGGAGAGAAATAAAGTGAAAATTAGAAAGAATGAAGAGCCAAAGCTGTAGCATGTGAAAAGATAGCTTCCAGGAAACTAACTCTTACCTTTGTAACAACTGTAGGCTTTTCCTTTCCCTGGTTTTCCCCTTGGCTTATTAAGGGAATCCAGTAATAGTACCTAACATAGGCCTATCTGGAAAAAACTAGTATGAAAATGGGGAATTTATTCCACTTTCTGTTTCTCCTTTCTGCTTTATTGCCACATGTAATAGGAGTATTATGGTTCATTACCAAGAGTTTCTCTGCTATTTTAAATTTTGTTCGTTGGTTAATCCTAATTTTTTAAAGCAATGACTGATTTTATCTTGAGCATCAGAAGTGCTGGTAAATGTTTAAGAAATACTCTCTGGAAAAAATGTACAAATGACATGCTAATGAATATAATTTGCACTATTGACATTTTCCATTACTCTCTCAAGTGAAGATAATCATCAAAAAATAAATCAAGCCCTGATTTGTAATGTTTGCAGATTTCTGAGGTGTAAATGCTCGTACTGAAATCAAGAAAGTTCCAGCACACTCCTGTCCTATGTCCTCACATTAAAGGTGAGAAAGCTCAATAATTCATATCAATGCTCTTGAAATAATTTGTATTTGCAATTCACACATACAAGACAAAAGGAGTGGGTCTAATATCTTCTCTATCTACCCACTGGGTTAAAAAAAAGCTCACTTTTATGTCTTTAAACAATTACCTTCAGGTCTGAATTGACTTGATATATAATTTGTGTATAATTTGCAGATTAATAAGAAATGGAGAAAAATATCCTGATGTGATGTTATAGATCAATGGAGAAATAGGTTTGATTAACAAAAATCTATTTATAAATAATATTTTAGTAGTGACTCCATTGGTAAGCAATGTTATTCCCATACCATATGCTGGTTCTAGGATGGTTGCCAGGGACAATGTCAGGTACAAACCAGTGTGATATTCCTTCCATTTGGAATCTTTTACTCATAAGTTTGGGAGACTTGGGGTTGGTTCAGGTGCTGACCTGCTTGGAAACAGGTGTCAAATAACTTTTTGAGGGCTCTCTAAATTCAGCAATAAATTCCCCTCTATTATCTCCAAAAGTTATTTTTCCCTAAAGAGCTTGAAAGAAAAATGGGGGGGGGGGCAGGGATGGGGATAGTGACAAGATGTTAAAAGGGCCTGCTATTCCTCGAATTGCAAAGTCAGTGTAAATAGGCCATGTTTTAAAAGGTAAGCAAAAAAGAAAAAAAAAATGGAAAAAATAGGGAGGCTAAAAATAAATGGCTAAAAAAGAAAAGTTCCTGTAATTTTAGGTTTAAAATATGAGCCTGAGTAATCAAGGAAAGTATTTTTACTGCCTCGTCAATATTTTTCCTGGAAGCTGGGGTAAATAGACTTTCTTCAGATCTGCAGTGTGCGTGCCTAATGGTCTTAGGTGTCTCTGACCACAGAATAACTTTATCCTTAAGAAATACAGCAAACAGGAACTCTGCGGTCACAGCATTCTTCCCAAAATAAATAAATAAATAGATGTATGTAAATAAAGGTCCTTTGCCAGATGACAGACAATTTATACCTACCTCATCGGGAAGTTCTTCTCTTTTGGGGGGAATCTTTCTTACCAGCCTTTGTTTCCATCACATTGAAAAGAAGCCCTGCTTGGCCGGGAGTGAACAGTATCATGTTTTCTCCCTCACTTGTATACATTTTCATTTTAATGCCTGACACCCAGGAGTGCTGGAAAACATAATCGAAGTTCTATTTTTTTCTAAGCTGAGCCCTTATTTATTTACCCTGATGGAAAAAAAAAAAAAACCCATAGGCTTTCATCTTTTCTGAACCTTCATTCCATTGCAGCTGAAGGCCATGAAGAGCTGAGCAGAACTTGAAAACAGAACAAAACAAAACCAAAATGATCATGGGCATCCTGAGGCCTACGTAACTCTTCAGCTTTCGATGTGCGTGGGATTTTATGAGGCACTTGCCCAGAGCACCACTGTTAGGGTGAACAAAAAAACAAGACATTTTGTTGGCTGCAAGGGGTTCTGCCTCTGACTGTGGCACCCCTCCACAAACTGATTCATTAGGTCCTGCTGATCCCAGTGTCGAGCTGAAATCCATCACTCGACTAACTGGCACTCCCCAACACTCTGTTTCTTGGTTATTTAACGCCATGTGGAAGGTAGACGCTGGCTATTGTCAGGGGAAACAAATGGCCATATCAGACTCCCATACATCACCATGAAGGCCAAGGATACAGTGTGTGCTTTCCTGTCAGATGTGACTAATAGGTGCTCAATCTAAACTTGGCCAAGGAGCAGCCGGCATACTTAAGGGGAAGCCAGGCTTGCCCTCTCTTTTCAAAAGCCCAATGTGAACCAGCGCACAATTAATCTGATGGCTCCTAGCAGGGTAGATGCAAAACTCACCTGGGTTCTGAAAGACCATAGTTTCAGCCAAAGGGGTCAGTGCCTTTGTAGCTCATTAAGTGGTCTTAGATTGTGTCTATTCAACATCAAGCCATCTGGTCAGTTCAGACCTACATGTTGTCAAACCAGCTGTTTTAAGAAAAATAAAAGTACTTAGCATATCTTTGTGTCCTGGTGTCCCAGCGCCTCCCATATAGTGTGTTGGTGGATTGATATAACGAATGTATGTAATTTGTCACTTTCAAGAGGATGTGCAGATTAAAAAGAGAATTTCAAGAAAGGTGTAGTTTAATTTCTAGGAATGACGTACCTTTAAACTGAGTATGACAGGAAAAGCTCTAAGGTCTCTGCCGGCTGTAGAATACTATGATGGGCTGACTCCATGATAGGTTATTTAGGTCAGTCTTGATATATTCAGGACACAGTAAGAAATTTTGAAATTGCCGTTGTAGAGTACAGCCACCATACTCCCCCACAAGAGGGCTGTGGGTGTCAATGTCATACAGAATAGTTGGTTCATATGACCTGCAGTCTATCCCAGTATGTCACCGTTGATGTTCTAAGGTTTGCTGTCACTAAGGTAAAAAAAAAAAATCCATTGTTTGCTTCTTTGGGGAATTTTGTTGTTCTGCTGGATGGAAAAACGGTCTTGCATAATTATTGTGTGGATGGGGTGTGTTGGCAATCAAAATGGGCTCTTAGCACTCAGTTCAACCAAGTGCCCTTAAAGAGTTTGGCCTTTGTTTCCTTGATTAGATGGTGAGTTCTTGGTGACCTCCTTGCCTCAGGGGAGGGCCTAGTTTACATGGGTTCAAGTGGCATGTTTGGGACGTCAGAGGCTTTTAGACCACATGGGTTTAAGTCGTTTATTTGTGACGATTTCAGGTCACATGGGTGAGTCGCATGTGTGACTCACCCTTAACCCTGAAAAAGATATAAAACCAGAGGTTGGCTTTCTCTTTCTCAGAGCTCTTACCCACAGCTGTGGTGACGTGCATGACTCTGGGCCAGCTCTTGTTATGAGCTCCCGGGCTGAACTTAGATGTTGGTAACTATGAATTGTGTTTGGTCTGTCTGTCGATGTTTGTGATTTGTTTGTATTTTGCTCTGCTGGCGCTTTCCCCTGAACTAAGTGAATGGTATTTGTAGTAGCTTGTTAACCCCTTAATGTTGCTTTCCTTAGTAAAGCAGATCAAAAGAACCTATGCTGGCACTGTGCTTGTTGTTGGGCTTGTGTTGATTTTTCATCACCACAGCAGCTGCAAGCCAGATTGTTGAAACATGGGGCAAGAAGGTGGTAAAGGGAAGTCTGCTAATATTTGGTTATGCCATATAATTCTCATTTATAATTAAATTAAGAATATATCATTTTCAGGGCTAAATAGAGGTCCATGTGAACAGTGATTCAAGCCGCTGAGAGATGGAAATTATTCTATCCTTGGCAGAGGGATAGGGAAATACACACACACACACACACATGCACACACATATTTCTGTGTATGTGTTTGTGTGTGTGTTATGTGTGTGTGTGTGTGTGTGTACCAAAGATATACTAGTTAGTCAGTCAGTCTATCTATCTATCTATCTTTCTATCTATCTATCTAACTGTATGTATGTACAATTAGGTGGTGCAGTAGATAGAGTGCTGGCCCTGGAGTCAGGATGACTCATCTTCCTGAGTTCAAATTTGGCCTCAGTCGTTTACTAGTTGGGTGACCCTGGGCAAGTCACTTAACCCTGTTTGCCTCCGTTTCCTCATCTATAAAATGAGCTGGAGAAGGAAACAGCAAATCACTCCAGTATCTTTGCCAAGAATACCACAAATGGGGTTGTGAAAAGTTGGACATAACTGAAACTACTGAACAAAAATAATATGTAGTCTATTGGCCCTTGGTATGTTAGTTTCAGTTTTGCCAATACTGAAGAGCTAAAATGAGCTCTCCTCTGTGTGTCAGTTCTGGTTTTTAAGGAGTTGTTTTATTCAGTATACTTTTTTTCCATTTTGTCGATTGTAATTTTAAATTTTTCTTCTAACTCCCTTATTTGACTTTTAATCTCCTTCTTGAAGTCTTCCAAGAAGGCTTTTGGGGCTTAAGACCAGTTCAGATTCCTCTTTGAGGTTTTGGATGTGGGTATATTGACTATGTTGTCCTCTTCTGAATTTGTGTTTTGAGCTTCCCTGTCACCAAAATATTTCTCTATGGTCATTGATTTTTTATTCTTCTTGCTTATGTTGTTTGCTTTTTTCTGGCTTTTAAATTTGATCTCTCCTCCTGGGGTCCAGGGGCCACTGTCCCAGACTTCTTGTGCTGGAGGCTAGGGACCTGGTTACTGGTTTTCTGTGTTGGAGTCTCAGGTGCTGGCAGTTGGATGTTGTAGTAGTCTGGTAGTTTACCTGGTGTTGAGTCGGAGGTGGTGTGTGCCTGATGTTGGCACTTGCCTACTCCTCTGCCGTGGGGCTCAGGATCTCCCACTGGCCCACTTGAGGTGGGGTTTACTGCTGGCTTGTTGGGATGCCTCCTGTCCTATACTGGTCCCCTTCAGCCACAGCAAGAGAGACCTTTTTCATTAATCCCCTTAGCCTCCCAAGCTAAAAGACTGCTGTATACCATCTTTCTGCTGATTCCACTATTCCAGGATTCTTCCTGAGGCAATATTTTCTGGGTTTTTGAAAAAACAAGGGAGGGTGAGAGCAACTTGCTGTTTACTCTTCCATCTTGGATCCTGGAAGTTTGGGATGTCAGTTCTGGACAGAAGAGAATGCTAGCCTGTGATAAGGTGTGTGTGTGTGTGTGTGTGTGTGTGTGTGCACCAAGGATAGAATAGTCTATCTATCTATCTATCCATCTATCTAGGTTTATGCATACGCAACTACGTAGTGCAGATAGCGTGCTGGCCCTGGAGTCAAAAAGACTCATCTTCCTAAGTTCAAATCTGGTCTCAGACACTTACTAGCTGGGTGACCCTGGGCAAGTCACTTAGACCTGTTTGTCTCAGTTTCCTCACCTATAAAATAAACTGGAGAAGGAAACATCAAACCACTCCAGTATCTTTGCCAAGAAAACCCCAAGTGGGGTCATGAAAAGTTGGACATGACTGAAACTACTGAACAACAACAATATATAAATCTATTTGCCCTTGGTATGTTAGCTTTAGCTTGGCCAATACTGAGGAGGCAAAATGAACTGTCCTCCAGGTGTCAGTTCTGGACAGAAGAGAATACTTGTCTGTGACAAGGGGTGTGTGCGTGTGTGTGCATATGTTGGAGGCATGAGGAATGCTGCTGGCCCATAATTCATAGCTTAGGGTCTGACTGACATAGATAGAAAGAGCAATCCTTTTCTTTAAGCTTTAAATGGGCCTAAAGAGCTACTTTGTAGACTCTTCTTCAGGGGATCAGTTAGAAGGAGAGGCCAGCAATTTCCAAGGGGATGGGCAAATATTTTACTCTGGGTAAAGGTGGAGTAACGTAAGGTGGAAACCAGAGGAAAGATAGCTTTCCAGTCTAGAGAGAGGAATCAACAGAACAATGGACCAGCATTTATCAAGCATTTACTATGTGACAAGAAGGCTGTTAAGTGCTGATGATTCAAAGAAAGACAGAAACATGTAGCTCACATTCTAATGTGAGAGACATCATCTAAATAACTATTTACATAAAAGAAACATGCAGAGCAGGTGAAAGGTAATTATGGAGGGAAAGGCACTATAAGCTGAGGGATCTGGTAAGGGCCTCCTGCCAAAAGTGGGATTTGATCTGATTCTTCCTCCTCCTCCTCCTCTTCCTCCTCCACAGTCAGGGTTAAGTGACTTGCCTAGTGTTACATAGCTAGTAAGTATCTGAGGCCACATTTGAACTCAAGGTCCTCCTGACACCAAGGTCAATGTTCTATCCATTGTTCCACCTAGCTGAGACTTCTAGTAATACTATATCCTAAGGAGATCATGGACAGAGACAAAGGACTCAGACATGCCGGAATATTTATAGCAGCATTTTCTGTAGTAGCAAAGAATTGGAAACAAAATAGATTCCCATTAATGAGAAATTCCTGAATAAATTGTCCTTTAGTAATATAATGGAACATTGTTATACACAAAATGACTTGTTTTAAAGGAATTGGATGCAAGTTCATCTTCTATAGCCTCACCAAAAGCCTCTCCTGGACAATTGCAGCGGCATACAGGACAATGTGGGCTTCGTCCTGTTTTCACATAGCTTTTTTTTCTGGTAAGTCTATATATTTTGAAAGATTTTTATTCTAAGTGGTTCCAAAATTTTAAGTATTCAGTATGGCAACATCTATTAAAATGTTGTTCTTAAATCTTTATGAATCCATTCTATATCTCAATGATCGCAGACAACATTTTTGACTGATAATGCTTCATTCTCCGTATAGTTTATTTCTTGTATTCTCATGGACATTTGGGGGTTGTATTTGTAATATGGGGACTTGTCTGTTGGTTTATGATGGCTAGTTTCTAGTGCTTATCTTTGGCCACTTGATTTTGTATAGGCAGGTATTCTATAGGTGATAAATTTTTGTAATCTGGAATATGTGGCACAGTTTCAACCATTTCTTGTATCAGTAAGTCCAGTTCCAGTATCCCAAAGAGATGAAAGATATGTACAAAAATATTTATTACGGCTCCTTTCATGGTGGCAAAGAATTAGAAATTGAGAAGATGCCCTTTGGTTGAGGAATGGCTAAATAAGTTGTGGTATATGATTGTAATGAAATACTATTGTGTTATAAGAAATGACAAGGAAGATGGTTTCAAAAACCTGAGAAGACTTATATGACCTGATGCAAAGTGAACTGAGCAGAACCAGGAAAACACAGTAACAGCAATATTTTAACCATTATCAGCTATGAAAGACTTAGCTATCTTAATCAATACAGTGATTGAAAACAGTTCCAAAGGATTTGCAATGAAAAATATTATCCACATCCAGAGAGAGAACCGATGAACTCTGAACACAGATTGAAACATACTTTTTTCATTTCCTTTTTTTTGCAACATGGCTAACATGTAAATATGTTTAGCATAATTTCACATGTATACTTGCTATCATATTATTTGCCTTATCAATTGGTGGAAGA
This sequence comes from Trichosurus vulpecula, assembly GCF_011100635.1. Lineage (NCBI taxonomy): Eukaryota > Metazoa > Chordata > Mammalia > Diprotodontia > Phalangeridae > Trichosurus > Trichosurus vulpecula. Next base: position 123,909,434 of record NC_050576.1, read on the forward strand.
GGAGCTCAAGGAGGTAAAGAATTTGGAACTCAAAATTTTTAAGGTAAATGTTAAAATAAAGGAAAAGGTAGGGGAAGTCTAATTCCCTAAGAAAAACTTTTCTAAAATTTCTGTTGGCAATAACCATGTCCAATTTTACTATGCCAAACCCATTTATTTTAATAAGTAAATAAAACCATATGATAGCCATTTATTCAACATTTCTTGTTTGTGTTGTTGGTTGAATTATTATCATTGTCATGATTATTATCTTGTACTCATCTTTTCTCATAGAATTAGTTCTAGGACAAGTTACTATCCTAATTTTTTTAACATTCAATTTGCTAAAACCTTTGCTCAAGCTAATAAAATCATTGCTTTTTGTGCTTGAATAAAAATGTTAGGCTACAAGGTCATCCTCTGTAGCCTCACTAAAAGTAGCCTTCTGCTCAACTACATGAGCAGAAAGAACAGGTGTGATGCATACTTCATTCTGTTCCCCTATGACTTTGGTCTTCTCAGTTAGGTCTCTATATTTTGAAAACTTCTGAATAATTGTAGCATGGAAATTCTGAGTATTTAAATTGGCTAAATCTCTTAAAAAATCAGTTTTATGTTTATGGGTCAATGTTATACTCAGGAGATTGTGGGCAATAATTTGATTTTATTCCATTACATTTAAGTTCTCTGGGATATTTTGAGGTCTGTATTTGTGGTATGAGGATTTGTCATCAATCTATCCATGAAAGATCACAGGCTTCTGGAGCATAATTCTAGCCACAAGGTCATGTCTCACTAGGTATTCAGTAGGTGCTAAATTTTTACAGCCTGCAATGATGTATGCACAGTTACCCCAATTTCCTTGCACAATCTGCATTGATCGTTAAATCTGGGATCCCTAAAGATAACCCTTGTGTAATTTCTGGTGGCAATGATCTGGCTCTGAACAGTCATCATCATAAACTCCTCCATGCCTACAAACATTTCTGCATGACTTGGATATATATTCAACACCCCTTTATTGGGAGATTGTTCAGTTTTATTTGTGGAGGGCCTTTTGATTCCATCCTTGATTATTAGCTATTTCATAGGCTCCATGTGAAGATAATCATTTCTGGTTACCTCAGACAAGTACAAGGGTCTGTGCCTACTATCCACTTTCAATATTGTTCTGGGAAATAATGTGTACTTATTCCAAAAGGATTTCTGTAGTTTTTAAAAATCTGTTTATCATGTGCTCTATGCATATCTATCAATTCTCCTCCTCTCCTCTGGCCAAAAAGTATTAATTTTCTATTACTGCCATAGGACACTATTGTGTATCAATATCTTACAGTTTTTCCAAGTCTGTTATGGTCCATTTTGCTGTTCCAAAAGTCCATCTTAACACTAGTAGTGCATAAATGTCAATTGCTTTAAATGTTTTCTCCCCATTTGTTGCTCAGTAGCTCTTCCCCCAGCACCCTATCCTGCCTGAGCCCTATTCAGGTACCAAGGGATTGTAATGGGCAGAGTCAACCAACCCACATGAGAACCTATCCCTGAAGCCCCAAACCTTCCCTGATCCAATCTCACTGGGATCTTCCTCTCCCAATTTTTATAGCCCAATTTTATGGTCCCTCCAGCCTTTGTCTGTGGGGGTAAACATAGCTGGTCATACAACTTCAGTGAGTAGCAAGTTGGCGACTGCATGATTTCTGATAAGATGGAGGACCACCAAGCCTTATCATCCTATCTGTCCTGATGCTATGTCTGAATACATTTCAATCTTGTACCCTAAAGACCAATGGTCTTCCTAATGCACCCTACAGCTTATCTTATATATGTTGTCCCCTCCCATTAGAATATTCCATTCTTGAAAGCCTAGACTGTCTTACTTTTCTATTTGTATCATCAACATAAAAGACAGAGCTAAGCACATAATAAATATTTAATGAATGAATTTTCACTGATTCGTCGATGAATTAATTAATTCCAGTAAATATCTTAAAGTATTCATCCACAACCTTATTCTGATATTTTTACACTCAATGTATTTTGTCTGTAGTAAACTGAGATATTCCTATGTATCGCCTTTGGATTCCAGCTTAAACCCTTCAGTCTTTATTTTTCCTTGACATACATTAAAGAATTTGTAATTATCCAGTCCAAATGATATTTTGATATCATCAAAGAATGATTTCATGAGAAGAGACTTTTAATATATTGTTAAGCAGACCATATAACTTGATGTCATCCATGAGTATTACATGTTTTTGCTTTACTTCTTTAATTTGGAAGCTATACTTAGCTTTACTTGGGAGAAAAGATAAAGTATTGAAGACTGGAAAGAACCATAATGGACTTAACAAGTTGCCCTAAAAAATGCCATTTTGTTAAATCAATTTTTCTTGACAGCATGTTTTAAATAGACAAACGTTTTCCAAATAAACACCAAATACTCCAGAATTCTCACTATGGTTGAGTCTCTTTTATATGTTAATAGTACATGAATAAGCCAAACTAAATCAAAGGTTTTGTGATGATTAACAAAAATAGCATAAGCGTTACTCCACTTTGGGGAAGTTTGTTCAATAACTTTAAATTGACAAAAGTTTGTGCTTTACAACCCTGGGACTTTTTGGCATACTTTTTTGCTTCTCAGTCAATATATAGTTTTATTATATATTATATTACAAGGAATTGAGGCAAACAGGATTAAATGACTTGCCCAGGGTCACACAGCCAGTAAGTGTCAGAGACAAGATTCAAACTCACAAAGATAAGTTTTCCTGATTCCAAGCCCAGTGCTCCACCTGCCACACCACACCCCGTCTATTAAAAAAAAAATGAGCCGGAGAAGGAAATGACAAACCACTCCAATATCTTTGCCAAGAAAACCCCAAATGGGATCACAAGGAGTCGGACATAACTGAACAACAATAATATTATATAGGAACTTTTTGTTTTTTCACTTAGTGATAGGGACAGAGATTAGACCTATGGTTTTATTAATGTAGGGAGCTCCTAAATGGGCAATCTTCCTCTATGGATTCAGGTAAGCACTTTGACTGAAACTCATAGGCTCAGAGAGTTGCCCAGAGCAGTACTTCTTAAACTGTGGGTCACAACCCCCTATGGTGTCTCGAAAAATTTTGCAACAGTAAAAGGTTTCTGAATACACAATGACAAAAAATTAATTAAAAATCAAATGCTTAATAAATTGAAGTGTTCCTGGCAGCACTGGCCCATTGCATCGTGCAACTTCAACACTGCCTTGGTTCCTACCACACAGCATGTGTACTTTACACTACACATGCCGTCACGCCACGAAATGCCTACTGCTGAAACTGCTGAAACACAAAAAGTGGAAAAAAAGAAGCCCTGGCCTAGAGAATTGAGAGGCTAAATGTCTTACCCAGTATAACACAGCCAATATGTCAAAAGTAGGACTTTCATCACGATTCCAAGTATCCTTCTCTAAAGCTGATTCTATGTAGCACTGTCTCTTTTTCAGTGATACAAGCCACAAATTCTTTGTATAAAGTATATAATCGCAAAATTGACCACTGGAGAATTTATTGGTCATCTCATCTTTGGATAATAGACCTGCAATGCCTTCTTCAAAGAAGGGTTTTTCAGGATTGCATCTGAGAAGAAATTGCCTAAAGTGCTTTGCTAGTAAGTTATCTTCCACTGTGAAACATTTAACTCAATAATTATAGATCTTACCTGGCACTACCTCTTAATTTTTTTTAAGGGAAGGTGAGGTTTCAGTCACTTTTCTTGATATGACTATTCTGACAATTAGGATATTCATTGTATGCAAGCTTTCTGTTTCTCATGTTTCAACTTGAGATTTCATTGTGTAATGGGTATTTGGCTCATGCAGAGACCCTTGCTCAGGTGGTATCCCTCAATGTGTAGGATTCTAGGGAGCTTGTTTTCAGGAGAATTGAGATGACATGTAAAGGAAGTACTTTAGAGACACTGTTAAGTATGCATACACATCTATAATTGGTTCCACATTAACCATGTGGTTGGGAAGAGTCTTTTCAATTGACTGCTTAGCAACAACTGGTGGCATCTTTTAAAAGACCTGATTGAGCTTCGACTGTCTCCTCCCATATCTTCATTTAATTTGGTGACTCCTTTGCCAATAGCATCTACTGAGATACTATACTGTACAGTAAATGTATGTGTATATATGTGTATATATATGTGTATATATATACATATATATGTGTGTGTGTGTGTGTGTGTGTGTGTGTGTGTATATATATATATATATATATATATATATATATATACACACTAAGGGCTTTCTTCCCCTATGGAGCCACATGGCTCCCAAGAAATTAGCTTCAGTTCTTGGCCTTTTCATTTGTCATTTTTCCATTCTAAGTGGAGAGAACACAGTCTTGTGAGTTGAAGGGATCTCTAGGTCCAGTTTTGTAGCCAGCAGAGCAGTGACACCCTAAAGAAAAAGGAGCAAACTCTGGGTCCATGCCAGTGAAAGTTGAAATGAGGATTCATTTGGCAATAGTGTTAGCTTTGGACATGAACTTGGTAGCACCAATATACTATGTAGGAGCTGAACTAAATTTAAGACTATTCCCTTAGACACTAGTGTAGTGTAGGGGAGATTATATCCTTGAAGTGTTGGGGAAATGTTTGTACTTTATTTTCATTATGCTTGTGAAGATACATACATATACATATACATACATATATACACACATATATTATATACACACATATACATGTAGGTATGTATGTATATGTGTATGTAAATGGAATTGGAATGCTAGTCATAGGCTCCCTAACAGTAGCACAAACATAACCACTGAGGACTAGAGCCAATGGCAGGAGAAAAGAGACCTCCTGAGCAAGGAGACATAGCAACCTGGCTCGGAGAAAGAGAGCCAAAACATACACACACATACCTGGTACCATGCAGACAGTATATCTACCATTTTATACATCCTTGACCTGATCTTTACTCTTCCTCCTCCTTCTACCCCTTCTCCTCCTCTTCTTCTTCCTTCTCCTTCTTTTACTCTCTTGTTTATCTCCACATTCTCCTCTTTAAGAACCTTAAAGTTTATTGTGCTGTTATCAGACAGCAAGGGAATGGGTGAGATGAAAAAAAAATCCCTTTAAGTTCTGAGAATCCTTATAAACAAGGTTACATGGTGATGGATTTAAACTTAACGAGATCCCCATTTAACAGGGACCTGCCTAGGCTTGCTGATAGAAAACCTAGTGGAGCCACAGAGAACATGTGGTCCCTTGCAGCTCACAAGATCACATACAGATACAGCTTCTGTTATTGTCCTCGGCAAAGCCAACTTTCAGACATTATCTGAGATGAGAACATGTCAGTAGAACCTCACCATTTGACACATCTCTGAAGTGTCCTCCAGTACAGCAAAATAGTAAACAGTGAAATGTTTGGAGCAAAGGTTTGTGAGACTTCTTTTTGTTTTGTTATTTTTTCCCACAGTGATTTGATCCTGGCCCTTTTTATTTTTGTACCACAACAAGACAGATGTTTTCTTGTGCTTATAGCTCTCCAGATGTATCTTTTTAAAACACTGTCAGCTGGATAGAGACACTGCTAATTTTTGGAGTGGAGAGAGAATCTGTGCCAAGTTAATTACTTTACTCTGGACTTTGCAATTTCCAGGTGCAATGTCCAGTCCTGGCAGTAAAGTCTTCACTATTAAAGATTCACTTAGGAGCTCTTCAGAAGGCTGTGGGGTTATTAAGCATCTGATGCAAACAAAGCAACTCTTAACAAAGTGGACTTCCAATTCAATAGTGAAGGTTTTAATCAGCAAATACTATTTTTGTCAAGAGAAGTCTATTTCTCTTTGGCAACACTGGGTATCTGGCCTTTGGGTGTACCAAAGCCATAGGGATTACATGAGGAGTTGTCATGACGAGCTCTTCCTCCAAAAGAAATGTCAATTCAGATCAAGTCATTGATATGAAATCTTGAGCACGTTCAGCTTGCACCAAGAATAGGACAAGGGTGGCAATAAGCAACTCTGATGAGGAACATGTCTCCAGTAGACATGCAGGGGTCCTCTACTTATCAAAAGTAACATGTCATAACCGAAACATTTCCATCACCAAAAAGGGGTTGAAATTATAGGGCGACTCCTAGAAAAACTTTCAATTACTCATATGCTTTTGCCCATATGCTTTTGCAATTGGTGGCTGGTAATAGGTGATTAAGAAGGGTAGCTAGGTGGTACAGTGGATAGATTGCCAGGCCTTGAGTCAAGAAGACTCATCTTCCTGAGTTCAGTTCTGGCCTCAGACACTTACTAGCTGTATGACCCTGGGCAAGTCACTTAACTTCTGTTTGCCTCAGTTTCCTTACCTGTAAAATGAGCTGGAGAAGAAAATGGCAAACTTTTGCCAAGAAAACTACAAATGGAGTCACAAAGAGTCAGACATGGCTGAAAAATGACTAAACAACAACTCTTAGTCCAGTGCTCTCTTTCATCTAGAAAATGTATTAGAATTACCAAAGACATGCAGTCCCTTGTTCCCATACCACACAGGAATTGCAGGGAGACTTATTTCAGACATAGATAAAAAAGAGAAGCAAATATGGGCATTTTCCAGTGCACAGCACAGTGCATGACACCTAGTAGATGCCTAATAAATGCTTTTTGATTAATTAATTGACACTCAATTCATTCACTTTATGATGTGTGTGTGTGCATAAAATTAAGAAATTTAAGGAAACATTGTCTACTAGATAGATTTGTGTCCTTGCAGTTAGGAAGTCTTAGCGCCAAGTATTGCCTCTGTCTTTGTAATCCTGTGAAAGTCACTTAACCTTAAATTGCTTATCTAAGGCTATGAGTTGTAAGTTGCTAATACTGATGAAATCATGGTGGTATACCTACATAAGCACACAACATAAAAGTATTTTATGTAAAAAAGTAGCAATAACAGGGTATTTTTATGTAATGCTTAGTAAGCACTTTACACTAGTTGTCTCATTTAATCCTACCATAACCCCAAGAGGTAGGCACATTTCCATTTTATAGATGAAGAAATTATAGATGAAGAAATTCCAAAGAAGTTGTAATTTGTCTGCAGTCACACAGCTACTGAGGTCCAGAGGCAGGATTTGAACCTAGCTTCCCCCTTATTCCATGGCCATTGCTCTTTCCACTCCATCTTGAAACCTTTTACATAAATAGATCCATATAATGATTAATTAATCAATTTAGCAAATGAATGCAGAGTGGAGTTTAAAGAGCTATGAAAGGAGTTAGAAGACTCAAATCTCTTCACAACTCTACCAAAACTTGCTATGTGACAAAATCACTTTACCAAACTATTTTGTGCCTCAGTTTCCTCCCTTGTAAAGTTAGAGTTGAACAAAATGACCCATGAGGTTCCCTTCCTTCTTGTTGTCCTATGATTTCGTTGTTACTGTGTTAAGGGAAAATTAAACAAAACACAAAATTCCAAAGTGCAAACTAAGTACTAGATTACTAACATAGCAGCTGCAATGTGGTCCCATTCCTCTAAATATTTATTTGCTTTTATTTTCTCCCATCTCTGAGCTACCCCAGACCTTTATACATCTGTTCTGTCTTGTGCTCGTTGTCTTTTTTTTTACACTACAGGTGTTAATTACTTCATTAACTCAACTATTCAGTCTGAGTTTAGTTTCGCTCAGCTTAAACTATCATTACTGCCATCTGGAACCTCAAACATCTGTGTCTTTTCTCTTTCTCTTCTTTCCAAGTGAGTATAAACTACTGTTTGAAAGGGATAACATGGGGTAATGTAATTCTCTCTTCCCTCATTTGTTCCTAATTCATTCACTGAAGGTTTTTCCCTCCTGGTGAATAATCCTTCCATTTTATCCGCTAGCCTCTTAAAGGGATAAGACCCTTATTTCTTCTGAATATTTTTAAATGACAAACAAAACACAAACAAAACTTTCTTATTGTACTACCAAGGAAGGAAAGCAGTGAAGTGTCATATGTTAGTGTCCAAAATACAAAGCACATATTGTGAGTGAGTTTAGAAGCAGGGTACAGAAAAGAAAGAATTATGTAGTAGCAGTAGCCACAGCTTCAAATGTGGAGCCATTACTCATCTGACAGCAGTTGCAGACATGACAAGGCACTGCAATACAGGACAGGCTATTATGTTTGGGATAATAGAATCATAAGAGTTAGACCTTAGCGATCATTCGATCCAACCCTCTAATTTTATAAAGGAGGAACCCAAGACCCAAAATTTAAATGAATTGCCCAAGGTCACATAAATAGTAAGTAAATATTATGGAATTTGAACCTATGTCCTCTGAACCCTAAATCTAGTGGAAAAACTATCAGTGCTAGACTGAGAAGAATCTAGCCTTATAAAACAATGAAAAGTGGTAGAGGTAAAAATGAGCTTACGGAAGGAGTGACCAGGACAGGATATCCTAAGAGCATTTATGTATGAAAAGGCAGGTATGACAAGAAGTCCTCATTTACCAAGCATTAGAGATAATGGACAATTAGAATTCTGCACTGGTATCCACAAAGTTTTCATAGAGTCAAAGGAGGGCCTCCAGCTTCTTATACTTATGTAAAGACATGTACGAGAATTGTACAGGATGATAAGGCATAGGTAACTGGTGGTCTGTATGATGGACACCATATCTGCATTGAAGAGAACATAAATTCATTGAAGAATTGAAGTTCATGTAACTCTCTGTGGCTCAAATGCTCGTAAAGACCTAGAAGAAAGAGAGCATGCTTGTCTTGGACTTTGGTTTAGATTTTTTGTATAATTCATTACTAAAACTTTGAGTTTACAAGAATTGGGTTAAATCTTGAAGAGTCCTGAATAAAAATGGAATGGCTTATTTTTCCCTGCACATGGATGTTTCCCTGGAAACATCATGTAAGCATTTGAAAGACCAAGAATGAAATAGGCAGGGAAAGACAATGAATGATCTTTCACACTGGTTTTAGTTTTGTTCCTATGCTTTTTTTCATTTTTTTCATTTTCATGGAACACTAATGGGGTTTTGAAATTCAGAAACTGACAGGTTCCAAACCCTGAGACTTTTTGTTAAGTTGCTATTCTAACAGCAATCATCAAATACAACCCTCTAATTTTATAAAGGAGGAACCTAAGACCCTCCAAATAGATGCAAACCAGGAGGGCTTTAGCATTTTGAAACTAAACATCGAACCACAATGAATTTCTAATCCTAAGTCAGAGTGAAGCCACAAGGACAGGGTTTGTTTAAATTTTATCTTTGTATCCCCAACACTTAGCATAGTTTCTCACACATACTTAGCACTTTTAATAATTTTTTGCCTGACTGGTTTCTTATTTAAAAGACACCCTGCCCTTGATAACTAGGAGAGAAAAATTTAAGCCTGTGCACACTGGGTATCTGAAGTAGTGACACTTTGTGTTCCAAAGATTATTATTATTAAATGTAGTGGTGTGCAAATTAAGTAGGACAGAAGAAAATATTAAATTTCCTGAACTATACAATAAACCTTGAAAATGTTTACATTTTAAAAAAGCATTTAATGTGTACTATGTTCTCTTTTGCTGCACTTATTTTACTCAATTTGAAATGAAATTCTCAAGATTTTGCATTTATTCATTAGCTCTTTATTATGAAATCACATTTATTATATAATATTTTAAGCATATGCTTGATGAATCATTCATTTTTCTAAGTCTAGCCTTTGTCAAAATCCAAAGATTTTCAATGGGATTTAAACCAGGTGAGTTCCCAGACCACTGAAGAATGTTATCTGGGTGAGGCAGCCTAGGTTGTTCAGTGGATAGGGTCTTGGGCTTGGAAAAAGGAAGACAAGTTCAAATCTAACCTCAGACACTTGTTAGCTGTGTGATCCTGGGCAAGTCATTTACCCTCACTTTCCTCAACTGTAAAATGAGGATAATAACAACACCTACATCCCAGGTTTCTGTAAGGACCAAATGCAATAACATTTATAAGGTGTTTATCACAGTGCCTGGCACATAATACACAAATGCATATTTCCTTCTCTTAGACATATTTCTTAACCTTTCTTGCTGTGTAGCATGGTATGAGCTTGTTGCAATATTCTGTTATCATTCATTTGTTAATTTCTTTAATTATGGAACAATTTTGCTTCAAAGTATGCTAATATATGTATCAGAGTTCATGACTGCCACAGTTGGGACAGTACCTCCACATTCACTGGAAGTAAATGAAGCCCCAAAACATTTTTTGTTGATATCATAGAACATGCCCATATCTTATAGGCTCAGCTGGAATTTTTCTGATTATAGTTTTGTTGTAACCTTCAATGAAAAAGTGAGTTTCATCAGCAAAAGTTACCTTTTTCCAATCTCCAATAATCGAGTCTTTGTATTGTCCTGTTCGAGTAATTGTTTTTCTTTATAGCAAGAGTTAGCACATGTTTTTTTTTAAACTGATCTCACTTTTCTTCTAGTTTCAAAAAGTAATCTCTCTAAAGGTCTTAGCTTGCTTTCTGAGGTGTAATTAGGCTATATTGTAGCAACAGTTTGTAACTTCTAAGAGTTCTTTTTCTTTTTTAACTGTACTTTGAGCTTCGGTGCTACTGATCTTGTAGTGTCTAGCACATAGTAGGTGCTTAATAAATGTTGATTGGTTGATTGAAGTTCATTTGTCACCTCTTATGGGAAATCTTTACCAATCCCTTGGTTCTTAGTGCTCTCTCCCTCCTCAAATACTCTTGCACATACTTATCAGTTCACCTGTTATATCCTTCCAAGTAGAATATAAGCTCCCTGAAAGCAAGGATTCCTTTTCATTTTGCTTTGTGTCCACATCTAACACAGTGCCTTAACATATCAGGCCTTTAAAACTGCTTAAGTCTGAGTCCACAAGACACCACTTCACATATTTAAAGGCAAAAAACTCCCCCAAGTCTTGTCTTCTGGATGCCAGACAACCCCAGTTACTTCAATTAATGCTATATGGACACGATACGGAGTTTCTTCACCATTCTTATTCCTCTAATCATACTCTAGCTAGTCAGTTTTCTGCTAAACTAAACACAATAATCCAGATGTGCTTTAAAACCATACAGAGTACAATAGAACTAGTACTTCCTTTATCCTGAATACCATATGTATTAATAAAAGCAACCAAAGACCAGACGGTTATCACCTTTTGATTTTTTTTTGAGGTGGGGGAGACTCTTAGTCACGTCCTTTTTCCTCTTCCTCTCCCTTCCTATTAGAATGGAGCCACGTACATACAGAAGACATCTCTGAATTTGGAGCTCCATGTGTCCTTAAATGAGATCTGTCCTAGGCCTAAAAGAAATCCTCACAGTGACTACTTCCTGGTGCTTCCTTTACCCAAACATGTTTGGAATATCAATCCATCAGCAAGCATTTATTGTCTCCTATGTGCTGAGCGATGTGCCAGGCAAAGGCAAAAAATGAAACCATTTCTGCTCTCAAAGAACGTGGGCAAACTCCAGTAGATACAATATACGCACACAAAGCAAATACAGTTCTAGGTAAATAAAATGTGTTTTTGGCAGGGACGGACATCAGCAGCTAGGAGGATCAGGAAGGTGTTCATGAATAGGAGGCAGCACTTGGGATTCTAAGAAACAGATGAGGAGGTAGTTCACTCCAGGTAGGGGCAGCAATCTATGCAGTCACAAAGAGGAGAAATGAGAGGTAAGATGTCGTGTGTTAGGGACAAGGAGGCCAGATTGCTTAGACCGTAGATTACATGAAGACAGTAACATGTAATAAGGTTAGAAAAGTAGGCTAGAGCCCAATTGCTAAGGGCTTTAGAGGTTAAATGGAGGAATTTGTATTTGATCCTAGATGCAATAGGAAGCCAATGAGGCTTCTTGAGAAGGGGAGTAGCGACATGGTCCACCAGGGCTTTATGAATATCATTTAATACTCCTGTACCCACTAGAAATGAAATCATTCTGTTGATCCCAATGGGATAGTTTGGGAGTGTGGACAAAGGGATCATGTACTAACCCCACTGTAGCCATTAAAAAACTGGGGAAGGTTTCTGTGCTGGGGATGAAAGAGCAAGTTGACCTGAGGAGGATAATTCATCACCTCTCCTCCCATCCCTTACAGACCACCAAGAATTTTTTCTAGGGTGGCCCTGTCAAAACTGTAAATGCAAACTTGGCACTTGGAGTGACAATCAGGGAGAGACTGTTATTGCTCAGAAGGAAAGATGGCATTTCTGATAATGCAAAAGAACAAAGACTCCATTTACTTCATCACCCTGGCCCAAGGGCCTGGAATTAATTGTGTTTTTTTATATCCAGCGTAATTTTACAAAATCATATTTCTCCATGGCAATTTACTAATTTACCACCTCATCTTAAAACAAGACTCTGCCAAGAGTAATAATAGCTTGAAAGAACCCCGTCAAACCCGACGAGTGTGTTCTCTCTCCCCCAGGACAGATTCCTGAGACCTTTAAGCAAGCCGATAAAACCCCTGGCTTGTAGAACATGATCTACCATAGAACAAACTGGGGCTCACTCTGATGGGTTATGGTTTTTGTACAGGGGAACTTACTATTCTTGCCAATGCCCTTTAATGATATGTTTGTGCTCCCTTTTTGTCCTGAAAGTTTAAGATATTAAATTGTTATAAATTTCATAGATTTAGAGCTGAAAGGGACCTTAGAAGTCACCTACTCCAATCCCATCATTTTTACAGAAGAGGAAACTTAGCCCCAGAGAAGGGAAGTGACTTGTCCAAGGTTACAAGGTAGTACTTGACTAAGTCAGTTACTCTGATTTCTCCAGCCCAGTTATTTTAAGTGTAATATTCACACCAAGGGATGTGTCAGAGCAGTATATGGTCTGCCCTCTTGATTTTGTTTTGTTTGCAGGGGGAGGGAGACATGGAAGATAACCTAGTTCACAGTACTTGAATATCAAAAATCTCTATATCAAATTTTACCAAGGCGAACAAGATGGTCAGGCCTTCCCATCTTCATGATTTACCCTTTAGTGAAAGACTACTTTCCTTAGCTTAAAAGCAAAGAATCATAACAACAGAGCTATAGTGGCAGAAGGAATCTCAGAAGCCATCTGGTTCAACCTCATCATTTTATAGTAAACCTCTAAGCCCCATGGAGGTTATATGTTTTGTCCATGGGCACATAGGCAGTTAACACAATGTATACTTCGACATATCCTTGGGTTCACTTTTATCCAGGAATACCCAGAAGAAGATGTATTCAACATCTCGTTGGTCCTAACGAGGATGAAAACAGCTTGTGTTTGGACTCTACCATATGTGTGGAATCCCAAGGAACATAATTATATTTCAGGACTGTGAAGTCACATATTGTTGCAAAGCAATGATTTCTGCATGGGATGGTACAATATGACTATCTAATTTCTGTCCTATGCTTCCTTCCAGGGTGGTAGCTCTGTTCTTATAGCTGCCTGGAATGCAGTACTTCCTTCTCACCTGTGCCTACTAGAATCCCTAGTCTTCTTCAAAGCTCAGCTCAGGTTCCACTTCCCACATGAGGGTTATTCTGATAATCCTAGCTGTTAGTACATGCCCATGCTGTCTTCCCCAATAGTGTCTAAGCTCCGTTTGCCTTAGTATCACTAGATCCCAGCACACAGTAAGCTCTCCATAAATGCTTATTAATTTAGTGCTTTTCAATCTCCACTTTGTTCTTCTCAAGGGGAAAGGAAGGTGTGCTGGCATATCACCCCCAGTTTTTTTTTAAATCTTTGCTTTAAATTGTGTTTTTGTCTTTCGTTTTTTCATTGATCGTAGCCTTGCTAATGATCCTGTCCCTTGGCAAATAACCTAGGCCTGCATGGCCTTGGCAAAACCTGTTTTCTCCCCAGAATGGGGCCCCTTCACAAATATGTAAGGAATATTGCCAAGCAAGCAAAAACGGTACAGATATATTTCACTTAATGACATATGCAGATTTCCTTCACTGGTAGTAGAGGGAAAGGGAATCACTCAAATGGGGTGTTCGCCTTTACAGTTGCATCAGAGCAAAGCTTTTTAAAACTGTAGCATAGGACAGAGCATTTATTCATGCAAGGGTTCATAGGAATCCTAACGTGGGGAGAGGGCTCTACTTCCAGAGATACAACTAGCTTATTCAAACCTTCCATGACTGTGAGACAATCTAAGTCATCCATCTTTTGGATCTGAGTCAGCCATCTTAATACACATTCATTAAAGTAAAAAGATTTCATATGACTGAACAAACAGTAAGCATTTCACAAGGAGCTAAACTGAACTAAATTTAAAATGTTTGAAGTTAAACAACAGGTTAGAAAAAAATAAAAGAAAAACAAAAAAAGAATCTCATTGAAGCATCTTTTTATAAGTACACAGAAGAAAACAGAAAGGTTAGAAAGAATCATAGATAAGGACAGCTTTGAAAATTATGTGTTCTATTTATTGTTTTAAATATAAAAAAGAAAAGCCAGCTGTGCATAATGAGTCTCCCTTTTTTTCTCTTTTTCTATTCTACTGTTTATATGGATGGAAATGTCCATTGCAATTGGTGTTCAAACAGAATAAAAATATATAATTTATAAACTATGTTTTATGATAACCCCCTCAAAACCCTCTATCTGTCCATTTCCATCTATTATGGATGATAAAATTGTTGTTTTTTGTTGTTGTTTAGTCATTTTCAATCATATTCTACTCTTTGTGATCCCTTTTGTAGTTTTCTTGGTAAAGACACTGGAATGATTTGCCATTTCCTTCTCTAGCTCATTTTACCAATGAGGAACTGAGGCAAACAGGGTTAAGTGACTTGCCTAGGGTCAAACAAGTAGTCATTATCTGATGCCAGATTTGAACTCAGGTCTTCCTGACTCCAGACCTGGCACTCTATCTGCTATACCACCTAGCTACCCTATGATAAATTTATCATCTATAAATTTATCTAGATCTTTCTTGAGCTAACTTGTAGTTTTGTCCTGAACCATATCTTTTTAGCCCACATAATTAAAATACTACTGCACCAATGAAAATCATTCAAATGGTGAGTTTGCTCTTCATCTGAGGATGCATCAAGGTAAGCTGTTCTAGACTGGACCACTCTTTAAGGCAAATAGGAATTTGTCCAGTTGTCAAAGGAGTGATCTTTACTTCCTTAGGGATAAAGTGGGAAAAGGCAATATTTGCAATTCCTGGAAGCTGCCCTACATCAAGTTTGTCTTAATGGTCAGGTGTGGCACAATGATCAAATTGGCACATTACTCTAATTTGCTAATGAAAAGTTATAAATATAGAATTGACTGCTTTTAACCTAGGTGCTTTTCCTCATTCAGTTCAACTGGTATTTATGAAAGAGACAGACTGAGAGGGATAAAGACAGAGAGACAGAGATAGACAGACAGATAGATACAACTGAGGGACAGAGCCTTGGAATGGACGTAAGGACTGGAACAAAGCCATTGATACCGCAAAGGAAACTGAGCGGGTTGTCAGACAGATAAAACCTGTGCCACAGGGAGACTTCCAAAGGCAGTTCTCTGGTCTGCCCTCTCTAGGGAGGCTCCTCTTTGTTATGCTGCTTCCAGAAGTTGTGCATATGAATGTAACCTTGGGGTCAAGCCTAGACTGCATAAGACTGTCCTCATTGGTGGAGAGAAAAACTACTTGATGCTTATGACAACTCCAGTCCTTTCTCCATTCAGCTGTCAAATTATCTTCCTAAAGCATAGGTCTGACCATTCCACCCACACACACTCACACATGCTCAATAAACTCTCTCTCTCAATAAACACCAGGATCAAATACAAAACCTTCTGGCATTTGAAGCCCTTTACAATATAACTCTCTCCTACCTTTCCAGTCTTCTTACATCTTGTTCTTTCTTCACCCAACTGTGATCTTGTGGAACTGGCCTATTTACTGTTCTTTGCATAAGACTTGGATGTTCAGATTCTAGGCACCTTCACTGGCTGTCTGTATCTGGAATACTCTCCCTCCTCATCTCCACCTCCTGGCTTCCTTGACTTCCTTCTGGTCCAAGCTAAAATCTCATTTTCTGTGAGAAAACTTCTCTGATCCCCCTTAATGCTAGTGCCTTCCTTCTATTATCTCTAATTTATCTTGTATATATCTTGTTTGTACATAGTTATTTTCATGTCATCTCACCCATTAGACTGTGTGTCCTTTGAGAGCAAGGACAATCTTTTGTCTTTCTTTGTATCCCCAGCATTTTGTACTTCTCCATGAATGAGGACAGTCTTATGCAAATGAGCTAGACTTGACCCCATGGTTAAAGCATTTTGCATAGTACTTGGCACATAGCAAGTGCTTAATGAATGTTTATTGACTGACTCACGCTGGAATGCAGCATTAATATTCTTTCAACAAATGAGTACAGTCTTATGCAAATGTCCAAGGCTTAAACCCAGAGTTACATGAAATTCAAAATGAATGAAATGGAAAAAACTAAGCCAGTCTTCAGAGTAGAAGTGCTCTTGAAGAAGTAGAAGGCTGGAGTCAACTTCAGTGAACAGTACTTTGCTGAGATGAACTACTACTTGGAGTATGAATGGTGCAAGGACTAACCTTATTTCTTTCACTTCCAGAATTACTGCAAGGATAGAAAGTTGGGGTCCAATAGAATTTCAGAGTTCGGGACAACGGATGTGGGTAATGATGAGGTCAAGGGTATGGCTGCTCCTGTAATTGGATGAGTGGGAATAAAGGTGTAGATCTTGAGAGTTGAAGAGACTAATGAAATAGGAAGCCAAAGTGTTTGAGGGGACAACAATATACACGTGCCAAGGACCAAACATAAACAAACATATAAGTTCCTGTGTCCCCATCCTAATCATAGAGACGTGAGCTATGGGCAAAAAGACATTTTTTTTTTTTTGGTGTAGCCAGCTGGTGTCCCTTATTCATAAAATCTTAAATTGATCCTTTTGCCTGCTGACTTCACTCTAAGCTTAGAATATTGATTTAAGAGAGCTGTGAACCAAATTGATTTGAGAGGTTTTCAGCTGATAGACTGGTCCTTTGATCAAGCCTAACAATCCCAGCCTCAATTCCTACTGTTCCATTTTTTTTTTGCTAGAACTCTTCTCAAGCTCTCTCAAGATACAGAGATTTATGAACAGGTTCTTAGGGGGTTATATGAAGAGAAGTAATACTGAAGTCACAATTTGCCATGATCACATCTTTCATCTCATTTAAGTTTCCCTATAACCCTGAGGTATAAGCATTTATAGTTATTATCCCATCTTACAACTGAATAAACTGAGACTGAGAGAGGTTAAGTGACTTGCCTAGAAAAGCACAGCTAGTAAGAGTCTGAGGTAGGATTTGAACCCAAGTCCTCATTCATTAACCCATTGTGGTTAGTCATTGTTCTTCGTTCTCAAAGAAGACCAAAATGACATCACAATGCTTGAATCTAGATTCAATGTGTCTGAATGTGTCTGATGAGGCCAATATGAGCTCAAAATGCTCTAGCATAGGTTGAGCACAAATAGTCCATGTGAACATTTGGGGTGGGTACTCCAAACTTGCACATCATGTGTTTCCTGTGAGCTCTTCCAATTCTGCTTTGCTCATAGAGCACAGCACCTTCTCTGATGTGGGAACGCCATGCTGAGAGGTCCTGTGACAATATCACTCATGTCACACAATCAATTCCAAAGTTCTTGAGAGAGACCTTGAGGGTGTCCTTGTATCACTTCTTCTGACTTCTACATGAGCACTTGCCCTGTGTGAGTTCTCCATAAAAAAGTCATTTTGGCAGGCGTATGCGTTGCATTTGAACAACATGGCCAGCCCATCAGAGTTGCACTCTCTGAAGCAGAGTTTGAATGCTTGGCAGTTTAGTTCGAGTAAGGAGCTTAGGGTCTGGTACCTTATCCTGCCAGATGATCTTCAGAATCTTCCTAAGACAATTCAAATGCAAGAAATTCAGTTTCCTGGCATGGCACTGGTAGACTGTCCAGGTTTCACAGGCATACAACAATGAGGTCAGCACTACAGTTCTGTGGACCTTCAGTTTGGTAATCAGTCTAATACCTCCTCTCTCCCATACTTTCCTTCAGAGTCTCCCAAACACTGAGCTAGCTCTGGGAATGCCTCCATCGACCTCATTCTCAATGTGTACATTCCTGGAAAGTATACTACCAAGGTAAGTGAACTCATCCACAACATTCAAAACTTCTCCATTCTAATTAAACCATTCTAAACAGATACAGAATAAATATGAAGTTCTGTCTATTAAGCCATACTTGCTCTCTTGATGAGCCATCGCAGCCCAAGAGTTAAGACAACTCAACTGCTAATGTCTCTTTCTAAATTGCTTTTTATTAACTTGTATTTCTTTTCTTTACATTTATTCTGTATGTATTTCTATATGTCTTTGTTGTCTCTCCCAATAGAATGAGCACATTGCAAACAGGGATTGCCTATAATGCCTGCCTCATGGTAAGCACTTAATAAATATTGATTGATTGATTAATAAGATCCTAAGATTCTTTAACAATAACATCCCAGTTATTCTCCAGGCCATCAAATAATATGTCTCACTTATCTTCAAGCCTCTTGGTTTCAAGAGGGAGAGTCTAAATTTCCCATTTGGCTGAGATTCCACAAAGGGATGTAATTATTTGTTTAACATAGCCACACCATATTATGTTACATAGTATGATTTATTAAAGAAAGCATGTTCTTTAAACTCTGCTTTTCCAAGTAATGATCATTTCTTGACATGTTTCATTACTGGGATATGACAGATATTTGTTATGTTCTTAGACAATAAAATATTGCCCAGTTCAAATACCTTCATGGGATATTAAACAAAATGAATGTTTTACCTTTTCCTGTGTTTATCAGATCATATTAAAAAATGAAGACATATCCCTTATGGTTTCTTTCCTGATGGACTAGTCATAGGAAAGAATAAGTTCAGTTCACTCTTCCCCCAGTTGGCTTTACTCACCCAATTCCAAAGCCTCCCACAGTGCAAAGAGAAGAGCATTTCTATCATTCATCTTCTCAAAGGTAATGTTCTATTATATTTGTCTTATAAAGCACAAATTTCCCCCAGTGAACCTACTGGTAACAGCCATCAGTTTTATAGTTACTCTGCAGCAGTAGTAAAAAAGTAAAAGATTAGATTTTTTAAAATCAAATACAGGGATTGTAAAATTGTACCCTAAGAAGTTCATTATAGGCCATTAGTACAAAGAAATGTCATAAATGCATCAATCCATGTGTATATTTGTTTTAAAAACTATTTCAGAATTATGAGACTATGGAAAAGTATTATGATATAGAGGAGTGCAGATCACCCACAAATAGTCCAGTAACATTCTCCCTTTAGTCTTGGCCTACACACACATACACACACACACACACACACACACACACACACACACACACACACACTTTCAAAAGCACAAAGAAGAAACAGGCTTGAGCAGAGGGAAGGCAAAGTATGAAACAGCCCAAAACAGCAGGAAACAGGTCCAGAGCAGCATCCAGGCAGCACCAAACCAACCCAGCATCCAGGCAGCCCAGGCATGAACCACAGCAGGGAAGGTTAGAAAATGTCTGCAGAATTTGAGGCCTAGTCTTAACTATGAACTTAGGTCAACCAGTCCTAACCACATTGTACAGGACTATAAGAACAGAATTCAAGCCAAATACAAGACCCCAGTTCAGAAACTGAGTCTGGAGACATGAACAGATAGAAGAAAATTTTAAAGATAATGAAGAAATACCTTGGAATGAGATAAGCCCAAGGGAAAAGGAGAGAATAACTCTGCAATTAACCCAAGAAGAATCTTAGAGAAAAGAATGTCCTGGCCATAAGGACTATAAGAGCATACAAAGAAATGAAACAGAGGGGAAAAATGGAAGAGCTAGAAAAGAAAAATGGAAAAGAGAATTAACATCTGTGTACAAGCAAAGGTAAACCTTATCAGAGAATTTAACCCACAGAAAATAAGAATGGACCAAACATAAAATTATTCCACAACTACTGTCCTCCTTATCTTGGGATAAACACAACCTATAAAGTTAATGAACTCCGTTCTTTTACCACCTTTTTGGTAAGTACCCACTTCGAACAAATGACCAAATAACCAAATACAAAGCTAGCTATAAGTATATAAAACAGAGACATAAACTGTAGAAATGTGAGAATATTATATGTATATATAGGTAGGCATGTATGTAGCATATAGAGATATAAATATTTATAAATATTAAATATAGGTATATACTTAAAACTGCACTAAGACTTTTGGGATCCTGTGTATGTGTGTGTATATATATGTATATGTATATATGTATATTTATTTATAAGCATCTATATATATATAGGTACATGTGTAGCTATATATACATACTTTTTTCTTAACATTCTGTGATTTCATAGTCATAGATTTCTCTATGAAAAACTCGTTCTACCAACACAAATTAGCCTCTTCTTTCCAACCTCGAGCTCTAGGACTGGTTGCCTGAAACACCAAGAAGTTGTAACTTGACCAAGGTCTCATAGGCATAACAACTAATATTCAGAGGAAGTTGGAACTTGAACCCAGATCTTTCTGATTCCAAGGTCCATTCTTCATCCACTATTCCATATTGCCTCTTCTACTGTTTAAAGACATATATTTAGTCCTTTAAGAATATGAAATTCAATTGTTATAGGAACTCCCTCCACTGATACAGATTGACATTCCTTTATATGTTATCAGATGGTCTTTGGAAATCACTGAAGACAAAAGGTTGATCAACCAGCAACTAACCTCTAGATGAGTTTCCCATACTTAACATGGCTGATTCCTAGACAATGACTATTCAGTTCATCATTTTGTGTGTGTGCACGCATATGCGCGCATGTGTGTGTGTGTGTGTGTGTGTGTGTGTGTAATTTATCTTCCTTATAAAACAGATTCAACATTGTGACCATATAACAAGTCTTTCAACTTCATTATATCAAACTCATCAGGGGAAATCTCCAGGCTTTCAGCGAAGGTTAAGAAGAAATTCTAATATTTCCAAATGTTCTCAGTCCAAATTCATACAGTTAGAGTTAGGTTGAGGGGATAGAGATAGGACTTGAGAATGGTACAGGAAACTCTCACATGAAGAAACTCCCTCTACCAATGTAAGTTGGCAACTGATAGTCTTATAGAGGTAGAGAACAGAGAGGTTAAGTGATTTATCCAGAATCACATAGCCAGTATGGATCAGAAGTCTGAAACCATTATCTTCTTGGCTTCAAAGCTGGCTCTCTATCCACTATGCTAGTAGTTCACAATATTTTTTGTTCTGCAAACCCCTTTCAACAATAGCATTAACAATAAAAATTTGTGGTGAACTCTAAAAGTAAATGTATGCTATCCATAATATTCTTTGGTAGGGAGGAAAGGAATATTTGTGATTGGTCATAAGGGAGCAGGGGCCCTGGTCACAGTTTCAGGACCAAGAGGATCACCAATACTTTTGGCTGCAGGGAAGCACAGGCCCTACCTGGGTAAAGACCAGAACATAGACCAGGAAAGCAGTGACCACACCTCTACTAGGATATCACCACTTTGGAAACACCAAAAACTTGCAGATCCCCAGAACTAGCTCTGAAAACAGTAGCACAAAAGACCCTCGAGCTTGGCACAGTGTCTCTCCACCACCAGGTGAGCAAAGTTCAACTTTGACATAAAGTTCAAAGTGAAGACATAGCCTGGAAAAGTAAGCAAACCACAAAAAAACACCTTGACCATAAAAAGCTAGTACAGTGGCAAGGAAGACCAAGACATAAATTTAGAAGAAGACAGCAATGTGAAAATAGCTACAAGCAAAGCCTCAAAAAAAAGTCATTCCCCAGTTGATGAATGGTTAAAGGATATGAACAGGCAGTTTTCAGAGGAAGAGATCTACCTACAGTCATATGAAAAAAATGCTCTAAATCACTATTGATTAAAGAAATGCAAATTAAAACAACTCTAAGGTTTTCATACCTATCTAAAATGACAAATGCTGAAGGAGATCAGGGAAAATGGGCACATTAATGAACTGTTGGTGGAGTGATGAACTGGTCCAACCATTATTGAGAACAATCTGAAACTACGCCCAAAGGGCTATAAAACTGTGCATATCCTTTGATCCAACAATAGCACTGCTAGGGCTATACCCCAAAGAAATCAAACAAAAAGGAAAAGATCTACATGTACAAAAATATTTGTAGCAGCTCTTTTTGTGGTGGCAAAGAATGAAAAATTGAGGGGATGCTCATCAATTGATAAAAGGCTGAACAAGGTTATGGTATATGATTATGCTAGAGTACTGTTGTGCTATAAGAAATGGTAGTTTCAGAAAAAAAATCATAGAAAGATCTATATGAACTGATGCAAAGGGAAGTAAGAGGAATTAGGAGATCATTGTGTGCAATGATAGCAATGTGAAAGGGCTCATGAAGAAAAAAATGCTAACCACCTCAAGAGAGAGAACTAATGAGTGAAAATTGAAGTATAATCTTCTTGCTTTTTTTACTTTGGGTTTTTTTGGCACTATAACTAACTCAGAAATATGTTTTGCATGATTTCACATGTATAATTGATATCCTATTGTTTGCCTTCTCAGTGAGTGTTTGAGGGATTGAAATCTGTACCTCAAAATATAAAAAGAAAAGAATGTTAAAAATATGTAATATTTAACTGATTTATTCATAAAGTGCTTATATTATTACCTACAATGATAACTTTTGCCCCCAAAAGCTCCAAACTAAAATTTACATTATGTAATTATAACTATAAAATGTACAGTTTTATCCTACCAATTATTATAAAAATTAAGTATAAAACCATAAAACTCTAATTATAAAATAATCCTGAATATTTAAGGTAGGATGTTCTATAAGAATTAAAAGGAATATTACAGCTAAACCACAAATGCTCACTATTTTCTGAAAGACTTATTAATAAATGTCTTATTTTATAAATTTTGTTGAATATGAATAACATTTTTAACAAAATAAATTACAACTTTGAAGACATTTGGCATAATGCAATAATCATGTAAAATCTGAATTTATATGTTGGACTTGTTTGAACAAAGGTTTATAATATTTGGCTCAGCAACAAACTGAGACAGTCTTAACCCTGATTCCATATCAAATTCCTTTCATATTTAATTTAAAATAAGAATAAAGTGAAAATGTTTGCTCAAACAAATATGTGGTGGAAAATGGGAGAAAATTTTACAAGCTCTCTTTCTGAAAGATGGAGACTCATTGTTCTTATTTTTGGTCACCTGACCAATCAATAAAAATAAAAAGATAGTTATGATGGAAAATATTTACTTTTCTACTGGCTAATGATGAGCAATATGTTAAATGATAAATGTACTTCTAGTTTAATTTCATATATTGCTTCATTTTTAACAATGTTTATAGAAAAATTAATCTTACTAAGGAAAGAATCTATAGAAAAATGACTTCTTTCTCTTCTACCACTGGCATAGCAGCTACACTCTCACATAAACATTAGTAAATGAATGACCGGTGTTGCTGACCAATTCCTTTGAAAATCCACCAGATAGAATAAAACATAAATTGTTTTATTTTGTTTTGTTTTTATTTTTGTTCAGTCATTTCGGTCATATCTGACTTTCTGAGATCCCATTTGGGGTTTTCCTGGCAAAGATACTGACATTATTTGCCATTTCCTTCTCCTGCTCATTTTACAGGTGAGGAAACTGAGGCAAACAGTTAAATTATTTGCCCAGGGTCATAGAGCTAGTAAGCATCTGAGGCCAGATTTGAACTCAGGAAGATGAATCTTTCTGACTCCAAACCTGGTACTCTTTCCACTGTGCCATTTTGCTGTCCGTGGAACATAGAAGATAAATTTAAATCAGAAAACAATCTTAATACAGCAGCAACGAACAATATAAGGTTTATTTCTGCAGAATATTTGTGATGGTCCATGATGGTTTCAAGATGGCTTAAACGAGCATACCCAGAGATCATTGTTTTCAAACAGCCTGAAATTAGTGCTGCTAGAATACAAATGTTCATAACATCTTGACTACACAGCTAATGAGGTACCATTGCAGAGTAATGGGAGAATGAGGGCACTATTCTGGTTCTGTATACAGAACATAGCTGAGCATAGTCATATGTCTCTGGCCATCCATTGGGAATTGGTTTACTCTTAAAAGCCAAACTTTTGTGGTGGTTTGGAAACAATTTGATGACAGTTCGATAAACCACAAAAACACTTTGTGCTTAGTTAGAAGGGGTCAGAGTTTTATGTGATCACATAAACAACAAAATTTTTGTGCATGTGGTCATTACAGTTTTGAATTGCTGCAGAAACACTACAATGCTTCTAACATTTACATCCTAAATGTCACAGAGGAAAAACATATTTATAATACAACTGGGCGATACTTTACTACTTAAGGTGCCATTAAAGTATTTAACCTTTTGGATGATTGTCATACACCCTCTAGGGGAATGCAAACCACTGAATAGCAACTACTGCCCTATGCATGGTGCCTAGAAGAATACTACAAATGAATTATAAGTATACATATATGGCAAGTGACATGTCTGGGGATGCAAAGCGTTGTTTGGCAATGAGACATCAAAGAGATACAAAAGGCAGGCAAAAGGATACAGTCTAAAGTTAGAGTTGTGGTCAAAGAAGTTGGGTGATCCAACAAGGTCTGAAATTGAACCAAGAGAACTCATATATTTTGTGTCACTTAATGAGTTGAAATATCTATGTCCCTTTAATCTTACTGAATGATATTAATTATACCTTCTTCGTTTCTTTGAATGAGCTTTATCTGTGGACAGCTCTCAGTCATAATTAGTTTTTCCTACATGGGAATTGTTAGCTTATGTAGAATGTAAGTTCCTTGAAGATATGTGTGTATACTGGCAAGGTCTAGTGCAGCTCCTGGCATATATTGGGCATTTAATAAGTATTTATTGATTGATTGACTAATACAAGGAAATAACTTTCTAGAGACAGTTGCAGGGATAATATAAAATGAAATAATAGGTGAAAGCCACTTTAAAAGTGTTAGGCAAATTAAAATAATTGTGTGAAAACTAATCTCTACCTATTCATAACAAATCTCTCCCCATCCTTTATTAAACACCTATAATAACCATGAAAGCAGCATTGTATAGTACAGAAGTTCTCAAATTTTTGAATTAAAGACTCCTCTATACTTTCTAAAATTATTGAGAATACCAAAGAAAATGTTAGATCTATTAATATTTATCACATTTGAAATTAAAATGGATACATATTAAAACATGTATTGATTCTAAAATAATAATAAAAGCCTATTAAATGTTAACATAAATAACATACTTTTTTGAAAAAAACTGGATTTTCCAAAATAAAAAAGTAGTGAAAAAAGTGGCATGGTTTTACATATTTTTGCAAATTTCTTTGTTGTCTGTCTTAATAGAAGACAGATGGATTTTCATATCTGCTTTTGTATTCAATCTGTTGTGGTACATTACTTTGGATGAAGTAGATGGAGAAAATCTGATCTCACCCAGATATGTGGTTGGAAAAAGGAAGTTAACAGCCTTTTCAGATAATTGAAGATGTTCTTCCTTGATATCAGACCAAAAGTCAACAAGTGATAGTTTCTTTAAAGTTATTTGCAAAATGGAACCTGAAACCTTATTAATTATTATGATACTCTATTACATTAAAATCCATTGGTCTGTCTTGCACATTGAATGGATCATTCTGCCCATGAATGATTTTGTAACATCCTGCATTGGTCATTTGGAAAATATTGGTTCACTGAGTTAGAAAGATCTTCCAAATGTTGACACATTTCATTATACAATAGCAAAAAATCTTATTTGTTAATTGCATTGCTGATCTCATCAGAAAGGTCTTTAGTATTTGAGAAACTTTCAGGCTTGCAGTGGTGGATATAAATGTTACAAAATTCTAATTTTTGTTTAAAAGTTCAAATTTTATCATTAGCAACAAATACTGTCACTTATTTTCCTTGAAGTGACAGGCTCACTTTTTTTTTCATTTGAGAAAATATCTGTAAAATACTCAAGCCTGAATAAATATAGTTTGTCAGTCACTTGTTTAAGTAAAAATGATGTTCCATGAAAAAATAACTAATTTAGTTCACAACTCAAACAATCATACAAGGTCTTTCCCTCAAACCAATCATCTTACTTCTCTATGAAGGATACATGCTTTCTGCATACTTCTTATTTCATCACACAGAAAATTAAAAATTAGTGTACTCAAGGGAGCTAGGTGGTACAGTGGACAGAGTGCTAGGTCTGGAGTAAGGAAGACTCAAATTCATATCTGGCCTCAGACATTTACTGGCTGTGTGACCCTGGATAAGTCACTTAACCTCTGTCTGCCTCAGTTTCTTCAATAATAAAATGAAGATAATAGCACCTACTTGAGGGTTGTTGTAAGGATCAGATGAGATAATGTTTGTGAAGGGCTTAGCATAGTGGCTGGAACATAAATAGGTGCTCCTTCAAGGGTGGAGATTTAATTTTTGAAATGTTATTGTTTCATCAAGAACATTTTCAAGCGAAACTTTTTTTTTTGGTTTTTGTTTTGTTTTTGTTTTTTTACTGCAAGTACTTCATAGTAAAGAATACAATGACTACTAGTACAGTGTGGTGTCATTGCCTTGATTCCTATGAAGAAAATAGGTGTGATAATCAACAAATGATAATCAACAAATATTAATTAAGCACCTGCTATGTTCCAGGCACTGTGGTAAGTGCTAAGGATACGAAAAGAGGCAAAAGATATCCCTGCCATCAAAGAACTTACAATCTAATGGGGGTAGACAACACATAAACAAATATATTTGAACAATCTATATACAGGATAAATAGGAAATAATTAGCTGAGGGAAGGCACTAGAAATAAAAAAGGCTTTCAAAAGGCTTCCTGTAAAAGATAGGGGCTTAAAGGAAGCAAGGAAGCCAGAAGGCAGAGATGGGGAAGGAGAGCATTCTAGGCATGGGGGGCAGCCAGAGAAAAAGCCTGGAACTGAGAGGTGGAGTGTCTTGTTTATGGAACAGCAAAGAGGCCATTGTCATCAGATCGCAAAGTACATGGCAGGGAGTGAGGCAAAAGAAGACTGGAAAGGTATGAAAAGGCTTAATTGAAAAACAGAGGATTTTGTACTTGATATTGGTGGTGATAGGGAGCCGCCAGTATTACTTGAATAGGAGTGTGACATGGGTAAGACCAGTGTTTTAGTAAAAGCATTTTATGGAGAATGAGTTGGAAGGGGGTGAGACTTGAAGCAGAAACCACTAGCTTTACCATCGTTGCTTTTGCACTATCAGTATAAATGTCAATATATTTAACTGTTCCAGTAAAAACCATGAGATCCAAAAAGTTTTTAAACTGAGTGTTTCAGCACCACTTGTGCTTCTTGCCAACTATTTGCATAAAAGATCTTCCCTGATTAGTTGGTGCTGATACCAGACAGATGAATACAAGCAAAGTGTCAAGTATAGCCACGTGTAGATTCATTCACTTGTAAGACAAAAGTACAATTCTGCAAACAAAATCTTAATTTGGTCTTCATGCTTCTAGCAAAATCTTCAACAATGCATTACTGTGTTGTTGGAAGGTGCCATTGACAAGATTTGTTTTGGTGACTTTTCATCTAGGAGGTCTCCAGCAATGCCAACTATACAAGGCTTTCTTAGCTCTTGTGTGCATTTTTCCGGCCACAGCAATAAAATTTTCTCTGTTAGAGATGCTTCAGTAGCTTTTTGATTCTTAGTTCGGATAACTTTAGCAAACAATTTTTAATTTTTCAAGAGCTCATTACTACTATTTTTAAATATTCAATTCCTTTTCCTTTAAACTCTGAATGATTGGTCTCAAAAAGATATTGGAATTTAACTGGCACCATAGTACTATTTTTAAAGTGTTCTGTTGCAGAAGGCACAATAAACTAAATTATCAACACATACAAAGCTGAAAGAAAGATTACCTTTTCACATTTTTGTTTCTCATTTATACTTTTACCTTGTTTCTCTAAAGCAAATTCCTTCCTTCCATGAGTCAAAGAATTCTCTGATATCTGTTTCACCTTGTTTACCACCCTTAGACACAATTGGTTTAGCTAGGGTTTGAAAAAGTGAGTCTTTTCATCTCCCTTTTTAAACCAAAGATCCATCCTTAAATATAAGAAAATATATTGTAACAAGTTTTATTTTGCTCTGGAACAATTTTTTAAATTCTAAAATAATGTTTCAGAAAAAAAAATTTTCAAAAATTTTAAAATATTATTGCAAAATAAGACAACATGAACTTCTTCTGTTTCCATATAAACAAAGGAAAACTTCAGCATATCATAATAATGATTTATTGGATGTTAATGAATTTACAGATATTAGACAGTGGGTATAGCTGAAGAGAGCTATTAAAAACATTAGAATTATTGATAAATATTGTTATCATTGGCAAGTTATTTAACCTCTCAGTGTTGTAAGCAACCTGCTAAGAATATAAGCTAAAGGATAATTTCATGACCTTGACTTGCACTGGTAAACTACAGATTCTCTCTCTCTCTCTCTGTCCCCTCCCCTTCTCTCTGTCTCACCCTCCATTTATTGCTCTTCCTTTCTCTCTCTGTCTCTGTCTTTCTATCCATATCTTTCTCTGCTTCTCTATTTCTGTCTTTGTCTGTCTCTATCTCTGTCTATCTCTCCATCTCTTTCTTCCTTCCTAGATAGATAGATATTTACCATAAGCATATTTTTCAGGAAAAATTATAAATAGATTGAACTTATTCTGAAAAGAGAGAAATTTAGTCTTTAGATAAGGAAAATCTTCCTCACAAGGAAATGTTCAAGAAAAAAGTAGGTTGCCTCTGGAGGTAAGCAAAATCCCCTCTTCTGGGAGATATTTAAGTAGAGGCTACATAACTACTTAGGTGGATCATGATGGGGTTTCATTTTTCAGAAAGATACTTCACTACTATGTCCATTGGGCTTATCTAGGTTGCTAAGGTCCATTCCACTCCTAAAATTCTTCATTCTATAATATGATAAGACCTTTACATAGAAATTTGCCCTTTTGCAGATATCTCTGACTAGGCAGATAGGTTCTGCCCAAGGAGGAGGGAAATGGCTGCTCTAAAATAAAAGGAATAGAGTAACTGATTTCCTAGTTTCCTTCCAGCTTTAAATCTATGATTCTAACATCCAAAGATCATTTTAAACCAAGTGAAGAGTAGAATAATCTGCAAAAAGGTTTCTAGAAATGCAAACATCATATTTCCCAGTTATCTTCCCATTAGAAAAGTTGTGTTTCTTGTAAGAGATTTGGTTATGTCCCGCTAAAAATGGAGCATTTGGTAACCAAGGACAGCATATTGGAGTAGGAGCTATGGTCACCCCAATGGTGACCATGATCTTTTTCAGCCAAACAGATGCCTCACCTATATTTCCTAAAAGACATGGAGCAAGGTAGAAGGTGATGATATTAGGTTATGTCCCCAATAAATGTACCAATGTTTGGCCTCTCCCTGGCCACCTGCAGTCGGCACCTCCATTTTGAGATACATAATAATCCTTGACCAAACTAAAGCCTTCTCTCTCAGCATATGACCAAAAGGCAATAAATCTTCATCACACAATGACAGAAGAAAGCCCTCTAAAATCAGGGAAAGGCCCTGAAAAATGAAACATGACTGAGCGTTGATGAAATAAGGTCTGGCTCCCCTTCACCCCCAAGAGGAATTGATCTAGTGACTGGATATTTTAAACTCTGTTGCTGGAAATCCTTGTTTTGATTTTTAATTTGAGGCCAAACACCTTTCCACAGAGGTTCCTGGAAGCTTAGGTTGCGTCATTCTGGCATTTACTGATCTAAATTATAATTATGTACAAGACCAAGTAAGACTTTAAATAGCATAATGCCTCTTAGGTAACAGTAACAGTGCCCAAGATGCTGGTTTAGTTGTTCACTTTTAATAGTTCAGCTACAGACTCTAAAGGCAGTTTTAGCCCTCAGTCTTGCACCTATGGTGAGATTTCATGCAACAAAACAATTTGCTTTCCATTAATTTCTTGACATGAATATATAAAAGTACCACGTGCAACCATCATTGCAGTACATTCTCAGTTCTTTTTAATTCAACAAACATGAATTAAGCAGCTCCTGCAGATGTATCATCCTGAGGAAGAAAATCAAGATGTTTCAAAACATATCATAGTAGAATCAGTTGAAAGGAACTTGATTAACCTGAAGAAGAGATTACCTAGGGATAACCTACAGAAATAGTAGCCTTTCAAGTATTTGAAGGGCTCTCACCCAGAAGAATTAGACTTGTTCTTTTTGGCCTCAAAGGGAAAAATCAAGAGCAATTGAAGTACTAGACTTGACACTTGTTCCTTATGTGACCTTAGGTAATTCTCTTCCCCACCCTGGGCCTCGGTTTCCTCATTGGTAAAATTATGATATTGGACTATTTGACCTCAAAGATCCCTTCTAGCTCTATATCAATAATCCTAGAATTCATCAAGTAAGAGCTAGAAAAAGCTTCAGAAATTTACTCAAACCATATCTCCCATTTTACAAATGAGGAAACCAAGACCTGTAGAGGGGAAGGGAATTGTCCAAGATCATACATATAGAAAATGGCAGTGCCAGGACTCAAACCCAGTCCAAATGTAATGAGTCCAAATATAATATTTTTTCCATTGCACTATGATGCCTTCCCTATTAGATGGTCCTAAGACAAACTGAGAATTTTAGTTAGTCAAACAGTATTATTTAATAAAATGTATTATCTTTTTTATCATTATTTAAAAGCATTATTGTTAGCTATTAAAGGCCTACTATGTTCCAAGTACTGTGCTAAGTGCTAGAGATACAAAGAAAATCAAAAGACAGTCCCTGCTCTCAAGGAACTTAGACTCTAATTTTACCCAGTGTCTTTGAAAAGTAGCACAACCAGTTTTGACATGTTCAGTCTATTAAATTTCAATATGACCTTGGGCAGGTCACTTCATCTCTCTTGGCCTTAGTTTCCTAATGTAAAGAATGAGAGAATTGGAGCAAATGAACCCTAATATAACTTCCAGCTCTAAATCCCATGATCCTCTGGTCCTGAGTCGAAATCAATAGCATCAATGGACTTGAATGTCCTTCAATAGTTGTCTACACTTGGGCAGGGTCCATGTTGTTATGTGCAGATGGGTGGGAAGGGTACCCTGCATTAAATTGTACCCACTCAGAAGTGAGGAAGCAGCATTTGAGTCACCAACACCATAATAAGAGTGGTGTTTCTCCTCCAGTCTTTTTCCTTCCTCCCCCTCATCCCCAGCGCTGCCTCTGCATGTTTGTGATAGTTCCTCTTTCATGATAACCCTCCTTCATGGTGGGGAAGTGGGTGAGGAGATTCAGGCTCAGGATTTCTGAGTCAACAACTTGGGTTCTTTTTTTGTAGTAAGATTATACCGCTGGGACTTCTAGATACTTTGGCAAGAGTTACATCAAAACAAGAACACACATGACTGGTGAGGAAAGATATATTCAACTTATCCAGCCTGGTAACAAAAGAATCAGAAATTCTAAACACCTCCAAATGAACTCTTCAGAACAGTCATGGTGAACAGGAAGTAAACACAAAGAAGAAGACATATGGTTTATCTTTTCAATAATTACATTTTCACATGTAATTCTATATACTTTTTCCCCTAAATAAAGTCTTGTTTAAAACCAAATGTTTCTCTGTTAACACAGGGTAGGCAAATGAGAATGCACATTCGGATATTGAGATATTCAGTGGTTTCATGGTTATGAAAAGTTTGAATTAATATGCTGTACTCGCGGCCTCTTAGAGAATAAGGCTTAGCAAAGGGAAAAGTGGTTAAGGACTAGGCTTGTGTCTTCCACATGGGTGAGCTCTTTTAGGCCACACTCGCTGTAAGAGTCAGCATTTTCTAGGCAGGACAATATGGCAAGAAGCAACATGCAATGTTGACGTATGCCTTGTGGCCAGATTGGCTCAACATTGTACAAGATTTGATACAAGCAGATTCGATTTGTGGTCCACATTTGCAGTAGAGCATCAAGAAAGGTTAAATGGGTTGATGGCGTCTGAGTCCATGGTTTACAATGTTACTTTTTGAAAGATGGTGTACTTATTAAAAATAATAACTCAAGTTTCCGTAGCATTTCCCCCATAACAACCATGTGAGGTAAGCAGTATGTGTCTTATTATCCTCATTTTACAGATGAGGAAACTGAGTATCAGAGAGACCAAGTGTCTTGCCTTTGGCCACAGAGCTAGGAAGCAGGGGAACCAAGATCAAAACTCAGGTACCCTGCAGATCCAGTGTTCCTTCTACTACACCCCAGTGCGTATGTAGACAGATCCAAGAAATAAACACATTGAGAGTGAATGTCTATTCCTCCTGCTATTCCCAAGAATATTGTAGGATCTGGTCAGAAATACTGTGTTGACAGAACACCTCCACTCAAAGACCTTTCAGGAGGACCAGATGATAGATGTGGAGAGATGTATACAGTGAATATGTGGAACTGGAGCGGAAGACTAGGTGACAAGGATATGAAACTCCATCACTGGAAGATTAGGTCACTGAGCCAAAATGGGACTATCAGTAAGAATGACTAGATGATGAACCAAGAAATTACTGAGGGAGGGTTCTCAGTGTGGTGAAATAGAGAACTCACTGGATTTGGTGTCAAAGGATGTGGGTATAAATCCTAGCTCTACCAAACAGATTCTATGTGGCCTTGAGCATTTCTTCTCTCTCCATCTCTCTAATGAGTGAGTTGTGTTAAATGAACTTTAAGGTGTCTTTCAGGTCCCAAATCTATGATCTTATTGTCCTATAACTTGATATCTTACTGCCTAGGGCCAGTTTTGGACCCAGGGGAATGGAACAGGCAACTGAGCCTAGATAGGATTTGAGGGAAGAGGGGAGAGGATGGGAATAGACATGCCTCAAGACCCACTAAAAACCAAATTGATTGTCTCCTCTCTCTCTCTCTCTCTCTCTCTCTCTCTCTCTCTCTCTCTCTCTCTCTCTCATTACCTTGCTCCCATTTTTATTTATTTTCAGTTATTTCTAACTATTTGTTAGGCATTCTGGTCTCTTTTGAGGCCTTCAGAATCAGTCCTGAAAAGTAATAGCTTCAAAACAGTACTCAGAGTATAAGATATTATGGTTCAACTGGGAGTTGAACCATAGGGCCCAGGTCTTATACTCAAATAAGGCAGAAAATCGTAATAACCTTTGCCCATAGAAATGTATCTACTGGGATTTAGAAGCTCTAAGTGGGCACTTTGGAGTCTTCAATACCATTCTACAGCATAAAGTTCAATGGAGAGCATGAGACTGGGAGTCAGGAGATGTGGGTTATGATACCCATTCTGCTACCACCATCACCACTACCCCACCCCTTTGTGGTTTGGAGAATAGGATCATAGGATCACATATTTAGAAATGGAAGGTACCTTAAAGGACATCTAGTCCAACCATTACACTTTTTCAAGATAAGGAAGCTGAGAAGAGAAGGAACCCAAAATCTAAGAGCTTTAAGTAGCAGAGTCAGAATTCAGACTCAGATCCTCTAACTCCAAACCCAGCATTCTTCTGACCATACCCAGAACTCAGTTTCCTTATCACTCCTCTCTAGTCTTCTCTGGGTTCTACTCCTGACTATTCAGATGTCTCCCCCATTCCTGAGTTGTTTTCTCAACCTGAAAGATCCCTCCACTCCTATCCTGATTGAGTTCCTCCCAGAAATTCCATTTTGAGGAAGTACCCAGGCCAGCCATGCTAATCACTCCTCTATAGGCTTCACTCCTGACTCCTTGGAATTCTCCACCAATCCATTACATGGCCTTTTCTCTGATTTTCATTCTATTTTGTGGGTTGTCTTCCCTTGTTAGAATATAAGCTCATTCAGAACAGGAATTTTTTAATTGTTTGTATTTGTATTCCCAGTGATCATCACAATACCTGGTAAATAGTAAGAGCTTAATAAATGCTTTTTGACCTGACAACTATAAAGGGAGGGAGTTGAACTATTTGACATCTAAAGACCCTTCCAGCTCCAATGGACCTTCTATGAAACAATGTACTTTCTATAATTCTGTGATATCTGGAATAGCAGTATCTAGCTCCAATAATAAATGGGGCATCTCCTCCAGCTTTACTATCTCTCAGATTCCTAATTTAAGAAAACAAGAATGAAATAAAGGGAACATTTGGGTATCTTTGAAATATACTTCATGATATAGTGGAAATGTCCTCTACAAGTCAAAGAACCTGGTGTACACATCTCATCTCTGACACTTCCTACCCATGTGACCTTGGCCACATTACTTAATTGGTTCAGGCTTTAGTTTCTTTATCTGTAAAATAAGGAGGTTGGGCTCGATGGTTTTTGAGGGCCCCTCCAGCCCTACTTCTATGATGATCTTTGCAAAGTTGGCCAGAAAATCATTTAATATTTGTCTCTTTCACCAGAAGCAGATTTCAAAGCTGATTCCAAAGAGACTCCCTGTGCATTTCAGTAACTGTAATGTTTTCCAGCCCCAGGAGAGGGGGAGGAAGAATTAACTGGGTGCCAGAAAGTGGGCTGAAACAAATTACAAAGAAGACTTCATGGAAACCCCTGCTATGTGTTGAAATAAATTCTTTTTTTTTTAATGTGAAAAGCGCTTCCTCCCTCCAAGGTTCCCCACCCACCTCCCCTGGGGGCTCTCTTGTCTATTTCCTGAATCACTTAAGATTCCCTCCCCTTCACAGCTGAAACCTTCTTCACCATCTGTCTAAGCTGAGGAAGCCTCCATAGCAGACTCCTTCTCCCCATTACAATGTGACTTTATTTCTTTTTCTCCTTTAAAATTTGGAAACCTGGAAGTGAAGTGAGACCATGAGTTTAGGGCTGAAATGTATAAAAGGACTGCTCTGAATCCTCTCCTCCTTCAATCAAAACACAATAGATAATGTGAATGAAGCTGAGTGTGACTAGAAAAGAAACATATTTTAGTAATCACAGGAGAGAATTGCGCCCTTGTCTCCACCAAGGGATGTCAAGGTAGGAAGAGGAAGTAAGGGTTGGTAGCTTTTTGTGTGATGGCATCAGATGAAATTGACTAATCTCCCTTTTTAAAATTATGCTTAATAGCCATCATATTTGACCATTGATTTTATCTTCTTAAGGGCTTTGACATCTATTACCCCTCATATAATATTCTCATATATACTTATAAAGTCACTGTGACTAGAAAGGGTGAATATAATTAATCACTATGGGACAGTGAATAAAGAGCTGACTTTAAGGTCAGAAAAACCTGAGTTAAATTCTTGTTATTAGTAATTAATAGTATCAATTGCTAATTAACTTATTAGTATTAAATTGTTTTATAAATTGGAAGATTAATTTTAATTACTAATCATTTCATTATTAATCATAGCTATCATTTACACAGCTCTTTAAGTTTTGAGAATTCTTTATTAATATTATATAACTTGATTTGATCACAAGAAACCTATGAGGTAGGTATTATTATCATCATCATTCACAGATGAAAAAAACTGATGCTGACAGAAAATAAGTAGCTTGCCCAGAGTCATAAAACTAGTGTCTGAGGCTGGATTTTAACTCAGGTCTTTCCTGAGCTCTATTCACTGGGTCCATCCAGTTCCTTTTGCCTATCTAATACAAAATGTTTGGGAAGTCACAGAACCTCTTAGTGCCCAGGCAACTTTCTAAGACTTCAAATTTCAGTGCAGTGGTGGATTTACATTGGTAGAGGGGGTTTCTTTACAGGGAATTATTTACACCAATCAAATACAAGTCTGGGAATAAAACAGATGAGAAGCCCAAGACCCAGAGAGGGTAAATTGCCCAAGATCACATAGTCCATCAGGGTATGACAGAACTAAACCTCAGGTCTTCTGACTCAAAGTCCAGGCCTTTTTACTGGTAGATCATTTGGATTTCAGTGATAAATAACAAAGAAATGTTTAACAACTTTAAAAAAACAATTTTTAAAAAATAACAATATCCTTACTAAATTTGAAATCTCAAAGCCCAATTAAAAGGTCATCCTTACATCTCTGTCCCTGCCTCAGTCAGGAATAGGATTCACTTCCAAGATCCTCTTGTCCTCTGATGTCCTCACAATATCTTTGGGGACTAACTGGAAAAATGTTGAGTAGACAACTGTTGTCTTCAAGTAATTGAAAAACAATCATGGAGAAGAGAAATTATGCTTTGGCCAAGATGGGGATTTGTTTTGCTCAGCTATGCATATTGGATACAAGGATTTTGGTTTTTCTTTTTCTTTTACAAGGGGAACAGGTTGGGGGAGCACAAAAAAGAGGGGAAATGACTACATGTTAATTAAAAAAATTGAATTTTAAAAAGCTAAAAAGCAGTTATGGGAACTTAGAAAAAAGAAGCAATCAGTTTAACTTACAGAGACTTACCTTAACTTTGATATTAAAAAAATACTTCTTAATTATTAAATTGTTTAAATGTGGAATGGGCAACCCTGGGAGCTAATGAGCTTTCCATATCTAGATATCTTTAGGAAGAGACTGGATGACGCTTTGTCAGGGATTTTATAAAAGGAATTTCTATCTACTTTGGCTGGTAGCAGGTGAGTTCTTGGTTCTCTTCTGGTTCTAGAAGCACGTGAATCCACCCATTCCTACTCTGGGATTATGATTCTTTTTGGCTATGAGCAATCCCCAAAGTCCCAGCTTTACCAAAATCTAATAGGCAATACAGTACAGAACAGAGATCAGTCTCTGTCCTAAGGTCAAGGAGTCACCCTTGTTTACTCATGCTGCTGTTGCTTTCTTCCTCCCATATTTTTCAATCTGCCTGTGTGACTGCCTAGATCTAGGATACTTGACTGCTTCTTTTAGTGTTAACCAGGTGTGGGGAACCTGCAGCAGTGAGGCCACACGTGGCCTCAGGTGCAGCCCTTTGACTGAATCCAGACTTCACAGAACAAATCCCCTTCCAAGGACCTGACTTCCTGTTCTGCTTAACTTTGCATTATTTGTCTGACCCTAGTTGCTTAGCTGGACTTCCATGCCTGGCCTATTCTAGTCATCCACATCCCATTGCTATCCAGGACCCAGTATGGCACCAATAATCTCAGCTGCAGAGATCTGTGTAGGTAAAAGTTTAATTTAACCTCAGCTCTACAATACACAGTAGATAGCATATTGGAGAAGAGGGTGATTTTCCCATTCTACTCAGCTTGAAAAACAAGTTTGAGAAACAGAACTAAAAAATAATTGGTAGATCACTAGGGAGAGAGCTTGGACTGGGGAGAGAATAGGTAAGTGGAAAGTAAGGAGAGGTACCCATCAAACACTCCAACCACTGCTGAATACAACATAGTAAGTAGAAATCCTGGCCTGACTAAATAAGATACTTGAAAACATCCCTTTGGTCATCTAGTCATACTTCTTGCCTGAGCCTAAGAGCTTCCAACAGAATGACCAAATTTTCCTCCACCCTTTTCATAGAGGAAGCATTTGGGAATAGGAAGAAGGGTGGGAAGGAGTTTTATGTCCCCAGATGCTTTGTATGGCCAAGATTTTAGGAACAAAAGGGCTTGCCGAATCCTAATGCAATCAACACCTTTATTATTTGGTTAAAAAAAGTTCCCCTTATGTCAAACTTGGTTTGTAAATAAGACTTTGCTTGTGCTAAGGCAATATCCATGCAGTGGTAGCTAACCAAGGAAGTCAATCTTTATGACCTGGTTAAAGTATAAATTTGGGTAATCTTAGCAATAGTCCAGACGTAGGTAACAAATCTTAAAGATGTAACAACTCACCACCAAGTAACAACATTTACTTGTGCTTCTGCTCTACTGGTTCATGATAATATTTATTTGGCATTTTTTTGAATTAGCAGAGGGGAAAAAGTTATCATTTGTACCCAATTTTTTCAGGTCCAGAAAAAAAAGGCCAAATAGGATTTTTTTTAAAAAGTTGGAGGTATGTGTTAAAATGAGCAATTTTCATTTTTGGATGAAGAGGCTTTGTATTTTAAGTCTGGTCATAGAACTACAAAAACTAAGACTGGAAGCAAATTTCTGGTATTAGCATGGGTGGAAAGAAAGGAGATAAACCTTTGAAAGAAATCTGATGAAGGAAATTAAGTTGATGGTTTGGATACTAGATTAGATAAATGGCTAAGGGACTGTATCTCTAAAAATACATAAGATCAATCAGGATGACTCTTCACATGTTCACTACATTCAGGTAATGAATCATTGAGAATGACCATTCTTCATCCATACTAGCTAACAGGAGTATTCAGTTCCAACAATTTCAAATATGTCGCACGTTAAAATCTTTTACATTGTTTCCTCCATGAGTTTACCAGACGTATGCAATAAATATTATTTGATTTCTTTAAAAAAATTACCAATGTGTAGCAATCCTCCTACAGAGGCACAGTAATAATAATAGCCTCCAAATTCAGTCTATCATTCATCTCATGAGAGGGGAAGGGAACAAGGCCAAAGTGAAGAGAATGTCAAAAGTACTGTACATTGGGAGTTCTGTGTACCCTGAGCCTGCTACAGTAGTTGTGAAGACTGGACATGAAGGTTGAAATAGTGGTCAATGAAGAATGCTACTGATTGGCTTAGCACCCTAGTCAATGTGATGCAATTGTTTATGAATCTAAGAAAGAGACAGGATGATATTGGGGTGCAAGCTGGCCCTATTCAGAACCATCGTCAATATCACCTTGACAAGAAGGACAGAATAAGTGACACTCTTTTGTGTTATGGTACCACAAGAAGACAAGATAAATCAAAACGAGAGAGAAATAAGAATGCCTCACCTGCTGAAAAAGTTTTGGTACAGATGGCATTGCTTCAAAGGTGGCAAATGATAAGTGTGTATGAAATTAATTGAAATTATGAATTCTTTTCATTATGCACCAGTATCACATCATAACAAAATAATTTTACAAGTTACAGGCATGGAATTCCTACTGCTTTTTGTCAATAATATCCTCAACTCCAAGTTATATAACAGTGTATTGGAAATTGATTCAGGGAAATTGTATCTCAGAAGTAATCCCACATCACAAAAAAGGAGTGAAAATTGAGGTGTTATTTACATAGGTTAGAAAGAAGAAAAAACATTGAGAAACTACATAGACAAAAACTGAAGAATCAGAAGACATTGCAAATTTAAATTTAATTAACACAAACTCCCGAAGTGCTAATTATGTAATGAAATGGATGGCAAAATCTATTGGCCAATGAATGGCTGGTATCTTAAATGACTTTGAAAAGAAGATGAGCATACTGAGAATGAGATTCCCAAAAGCCATCTTTGTTTTGGGACAATTTTCACTTCTGTAATGCCAGCTCAGTTTGGTAGGTCTGTGAAAAATAAACTGGACTATAGAATTTTTTTTAATTTAATTTATTTAATATATTTAGTTTTCAGCATTGATTTTCACAAGAGTTTGAATTACAAATTTTCTCCCCCCTCCCCCCCACTCCAAGATGGCGTATATTCTGGTTGCCCTGCTCCACAGCCAGCCCTCCCTTCTGTCACCCTACTCCTCTCCTATCCCCTTTTCCCTTCCTTTCTTGTAGGGCAAGATAAATTTCTACGCCCCATTGCCTGTGTATCTTATTTTCTAGTTGCATGCAAAAACTTTTTTTTTGTTTTTGAACATCTGTTTTTAAAACTTTGAGTTCCAAATTCTCCCTCCCTAAATTCTCCAACCTCCCTAGGAAGTCAAACAATTCAACATGGGCCACATGCGTATCATTATGTAAAACCCCTCCACAATACTCATGTTGTGAAAGACTATATTTTGCTCCTTCCTAACCTATCCCCCTTTATCCAATTTTCTCCCTTGACGCTGTCCCTTTTCAAAAGTGTTCGTTTTTGATTACCTCCTCCCCCATCTGCCCTCCCTTCTATCATCCCCCCTTTTTTATCTCCTTCCTCTGTCTTTCCAGTGTATGGTATTCCCTCCTCAGGTCAAATCTGATGAGAGCAGGATTCACTCATTCCCCCTCACCTGCCTTCTCTTCTCTTCCTACAGAACTGCTTTTTCTTGCCACTTTTATGCAAGATAATTTACCCCATTCTATCTCTCCCTTTCTCCCTCTCTCAATATATTCCTGTCTCATCACTTAATTTGATTTTATTTCTTTTAGATATCTCCCCTCATCTTCAACTCACCCTGTGCCCTCTCTCTCTCTCTCTCTCTCTCTCTCTATATATATATATATATATATATATATACACATATATATATAATATACATACATATATGCATACACACACACACACACACACACACACACATATATATATATATATATATATATATATATACATATATATATATGCATATTCCCTTCACCTACCCTAATACTGAGGTCTCATGAATCATACACATCATCTTTTCATGTAGGAATGTAAACAAAACAGTTCAACTTTAGTAAGTCCCTTGCAATTTCTTTTTCTTGTTCTTTTTCTTGATTACCTATTCATGCTTCTCTTGATTCTTGTGTTGGAAAGTCAAATTTTCTATTCAGCTCTGGTCTTTTCACTGAGAAAGCTTGAAAGTCCTCTATTTTATTGAAAATCCATATTTTGCCTTGGAGCATGACACTCAGTTTTGCTGGATAGGTGATTCTTGGTTTTAATCCTAGCTCCACCGACCTCCGGAATATTGTATTCCAAGCCCTTCGATCTCTTAATGTAGAAGCTGCTAGACCTTGGATTATTCTGATTGTGTTTCCACAATACTCAAATTGTTTCTTTCTGGCTGCTTGCAGTATTTTCTCCTTGACCTGGGAGCTCTGGAATTTGGTGACAATATTCCTAGGAGATTTCTTTTTGGGATCTATTTGAGGAAGTGATCTGTGGATTCTTTCAATTTCTATTTTGCCCTGTGGCTCTAGAATATCAGGGCAGTTCTTCTTGATAATTTCTTGAAAGATGATATCTGGGCTCTTTTTTTGATCATGGCTTTCAGGTAGTCCAATAATTTTAAAATTATTTCTCCTGGATCTATTTTCCAGGTCAGTGTTTTTTCCAGTGAGATATTTCACATTGTCTTCTACTTTTTTTCATTCCTTTGCTTCTGTTTTATAATATCTTGATTTCTCATAAAGTCACTACCTTCCACTTGCTCCAATCTAATTTTTAAGGTAGTATTTTCTTCAGTTGTCTTTTGGACCTTCTTTTCCATTTGACTAATTCTGCCTTTCAAGGCATTCTTCTCCCCATTGGCTTTTTGGAGCTCTTTTGCCATTTGAGTTAGTCTATTTTTTAAGGTGTTGTTTTCTTCAGTATATTTTTCAGTATTTTTGGGGGGGTCTCCTTTAGCAAGTCATTGACTTGTTTTTCATGGTTTTCTCACATCCTTCTCATTTCTCTTCCCAATTTTTCCTCTACTTCTCTAACTTGCTTTTCCAAATCCTTTTTGAGCTCTTCCATGGCCTGAGACCAGTTCATGTTTTTCTTGGAGGCTTTTGTTGTAGGCTCTTTGACTTTGTTGACTTCTTCTGGCTGTATGTTTTGGTCTTCTTTGTCACCAAAGAAAGATTCCAAAGTCTGAGACTGAATCTGGGTGTGTTTTCGCTGCCTGGGCATGTTCCCAGCCAACTTACTTGACCCTTGAGTTTTTCATTGGGGTGTGACTGCTTGTAGAGTAAAAAGTACTTTGTTCCAAGCTTGAGGGGATGTGCTGTTGTTTTCAGAGCTATTACAGCCAGCTCTGCCACACTAGCACTCCTCCTTCCCCAAGAACCCCCAACCTGGATCTTCAGCAGGCTCTGCACTCCTGCTCAGATCTGCCACTTAATTCCTCCCACCAGGTGGGCCTCAGGCCAGAAGCAACTGCAGCTGTAGTTCTGTGGCTGCCCCACCTCCGCTGACCCCAGGGTGGTGGCTGAACCGCTAACTCTATCCCCCTGTCCCCAGCAGCTTTCCCCACTAACCTTCTCTGTTGTCTTTGGTGTTTGTGGGTTGAGAAGTCTGGTAACTGCTGCAGCTCACTGATTCAAGGTGCTAGGGCCCTCTTTGCCCGGCTCCTGGTCTGGTTGGTCCACACCACCCATGCTAGGCTCTGCTCCGCTCCCAGCTCCATGAGCGATAGACCTCACCCAGCAACCATCCAGGCTGTCCTGGGCTGGAACCCTGCTTCCCTCTGCTATTTTGTGGGTTCTGCAGTTCTAGAATTGGTTCAGAGCCATTTTTTATAGGTTTTTGGAGGGACTTGGTGAGGAGCTCATGCTAGTCCCTGCTTTCCAGCCGCCATCTTGGCTCCACCCTCGACTATAGAAAATTTTTAAAAAGCTCTTTGAATTTGATGTCACAAAACCAACTTAAGAAGCAACTATACAAAAAACAGAGTGACTAAAAAAATGTTGGAATCTGCTGTAACTCTCATGAATGCATTCTCCTACAATATTTGACAGAGTGTATAAAAACATATCATGATCTGCATGCAACTGTACAAACTGTAGACATTGCCATGGTAAGGATGATATGGGAAAAGTGGTGCTATCTAAAAATATTCTTAAGGACAGACATCAAATATCATAACAGAAGAAGCAAGGTGGGAAAACTATTGAAGACCAATAGAAAGATATTATAAGATTACATCAATATTTAACTGGAGTATGAAGCAGGAAGTTAAACATTATATTGCTGGATTAAAGGCAATGAAGTAACTTTCACAATGGAATCCAGAAAACAAAAGTATATTAGAAATTCTTGTTAAAGTTAATCAACAACTAAGAGCAAAAGCTAAAAGATTAGAATACTACAAGCAGTTAAAGCAGCTCAAAGAATTAAGTAAACAATTCATTATCTATTAAAAACTTTTCTACAGAGGTTAGAGCAGCAAAGAAATTAGAGGAGAAAGAACTCCCAAAAGAAAGGAGCATGCAAGTAATTTCTTATGATCTGTATGGTCAAAAGACATCCAACACAATGCAAGCAAAAATTGGATCAAAAGCAACATAGAAAGATGGAACAGTCATTGCAAGAAAGACAACTGAAACTAAATACACCGCAAAACTGGAAAATGGTGGGGCCATAATTATTAGTACAAATGCTTAACAGTGGTGCAATCAGATGCAAACCCAAGTCCACCTTTCCTAACAGAAGGCATCATATACCTTTAGATCAAAAGAAAAGAACACCAGTGACTCCTTCATCAAATTTATATTATCACATCATCAAGTGAGATAATATGTATAACATGCTTAGAATTGTACCTGGCATATAGTAGACACTTAATAAATGCTTGTTATTTTGGACACATCTAGGTGGTGCAGTGAATAGGGCACTAGACCTGGAATCATGAAGACCTAAGTTCAAATATGGCCTCAGATACTTATTGTGTGACCCTGGACAAATCACTTAACCTCTGTCTCAGGTTCATCGACTCTAAAATAGTTGTAATACAGCACCTCCCTCACAAGGTTGTTCTGATAATCAAAGGAGATAATATTTATAATGTACCTACCATAGTTCCTGACAAAGATTAAGCACTAGGCACTTATTAAATCCTTATTCCTTTCCCTTCTTCTCAAATATAGGCCAATTACCTATTCAT
Source organism: Trichosurus vulpecula (assembly GCF_011100635.1). Taxonomy (NCBI): domain Eukaryota; kingdom Metazoa; phylum Chordata; class Mammalia; order Diprotodontia; family Phalangeridae; genus Trichosurus; species Trichosurus vulpecula. Next base: position 123,953,080 of record NC_050576.1, read on the forward strand.
GCACTTTATGTAAAATAATTATCATTTATATCACTAAAAACTATCAATACTATTAAGAAAGCAATATTTTGATAAGAAGCAGAAAGGATATTCTAAAATATCTCAGACATATAAAGAGCAACTTCTTACTGATTTAATGGTCATTAAAAACAAGACACCTTTAAGTGCTCTAACATTTATATTGCTTTTATAGATATACGCAAAGCATTCGACTCAGCTCTGCACTGATTTATAATCCTAGGATTGATTGTCCTCCAAGTATATGAAGTAGATTCGAACTTCAAAGGAACACTGTATATATCCATAGATATCTACATGGGAAATTGTTCTCTACTTAAACATGCCACCAACATAGTGATATTAAAAAAAATCAATACAAAACATGGCATCTTCCAGAAAGATAGTTAAGCCTTCATTTCTGCCTAGCTCCAAATGCATTATAATTACTTCTGAATAAAACTAAGTATGACTTGAGTCAAAGACAGAGCCAAAACAAAATACTACATTAATCATAGGATGTGCATAGATGATATCAGTGGATAAGGCTATACTTAAAGGCACATTAAATAACTTTTTCATCTTGCAGAATCTTTATCCATTGATATCAAAATGTCATTTAGATTAGATAAGTGAAAACTTTTTAATGTATGTCAAGGAGAAAGAAAGACTGAAGACTTTGAACATGAAGTTAGAGTTCACTGAACCAATAAATGAAGGTGATACTTAAAATGCCTTTTTCTTCTCCTTGAAAGGCACATTGAGTTTAAAACTATAAACATAAAGTTGAAGCTTGATATATCGAGTCTGACTGGCATCCTGAAGTCAAAGCTTAATAGAAAGAACACATTTGGAGCAATTACTACCTGTATGATATCAGGCTTAATGTATACATTTTTAATGACAAAAATAGACAAGAATGGCTCTAGAAAGTGTCTAAACAAATACTCAAACAACACAAATGAAATAGAGTTCGTGATCCTAAGACAACAATAGAAAAGTTAGACTCCTTCAAGAAAAAGAAGAAACGGATTGATAGATGTTCTCAGAGCACATGATAAACAGGTTTAAAAGTTACGTAAATATTTTTGGAATAAATAGACTTCACAAAGCAGTAGTAATGGCTGTCAATGGATATCAACCATTGGATTTGTCTAATGTAAGTAAAAATGTTTTATATTTAAATAGAGCCAATGAGACAGTTAAGATCCAAGAATGGAATCAAGTGGCATTTCAAGTCAACATCCACATGAACTTATTCAACAATATACTAACAAAGAAATATTACAGAAATGGCTGAAAGCGGTGGGCTTTTTTTAAATAGAGGGATTTATGATGCTGATTTGGAGCCAGCTGATAAACACTAGAAGTTACAGAAGAAGTGTTCTTATCTAGGAGTTGGAGGATATTCTAAAGGATCTATGAAGATTATACGACTAATCAATAGAAAATATTCTATTTCCCAGTAGGGAATGCAAAATGTTGCACTTACTGAATACCTACCCACTTTGTTTCTAATTTTAGATCCTCCACCGCTCCCTGAAAATGATGCCTAAAAACATTTTGATATATCTGTAAATTGTTTCTATCTTCAACTTCTTTAGGTATACATAAAAATTGGACCACTGGGTATTAACAGTTTCATGTCTTTTCTTTCATGCTTCCCAATTGTTTTCTATAACAGTTGGAACAATGTGAAGATTTATTAACGATGCATTAATGTGGATGTCTTCCCACAGCCTCTTCCAACATTAACATAGGGGTATTTAGTTGATGAAGTGGATGAAATGCTGGATGTGAAGTCAGGAAGATCTGAATTCAAATATGGACTCAGATACTTAATATCTGTGTGACCTTGGATAAATCACTTAACCTTTCTCTGCCTCAGTTTCCTCATCTGCAAAATGGAGATAATAATAACACCTACCTCCCAGAGTTGTTGTGAAGATTAAAAAAATAATATTTTTAAAGCACTTTGCAAACCTTAAAGTGCTATATAAATGTTAGCTATTGTTATTTTGTCACCTCTTCTAATTTGCAAACTGTGGAGTGAAATTTCAGTTACTTTTTCTTATTTGTGAGAAGGAATATTTTTCATAAAGTTACTGTTTGCTATTTTTCTTCTTTAGAAAGTTATTTACTCAACTCTTCTCACCACTTAACTACTGGGAAAATGCTCTTAGTCTTTTATTTTTGCCTCAATTTCCTATATAATTTGGACATAATAATCCTATCAAAGATATCTCATGCAAAGATTTTCCTCCATTCAACAATTTCTTTTCTTATTCTAGTTGTGTTAATTTTGATTATGCTAAAGCATCTTAGTTTTACCTAATCAAAATGATCTGTTTTATCTATTATAATCACAACTCCTTTTGGTTTTCTTAAGAAATCTTTCCCCTTCAGAATAAAAAGTATCTTTAAAAAAACCTTCTAGTCTCCTCTAATTTGAAGGTCATTTTTAGTATATGGCGCATGTCTGGTCTAACCTTATTTTTGGCCAAGCTGCTTTCTAGTCTTCCCAGTAATTCTTGTTAAATAGGATTTTATGTTCCTGAGTTTGGTTAAAAAAAAAATGTTCTCACCCGGTGCTCAGAATTTCTGAGCAAAAGTGGGATAAGCCAATCAGATGGCCACACTAAGTTTGGTATTAATATGCAGAGCCCCCAGGAGGGAGGGACCACCAGGTTGTCTAAGGAGGGGCAAACTGATCCAGGTCAGACTCCAATAATGATCAGTGTGGGGTTAGGCCATGTATTCATGGCCCCTAAACTTCCAGCCTGGACAAGTTAGTTAGACCCAGTCTTTAAAAAAAAACAAACAAACCAAAACCTGCTTGAATATGGGTTTGGCTTTGAAATCCACTGAAGCTATAAATCCTCTTTGGTTCTATAATGGACTTATAGACTTAGCTTTTATGTAACAACCTAGCATAAATCTCCGTACAGTGAACCAATACATCCTATCACCGAATTTATTACTCCTGAGATAATAATAATAGCTGTCATTTACATAGCATTTTAAAGTTTACAAATCACTTTTACATACATTAACTTATTTGATCTTCATAACAAAAACACCTGTATGGATAGGCACCACACATTCTTACTTTGCAGACAAGAAAACCGAGATTTAGAATTTAAGTGACGCCTATGGATATATAGTCAATACATTGCTGGCAACAGGATTTGAACCCAGGTCTCTCTGGACTCCCAATCCAGTGCTCTTTCCATGACAACATGCTTCCTCTCAAGATGTGGGGAGATTCCTCATAGACTGATCCCTAACTGAGTGAGAAATAGTCAAAAGCAGCTGGCATATTGAGTTAGAAATGAACACATTGTTTACTGTGAGCCTTGTACATCGGCCAGCTCCTGAGCATAACTACTGATCCAAAAGCCTTTGTCTTTAAGCTAGAGGTTGCATACGTAATCCCATTTGCTAGGGTCAATTTTGGAAGAGCGCATTGTGTCAAACTATAGAGTAAGACTGTTTTATCGGCTGTTTTATAAGCCCAACATACCCCTCCCACCCAGAATGGCCAGTTAATATACCAGGACTGAAGTTTTGGAGAATTACTCTAGCATATGGAAGCAACAAATGAAGAACATAAAGACCAGAGAGAGTAATGCCCTGGTGTATAGTGGTTTCAAATTCACTCATTATTCATATGAATGTAAGAAACACTAGGAACAAGAGAAGGTCAATTTAGTCCACTGAGGCCATTCCTTTCCAATAAGCTCTTTCTCCTAGGACAGCATCTAATTGCTTCTGTGCTGCTTACAGTTAGACTTGGAAGTCTGTTCCAAACATTTGTTATTCTCAGAGAAAAAAAATGGGGTGGGGGTGGGGATTGCTGTGTCTGTTCTACATTTGATTTTTAGAGTTTCCATTCCCTATTCTAGTCATTTGCTGACACTCTTTTGAGTAAAGGTGATTTTTAGAAGTGGTTCAGCTCCAATAATTGGCTGAACAACTTCCTTATGAGGAAGGGAAATGGCCACATATAACCTTGAGATTGGCATGTGGCTCTCCCATCCGGGATTTGCTAGTATTGAAGTAGATGAGACAGATGGAGCATACTTCCAGGTTCTCATGGAAATAAGGAGGGAGAAAGTTGCTTGGGATTTGCCTACTTTTCACTGTAGTTGTGGACCCATTTTCCATTGCCCAAAGCCCACCTATAAAAATAATAATAATAATAACATTTCAGTTCTGCCTTGCAGTGGTCAAGACCTGCCTTCCAGTTGCTTTTGTTCCACAGATTTTTTCAGCCCCTTCAGGGTATGAGATACTGTTGGCCTTTGACATACGTTCAGAGATCCAGGAACCTGCCCGCAATGAGTACTGCCTCTCCCAGTGCATTGGAATGAAAACCCTCAGCTTTCATAGACAATCATGCCAGTAATCAGTCAATAATGAACATGTTCTAAGTGTCTTGTGTGTCCAGCATTGTGCCTAATATTAAAGAAGAATAAAGATGACAGAATAGCTTCTTACAGAAGTCTACTTGGGAGACAAGATTAGCATAAAAAATCAGTTATCCATTAAATGAAAGTGTATAAATTCTGAATTTTCCAATGTGATTTTAAGTTACAAGTTTTTCAACAGCTGAAAATGATTATTAAATGAAATTCAAACATTTACATTCTACAGACATTTACATTCCTACTATGGACCAGGCACTGAATTAGGTACTAGAGATGCAAAAACTTAAATGAACCATCCTTTCCCCTCAAGCAGCTTATATTCTTGTAAGAGAATAAAACTTATACACGGATAAGGAAATACGCCTATGAAGAATAATTTCAACAGGGAAATGTGGAGGAAGGAAAGGGAAGCCAGTTAGTCAACAAGCATTTATTAAGTGCCATGTGATATTCCTGGCATTGTATTGTTAAACACTGGGTGTACCAAGAGAGGCGAAAATATAGTTCTCACCCACAAGGAGTTCGTCTTCTAATGAGAGGAAAAGCTTGATTCTAGGAAACACTTGAATTGTACTGTGAAGGTAAATAGAGGTTCTACAAGGTGAAGGTAAAACTAGAGTATGGTGGGAGCAGAGGCAGTGCAAGACCAGGTCCATAAGCAAAGGACATTGTGTCTAGGGAAGAGCTAGCAGGCCAGTTCAACTGAAAAAGAATATGTAAAAAGAAAACGATAAGAAATTACTGAAAAAGTAAGTAGAAGTCATATCAAAAAGCACTTTAAATACTTCAAAGGCAAATCAGGGATAGAAGAAGTAAGAGGTGATATTGCCTAGGTGATGTGGCAGGGTCTGCTCAAGGATCTCTTTCATGCTTTGTATTCCCAAGGCCTAGCACAGTGCCTTGCACATAGTAGGCACTTAAACAATGTTTCTTTGTTAGCTTTAATGACAATATCTTTTTCCTTTCTGTCATGGATTGTTGTGGACAAATAACTCACTGCCTAGTAGCCAGTCTATTGGTGATAGAGTTCTTCATACTTAGCAAGGCTGGTCTTTGGACAACAGAAGCAGTCTGTCTTCAGGACGAAAGTTTTTTTCTAGGTGGGACCTGCCAAAGGTTGCACACTGTTGGAACAGCCTCCAAGAGCCTAGGGTCACCTCTACAGCAAAATGAGGCATTGGTGCTTCACCATTTGGGAGAATAGAGTTTCAAACAGACTGTAGTCCATAACCTCACTCATTCAACTCCTGGTAGCCCCCAAGGGCTTTGAAGTCATGTCTATGTGATTGGTGTTATCAGACCAGGGGATCTTTCCCCTTCTTCATTTCAACACCTCATGTAACAAAATGAACCATTTGGGTTGGAGATCTCCCTTTGCTGGGACAGAACATTAATCATCCAATGAACTGGTCTGTTCTTCCTCAAAGCATACTGTCCCTGTGTCACCCCAAACTTCTACATAGGAATGCTGGACAGGGTTTGACCCCTTTGGGTTGCTTATAAAACTGCAAGAAGTTTTCAAGGAGAACTATTCATTACCTCACAAACCACACAGTACGTCTGCCTTAGGTTTATAAGTTCAGTGAAATTTTGATGGATTTAAAAATACATATAAATACCTATAGCAAAAAGTCTTTGTAACTTTCACCCATAAATGAACTGAAGAAACTAATAGGCACAAGTACTATGAATACAAACACACCCAATTGGCTTTGTTTGGTGTGATGGTGATTTCATTCTTGGAAGACCCACCACTCTTGGAGATGCAGTATGCTGATATAACCAGAAACTTCTAAACTGCTAATGGTTGAAAGGTCCTCCTTACTCAACTAGTGCTCAAAAAAAAACTTATAAAAGAAAAACAGACCTTCTGAGAAACAAAATACTATATAGAGAGGCCTATGAGGCCAAAACCAAGCAGAGGGATCTATTGCTTCTTAGTAAATTGGGGGTAGTTGGGGCCATCAGTCTTACTTTGAAATCAGCCATCTTGAGGGACACCAACAGAAACGAACAATAATTATGAGTGCCATAGTAATAGCTAATATTTATATAGGGCTTTAAAGATTATAAGCACTTTACATGTTACCTCACTTGAGCTTCACAGCAACTCTATGAAGTAGTTACAATTATTATCCCTATTTTACAGCTGAGGAAATTGAGGCTGACAAAGGTTAAGTGACAACCAGTGTCATGGAAGTACCTAAGGCAAAAATGGAACTCAATTCTTCTTGACTCCAAGGGCCAATGCTCTAACCACCACCACTTAGCTGATTATAAGAAAGGAAGAAGGTAACAAGAAGAAAGAGGTGAACAGATAAATAGAGGACAAAGAAGAAGGGAAGAGAGAGAAATCATTACAAAGGGCAAGGATAAAGAGAAAGATAAAATAATATATGACAACAACAGCCTCACAACTGCTCAGTATCACTCACCCCCCAAATGACTAATTCATTGAAATACTGGATTTTTTTTTATTTTTGCTTGATTTCTATTAGTAATTTGGATTATTTTCTCCAGATAGTAGGCTACATAAGGTGGGATCATAGCATCACTGGTCTAGAGGTAACCTAGTTCAGCTCTCTCCTTTCACAGATGAAGAAACTCAGACCCTAAGACATAAAGCAATTTGCCCAGGGACATACAAGTAGCAAATGGTAGAACTGAGATTTAAACCCAAGTGTTCTGGCCCAAATTTGATACTCCTTCAATTGAATCACACACACACACACACACACACACACACACACACACACACACACACACACTGAGAATGTTGAGTTGGAAGATATCTTAGAGATCCTGTAGTACAACCCTCCCAATGGAGTATATCAGGGCTGTGTGTCATGCTTTTAGCATGATTTTTTCAGCAATGTTGTCAGACACCTTTAATGAAGATGAAAAAAGCATCAAAATCAGCTGCTGTACTGACAGGTAAATGAAACTTCAAAAGGCTACAAGCCAAGACTAAAATGAAGGAAGAGTTAGTGCATGACTTTTTGGTCACAGGTGACTTTTTGTTAGAAGATGATGGTGCACTCAATGCAGCCTGAAGCTGAGATGCAACAAAGTATGGATCAATTCTCTGCTCTTATGCTAATTTTGTTCTAACAATTAACAGCAAGAAAGCAGAGGTTCTCCACCAGCCAACATCACACAATCCATATGTTGAAACCATCAATTATAGCAAATGGAGAAATTTTGAAGGCTGTGAATAATTTCACTTACCTTGGCATTTCCAGGGATACATACATAGATGATGAGGTTGAGGCACAAATTAGCAGAGCTGACACAGTATTTGGGAGGCTCTGAAAGAAAGTGTGGCAGAGGAGAGATATTAGGCTGCCCACCAAACTGAAGGTCTACAGAGCTGTTGTGCTGACTTCATTGTTCTATGCCTGTGAAACCTGGACAGTATACCAGCACCATGCCAGGAAACTGAATCATTTCCATTTGAATGCTTAGGAAGATTCTGAAGATCACCTGGCAAGACAAGGTCCCAGACACTGAGGTCCTTTCTTGAGCTGAACTGCCAAGCATTCAAATTCTGCTGCAAAGAGCACAACTCCAATAGGTTAACTATATCATTCAAATGCCAAAAGTACTTTTACCTAAAAGACTATTTTATGGAGAACTCACACAAGGCAAATGCTCAACGTGGAGGTCAGAAGAAGCAATACAAGAACACTGTTAAGGCCTCTCTGAAGAATTTTGGAATTGAGACACTGGCACAGGACCACCCAGCATGGTGTGCCCACACTAAAAAAGAACTGTGCTCTATGAATGAAGCAAAATTGCATCAGTTCAAAAGAAATGTGAGGTGTGCTAGTTTAGAGACATCTCCACCCCAAATGTTCATATGGACTATTTGTGCCCGACCTGTGGTAGAGCCTTCCAAGTTTGTATTGGTCTGATCAACCACAATCAGACGCATTGTAGCTTGGCAACAACATAGTCATGTCATTTGGGTCCTCTTCAAGAATGAAGGACAACACCATGTATGAAGAAACTGAGACCTAGGGAGGTCATGTGATTTCCTCAAGAGCTTACAAAGCTAGCTAGGGAGAGATCCAGAAGGAGAACTCAAGTCCTCAGATCCAGCACTCTTTTCAATAGACTACTGCTCATCAAATATCTGTTTATCTGATGAAAGGATCATCTCCCATCTTAAGTATTTTCTGCTTACTATTCAGCTATGCTCCTACATCATTAAGAGCCTTGTCAACTATAGCAGGTGGATGCAAAATGACTGAAAAATCTTTGTAAACATAGCTGAATTGATAGATAATCAATGCAAGTCACATGTAAATGAGTATATAACCTCAAGAATATTCTAGTTGCATCCAAAAGTTTCCATTTCCTTGAAATAGCCATATAATTGTACAACAAAGACTTTAGCTCTATAGGCCAGCTCATTGGAAGAGACAAGCAGTAGAACCAATGGAACTTCCCAACTGAGTCATCTGTTGAAACTGTCCTACCTGTCATCACCATCGCCTGCAAAACAGTCACCTCTTTTTCCTATAATTTTTTTTAATGTGCTGATCCCGTTCTATATTAGACATGCATATACTGCAGTACATTCCCAAGCTGATACCAAGGAAGGATAACCCACAACTTTTTGCCTCCCTGCCTCAGCATCCAAACAGGTTTTCTAAATTCAAAGAACTTGGCTGGAGATCCAGTGCAAAAGAATGAAAAGTCTGAAAGCTAGAGTCACAGGCTCATATCGTATAGGTGGAGGGGAACTTAGATCCTCTATAACATTATAGGATCATAGATTTCAGTCAGGAAAAAGATCTCTGAGGTCATCCAACCCAATCTCCTCATTTTGCAAATGAGGAAACAGGGTAAGTGACTTGCCTTAAATCCCACAGGTAATAAGTGGCAGAACTAAGTTTTAAAGTCAGGTCCTCTGAGTCCAAATCAAGAGTTCTTCCTCCAGTGTTACACTGCTGCCTTATTTTTTAAGAAATTTAGCTTTATTATTTTAAATGACTATAGTGAACTCTTATCATATATTGGAAAGAGCCATCGGTCATGTGTCAGGAGCCCTGGGTTTAAGTCTATTGCTCACACAGAAATGTAGTGTGATTAGGGGTCAGGTTTCCTACCCAGACTCTTTTCCTCTTAATATTATAATGAATATTATAAAAAAAATTAAAATCCTTCAATATGTAAATTTAAAATCTCTTATAATATATTATGAAGTACTATGATTAGCTTAGAATCAGGAAGAATTTAATTCAAATCCTGCCTCTTATTCTTATTAACTCTGTGACCTTGAGCAAGTCACTGAACATCTATATGGCTCTGACAGCTTCCTAGGACTAATCCAATAAGCTATGATGATAGAGAGATTTCCCACAGTGGGAGTTAACAACAGTCATAATCACAGACATATCATGTTTCCAAACACTGCACATTATATTTGAAAATATCTAAAATCTCTAATGATCCATAGATTAGGTTAACAGTCAAAGCAAGGTGAGTTTCAGAGTAGGTATCCGGACAAGTAATACTCTTAAAAATCCAGCAGGCCAAAGTGGTGAAGAGCAAAGTTCCCCATAATATCCTTGTGGACATGAAGAAGAAATGTGGACTAGGTGATCTTGTGATTAAGTGGACTGGTAGCTGATTGAAAGACTACACCCATGAAATAATGAAAAGTGAAATGAGCATTAACAAGAGAATGTTGTATGTAGTAACAGAAATATTGTTGTAAGAAGAACTTTCAATGATTAATTCATCTTGAGTATCATAAATATGCAAATCAACCACAAAAATCAACTACAGAAAGCTGTGGGTTATCCTATGCAGGAAGATGCCATCCACCTTCAGAGAAAGAATTGATAAATAGAAGTATATATAATATGGTATCTGTGTGTGTGTGTGTGTGTGTGTGTGTGTGTGTAGTTGTAGCCTTCTCTAGGGTGGTGGAGGGAGGGAGGGAGAAAAAAATAAAAAGTGCACAGCATAGAACAAAAGAAAACTTAGAAGGAAGCCCAGAAAAGCAGGGTAGCTTTGTAAACATTGTGTAGTATTTATTACATAGGTTTTTTTTTTAAAGTAAACAGCAGTCTGAAATGGAAAAAATAAAGAAGGAAAGTAATGAAGGAGGGAAAGAAGAGAGGGAGGGAGGGAGGGAAGGAGGGAGGGAGACAGAGAGAGAGAGAGAGAGAGAGAGAGAGAGAGAGAGAGATTTATGGAAGGACTAGAATGGCCCATAAAGGACTTCAAGTCCAGCCACCTGGCTTTACCTATGAGGAAAAAATGCCCAGGGATTGATAAAAGAGGTTCATCCTAAATGACAAGGGTAATGGTCAGAATTTGAAGGGGGGAAAAAAGCCCTCCCATACTTCCACTCTACCACATTTCATGTCTATTTACCATGCCTGCTTTAAAGGATTGTTGTGAAGATAACACTTTCTAAATTAATCAATAAACCAGTTGATCAAGGGATCAATCAAAAAGTATGTATTAAGACTTACTATGTGCCAGACACTAAGAGAAACACTAAGGATTTTTTTTTTACTCCCTGCCCTCAAGGAGCTTACATTCTAATAGGAGAGATAGCATATAAATAAATTAGAACTAGTAAAAAAATGTGAGCTTTCTTAGCTCTATTAACAAAAAGAGGGTGTTGCTGACTAACTTCCCACTAAGGGAATCAGTGGCAAGGATTTACTTCTAATTGTTTTTGTATTAGTGAAAGTTGATTTGCATGTATTTATGCATGATATTATCTACTCCCCTCTGTGACAAGGAACATTAATTTTCCCTACAAATGAGAAGATATGGTTGTTGAATGTCAAAACTAATTGGTCTACCCAGGGTCTTGAAGTTCTAACTAACTAAAGTGATCTTTACCTTACTCATACTAGGCTGTAAAAAAATATATTTACTGATTAGTAACAACTTTACAATTTTATTACTTTGAAGACCCTCTAAGAAAATTAGTTTGCTCTCTTATGCAAATGGAGATTTCTCCAGGGCTTAAGGGTGCTAGAAACCAGTTTGTCCTCTTTAATTACAGTGGATTTTATCCCAGACAATATTGTTTGCACTCTTATTCTCTTTTTTTGATAATGCCAAAGTAAAATTATCCCACCCATGTCTAAATTATCTGGAATTCTGAATTAATGGAAACTGCAGAGCTACCAAAGAGCAGCCTACAAGAGCTGGAGTGGCTAGATTTCGTTCTTAGGTAAGTGGTACATGCATTGTTTGTGCACCAGGGCTAGGCCAAAGGTAGAACTATGGGAAGGAGCTTAAACAAAAACAAAAACTTCTTTTTTTTAAGCATCCAAACTCTGATTTTTAGAGGAGAATAAGAAAGGGAACAGAGAATTGGGTCAAGAGAAAGTTCTTACATGAATTTTGTCGATAATTAGTTGGTGTTTCCTTGCAACAAGTGAGTATTTTCCAGCTGGCCAGGGGAGATGCAAGGAGCGGAGATCCAAAATGCTTTTTGGGTTTCCTAATGAAAAGCAAACAAAGGGTGTTCTGAGTACTCTGAAGCAGAAATATCTTTGTTGAACCTTGGAGAGTGAAGAGTCACAACCTGTTCTGCATATTCATGAACGTAAGAATCCAGACTAAGAGTAGAGTCCTCCCAGATTCCCACGTCCTTCCATTCATCAAGCCAAAACAAAGATAGCCAATCCAAGTAGAAAGAGATTCCAGGATCCAGGATTAAGCGAGATATACAAAGCTCTCATGATACCCCACCACTGGCCTTAGTTCCCAGAAATGGAAATCTCTGCTGCCCACCCTCCACTCTGGGAAAATGCAAGTTGTCCCACAGGCCATTGGGCAATGGTCTGCCTTCCTCTAGAACAGGCCCAGCTAGCCAGGACAAACAGCCAAAGAATGTGAAATGCTAGACCTTTGGAGGACTTTCACTTAAACTCAGGTCCATGGGGTATCATAGATCCATTTCTGTCTAGACACAATGCATAAAGATCTATTCAGTTGACTGATAGAAGCTGCCATTCCAGGAGACAGTGGCATCTCAGATTTTTGGTTGACACTTGTCATCTCTCATTATTGTATAGCAGAATAAGACTGGCCTTGTTCTATGTTGCTCCAACTAAAATTGCTCCTGAGATCACTGGAGGGTACAGCTATTGTCTTGGAGTCTACATGGAACTTAACTCATGTTATAAGAGAATTTTTCCATGTTGGCAGCCATTTCCTTAAGACAACAAGTCATATAACTAGATAGAGCTTATAGAATTTAGCTGACATCAAACCTGAACTCTGGTGATTGATATCTGGTTAATGATAAGAGAATTTCTGGCTCAACTTTATTACTTCTATGTATTTAAAATAAGCCTGTTAAGTACCTAGTTATAATTCTGGTGTTAATGGTTAGTCTGTAAATTCTAGCTTTATCCTTACTGTTTCCTGACCAGCTTATCATTTTACCTGATGCAGAAATTCCCCTTTTGCAACATCTTTTGGTATGTAAACCTTTACCTTTCCTTCTGCCCTCTGTAAAATCCAATTGTGTCTATCCTGCCTATGAAACTAAAACTTATGTAAGGTTGTTGAAACAGCTGCTCAGGGCCCACTGGTTTTTGTATATGGGTCTATGATGAGCATGTAATAAGCCAGCTATTAAGATGTTTTGGGGTTCTGGTACCATTGGCAACAGTACCTGTCAACAAATCTTCAGACAAGTTTTGTCACTCATCAATGAAGGCTGAAAAGTTGAAGTTCAGAAGTCACATTGTTATGAAATATTTTGGCCTTTGTGGGGCTGCCTATGAGGCCCAGCTAGGAAATTCCAACACACTGGGCATTTGAAATATTGTCTCTTACTGCCTCTGCTCCATGAGTCATTTATTCCAACTTGCTATAATCATAGGGCCCTAGATTTAGAGCCAGAAGGGACCTTAGTGTTCATCAGGTTAAGCCCCTCATTTGTTGTTGTTGTTGCTTTTTCTTTATTTCTGAAAAGGACCAATGACATCATGAAAGTGATATCTTGACTTGCATGTGAAATTGTGCACAGAGTTGCACAATGTCATCAGCCTCATTGTCTCTTCTAGAGTCATTAAAATTTAGTAGCAAGACAAAAATGAAGTTGACTGGCAATCGCCCAGGATGCAGTGGATGACCTTGGCGTCTTCAGTGTCTGACCAAGCTCTAAGTGTTTCACAGTGCCTGCTTCACCCGTCTTCTTGGCCACTGGAAAAAATTGTTCTCATCTGCCATTCTGCCAGAGAAAGTCTTCACATGTTTGGGTAGACATCCCCCTAATTCACTGCATCATCAGAGGTGATGGTGATGATTATTTAGGGATGAGGGGAGCCGGGATAATTAGACTGGACCATTCTATTATATTCATAATTTATACCAAGAAAATGGGAAATTATCCTTGCAGTCTATTCTAAAGCCCACCTTTTTCTTTCTATATCATATGTAGGGAATTTGGTTTCTAAGCCCTAAGACAGGAAAACAGAAACCTAAGATGAGGGAAGGCACTTGCCTGATTGTAACAACAGTAATTCCAGGTAGAGAAGAAAATGAAGCCCAATACTGGACTAGTATAACTAAAGGTGGCATCACAATGTAAGCTTTATTAAAGATGGTTTGGCCACAAGTAAAAATAAACTATTGAAACCAGAGCTGCATAAAAAGAATGAGTGCAGTTATGAGCCAATAAATCCTCCCAGGGAACTTTCTCTATTTCAGTAGGACTTGAAGTGATTAGATTTGAAAGAGAATCCAAACCACCCAACATGGAAGACAATGAAATGCACATATTCCACATTCTGGGTATCCCCTTGTTTAGAGATATACACATTTTTGTGGTCTGGCCCATTCCTGCACCCTAGAGTTTCCTAAGTAAACATGTAACTTAAGCTTTCTTTGGTTAAAAAGCTTAATAATTAAACCATTTAAAGAACACACAATAATCACTTTCTTTCAGGGCACAGTGTCCATTCATAGAATCAGGATTATAGGTTTAGAGCCCGAAGGAAGTTTAAAAGTCATCTTGTTCAATAGTTTCATTTTTCTGATAGGGAACAAAAGCCCAGAGAATATAAAAGACTGGCCCACAACCATACAGGTAAGGTACTATAGAATCTGGACCTGAATCCAGTTCTTCTTCTCTAGATCTAGTTCTCTTTCCAATGAATATTAATAGTCTGTCATAGTGCTGAGTACTGTAATACTGAGGAATAGGGCTTTTCTTGACCAAATTAATGTCTTATTTAATGGGTCACATGAAGGTCCTATATTGTTCACTGTGTGTAAGAGCTCCCAGGGTTTGAGAGGGACCAGTAGTCTAGAAGACCTGGACGTCTGCTAATAGTGAGTCCTTGGGCATACCATTAAATCTCTGTGGCCTCAGTTTTCTCATCTATAAAGTGAAATGGACTGGCTCAGGACGTAGTGCATCCCTCCTTAAAGAGGGTGAAAAAGCTGAATGATCAATAATTGGGGCATGATAGGAAAAATTGAATAGCAAGTTTCCCCCACAAAAAAAGTATGCTCAACATATTTTGCAGTTTAATCTGCATCATTAACATTTTCTCCATCATTTTTAAAAATCTAGACAATCAACAGAACAGTAGTCCAAGCCCTGATTTGCAGTATTTGCTGGTTTCTGAGGTGTAAATGCTCACACTGAATCTTTAATAACCAACTGGCTCTCAAGCCTGTATGATCTGGCAGAGGCAAGAGTAGTAGAAATCCAGGACGGCTGCTAATAATTGTTCCTCCAATTTTTAGAATTATATCATTTGAGTTTTCATTTAATGTATCTGAAAATTTATATTACCCTGAAATTAAACACACCATTCCACTTTTAGTGTAGATACACTGGAAAAGGAACCCAAAATGTGGAATCAATTTTTCAATTGCCCACCAGATTATCTACCCACCAAACCACAGCACTCCCCTTAAATCACAGCTTGACCATCTCCTCCTCCTAAAAACAAGATTCATTGTATCAGTAAGTTTGCACCATCTCTACCCTTTCTCTCCCAGAACACAATAGATTTGGAGTTACAAAAGAGCTTAGGAGTCATCTAATAAAGACCTGTATTTTTTAGAGATAAGGAAACTGAGTCCAAAAGAGGTTAAGCAATATGCCCAAGTACACACAGGACTAAAGTGTTTATACTTTTTTGATGCGTAATTTCTGAGTCTGTTTTTTCTCTCCTGCTAGAGTGTAAGCTGCTCGATGGTGGACATCATACCTAGTCTATATTCATTATCCTCAAACACATATAGTTCAATGCTATGTAGCACAAGATTCATCTACTAGGATTTCTTTTCCAGTTGATAACCAGACTTAATGATTTCATCCAGTCCAAAGAAAATTTCCATTATATCCTTTTTGCCTACCTACCTAAAAATTAATGTTTTTTCTTATTTTCTCCATTTAGTAGGTATAGTAGGGCATAAGCTGACGTAAATCCTCTGTGGTCTATGCCTGAAGACTGGAGCAATGTTAGTGAACATTTGATTTTCAAAATTGCTAGGTGGAAAGAACCAGTGTTTTCATTCTTACAAACTCCACAGAACTCAACAACATTTTAAAGTGCCTACTATGTACAAGACACTGTTCTAGGAGCCAGGAATACAAAGTTAGCCAGACAAGGAGACAGAGACAGAAAGAAAGAGACAGGGTGGGGGGCGGGGTGGGAAGTTCTTGTACTCAAAAACTTATGTTCTACCAGGGTAAAGTATATGTGGAATTATAGCATGTACACAGAGAAGTAAATAAAAAGTAATTTTATAGATAGAACAATGGTGCAGGGAAGAGAAACCAAGAAAGGATACTTCTGAGAGGTGGCACTTGTGTAGAGCCTTGATGAAAGCCAGAAATTCTAAGAGGCAGAAGTAAGTAGTGAGTGCATGGTAGGCAGGAGGAAGGGCTATAAGAGATGAATGGTATATCAAGTTCAAGGAGCACCCAGTGCCTTCTTTCTCTTAAGTATTATATTATTTCCATTTGTTCATTGTTAAGTAACTGCCCAAAATCAAGCAGGTAAATGCCACTTGAGTTACTCCCTTATATCTTTTTGGTTTGGAGTCTTATGACAGCATTCTCATTTCTCAAATTTCTGTGCTGATTGTGTCAACTTGATGTCAAACCACCAGTCAAAATGTAGAAAATTTCAGTCAACCAATTTCTCCATTGGCAAGAACACATTGGTTGGATGATTGGTTGAACACTGAAGAAACACAGCCTAAGTCATTTTGCCATAGAAAGAGTTCCTGTCTGCCTAAGAAGAGCCCAACTAAGCACTAAATGTGTCTTAAGCACTGAATGTGCAATTCCACTTCATCTGTGGTCAGTTTTTTAGAACCTTTGAAGATAAAAATAATCTTGCTTCTGACTGACTAAGTTTTCCTCTGTGATCATTATTCTCCAAGACTGGACAAAGGAAGGATATGCTGGAAAGCTTACAGCTTATATAACCTCACTTGAAGTTGTCCCTGCTTGAAAAAAATTATTATAAAGTGAAATAACAATACAAAAAACTTAACATTTCACAATACAAACATTTCATGAGGAGTCTTTATGTTTAAAACATACTAGAACATCCAAATAGAAAATTTGTTCCCCACCTAACTCTGTATATCCCAATAGTTCAATCATAAAATACATGGCAGAGAAACGAAGAGACTTAATGATTCTTCACATAACAGTCTCCAATCCTTTTCTACTATTCCTGTTCAGGAGGATAAAATGACCCACTCCTTCCACTCCCCTCCCATATCCTCTCTGGCTGTCAGGCTAAGGGACCCTGGAAAATGGCTTGGCCACAGTTCTCAGTGGTTGGGGAAAAACACTCCTACAATCTGAGAATCTATGTATCAAAAGAACATCTCTGGATCACCAAAGGAGAATTGGGAAAAAATAGAAGGGAAAATCATATTGAAAATGGTCTTGACTACCAGGACTCCACATTTCCCTATGAAATTTAAAACAGAGGTGTCAAACTCATAGATCTCAGGGAAACACAGAAGCAGATTTAAATGTAATTGGGAAAAGTTTAACAAAATAAGTAAAAATACAGTACTAGATAGATTATGTGATTTTGTGGCTCTCTAAGGCAATATGAGGATCTTTCTCTATTTGGGTTTGACACCCCTGGTCTAAGAAATACATGAATTAAGTAGCCATGGGATGAGAAATTTTGCAAATTGCTTTGCATAAAGTATCTCGATTGATCTTTACAACATTACTATGAAGCAGGTATTTTTTTTTTGGACTAGATCCATAATTTAATTGGTGTAAAGAACATCAAGGATAGAAATTTCTTTTACCAATACAAATTGGCCATCATAACTTGGAAACTTAGTGAGTTTTCTGGTTTATGAAGAGGTTAAAGGTTAAATGTATTATCCACTGTCACACAGCCAGTTAATGTCAAGGAAAAGATTTGAACTTGGGTCTTGCTAGCTCTCTCACCAGTATACTTTTCTATCTTGTTTAAGATAGATCACCAGGACTGTATGAAGAGATCATACAATAATGGTGACTTAGTAATGGTTATGGTCCATATAAAAATACTGAGGGCCATAACATAGAAATATGGAGACCTAGAAATAGTTACGGCCCATGTTAAAATGTATTAAAAGGAAAGCATTGTTGAAGGGGAGCTTCTCCTGGGAGAGTCCTTCCTACTCCCTACCCTGGAAGTGACCTACCCAGTAACAACCTTAAGGTATATTAGAATCTCTGCCTATGGAGACTTGTGTGTCAGACATGGCACCAAACCTCTCCCTGAGGTCCCTATCCCACCATTCCATCTGAGTTTGTCTTAGGAAAGTATTTAAATGGGGCACCTAGGTGGTGCAGTGGATGGAGTACTAGCTTTGGAGTCAGAAGGATCTGATTTCAAATTTGACCTCAGACATTTGACTCTTACTAGCTGTGAGACCCTGGGCAAGTCACTTAATTGCCTCACCCCCCAAAAAAGCATTTAAGGCTGCCATTGATGTTTCTTGTCCCAGGCACATTTGGAGGAAGGGTTGCCCTAGGCATCAAAAGTAACAATTACAACTCTGTCTCTCTGGCTCCTACAGTGCTGTCTAGCCAACTTGCAAGTGCTGGGGAGGGCTATTGGGAGTGACAGGACTTCTAGAGGGTCCTCAGTGCAGTTATGACCCATAGTCTAGTCTCTTCCTGCCCACCATGGGGGAAGAGAGCTCAAGCAAATTTATGTTCTCATGATTACATCCCTGTCATCTGGACCCTAGGACACCAATTGGCTCCAAAGTACAGCAATTTTCTGTCGCCAAAATAATTTGCCTCTGCCCTTGATAATGAAACAATATTTCCATACTGAGATTGGAATCATTTGCTGCTGGGAGATGTCTTTTAATCCATAGCTGAAGATCTGTCTCTCCAGATGGAAAAGGTTTAAAGACCTTCCCAACTTCCCTCCTACCAGTATTGGCCTTTTCTCATTCCCCTCCCCCTAAGGTCCCCCTACCACCTCCTCACAATTTAGAATCACCCCAAAAAAGATTATGATTCAAGTGAAAATCTGAGTAAGCAAATGCATTTGGCTCAAAGAGGCATGGAAAGTTAGATCTGGAGCCAGAGGTGGTTACTCGACTCTGACCATAATTTTACACACACAGTTACATGCAACTATCTTGGTGGGTTCAGACGAGTTTAATGGGAAGCACTTTAGATTTTTACTTTTGAGTATTTTTCAATAAATAAGGCCATTTAAGCTCCAGTGGAACAGACTGCCAACGGCTTTCTCAACCATGGCTCCTTAAAAAAAAGAAGAATTTATAATGATCAAAGATAAACTAAAGTATTAGTCTGGAAGAGATACAACTTCAGGTTTAAAAGTTGGTTTTTATAGGAGAGATAATCCTCCACTACTTTTTCCAGCCCTATAAATGCATTTTTTTACATTTTTTCCCAGCCCAGTGACTGTTAAAAAGATTGAACACTAAGAACAATTATTTCATTTGCTTTCCTGAGGTCGGGGGAGGGGAGGGGTGGGAAAGGAATGGTGTTTGGTTATAACATATTGCAGAAACACTGCATGCAAATTTAGAAGCACACATAACCTGTCTGGATGTTGCTCACGACCTGGATGTAATTTTTCTATTTTTAGTGAAAAATAAAGGCCATCTCTATCATGGAGCAATCTGAAGGGTGGATAACTTTGTTACCATCTGTGTAGAACAGTCAGGATGCATCTTATGCTCATGATTAGGGAATTAGCACAATTAACAGAGAGGATCTTCTCTGTGTTTGCACCAGAGCGGAGAAGAACCAGTAAAAACATAGGAGGCATCAGTCAGGACGTAACACTTGACACCAAACTATTGCCATTCAATGACACAGGCTGTTCTGACATATGCCCAATGAAAACAGCAATCCCAGTTATGCTTTGAGAGTGCTCAATATGCCATCCTTATCCTGGATTGTAAAAGGGGTGAGTTTCACTCATCCATCTCTTTCTCAGATTCTGCCGAACTCAGTTCATAGGCTGAAAGATTTCTTGCTGTTGTTCAGTCATTTTCAATCATGTCCATCTCTTCGTGAACCCATTTGGGGTTTTCTTGGCAAAGATACTGGAGTGGTTTGTCATTTACTTCTTCAGCTCATTTTACAGATGAGGAAACTAAGGCAAACAGAGCTAAATGACTTGCCCAACATCACACAGCTCATGTCTGAGACCAGATTTGAACTCAGGTCTTCTTGACTTCAGGCCCAGCACCTTATCCACTGTGCCACCTAACTGCCCTAGGCTGAAGGATTACTAAAGGGGCAAATTACTTAATGTTTCTGGGCCTCAGTTTCCCATCTATAAGAAAAGAGGTTTAGATTAGATGACCATCAAGCTCTCTTCAAGCTCTAAATCTCTATGATTCCCCTGTGATCACCACTTTATGCCCTACCTAGCTGGAAAGGAATAATAGAAATGTTATTTCTATTTCATCCTTCCGGAGTTTCTCAGCAACTAAAGAACAAAGGAATCTAATACAACAACAACAAAAACCATTCCAAGATCATTTTATGCAATATGCTATATGCTAGAAATAGATTCAGTTTTAGGTAGGCAACAAAATGATTGGTCATTCTTAGTCCAAATAGAGAGAGAACTGGTTGGTACACCAGAGGACCTTGGTTTGAATCCCAGCACTGCCACCTGTAACTTGTGCAATTGTGGGGGAGTCTCTGGGCCTCACTTTGCTCACTGAGGAAGTGAGGAGGTTGATCTACATGACCTCCAACGTACCTTTAAATTCTACATCTAAAATCATAAGATTACCTCCAACAGCTCAGCCAGTCACCAAAAGGCTGAGGAGGCACAAACAAAGACTGCTTTTTCTGCTGTCAGCATCACCTTAGAATTTTAGCCTTAGGTTCAGTATGCCCCCTCTACTTTTGTGAGGCAGGCTTCAGGATGGATTTAGAATCTTAGATTTATAGCTGGAAAGGACCTTAGAAGTTACCTTGAAGAACCCTCTATTTTTCTTCCTTACCCATGAGAAAATGGAGGCCCAGATATGTGAAATGGCTTGGCCAAAGTCACACATGTAATAAGTGACAAAAATAGGATTTGGACACAAGTCCTCTGACTCCAGAGGCAATGCTTTTCCCACTGTACTCTAACACTGACAAAGAGAAGAGAACCCACCTAGTTACACTCAGGGAACCAACTAATCAAAATAAGGATGGGGAAAAAGAAACTTTGTACTTTCAGAGGCATCCAGAGGGAGATAGGGAATATAATAGCAGAATGGCTGTGGCTTTCCAGTGTCTACCTTTCCCCAGTTCTGTGATCCCAGGAACCTGCTCCACATATTCATGGAGAGAAGGGTTGTGGATGAGAAGAGGAAAAAGAAAAACTTCCTAGGAAGTAAGCTATGCAAATTTTGAAAACATCAATCCATCATGAAGAGAAGCAGCCATTGACACTATTACTATTCATGAAGTGTCCTATAGGACCAGGCAAATATGCTAAATGAAATCAAATCTCCCCCTCCATCTTTCCAGAGTAGCGGGACCCCATGAAGGAACTCCTAAGGTTTTGTTAATTTGTTTATTTGAACACAGAGTGGACTATTTGCCCCACTCCTCTTCATGACCTACATGCTGGAATATAGTACTAGCCTCAGTCTAAACATTGTCCCTAAAAGCCTCAATACAACCACTTTCCTTGATGCCTTTAAAAGACTGGCAGACCCATGTACAACCTATATCAAACTGCTTGTCTTCCCAAGGAGAAAAAATGGAAGGGATGGAGGGAGAAAATTTGGAAGTCAAATTTTTTAAATGATGTTAAAATTGTTTTTACATGTAATTGGGGGGCAGAATTTAAAAATATTAAATAGATGGGAAATCCTGGCAGACTCAGAAGTTACAAGCACAAGGAAAATATTCAGCTTGAGGAGAAGACATTAGAGGGAACTGAATGAAGTCAGTCCTTCCCTCCACATCTAAGAGGTTCCAATTCAGTGTCTATGATCCTTTTCATGTCCTCTTGTCCCTCTTTGAACTCGCTTTCCCTTCCATAGCACAAAAAAAAGAATTAAACTTGACTATATTCTCATGGATTTATAGAAATGTTAAACATTCATCAACATGGTTTGGCTTAAAGGGTAGTAAACCAAGGGTCATAATTATGTGGACTCCTATCATAGTTATGGGAAGCAAACCAAGGGACAAAAGAAATTGGTACTTCTCCCAGGGAGGTTGGGGGCAGGGATAAAGGGGAGCAAGATATGAACTCAAGAAGAATCAAGAAAAGAGCAAGGTTTCACCAATGATGGAGATTTTTGATGTTGGCAATCACAGCAGAGATATATTTACCAGGAAAAAAGAACAAACCAACCAGCAATTATACAGATATTGACATCTCTTCCTCAATCAAAAAAATTCCTTTTTTAATTCTTTGAAACACTCAACTTTGAAACACTTAACTATGAATAATAGGAAGAACTATTTACAAATGATTATTCAATATAAGCCACCTCTTTGAAAATGAAAAGGTCCTTCTGGTTTGAAGAATATATATAATTCAAGAGACATATCTTCTCAGAGCATGAGGACAGAATGTCTATATTGCTGGTGCCATTAGAGTTATTTTGCTTGGAAGAATTAATTAAAATACTGACAAGGAAGCATAGGAGGTAAAAATAAAAACCAACCTCTGCCTTTTAGTTAAAGTTTCAAGGTGCACCAAACTCTTTACCTACATAAACTCAATAGATTTTTCATTGTAATGAGAGTCAATGAGAGGCAGCTTGGGATCACACATAGAGACTTTGATCTCTGAATCAGGAAAACCTTGGTTCAAGTATTTGCTCCTGACACATATTTGCTGGGTGACCTGAGTAAGTCACTTCAGCTCCAAGTGCACCCAGCCAACTGAGACGTTAAATTAAAGAACAGGTTCTGGCCTGTCTTGGCAGAGGGAAGTCCCTAACAGGAGCTCTTTGCACCAATGAAATCAGAGACTCAGCCAAAAAAGAAAAACAAACAATGCTGTCAGGTAGCTGTGCTTAGGACTCCCATTTTATATATGAAGAGACTGAAACACAGAAAAGTGAAGTGAGTGCCCAGCTAGTAAATGACAGAAGCTTGAACCCAGATTTCAGCCAATTCCAATTCTGGTACTTTTTCCACTATATCAACCCATCTATGGCTATAGGCAACAACAACCCATTAATTCTTTCTGAAAGTAAACTGGTCAATTCAGATGATGTCTATATGATTTTTTAAATACACAAATATTTCTTAAGTTCCTACTATGGATGGTGCCTGGTACATAGTAGGTACTTAATACATGTTTGATGATTGATTGTTAAAACACTGTGCTACATATTGGGGATGATACAAAGTTTAACAAGCTATAGCCAGCACCAGGACAATTGGTTGAAAAATGATAAATTTTTAAAAACACAGTATATTTTTGTCTAAAAGATATGAGATAAGCAGATTATTATTACTGTAATTGTCAGTATTATAATTATTACTATTTGAGAATTGACTGCCTTTTTTGACTGAATTGACTAAAATAATTGGTTTGGATCCTTTGGCACCACATGTAGACAAAATGATTTCTTTAAAAACACTTTAAAAATTGGTCAAAATGTTGAATCTTAAACTTTTCAACCAGTTGTTTTATCTTGTACAGACATAGCCTTTGACATCTTTCCCACCCACTCTCTCCCCAAATCCTTCCTCTCCACCTCCAAAACCCACACATAAGATGAACATCTTGCCTGGCCGTCAGAACATTTGTAAGTAAGATACACTGAAAGACAGCATGGGAAATCTGTGTTGGGCAAGCCCAGCCTTTAATGTGCTCCATGTGATGCTTTGTGTATGGGCACTACCATCTCTGATCACCCATTCCCCACAACCAACTCATTTTCTTCTTTTTGTTTTCCAAATGGACGATGGGATTTTGATAGGGAGCCAAAGGCAGAGAGGCACTGGTTTTACCTTAGGAGTATTCTGAGGGAAGAGAAAGCAGTGGGCCTCTCACTTTCCCTCTCGATCTTCAACAATTGGAGGAGACACCAGCCTGAAAACATTTATCTGCTACTAAATGGTACCCAGATGGAAAGCCCAGCTGCTGTCTAGTACCATCTGTACATATGCCAAGGTTGATCCATCTTTAGAACGAGCCCTCGGCCAAGTAGGGGGAGAAATTGAGTTGACAGAGGAGTTTAAGAGCTTCTCTCTTCTTCTGTACACTTTCCCTTTTATCTCTTTCCCTTCAGTTTCAAGGTTTTTTGTTCTCACCTTCATGCTGTGGCAGTGCTGACAAAAGAAAACTTCAGCCCCAGACAGCCATCGGGTGAGTAATATCTCCAGGCTCTGAATGAATACCTAATGCTTATTGTATGTGTGTGTGGGAGGGAGATACACAGGGAGGGGTAGGAATTTGGTCAAATCACCCAGCTAGGAAAGGGAACTTTTAGTGGTGCCCTGAGTTCATCCAGTGAGTGTCTGGCTTTCAATACCTGGCCTTTAATTAAAAGTGGCCCGGCCTTGGGGATGTACCATCCAAGTGAATTCAATTCCTGTCCTGAGGCCCCTCAAGCCACTGACCACTTTGAACCTAATTAGAAAAAGAAGAGGACATTGGAGACGTTTAATAAAAAAGAATTGAGTTCCTGCTTCATCTTCGCGACCTGGGATTTATGAGGGAATTTCACTGGCTTTGTAGCAACGCAGAATAAATAGACATTAGATGATGACAAGGAAAACAAAATTGCTGCCAAAGCTAAAAAGAGCTTGGCAGAGGAAGAAAGAGCGACTGCATAGTCAGTCATTATTTACTGTACAAACCTTTTCATAAAGCACAGAAAAGATACATGGAAATAATGGACCCTTGCAAGAAGATGAAAAGGCCTTTCTATAGCTCCCATTATCCCCTGACGAAGGCAATGATGTGCCCCAGTTGTTACAAACTCGTATTGTTCTATTCAGTCATTCAGAAAACAGATTTTTAGCTCTTATGAAACAGCTCTGCTCTGCAACTTTGAAAGGCTGAAATAAAGAGCCCATGCAATACCAGTTCAGGGAATTAAACTCCAGGGCATGAAAACAACTAATTAACTAGCCAATATGTGTGGGGTGCTGTACCTAGGGGAGATACTCTAATCAAAGCCCTCTGCTCTATGGGCTGTAATGCTAAAAGGAGGCAACTTGTAGTCACCTACTTAAAATCAATCAGCCCTCTTTCCTAAACCCAAATCTTTGTTTTAGAAAGGGAGAAGCTTTGATTTTATTTCGTATGTCAAATAAACTTAATTAAACAAGGGTCATTTTGATATGTTGGGACTATTCTACTGAGCAGTGTACTGAAATTTATTAATTCTGCCCTTTTTCCCCAATGGACAAATGAGAAAACTTTTTTTTCTGTTAGCCTTTATTCATTTTTCATTTTGAGTATTAGTTGAAGAAAGTAGGGATGTTAAACCAGGAGAAGAGAATACACCTTTTTTAATTTTTATTTTATTTTTAATTTATAGAGTAGAACAAGAATTTCCATAACATAGTGCAATTTTTAAAAAAGATGATTGCACATGAAACTGCAAATCTATTATATACAACTTGCTATTCCTTTTAAATATATAATAAATTTATATTGTAAATTTCTTTTTTTCTCTTTTTTTCTTCCCTTCTCCCCCCTTGCTCTAGAGATAGCTATCATTAGACACAAATATGAATATATATATAAATCATTCTATACATACTTTTAGACAGCATCTTCCTTTATATGTCCTCTGTAGTTAATTTGGGTATTATATATACACATATGTGTGTGTGTGTGTGTGTGTGTGTATATACATAAGTATGTGTATGTGTGTACATAGATAGATAGAGATAGATAGATAGATAGATAGAGCCCAGAGTCAGAAGACCTGAATTCAAATCCAGCCTCAGATACTTAGTTGTGGGACCCTGGGCAAATTGCTTGACTCTGCTTGCCTCAGTTTCCTGGAGAAGGAAATGACAAACTTTCTAGTATCTCTGCCAAGAAAACCCTAAATGGGGTCATAAATAGTCAGAAATGACTAAAAAACAACAAAGCAAAAATTTCCTGACAACTCAAGTTATCTCAAAGTGTACATACATACTGCCTCGGGAGTATGTATGCCTCACTGGAGCTCTTCAAGCAAAGATTAAAATATCACTTGTTGGGTGTATTGTGAACAAGATATGTTCAGGCAGGGATTGGCCTCTGAGTTCTCTTTCAATTCTCCATGAGTTCCTCTAATGTAGAGTATATCATAGAATTGTGAATAAATTATTCAAAGGTGCTATAATACCCACACTGCTCAGGTTGGCATAAGTTTAATTAACCTGTATTATGGTGCCAACTTGAGGATCAGAAGAAATAGAATGAGAATCAACAGGAACAGAAGTGCCAAAAGAATGTGACATTTATACCCAAGGTGCCATGGTAGCACTCTAAGAAATCTGAATAGTATCATATATCTGTCAAACAGAGCTTCAATTTATAGAAATAATAGATTTGCAGTTCCAAATGCAACCATTTTTATTATACTATGTTATAGAAGAGCTTGCTTTATTCCATAAATTAAAAGTAATTTTTAAAAAGGAATGAAATATTGAAATGAGCTAACAAGAAAATTGAGAGTTTTCATCCTTAATAAATTTATGTGCCTAAGGAGAAAAATTGTATATTAGAAATATAACAAATTCTTGATTAATGTTCATTCCTTATTAATGTTAATTTGTAAGCTGGCATTTTAGATGATTACAACAAACAGAAAAAAAAAAAACCATGGTCAACATAATTCTATCTTTCTGCAAAGGGAAGAATAGGTTTCTCTAGAATTTAAGAACCACATAAAAGAGAAGAAGGCATATTGAGGCTTCTTTTCTCCCTGCTGCAAAATGATACATAACAAAGGCCCCCCTACACAGAAAAATTGAGTCCATTGTATTTAGAGTATAACAAATTTCTGTTTATCCCAAAAAGCTTAGAGAATGCACTATTCTGGCTAACCACATGATTCTGACAAAGGGGTTTCCTTGTCAAAATCACAAGAATACAGCACTCCATTAAAGTCCTATCCCAATTCTTTATCTTGGTGTGGAGATGGCCTTGGTTCTCTAAGGCTGTGCCAATCAATAAACTCTAGGCCTAACAATGGACTGTATGTCTGCCATTGAAAAACCATCCCAGCTGTGTGGAAAATCTCATCATCAGAGGGTTACTCATCATAAAATGAAAGTTTTCACCCTTAGCTACTCACAAGGACTATCTACCAAAGTAGCGGCATTATGATTGTCACCAGCAATAAGGGAATACCCACACTGATGACATCACAAGTCCTTGAAGCATATCTAGGTAGCTAGATAATTTGTTAAGCAATTAGCATGTGCCATACGCTACAATTAAGGTATAAATACAAGAAAAAAGACAGCCTCTATCATCAAAGAGCTTACATGCTAATGGAGGAAGACAATACATAAAAAAAAAACTTAAAAGGAGGTATGAAATGGGGCAATACTGCTGGGGAGGGAGAGTCTGGAGAGTGAGGAAGGGAGCCAGGAGTAAAGTGAGAATGGTTGGGTACCTCATAAATGGTGGTCCAGGTAGGGACTCACTAATCAAAAAAGAAGACCACAGGCCTGAGGTAGTTCCAAAGTGAGAAGAATTTCTTCTGGAGAAGAGATATAAAACTCCAGCATTGAAAATAGAATGAACCAAAATTTAACACAAAAGCTCTATTGTCTTATTTTTGACAATATAATCTCCCCTATAATCCTAGTCTGATTGTTTATCACAAGATGGAGGCGACCATGGATTGGTTCACAAAGGTGACCATGAGTAAAAAGCACAATACTGGTAGGTCTCACCAAAATGGAAAGACTTGGATATGGTTTTGCTCTCAAACTGTATATCTATTATTCAACAATCAGTCTAGCTAAGTTTGGAGAGACTCATAAACAGGGTGATGAATTTTTCTAGTAACTTAAATATTGGTCTGCATTATGGAATGTTTGAAGTCTCTGTCAGTTGAGAGGATGCCTATATTGATGAAACTTCACAGATCTTTGAAGTATTTGATATGGGGGGAATTCCAAATTTCTTGCAATATTTCATGATCATTATCATATGAATATGTGAAGGATTTGTGATTGTGTCAAAGTGTAGGGACTCTATTGACCAATGAAGATCATATGTATGTGACACTCCTTTAACTTTTTTTGTTTCTTTTCCCCAAGGGAAACAGCCAACTGTAAGTGCCAGTTGGAAGAAACTGGGGGAGAAGTGACATACCTCTTGGCCACAAGAAACTTGAGTTCAAGGTCAAAGCCTAAAAGGCAAAATGATAACATTCTTTTTAGGACTTGTGTTTGAGTTCATTTGTTCTTTTGAGTGATGAGGCAACCATGGTTAGAAGGACTTGGAGGTCCTTGCCAGTGACAGGAAATATTGGATAACCTTGGCCTTAAGAGCTGGAAAAAACTAGACAGCTCCTAGATAATTAAGACCAGAGTGGTGGAGATACCAGTGGCTGAATCCAGAGTGTCATTGGTTGCATTAGGAAATTTTGTTAATTTTTGCTTTGAGTATACTTGCTACCCCAGAGTGACCAGTGGAGCATGAATACTTTGTAGTATATCCCAAAACTCCTGGGTTTGGAACATTCCTGTATTCTTGCAAAGGGAGGCTTGGTTGTAGGAGAAGCTACATCTCTGTAGTCTATTTTGTATTTTCTAATTCTGTTTATTGATTCTATGCAAAAAGAAAATAACATTTTATACAGTTAAGCATATCTATTTGTTTTGGTAAGAAGCTGACTCCATTATGCTAAGGTCTCGAGAGTAGGGTTCAGTAAAATACAGCAAATGAGGTAGAGGGTGACATTTTCCAATAAGTGAGGATTCAGAGTTATTACAATTAAGTCCACATTAACCACACCACTTAAACTGACAAGATAAACACAATAACCCAAAAAGAGTCAGAGCTGGAGAATAGGTTACCCATTCTCTGTGAACCATAATATTGGCACTTCTCTGGCATTTTCTCTAGAGCTGGATAGTTACTGCAAATCCTTTATCTCACCAATACTTTCCAAGGATTAGTGCCCTCATTTTATCTAACCAGTTAATATTAATTAGCTTTTACAAAGAGATATTTACTAAGAAGAGCAGAAGCAGAGCAGAAGTATAAACGTTTTTCTCACAATGCCAGGGGCACACCCTGCCGCTGGTCTCTGGAGCCACTCTGGAGTCAAAACAGTTTCTGCACAGCATTTGCCTCCATTAAGTCCCATTTTGAATGTTGCATAGTTAAAAGACAAATCTTTCTCTCTTGTGGGACCTGACATCTTGGCCACAGGACTGATCCACTTCTGGCCTGGGTCTCAGTCACTAGGGCTCAGCTGGACTCAAATTCTAATCCTCCTCCACTTAAGGCAGGAAAGAATAGACAAAACAGGAAAAGAAACAACAGAAGATAATGTGCTAATGGCTTAATATTGACCAGGGCAGGAACAGCAGACTGCTGATATTAGCTTTAGTTCCCTACCTGGAGGGTTTACACAGTATTTGCCTCCTCGTTTGAATGTAGCCAGGTAGGAAATATACGCAGAGGCTCACTGGCCTGTTAGCTCCTTTTGAATGCTCACCAAGCTCTAGGTCAACATTTAACCCAAAATTCACCTCTTCACTCTAATTAGCAAACCAGAAATAACCATTCTATACCTTAGTTACTGTTTTTTGAAAAGAAATCCTTTAATGTACCACTGTTTTTAAAAATTTTATCATTTTTAATATTTTAGTTTTCAACATGTATTTCCACAAGATTGTGAGTTGCAAATTTTCTCCCCATTTATACCCTCCCATTACAAGATGGCATATATTCTGATTGCCTCATTCCCCAGTCAGACCTTCCTTCTTTCACCCCACTCCCCGCCATCCCCTTTCCCCTTACTTTCTTGTAGGGCAGGATAGATTTCTATGCCCCATTCCCTATACATTTTGTTTCCCAGATGTATGCAAAAAACAACTTTTTTTAAGCATCTGCTTTTAAAGCTTTGAGTTCCAAATTCTCTCACCTCTTCCCTTCCCACCCACCCTCCCTAGGAAGGCAAGCAATTCAACATAGATCACACGTATCAGTATGTAAAACACTTCCAAAATGCTCATGTTGTGAAAGGCTAACTATATTTCCTTCCATCCTATCCTGTCCCCCTTTATTCAGTTTTCTACCTTGACCCTGTCTCTTTTCAAAGGTGTTTGCTTTTGATTACCTCCTTCCCCTATCTGCCCTCCTTTCTATCATCCCCACTTTTTATCCACTTCTCTTTACTTTCCTGTGGAGTAAGATACCCAATTGAATGTGTATGTTATTCTTCCTCAAGTTGAATCCAAGGAGCGTAAGATTCACTCATTCCCCCTCTCCTGCCCCCTCTTCCCTTCCAACAGAACTGCTTTTTCTTGCCATTTTTATGTGAGATGATTTACCCCATTCTATCTCTCCCTTTCTCCCTCTCTCAATATATTCCTCTCTCATCCCTTAAATTTATTTCATGGTTATAGATATCATCCCTTCATATTCAACTCATCCTGTGCCCTCTGTCTATAATACCTTCAACTCCCCTAATACTGAGAAAGGTCTCATGAATTACACATATCATCTTTCCATGTAGGAATGTAAACAAAACAGTTCCACTTTAGTAAGTCCATTATGAATTCTCTTTCTTGTTTACCTTTTCATGCTTCTCTTGATTCTTGTATTTGAAAGTCAAATTTTCTATTCAGCTCTGGTCTTTCCATTGAGAAAGCTTGAAAGTCCTCTATTTTATTGAAAATCCATATTTTGCCTTGGAGTATTATACTCAGTTTTGCTGGGTAGGTGATTCTTGGTTTTAATCCTAGCTCCATTGACCTCTGGAATATCATACTCCAAGCCCTTCCATCTCTTAATGTAGAAGCTACTAGATCTTGTATTATCCTGACTGTGTTTCCACAATATTCAAATTATTTCTTTCTGGCTGCTTCCAGTATTTTCTCCTTGACCTGGAAACTCTGGAATTTGGTGACAATATTCCTAGGAGTTTTCTTTTGGGGATCATTTTCGAAAGGTGATCAGTGGATTCTTTCAATTTCTATTTTACCCTCTGGTTCCAGAATATCAGGGCAGTTCTCCTTGATAATTTCTTGAAAGATGATGTTTAGGCTCTTTTTTGATCATGGCTTTCAGGTAGTCCAATAATTTTTAAATGATCTCTCCTGGATCTATTCTCCAGGTCAGCGATTTTTCCAATGAGATATGTCATTGTCTTCCATTTTTTCATCCCTTTGGCTCTGTTTTATAACATCTTGATTTCTCATAAAGTCACTAGCTTCACCTTGCTCCAATCTGATTTTTAAGGTGGTATTTTCTTCAGTGGTCTTTTGGACCTCCTTTTCAATTTGGCTAATTCTGCCTTTCAAGGCATTCTTCTCCTCATTGGCTTTTTGGAGCTCTTCTGACATTTGAGTTAGTCTGTTCTTTAAGGTGTTATTTTCTTCAGTATTTTTGGAGTCTCCTTTAGCAAGTTATTGACTTGTTTTTCATGGTTTTCTTGCATGACTCTCATTTCTTGGCCCAATTTTTCCTCTACTTCTCTTACTTGCTTTTCCAAATCCTTTTTGAGCTCTCCCATGGCCTGAGACCAATTCATATTTTTCTTGCAGGCTTTTGATATAGGCTCTTTGACTTTGTTGACTTCTTCTGGCTGTATGTTTAGATCTTTGTCACCAAAAAAGGAATCTAGAGTTTGAATTTGAGTCTGCATTTAAGTCTGAGTTTGTTTTCGCTGCCTGTTCGTGTTCCCAGCCAACTACTTGACCCTTGAGCTTTTTGTCAGGATATGACTGCTTGTACAGTAGGGAGTACTTTGTCCCAAGCTTTAGGGTCCAAACACTGCTGTTTTCAGAGCTACTTCTACTCCACCATCACTCCAGGCTCTGTCACAACAGTGCTCCTCCTCCCCCAAGAACTGCCAACCAGGACCACAATTCAGATCCAAGCAGGGCACAACAAGAGAATCTGCCTTTGTGTCCAGAAAGTGCTCTTTGCACTCCTGCTCTGATCCGCTGCTAGATTCCTCCCA
Organism: Trichosurus vulpecula; assembly: GCF_011100635.1. Taxonomy (NCBI): domain Eukaryota; kingdom Metazoa; phylum Chordata; class Mammalia; order Diprotodontia; family Phalangeridae; genus Trichosurus; species Trichosurus vulpecula. The sequence continues at coordinate 123,985,113 of NC_050576.1, forward strand.
CCATGTGAGCCAGGGACTTGGGAAGCAGCTGACACTGGAGCTCTGGAAGCAGCCTCAAGAGTTTCCTGCTTCTGCCACCACCACCACTGCACCACCTCTGCCAGCCCCAGGGCTGGTGATCAGACTGCTCTGAACTCAATTCCGCAATTTCCTTCTAACCTGCTCTTTGGCCTTTGTGGGTTGAGAAGTCTGGTAACTGCCACAGCTCACTGATTTGTGGCCCCAAGGGCTGTTCCAGCTGGCTGACTCTGGGTCTTGTCTGTCCTGGCATGACCCACGCTCCATTCCCAGTACCCTGTGATAGACCCTTCCTGGTGACCATCCAGGCTCTCCTGGGCTGGAGACGTGTTTCCCTCTGCTATTTTGTGGGTTCCACAGCTCTAGAATTTGTTCAGAACCATTTTTTACAGATGTTCAGAGCAAGTCCCTGCTTTCCAGCTGCCATCTTAGCTCCGCCCCCACCCCCCAATGTACCACTCTTGTAACAGTCCTCAGTTTCTGGTTGCTAGGTGTCAGACAAAAAGATGGCTGTTCTTTATTCTCATGCTCTGTCTACCTGTGGGACCCTGAGCAAATCACTCCCCTGCTTTGGTCTTCAATTTCCTTACATCTAGTTCAGACTCAATGACCTTGAAAGTCTCTTTCAGGTCTTAATCTGTGATCCTGAGAAATTAGCAACAATTATACTACCAGACTCTGAAACAATGCTAGATATATTTCCAGATGCTAAGGAATTAGCATTATTTTAACCTGTTGTTGTCACATCAAGTGTCAAATTTTTTAAAGTTTGACATTTTATTTTTTATTTTATTTTATTTTTTCCAACCCCACTTTTAACTGGAAAAAAGAAAGAAAAACAAAACTCTTATAACAAATACTCACAAGCAAGCAAACTAAATCCCTACATTGGCCCTGTCCAAAAAATATGTGTCTCATTCTGCATTCTGAATCCATCACCTCCTTGTCAAAAGCTGGATAGCATGCTTCCTCATCATCCCTCTGGAATACTGATTGGTCATTGAGTTCTTAAGACTTTCAGAGTTGTCAAACTTTTTGAGGCTAGAAAATATGATTCAAGCAAAAAGAATTCTTTTTCCCACTCTTGCTCATTTTCACCCAGCTCTACACCCCGTGGTTTGAAAAGAGATAGAAAGTTTATAAAGATGCCAAGAATACTAACCAGAAATCTAGGACTTCAGGGAATTTCATGGGGAAGGTGGAACCAAGGATATTCTCCGTCCCAGAAGTATGCGCTATCTGGAGGGAGACCATAGAAGGACTTGATTCAACTCTATGGCCATGTCTACACACAAATGTATTTGATTCAACAAGCATTTATTAAGCACCTATTTCAGGCAAGGCACTGTGCCAGGTCCTGTGAATAGAAAGATTATTTTTGAAAAAGGTAGATCCTTCCTTCAAATAATTTATAACCAGCTTGATTCGGTCCTCTGACTTATTATCTTCAAAATAATCATTTTTCTCATTACATCCAACATGGTTTCTTTTTAAAGCCCAGATGTCGCTGAAGTCATAGTATAGCGGTATAGTCATGATCTCAAGAGATAACTCAAGCCAGAAAAATAGGAAAGAAGCCTTGGGAAACCCAAGCAGAACAAGTTGCCTCATTTTCAGAAGACAAAGGCTAAAGCCTGCATACAGATCCACAGGCATCCGTGTGGTTATGAACAAACTGAGTAATTGCAGGTTGGTTTATTAATTAAGAGTGAATTCTCTTTTCCATTGGACATTATGTGATATTGACATTTAGAGTATATGCTAATAGTACATGCACAGTCAGCAGGGAAACCTCAACTTTGTTAGAAGTTTGGTCTCTTTTGCCAGAGAACAGAAAGTTTACGATGGGTTAGTTTTCTGGCTTCCCCCAGAAAATAAACCACAAAGGGCCTCCCAAGGAACACAATATTTGACTTTTTAATTTAACTCACTCTCTGTTTCTCTCTCTCTCTCTCTCTCTCTCTCTCTCTTCCTATCTATCTATCTTATTGTTCTTTTGAAAGGAGAGAAACAATTCCCAATAGAACTGCAAGACATCTGGTGATCTTCTACCTGGTACATCCAGCATTGGTTAAGCTGAAATAAAAATATTATTTAGATGAAAAAGTATGAGCCTTATCCTTCCATAAAACTATGGTTTGGAGGGAGGGGGAATATGTTCGATTGTTTCATTAATATAGTCACCATGATGATCTATGAATACTTAAGAGTGTTCTAGAGTGTCTTATCCCAGGGATCCTCAGGATCAAATGTCAACCTCGGAGACATTTGTTGTTGGGTGACTATATTTGAGGAATCTGACCTGTTTTTTTTTTTCAGTAATATGCATATGTTTATGGATTTCTAGATTTAGAGCTGGAAAATGACCTTAAAAGTCACCACAGCAAGCTCCTTGTTTCAGAGATGAGGAATTCTTCTCCTCAGAGAAATAACACAACTTGCCCAGGGTCATACAGATATAGCAGCAGAGCTAGAATTAAAGTTTAGGTCCTGTAACTTCAAATTCAACATTCTTTCCACTGTACCATGCACAAAAAGACCCAAATAAGATACCATGGGTGTGTTTATAATATGTTTATTTTTAAGCTCCCTTTAATGAAAACCGTGAGGATTTTTCCATGTATCACTACCTTGAATTAAAATTACCTATGTGTTTAAGAAATAAGGAAATAAGCATTTATTAAATCCTACTATGTATGATGAGCATTTTATAAATATTATCTCATTTTATTCTCACAACAATCCTGGGCGCTGGGTGCTATTATTATCCACATTTTGCAGTTGAAACTGATAAGTGACTTGCCCAAAGTTACACAGATAGTGAATGTTTGATGCCAAATTTGAACTCAAATTCCCAATTCCAGGCCTAGATCTCTATCTACTGCATCATCTAGTTACCTAAAAATCACCACCCATTCATAACCTCAGTAAAACGTAAGCTCTTTGAGGGCGAGAATTATTTTGCCTCTGTTGTTCATATCCCCAGTGCTTAGGTACACATGCGAATATAGGTGGAGCCAGCAAAATTTCTATCCCTGGAAATTTTCCAATTTTCCAATTCCAGCCTTGGGAAATTAATGAGACTGAGTGGCCTTGTTAGACAAAAGCTGAAATCTTTACATGCACAAGCAACTAACTACATGGTTATGAACAAACTGAATAATTGAAGATGGTGTATGGATTTGGGGTGGTATCTCATAGAAGGTTCTGATTAAAAAATGCGATAGCAGTATCTACACTGCCTCTCAATTCAATTTAATTCAACTAATGTTTATTAAATAACTATTTCCTATAGGAAGTTTTGCCAAATCTTAAGGACACAAAGTTATTGTTGTTGTTGTTGTTTTTAATGATATTCCCATTCCTCAAGGCATTTACAACTAAATTTAGTGAAATGACTATTATTAAAAGTCATTTGTTTCAATAAATTCAATTTATTTCTTTTCAAAACACAGTTTTACATTTATCTGCAGTTATGTATACATCTACATATAGTTACTATATATATAGCTACAGACATACCTAGCTAGATACATAGATGCATAGAAAGATAGATAGATGGACAGATGGATAGATAAATAGATAGAGATAGATAGATACATACATAGATACATAGATGATAGATAATTGAGGCAAAGTCTGTAGTCTCAAGAGAATAGTGCAAGACAGCAAAATGGGAGAAAAGAAGTCTAGGGAAACTAACGAGGCTGAGAGGTCTTGTTAGACAAAGGTTGAAATCTTCTCACGCGCAGGCAACCACATGGTTATGAACAAATTGAGTAACTGAAGTTGTTTATTACTTGGTGGTTAAATGACTTGTTCCAGGGTCACATAGCCAGTATGTATCAGAGGTAGTAGTAGAATCTAGTTTATCCTGACTCCAAAGCCTGCTCACTATTCGGTACTACCCAGATTCTCTGCCTTGCATCTGAATGCTGAATGAAGTATCATTGGCTGTGATTATCTATCACCCAATTCAAAATAAACTTGAACTTGTAGTAGAATGAGTTAATAGTCATCTAGACCCTAAAGGTTAAAAAAGCACTGAATTTAGAATGACAGGATCAGAATTCAAACCCCATTAATATCATTTAATACCTATGTGATCTTGGGTGACTAATTTAACCTTTATGATCCCAGCTTACACATAGGTAAAACGAAAAGGTTGGAGTAAATAGATTCAAAGGTACCTTTCATCTCTAGATATACAATCCTTTGGTTTACAAAGCACTTTTTTTCCCATTTTACAGATGAGGAAAGGGTGTTTAAGTGACTTGTCCAAGGTCATACAGGTAGAACAGAAGAGGAACTGGAATCCAAGTCTTTCAAGTCCAAATCTAGTATCCTTAATGTTTATACCTCCACCACGGTATTTACATCTCAATCATCATTCCTAATCATGGATAAGCAAGCAGTCTTTCCTTAAGTCCTTGGAATTTCATTATATGAGTGCCCATATAGGTGTTTACCTCCTTTGTCCCTCATAGATGCATAAAACTAGTGCTGATTCCAGAGCTGAAGAAATATCTGTCCGAAAGGAGGTGAGGCAAATTACATACCAAAAAAAAAAAAGCAGTAGCATTTGGGCTTCAAAGAGTGATTGTACCCTGATGATCTTCAAATGTATTATAATTTTTTCATCCCCATATAGGGCTTGAGGGCTCAACAAAACTGTTCCCATAAACACAGAAAAACAGAAGTAAATTATATTGGTACGTTAGATGTGTGCCTTAGACCAAAGTCAGATTCAATCACTCAGCCCTCTGATACCCACTGAAGTCACATTAGCTCAGTGTTTCAGAGAACTTTGCTTGTGGTGAGTTTTATGGTAACATGGTTTAAAGAATACAGATTCAACTACAAGGCAGAAAATGATTTGTGCGGCAGCTAGATCCATGACGTATCAACTACGTCATCTTGGTCACGTTATCATACATTCTGAGATTCATTTTCCTCAGCTATAAAAATGGGCCTACCTCACAGGCTTAAGCACCAAGGACAATAACGTAAAGCAAAGTCACTTTGTAACAATGAATCTTAGATGAATGTAAGCTGCTATTAGGACTTTGACTCAGACACCTGAAAAGATCATCTTTACTGTTTGCGGGAAATCTTTTTTTCTAAGGGCTAATGAGGGCAAAACAAAGAAATTCTTTCAGGGATGTTATAGAATCTGTCTATTGACTGAGAACAGAGGTGAGGAACCTAGAAAAAAAATAGAAAGAAAAGAAAAACAGAACCAGACAAATAGAATAGGGACACCAAGATATCATCCCAAGCCTTTTTGTGTTGTAGAGAAAGTTCACAGCCATAAACCAGTCTAAGTGATCCTACAGTTATAAACATTAGAGTTCTTCTGTTCTCTCAATATATTTTACTGAAGAGTCACATGGGACACATGCTGTTTCAAGGTGAAATTATATTTGTGACTAAAGAAAGTGGTTTGGACCCTTGCGGGGAAAAAGTCATTCCTCTAGGGTTTCTTAAACTATGCCCAGCTTTCACATCTTTTAAGTCAGAAATCAAAGTAAATGGAAAGCAAGAGATAAAATGGTCCAAACATAAAAATACCCTCATGAAACACCTTCCCCCACCCCCGCCCAGGGCTTTGGCACTGAAATTAAAGATGACCATCCAGCCATCCGGAAAAAATCTTTTTCCAACAGCTGTTGCTGTACATGAACTATTAAAGGGGCTCTCATGGTATAACTTAGCAAGCTGTCATCTGGAGAAAAGTGGAGGCATCTATTGATGTAATGGTATTGGGAGACAGTAGGACTTAACGTGCCTTTTCTTGAGAAGTAAAGGGAGGAGGGTTAGGGAGGGGTGGATCTCTAACCTGCACACAGTAGTTGAATTGTTCAGAATGTTGATCCAGGATTCTACAAAGGCTCCATTATTCCTGGTCTCCAGGTTGATTACACACCTGACAAATGGTAAAGGCAACATTACCAGACCTGAGAGAGTTCTTTGGCTCCCTAATGTGCACCAGTATTAAGTCTGATAGACTCTCCCCGTGCTATTTTGATAGCTGCCTGATGTTGAAGGGAAAGCCCCCGGCTTCCTGACAGCTGATGCCCAGGTGGCCTCTGTATCAATCTCAACAAGTTGACATGAAATTGATCTTTTGGGGTTGGCACTAAGGGAGCTGCTGGTGTCAACAAAGAACTCTACCTTCATCATCTGGGGATGGGAGTTAGGGAGGTGGGGAGGGTAGGAAAGCTGACACAGGTGTCCCCTGTCCCATTATTGTATTTGTGTTTGAAACAAGACTTGATGATCATCTAATGGTAGAAGTGTGGGTATGCTGATAGCATGTGTTTATTTGGGTTGACAGTATAAACTGGAGAATTACTTTTGGGCACATCTGCAAAAGATGGCATACTTGAAATGTGTAACCTTAAAAGGAGACTTTTTAACAGAGTACCTTTGACGGGCCTCCGAAAAAGGAAAATTCAACTTGTGAATGTTTTTGTCCTTGTTTCTAAAAAACCTATAGGGGGATACAATAATAGTGTTATGTCATGATAAAAGTGTATACACGGACTTATAGAGTCATCTCATGATTTATCTTCACCAAGAGATGTCAAGTCATGACACGGATAATCAGTATATTATTTGGATTTAGATTTCAATGCCATATGTGGTTTTTTTTTTCATTTGTCTGAACAGATTATTCCTAATTATGCTAGACACTTAAGGTTAGTTTGGCATCTGGCTCTTGAGCAGCAATGTAAGACAACATATGATGCTGAGTAGTTCATTCTTAAGAGAAAAGCAGTGGACAAGATCACTAGGAGACCCAGGTTCTGGTACCACTAACTAATAGGAAGTGCGACCTCGTGTATGTCATGTCCCCTCTCCTCATCTCTCTCTCTCTGCATTTGTAAAATTGAGTGTCTGGGGCCAGCTGGCCTCTAAGCTCCCTTTCTTAGAAATCAGGATCTGGAACTGTAAAATCTTTTCTGTGTAAATATCTTTTATAACCAATTTGTTTTAAAGCTCCTCAAGTTCAGGGATTTTATCTTTCTTATACTTTTTTTACCCTCTAAACCTCCCAAGTCATGATTCTTATATACTGTATTCAAAACACCTAAATAGGTCTATGATCTCATCATGTGAGATTTTCCTTCCATCAGGTTAAATGATCACTCGTCCATGCCTGCCCACCCTGTGTTGTTCTTGTTCGTGTTCTTCTATCAGTTAACCCTTGGTTGGGGGGGGAGGGGAGAGTCTCTAACCTCCTTGGAGCCAGCTTTGCTTTCTCTTGACATTGGGTGAATAGTAATGGAGCCCATGGGCTGTTCATTAATTACATCTCTTTTCCTGCCAGAAAAAGCCATCCTTTTGTTTCAGCAATACATTTTTAAAGCACATTGTATATTGCCAATAAATGTTAATTGAGGTATACCATGAGCATACAAATGAGCTGTACCATTGGTATACTATGAAAGTCAGTTTGTATTATCTGAACACAAACCAACAGTGGCATCCAGGTATGTTGAGTGGCAAATGGAAGTCAGTCTATTATTTAAAATATGCTACAAATCAATGACTTCAAACTTAAATAGTAACAGAGAAAACCACACATTAATATTATCTATGTCATGTTGCATTTTTATTTACCTTGTTAAACATTATTATCTAGTTTAGCTATGCTGACAGAGTTTTGCTGGCTGGGGCAACAGAAGAGTTGGACACTTGCTATAGATAATTCAAATGCGGATATCTGATCATTGATTCTATTTAACAGGGGTTCTCACCTCTGACCTTTCAAAAGAAACAATAGCATCCAGGCATCCCCTAAAAGAAACCAAAGAATCAAGTTGTTTCCCTTAGAAATGTCTTAGGAATAGCCATATCAGAAGAAGCATAGAGTTTGTGAAGGGGAGTGATGCATAATCAGCTTGGAAGTATAAGCTAGAGTGAGATTGAGAAGGACTTTAAAGGCCAGTCATACACATTTGTATTTTATCCTAGCAGCGATGGAGAACCAGTGATGCTTCTTCAGAGGGGGAGTGACATAGTCAAAGGAATATCAGTTTAGAAACTGTTTGGAGGACAGATGGGCAAGAGGAAAGATCTAATACTAGTTAGATACAATTAGGAAGCTAGCGCACGTTTCCAGGTAAGAGGTAAGGAGGACTTGGACAAGGGTAGTGGCTTTGTCCATAGAGAATGGGGGACCTATGTGAGTTATGTTGTATGCTACCATGGAGTGAGGCTTTTTTCTGCCATATAGATCAGACCATTGTAAGGTGTGTTACTTATCTATAGAATTAGTGCCTTTCTGTTTTGATCTCAGTTCTCTTGTTTACATGGGAAAGTCAGAATCTCCTCAACACAACTTCTGTTGCAGATTCAGTTGCTTGATATCATCAAGACTAGACAACCAGTTATTTCTTTAGTCCTTTATACTTTTTCAATCCATTGCACGGTATACAGAACAGAGGTGTGCAATAGCCAGTGATGCTTGAACCAGATGAAAATGTAACTATGAAATATTTAACAATAGAAATAAAATACAATAGAACAGAAATACCATTAATATGTAGTTTTCTAAATCGTCAAACCAGCAGAGATACTTACATGGCACCCCTCTCCTCCCCCATCATTCTTATTTGAGTTTAATACCACTGATATGAGAAAGCTTAAATTTCCGGTACAGGGTAACTATTGTTTCTATAGTACGGTTGTAGACTATATTTCATTTTCAACTGCTCCAATATTGAGAGAATTCAGGAGATCCCTGCTACCTGTTTCCTGATAGCCTCTTCTTGTCAGAGGAGCATTAATAGAGAAAAAGAAGGTTAAGAAAGTTTCTGGACTAGGTCAGGCCCAGTACACTTACCCTTTACCAATAGGATCATAGGATAATAGATTTCAAATTGGAAGGGGAACAAGAAGATCTCTAGTTCAATCCATTGAGTGACTGACCCAAGAAGACACACAGGTAATAAACATCAGAGAGAAGAGTGTTTCTCATTTGATAGGACTTAGGGCTTTGTCACAAGTGAATGAAACTTAAAAGATTATTTGGATTGACAGTGGTGGTGATAGCAGTGGTGACAGTGGTGGTGGTGGTGGTGGTGGTGGTGGTGATGATGATGGAAGGACTACTAATTGAATTCAAGTGTCTTCTCTCTCAGAAAGAGGTCCAGCCCCCTACCCATTTAAATAGTTCTCAGAACATTACCTTCGCTCTTCCTGACCCAAGTTACTGACTTCATTTCCCACTGATGTGTGTCTTCTTAGATCAACAAAACTTTGCTGTCCTGGAGGCACCCAAAACTGTGACATCCCTCGAAATGAAAGGTAGACAACTGTATCTAGGATCTGGGTGAATTTGAAACAGCCCACATCCCATTAGGTTGTTTTACAAACAAAAATGAAACAGGAAATAATAATGCCTGACCCTTGAATTGGTACTCCAGTGAAAATCCTGGCACAGTTTTTTCTAGAGTTCATAAACCCACTCCAGCTGTTTTCACAGTTTTTGAAATGGAGAGAAGCTAACCCCAGAGTAGAATTAAAACCTTGGATCCCATCAACGATGATTCCACAGGACAAGGTTCTCTGTTATAGATGTACTCTCAGCCATAGCCTATACTTTGCTAAAAATCTAAATAATCTGCCTGGCACATTGTTGAGCAGAGGGATGAGCACCACCATACATCATCAAAAGCCCACTCTTTTTAAAGGATCACCACAAAGAGTAAAACCAGTTTCACCCTGGTGATTTATCAGAGGAGAGGTATTAGGGTAACACTACATTAGGAGAGAGCTAATAGAAGGAATAGAAGAACGGTTGCAAAGATATTCTGAGCTGAGAGAGGAACTGAATAGTGGATGCGTACTGCCACCTTTTGTCTAATTTGAGCAATGACACATTTTGGGCTCCTTCAGAAAAGTTTTGGCTCCTCGAGTGTTGTGCTATTTCAAAATAGAATGCCAAAATGTTGCTGGGAAGTCATGTCCTGGTGCCTTTGGGTGGCATGCCACTCTGGGAGAAATCTCCTTATATTTTCTCATGTTCTGCCCATTTAGTAGTCTCTATGCAAGGGTGAATGTGAACAAAACTTCATTGGCTGGGGTTGGTCCTCCCATCACATATATGAAGCCAAGATTCTAGCTAGAAAGTCTGAAAAGTACTACACTTTTTAAAACTCTGATGCACTTACTGCTGGCTGGGTTGGCACAAAGAGTAAATAGAACAATCTGGTAGATCTAACACAGTCCCTATAGTCTTATAGCCCTGAACTTAACCCAAGCTAATGACATTTGTGGGGAGATTTATGCTATTTGGTTACATTAGCAAGGAGTTTTCCAGGGGAATAAATTAAACATACACATAGCACAGATAATGTGCAGGTAATAATGGGTGTCACCAGGGACTCCACATCTTGAAAACATCTGCAAACAGCTGCATTAACAGGAATTACCCTATGGCAGAATGGACAGATTGGAGAAATTGAAAAATTAAAGCAAAGGGTAGGGTCCTCATACTGTGGCTGGAACAAGGAGCCAAACTACAGGCTTCACATTCTCTAAGGAGGGAGATTACCCTTGAACAGCACAACAGGACAGAATGCTGGGCAAAGATGCCTGGGCAAAAAAAAAAAAAAAACATCAAAATAACCAACATTTGGAACACTGTTGTTTCATACATTCCTGGTAGTCACGAAGTTTCACACATCACTGCTTAAATGAGCCAGAAGTCCTCCCCATGAATCCTATCTACACAATCAAGGACGTTGACTGATCCTTTGAAGGACACTTTAAAGCTGACCTAATATATTAATAAACCTACAATGCTGTAAGAGTATTTTTTCAGTCAATCACTTAATCTAAAAGTATAAATTAGGTACCTTCTGTCTGCCCAGTAATGCATGCGTGCCGCATGCCATGGGATATGGAGAAATATTTTCTAACACATGGCACCCATGCTCAGGGTACTTAAGATCTGGTTAGGGAAGTAAGATACAATTCCCAATACAGAATAAATAAGTGCTGACCATAGGCATGTATGCCCAGCCTATACTCTATATCTTGCCTATAAGTCCTGATCAGAGACTCTATGACAATGACTTCCTGATTTTAGTCATTTAGGCAAAAATGGTCTGTTAACCAAATTTGTTAATGACATCTACCTGACACACTGGATGACAGAGTCAGGATATAAACAGATCTCAACACACTGGATTAAATTGAGAGCTTGCTCAGCAATCAGAGGACCTGGGTTCAAATCCTGCCTCTGACACAAACTCCATGCATCCTTGCACATTATGTAAACTCTCTTGGCTTCAGTTTCCTCATCTATAAAGTAATGGGATTGAAAAAAGACCTTAAGATCTTTTTAAACTCTGATAAAAACTTAATCTTACACTTAGATTTGAAAAATCAATGTCAGCATAAGATGGGGAAGATGTTGCTAGTAAGCTCTTAGTTGTTCTGTAAAAAACTTAGGGGTTTTAGTTAAATATAAGCTCAAAGAGAGAATGTGAGAGAGACAGAGAGAGAGACAGAGAGGGAAAAAGGAGAGAGAGAAGAAAGAGAAAGGGAGAGATAGATAAGCAAAAGAGGAAGAGAAGGAGACAGACAGAGACAGAGAGACAGAGAAGGAGACAGACAGAGACAGAGAGACAGAGAAGGAGACAGACAGAGACAGAGAGACAGAGAAGGAGACAGACAGAGACAGAGAGACAGAGAAGGAGACAGACAGAGACAGAGAGACAGAGAAGGAGACAGACAGAGACAGACAGACAGAGAAGGAGACAGACAGAGACAGAGAGACAGAGAAGGAGACAGACAGAGACAGAGAGACAGAGAAGGAGACAGACAGAGACAGACAGACAGAGAAGGAGACAGACAGAGACAGACAGACAGAGAAGGAGACAGACAGAGACAGACAGACAGAGAAGGAGACAGACAGAGACAGACAGACAGAGAAGGAGACAGACAGAGACAGACAGACAGAGAAGGAGACAGACAGAGACAGAGAGACAGAGAAGGAGACAGACAGAGACAGAGAGACAGAGAAGGAGACAGACAGAGACAGACAGACAGAGACAGACAGACAGAGACAGAGAGACAGAGAAGGAGACAGAGAGACAGAGAAGGAGACAGAGAGACAGAGAAGGAGACAGAGAGACAGAGAAGGAGACAGACAGACAGAGAAGGAGACAGACAGACAGAGAAGGAGACAGACAGACAGAGAAGGAGACAGACAGAGACAGACAGACAGAGAAGGAGACAGACAGACAGAGAAAGAGACAGACAGGGACAGAGAGACAGACAAAGAGACAGAGAGACAGAGAAAGAGACAGAGAGACAGAGACAGAGAGACAAAGAGAGACAGACAGAGACAGAGAGACAGACAGAGACAGAGAGACAGACAGAGACAGAGAGACAGAGAAAGAGACAGACAGAGAGAAAGACAGCGAGACAACAGAGAGAGACAGAGAGAGAGAAGGAGAGAAAAAGGAAGAGTGAGAGAGAAAATGAACAATGCGACCTGGCAAATGAAAAATAATAATGACAGTGCCTTCTTAGCTTAGTCTTTCTTCTCATTTAGACACATTTGGGAGAAAATATAGTAATAATAAAAATAACTAGGATTTATACGGCATTTTAATATTTGTAAAGTGATTTACAATTATTTTCTCATTTGATACCTTGAGCAACCCTGGGAGGTAGGTGCTATTATTATCTACATTTTATAAATGAAGAAACTGAGGCAAGCAGAGATTAAGTGACTTGCCCAGGGTCACACAGCCAGTAAGTGTCTGAGGCTGGATTTGAACTCAAGTCGTCTGACTCCAGATCTGCACACAGGACTATCATCTGTGCCTCAACTCTAGAATCAGGAGATCTTAGTTCAGATTCCTCCCCTGATACGCACTACCTGTGTGACTGTGAGCAATTCACTTAATCTCCTGAGGCCTCAGTTTCCTTATCTGCAATAGGTTTTGTTTAGGTGACTTTTGAGGCCCCTTGAAGTTATATTTCTATGATTTTATGATATACGTTGAAAATTCCGAAAAATATAGAGGGCAAGAAACAATACACACACACACACACACACACACACACACACTAATATGTATATGTATATCATATATATAATATATATGTATATTACATAATATACATATATATTATATATACATATATAATATACATATATACACACAAATATACCTACATACATGATGATTTAGACATATACATGACTCTGTGGGGCTTCTTTGACAGAGCTTCCTGAAGTCATGGGAATAGGATCCACATAAGAGAGTTAAGTAGGGTTTATAACGACACTCTAACCCTAAGTCACATGAGGCTTAAGGCAAGAACCTGAATCCTTCTAACAGGAGGAATACAAAGTTCAGATTGAATTTTAATGTGAGTAGGCTCTACCTTATTTTGGCCTTTGTCTGAGTATAGTGATACATAGTCCTGGAGTGACTGAAGAGTTGTTGGCTCATTCTTATCATGGAGAGACTTTCTAGCCATTGTATCCTTGCAGACAGTAGTGTGAATGGCAAGCCACCAACCTGAAGAACATTAGCCCTGAAACTGGTAGCAGATAGATAAGCAACCATGGGATTAGTAAAGGCAAATGCCCTAAGACAGAGTGCTGTCTAGCAGTGATCATTCAAGACAAGGAGGGAGCAGGGCAACAAATAAACCACATGGCAGACCATCCACCTGATAGAGAAGAAATGCCCCTTGAGACAAAGATGGAGAAGAACAGGAAAACAAGCACATTTTTATCACCAGTCGTTGAGACTATGCAACATTGGATGCTTAACATGCTCCTCTATTTATATACTCTGGTCATATACATATGTATTTGCATATGTGTACACACATACACACACACACACACACACACACATGCACATACACATTTCCAGGCTTGTATATATTTCTTTCCAGGGTCCTTCCCTAGGTATTCCCATTCTTCCTACTGATAAGCATTTCTTTGGGGGGAAATATGACCTAGTCTCAAAGGAAGAAATGTTCTATTGCAATTTTTCTTAATACGCTGTTTAATTAAATGCCTTTACTTTGAACTAATTGTATTGTCTGGCTGACTAGTAAAAGTAGGTTTTTTAATGTCATAGGTAGGGGTTCATGAACCTATTCATGTTATGAATGAATGCAGTCCCACAGAGTATCATGAACCTGGGATAGTTTTTCTAGGGTACCATAATGTGGGGAGAAGGAATAACCCTAGTTGATATATTTACTTCAGTCTCATTTACAAATGTGGTAATTCTTTACCCACACAACATTTAAATGTTCATCTACTTTCAATCAGCAAATATTTATTGAGTATTTCATGTGTGAGCCCTGTTTCAATTTCAGTTCAGTAAGGAAGAAAACAAAAACACCCAAAAGATATGATAACACATGATATATCTTGAGGAAGGTTAGTGTGGCATCAGCATGGAAAGAAATGGTGTAACTTTATAGAATTATGTATGAGAGATTAATGTAATTTCCAAAGTAATAATAATAAAAATAATAACCTTTATAGCATTTTTTAGGTTTTCAAAGTACTTTACAAATATCTCATTTTATCCTCACAACAACCCTAGGAGATAGGTACTTTTATTTTCCTCATTTTTCAGATGAAAAAACTGAAGCAAACACAAGTTGTAACTGGTCTAGAATCACATCTAACAAGTGTCTATGACTGGATTTGAACTCAGGTCTTTCTTAATCCAGGCCCAACACACTATCAAACATGCTATATGAGAAGACCTTAGATGCTGAAGGGAGTTACATGATGAAAAGGCAGTCAAGGCCTACAACTGAGAGTCAGAAACAGGACATCAAGAAAAATTCAAGGGGAGTCCAAACCACAGGGTCATGCTTTTTATGTTGGTGGATTTCATGGATCCCAATGGAATACAGACATCACTAGAGAGGAAGGAGAATTACATCAATCATCTATGAACTATTGTGAGTCCTTTTATGTAATTTGCATTTTATGTGGGATAGAACAAACATTGTCCTTTACTTGACACACGTCATTATTAGTCAGCAAAAACACAATGTTTAAAATAAAGTATAAGTATTTTATGAAATATGGTAAAAGTAGTAATCAAACATTTCTCTCATAAACGCTGGCCACATCTCCCATAAATATACATACCATCATTGAGAAGAGTGAGTACATCTAGGTGACATTCATGGAGAAACACACATTAAATGAACACAAATGGTCTATACACGTGAGTAAAGAGCTATACATGCTGGAAACACATGTGGCAAGCGTATAGTCTTGAGAAACAATTCATGTCTCTGATGACACGGGGCCACTGATGGCTTCTGGTACTATCATCCTGCTGGGCTTGTTCCTTCCTGGTATCTAGTGAGGTGTGTGGTTTCTACCAGGTGTATAGTCTTCATGGGGAATGAAGTCACCGCTAGGTGTTGTTCTACTAGGCAACAGGCTTCTCTCTGTTTACAGTTTCTGGGGTTCATCGTCTCTCTGCTAGTAACATCAGCTTCCCTCTGCTAAGGGTCAGAGGCTAAAAAGCCTGGCCATGGTAAAGATGGCCAGCCAGCACTTGAGTCTCAGTTATGAGCTCCTGCCCCAGCTTGGGGTTTAGCCAAGCATAGTGTTTCTAGTCTAAAAGAAACCAAAAAAGAAAAAATGTTTTTTTTAATGTCAATAATCTGGTGGAGCTAAGTCCTCATTTTTTGTCCCAGACAATGCTTTGATATAGGGCTTTAAATTTCCAATATAACTTTGGTCTCCTATTCGAATGAAAGGGAGGGGAAGAAAGCAATTTGCTTAAGTGGGACTATAGTATGGGAGTAAAGGGAGAGGAATTATCTATCCTTCACCTCAATCTTTTGATCAAACACTTGCTTTTATTATGCATATGTCACTAGCATCAGGGTTTTTAAGCACCTTACACTCATATTTTCTAGGTTTCATGCTCATATTTAGCAGGGTTGCTCCTCTCTATGTCTAAGGGATACTACATAGTGTTACTTTACTCATGCCCAAGATGAAGCAAGTGCCCAAAAGATTCCCTGAGAATCCCCAGGCATCTTTACTAGTGGAGACCCTTCTATCGCTTTCTGTACTCTCTCGCAATACTTAGAGGAAGCTCAACAAGTGTTGGTGACTGATAATTATAATAGCTAGATGCATATTTCTTTAAGTTAATAATTTTTAAGTTAATATTTCACAACATTTTATAGATGTTACCTCATTTGCTCCTCATAACAACCCAAAGAGGTAGGTACTGTTATTATCCTCATTTTATAGATAAGGAAACTGAGGCACAGGGAGTTTAAATGACTTGCCCAGGGTCACAAAGCTATTAAGTGTCTGTGGCGGGATTCAAAATCTGGTCTACCTGATGTTTTATCCACTGTTCCAACTAGCTGACTAGCAGATTCCATGGGGGAGAGAGAGAGTGAGAGAGAGAGAAAATAGGGCCCAATGGTTTCCATTTACAACACTGGAAACCATCTCTTTGTCCCTCCAACAAAGCGATTCCATGAGAAAAACAACCAAAGCAAAACCGAAGATACTGCAGCCTTCAAAGACATAAACAATTTCTCCAGTTCTTGAGCTGGGATATATTTATGTCTTCTCATGTGTTTTCTCAGCTCCTTAATTAAAATGAAAATTGAATGCACTTGTAAATGGAACAAAGTGGAAATGATTGATGAGTGGCCTTTGTGAGAATTGCCACTCTCTAAGGGCGTTCGCTTGGGTTGTCAGAGTGCCTTTCCAAAAGCTAAATTAAAAGAGCATTACAAAGGCCTGGTTGGAGCAGAGAATGCCTGCCATAGCCTGGAACCAGTAGTCTTAGGCAGCTTATCTTGGGTCAAAATTTTATAACTCTTTCAAGGATAAGCTGCTGCCAGACTGATAACAGGAAAAAAAGTTTAAAGCCACCATACATTGTTTTAAAAACATAACAGATGGAGTTTTATAACAGGGACCAAGAGAAGCTCCCCATCTTTCCAAAGGTCAAAGGCTTCCTTATGCTCAGTAGTAGTGGCTATCCCCGAGCCGCCCCATCCCCCCGCCCCGTGCCGCCTATAGATATTTGATAGCTGCCTGGTGCTGGCCATAGGTTCAGGCAAAACATAAATTCCAGTCCAAAGGATTGCTTTTATCCAATGTCCTCACCATGATTAAATGTTGGCAGCTGCACTGGAGTCCAGCGTTCATTTCTTATGCAGCAGCAGTGAGAGGTTGGCTGCCTGGTGACCACAGGGGCTTCATTTAAATGACAGAATACCACTTGGGGATGATATTAGAGATGATTAATGTGCACCTGGGCAGTCAGAGCAGAGGAGTCAGTGGTTTTGAGTTGGTGGCTTGGCCTCCATAGGGGACTTATGAATCATAGATTGAAGTAAGCTGTCAAATTGTCTGAAAGTGAGGAAAAACTCCCACCCTCCAGGATGTCTCACCAGTTAGAGGAAGAGTCAGGACTAGAACTGAGGCCTTCAATATTCCTTGCCTAGAGTAGAAGAGAAGAGACAAAAAATAGACCTGGGCATGCGAGCAGGGCATGATTATGGAGCAGCAGTGCAAACGGATGTTGATCAGAAGGCTTGATGGCATTCTACATTGACAAAGGCTGGAACTGGAGCTAACTTCACTAGGTTTGTCAACATCTGGTAAGTTCAGTATAGCCCACAACTATCCACCAGCACCCGTTACCTAGGTCCAACATTTATCTTTTCCCCATACATCCTACCTATACCACCTATGATAATAATTCTACCACAGTCCCATTCCCTCCCCACAAGATAATCAAAAGGTTACATGCAGGTTTAATGGGGTTACTCTCTCTTCCAGGTCAAAGTATTTTTAAGAGAAGAGACACTAGAATAAGATAATCATATGTGAATGGAAAGTAAGTACTATGGGATGAGTGTAAACCTAGGATATCAACAGCTTGGTAAGAAATAATAACTCACATTTCTACATTACTTTAAGGTTTTCCTCACAGTAACCCCTTGAAGCAGGTAACATAATTCTTCTTATCCCTGTATTTAAAATGAGGAAACTAAGGCTCTGGGAAGCAATTGCCTTTCCTGTGATCATGACAGCTAGAAAGTATCTGTGGCAGTATGCCAACATGAGACTGCTGACTTCAAGCCCAGAAGTCTATTCACAATTATTTTATGTTGCCTCTCTACAGAGAAATTTGATAGACCCTACAGAGAACAAGAAATATTTATTTATGATTAGTGGCATCCTCTTCAGTAGCTCTATAGTTGAAAAATAAATATAGATTAATATAAATATAGACACACATAACCACATGGATATGTTCATGTGGATATATGTATGTGTGTATACACATTTATGTTCATATATTCATGCATATATATATGTGTGTATATATGTATATATATACACACACACACACACACACACACACACATATGCTTAAATATATATGAGAGGTGGAAAAATTTAGCAGCCTTAGAAGGAGATAACTATTTTATGGACTTATGTTATATGGCCCCTAATAAATTGAAATTAGCCAAAGTGTGTTTATAGGACATATGAAGAAAGATTCATACCCAATAACTTACATTTTTAAAATGCAGCCATTGTGGTAGAGAAGTAACATCAGTAAGTGAGAAGTCAAGGGACTTGGGTTCCAGTCTTAGTTCTGTTGCTGTGAAATTTCAGGAAAGGCACTTAACCTCTTTGAGCCTGTTTCATCATCTATTGAAAACTGAGCAGTTTTATTTCGACACCCATATCCACTTCCATCCTTTTATGTCTCTCTGCATAACTTTGGCTTCTACTTTACTAAAAAGATCAGACCATCCAATGTGAACCCTTTCACTTCTTTTCCTCCATACCTCAAAAGCTACATAACTCTCTCTAGTCTCAGATGAGATGGTCCTCCTCTTTGCTGAAGCTAATCCCTCTAGCTGTATCCTTGATCCCATCTCCTCTGCGATCTTATTCCTTCAATTGTACTCTCTTATCTTTGCAATCTCTATTGGCTTCTTCTTCTTAGTTGATCAACATGCCAAAGTTTACCCTTCCCAAAGTTTACAAAAAATGATCCCACTATCTCCTCAAGCTGTCACACCTACTCTCTCCTCCCCTTCACAGCTAAATAAAGATTTTCTATGTTTCTGGATTCTGAGGTTCATCTCTTCTCCGCTGATAATATCAGCTTCTGTCTCTTAGGGTGCCATGGCTAGAAAGCCTCTTCATGTCACCTATACTAGGTGGTTCTGTCTCTGTTGATGCCATCTCCATTCCCTGAGTCACAGTTGAAGTTGTGGGAGTGAATGAAATTGACAAGGAAGAGAACATAAAGAGTTCAGGTGACCCAAAAAAAGGAAAATGATAAATTTTGGAGAGGTTGTGGGGAAACAAGCACATGATAGTCAATGGGTACAACCATTCTGGAAAGCGATTTGGAATTATACAGAAAAAGTTACTAAATAGTGCATACCCTTTGACACAGATATATAAGTTTTTTATAACCTGCCCCCACTCTACCTTCCCCATCTTCTTACACTTTATATCCCCTCCCATAGTCTCTTCAACCCAGGTATCCTGGCCACCTTGCTATTCCTTACACAAGACACTCCATCTCCTGACTCCAGGCATTTTCTCTGTCCCCTCCTCATCTCCACCTTCAGGCTTCCTTCAAGTCCCAGATAAAGTCCTATCTCCTGCAGGAAGCCTTTCCTTATCCCCCTTGATGCTAGTGCTTTCCTTCTATTATTTCCAAAATTATAGCATATACTTAGTACATACATATACATATACATATACATATACAACATAGTATTATTATTGTTCAGTTGCAACCAACTCTTCATGACCCCATTGGGGGTTTTCTTGGCAAAGATCCTGGAGTAGCTTGCCATTTTCTTCTCCAACTCATTCTATAGACAAGGCAACTGAGGCAAACAGGGTTAAGTCACACAGGATCATGGAACTAGTAAGTGTCTGAGATCAGATTTGAACTCAAATCCTCCTGTAGGGTCAACTCTCTAGCCAATGTCCCACCTAGCTGGCCTTATAAATATAAAGCACTATGCAAAATTCATCATGCATAGTTGTTTGCATATTGCCTCCCCCATCAGACAATGAGCCTTTTGAGATGAGGGACTGTATTCTGATTCTATGTATCTCTAGTATTTAGTAAATGCCTTACACATAGTAGTCTTTTAATAAGTGTTTTATTGACTGACTACCAGGCCTACACCCAAAAGAAATCAAAGAAAGAGGAAAAGGTCCTTTACAAACAAAAATAGTTATAGCATTTCTTTTTTGTGGAAGCAAAAAACTAGACACTAAGTGGAAATAATTGAGAAATCACTGAATAGTTGTGGTATATGAGTGTGATGGAGTATTATTGTGCTAGAAAAAAATGAGGCAAGAGATGCTTTTGGAAAGATGTTCAAAGATTTATATGAAGTGATACAGAGTAAAATAAACAGAAACTAAAAACAATTTATACTATAATATCAATTATTATAAAAATGAGTAATTTTGAGGACTGTTATAAATTGATGAAGAATGAAATTAGCAGAACCAGGAGAACCATTTATTAATGACAACCCTATAAAAACAAACTTTGAAAGGTTTAAAAACTCTGATCAATACAATGACCATTCATGATTCTAGAGGACTGTTGAAACACAATATTCACTACAGAAATGATGGTTTTAAGGTACAGAATGAGACACATATTTTGTATGCAGCCATTGAATGGATATATCGTGATTAAATATCTATATTTGTTATAAGGAATTTGTTTTTCTTTTTTTAGTTAGGTGGGAGGAAGAGAAAATAGATTTCTGTTAATTTTTTAATTGAGAGATGAGGGATGCTACAGATGTGAAATGTTGCATGCACCTTCAGATGAGATTATTGTTTTATTGGTTTACTGAAAAGTTTTATGTTACAAGAGAGTTCCATTAAGTAGGAGAAATCTGTAAATGTTTGTAATAGAAAAATAAAATCTATTATTAAGCAAACAAAAAGAGACAAGATCAGAGAATTCAAGACTAACCTTCAGTGAGCACCCACATTTGGGGGACAGGAAGAGGTCTGGTATGCAGTACATATATTTTTCAAGCATCTCTTTTAAACTAGAATCATAGCCTCAAAGTTCACACTTATCGAAAAGATATCTAGATCTTTCCCCATTCTGCTGGTCACTGTCACCAGCAGTCTATGTTGGTCCCCCTCATGTGCCAAGATTGATGCTCCATAAAGCAAGTAAAGCATGGATGGGCCATTCCCTCAAAGATAAGAATAGTAGTGATATTAACAACAATAATAATGATGACTTACATTTACAAAGAACTATATGGTTACAAAAATCTCTTTGAACCTCATAGCAACCCTATGAGGAAGGCAGTATCAGTGTTAGCTCCATTTTACAGATGAGGAACTTGAGGCTTTAAGAGAGAGAAAGTAACTCAAAGCAGATCAACTAAAAAGCATCATCTATCAAGAAACATTTATTAAGTGCCTACTATGTGCTGGGCACTATGCTGGTTGTTATAGATAAAAAGACAAAGGTGTCAGAGATACAAAAACAAAGATGAAAAAGTTCCTGACTCCAAGGAGTTTTCATTGCATGAGATGAAAATTAAATCCAGGTGTTTTGATTCCAAGTTAAACAAAGAAGAGGTAAAAATTTCACCATCAGAGATGTTAAGACTCAATACTAAAAACCAATGAAAAATATTCAAGAGAACAATTGATTAATTTTAATAGATTTTATTATTCATTTATGTAATTAATTTAATTAACATTTATTATATATGCTAAATATTACATATGTACCACATATGTGTGCTATATGTTATATATGCTACTATTATATGCTGCAAAAACTATTAAATAAATTAGAAGCCATGGTCCTTTCCCTGAAGAAACTCACTCTCTATTCGGGGAAGACAGAATAAATGGTTTTGTGATATACAAAAAATTATACATAATAAAAACAATGTACAGTCATGTCCAACTCTTTGTGACTCCATTTGGGTTTTCTTGGCAAAGATACTGGAGTGGTTTACCATTTCCTTCTCCAGCTCATTTTATAGATGAGGAAATGACACAAACAGGGTTAAATGACTTGCCCAGGGTCACATAACTAGTAAGTATCTGAGGCCAGATTTGAACTCAGGAAGATGAGTCTTCCTGACTGCGGGCCTGACACTCTAACTACTGTACCACCAAACTGCCCCAAGTATGATAAACACTTCATTAATGTTACCTCTTTTCATGATTACATTATTCGTTGATTATCAGATACAATTTTTTCAATCATTTTTATTTTTTGAGGCAGGGTTTGTTATACTTTTTAACCTACCTATTGACTACTAAAAGCATTAGTAAATACTTTTTATGTGCCAGGTATGGCACTAAGTACCAGAAATACAAAGAATGGCCAAAAAAAATTCCCTACTTTCCAGAAACTCTTAATCTAATGGGCAAAATGGCATAAAACTACATACAAACAAGTTATATATAGAGTAAATTGAAGATACTCAACAAAGAGAAGGCACTCATATTGAGGAGAATTAAGAAAGGCTTCCTGTAGAAGGGGGGATTTTAGCAGGGACTTGAAGGAAGTCAGGCAAAACAGGAGACAGAGATGAAGAGGAAAAGAATTCCAGACATGGGGGACAGTCGATGAAAATACCTAAAGTCAGGAGATGGAGAGTCTTGTGTGAAAAAGAGCAAGAAGACCATTGTCACTGACTCACAGAGTACATGGGGGAGACTAAGTAGCTTCCTGTGCCTCCCCAACCATCCATCCACTCAAAGAACCTTTCCTCACATTTCACTGGAAAACAAATTGAGGCCATTTGCCAAGAATTCCCTCTTTTTCCCTCCACTTCATCTCACATCACCCAGATGCCTTTTGCCATTATGTCTTCCCTCACCTCTATTTCACATGAAGAAGTATACCTTCTCTTTGCCAAGGCAAATCCCAATATGTGCACAAATGATCTCATTCTATTCCATTTTCTCTAGCACATTGTCCCCTCAATCATCTTCACTGTCTCCCTTAATCTTCAGTCTCTCCACCAGCAGGATGCTTTCCTACTGCCTACAAATATGTACATGTCTCCCCATCCTCAAAAACTTCTCAATTGATTCATCTATCCCTGCTAGCTATCATCCTGCATGATTCCTCCCCGGCCCGTTTTTATTGCTAAACTTGAGAAGGTTATCTACAGTCAATGCCTTGGCTTCCGTTCCTCTCACTCTCCTTAACTTTCTATGGTCTGGCTTCCTAACTCATCATTCAACTGACCCTGTTCTCTCCAAAGCTACCAATGATCTCTTAATATCCAAATTTAATGGGTTTTTTTCTCAGTCTTCATCCTTTTAACCTCTTTGAAACCTTTGACAGTGTTGATCATCCTCTTCTTGATACTCTCTTCTTTCTAAGCTTTTGGTGACATTATTCTATCCTGGGTCTCCTCCTATCTTTATGACAGCTCGGTCTCTCTCTCTCTCTCTCTCTCTCTCTCTCTCTCTCTCTCTCTCTCTCTCTCTCTCTCTCTCATATACACATACACACACACAGTGGGTTTTCCCCAGCGTTCCATGCTATGCCCTATTTTCTTCTCCCTCTATACTATGTCACTTGGTGATCTCATCAGTTCTCACAGATTCAATTATCAACTATGTTCATGGTTGTCAGACCTACTTACCCAGCACTAACATCTCTTCCAACCTCCAGTCTTGAATCTCCAACTACCTATTGGACATTCAAAACTCAAAATGACCAAAACTAAAGTCATTATCTTTCTCCCCAAACCCTTCCTCCTTGTGAACTACAGTATTAATATCAAGGGTAGCACCATCCTCCCAGACAACCAAGTTCAAAACCTACATGTCATCCTTGACTACGCTTCTCTTTCACTTCTCATATCCATATGTCTGTTGACAAATATTGTTGATTTTAAATTAGGAACATCTCTCATATATGTCCCTTTCATTTCCCTGATAGGGCCACCACCCTGGTACAGGCCCTTATCATCTTGCCCTTAGACTACTACAATAGCCTTCTAATTAGTCCCCCAGCCTCAAGTTTCCCCCCACTCTAGTCCATACTACATTCAGCTGTCAAATTAATCTTAAAATGCAAGTCTGAACACAACCCACCCCACCCCACTCAATAACTCCAGTGGCTACCTCTCACCTCCAGGATCAAATATAAAATCCTCTCTTTGGTGTTCAAAACCCTTTATTACTCCCTACCACCAACCCCCAAGACCTTTCCAGTCTTCTTACACCTTACCCCCATGTAATCTGTAATCCAGTGAGTGACACTAGCCTCCTTGCTATGCCTCTAACAACATACTCTATCTCCAAACTCCAGGTATTTTGTTGTCTCCCCCATTAAACTAGGAGCTCCTTGAGAGCCAGCCCTTTCTTTGTAACCTCTGCACATAGTAGGCACTTAATAAACAGCTGTTGACTGTCTGATTATTGGCAGATGTACCTTGCTGGGAGCACAACCATCTTCTACACAATCTAGCTTCTGCACCTCACATCCCCCTCACTAGCAAAGTTTTTGTTTTTAAGCCTACTTTGAGGGCATCTCGGCTTAGTGGACAGAGTCAGACTCAGAACTAGGAAGTCTAACCTCTGACATATACTAGCTGGGTGAACCTACACAAGTCATTTCACCCATCAGTGCTCTAGGCAACTCCCTAACACTGTGAGTTATAGAGAATATGGTAACCTGTACTGGTAGAAGCAGTTGCCTCACCCTGGAAGTCCTTATTCCATTGAAAACATGGGTCTCTCTTCTATCCTTATACCCTTGAAAGACTCAGGTGAAAAGCTATGAAGGCCATTTTTCCTTTACCATCTAAACATACCCAATGACTTGGAACAGAATTCTCTATGTAGAAGAGATATTCAAAGTGTGGTGGGTGAATAGATGAGTAGAATTTTATGGTCCTTTCCAGGCTTAGGTGTTATGATTCTGAATATAATGCCCCTTTTCCAGGAAATGCCTCAAAGGTACCTGGAGTGATCATCAAATTCCAAAATAAAATGCCTTATAAACTGATAAGGATAACAGAAAAATCTCCAAATGATCTTTATTTTTCCCCAAAAAAATTAGTCGAGTAAGTGGAAAAAAAAAAGAGGCCTCTTCTACAGGCTAGAGAGCAACAAGCAAACATGTATACACTGACAATTGTACATTCTTAACAAGTTTCGGTTTCTTCCACAGATGAATCAGAGAATGCCTTTGCAGACGGACTTGCATTTTTTTTTTTCTGAAGGTCAAATTGAATGACAAGGATTAGCTGGCAATCAGAGAAAAGACCTCTGGGTATCTGTTTTCTATTACTCTAATTACAGAGGGTGATGATCGTGCATTTGCTGTTATTGTTTCTGCAGCTTTGAGATTTCTGGCCAAAATATTCCAGCTTACTTGATGGTATGGTGATTTTGAAGACCAACCCAAATGATCAAAGATAAAAAAGAAATGCTGAACAAGGAAATCATATTATGGACTTCACTAGGAGTGGGACACTGCTCTGCTTTCATTCCTGAGGGCTATGAATGTGGCCACAACCTTGACAATCTCCATTGTTTTCCTAATTGACTGACTTGTCCCTTTTCTTCTTTTTTTCTTTTCCTTTTGTAGTGAATTAGTTATTTTAGTTAAACAAGTTACATTGGATGGAAATAAGACCATTCAAATTATTTGACTGCATTAGGCTCATTTTTTTGAGTGGGTGGAGGGTAAATACTGTAGAAAGAACACCCAAATTAAATTATCTTATTGTGGAGTGACAGGTCATTTAACACCCTCTTAACCAGAGGGAGACTTAGCAATATTACAGCTTAGGGGGTTGCCTTTGGCCAAGAAATCTATACACATATGGTGCACAATTGGGCTCATTGGGTTGGCGTCTCCCAAGACCTTTTTTGAAAAGACCCAGTGGAAAAACAATTAAACACAAAGCTGCTTCAGTGGATGACTCTATTAGCTCTGAAACAAACAGCTCTCTGTTGGAGTAGAAAAGGTCACAGTAGAGGATTTAAGTCAGACATGAAAATAGGCATTGCCCTTGGTTTAAAAGAATCATAGAATCAGAATCCCAGAAGCTCAGACTGGAAAAGAACTTCCAAGGTCATCTAGTCCAACCCATCCATTCCTGACCCCAAATCCAATACTCTGTACAACATACCTGATAGATGGTTATCTGTTTTAGCCTTTCCTTAAAGACTTTCAGTGACAGGGAGCATTACCTTACAAGGCCCTCTTTTTGATAACTCAATTAGTAAGTTTCACTTTATACCACCCCTAAATTTTGATGTTTGTAACTACTATCCATTGTTTCCCATTCTGCTTTGTGAGGCTAAGCGAAGTAAGTCAAATTTCTTCATTTCTCCCCAGGCTGCATTCCAGACTTCTCTACCATGCCCCAGAAACCACTCAATCCTGGAAGATCACTTCAGCCTTAGAATTCCCATACTGGAAGTACCTTCTGCCTCTGTGACACCTCCCTCTGATTGGACGATTCTTCCCATAACCTTCATTTCTTCATTTCTCATGAGATTGCATTTCATCATGTCCATCTAACTTCCTCCCTCCACCATTTCAGTGTCCTTTTATGTATTTCTTTGCCTTATTAGAATGTAAGCTCCCTAAGGATAAGGACTATTTTTCTTTCTGCTTGAATGGCACATAACAAGCACTTCGATGATCGTGGACTGACTAATTTCTCTTCCAGGTGATAACCCTCCAGATACCTGACATGTCCTCCCTGAGTCCTCTTTTATCCATGGTAATAAATATCTCCAGTAGGTTTAACATAACCTTATATGAAATGAACTTGAGGCTATCCAAGGGTATGTACTTGTGTGTGTGTGTGTGTGTATGTGTGTGTGTATGTGTGTATGTCC
The DNA here is from genome assembly GCF_011100635.1 of Trichosurus vulpecula. Taxonomy (NCBI): domain Eukaryota; kingdom Metazoa; phylum Chordata; class Mammalia; order Diprotodontia; family Phalangeridae; genus Trichosurus; species Trichosurus vulpecula. Next base: position 124,012,063 of record NC_050576.1, read on the forward strand.
ACATACACACTGGCAGAAATATATACTAACTATGGAGAAACAAATCAGTTGTTCCATTAGTGATGTTTTCTGACAAATCTAGTTGGTTTCACAGAACATGTTATCTGTAGCAGAAGAGAGTGAGCTTCCTGTAGGCAAACTTGGGAACAATGATAAGAAAAAAATATCTGAGGGTCATTATACTGCACAAGAAGAACATAAAGTAAGAATTGTATTAAAGAAGTGACTATATTATTGGGATGTGTTAAGTATACAATAGCATGTACCCTATATCAGAAGAGTATCATGTTCAGTTTAGGAAAAATATTGAGACACATGGGGAAATATGAAGAAGATTCAGAAGACTGTAAAGAAAGGTTCAGGAAAATAAGAACAATGAGGATAAGTTATATGAAATGGAGGTTATTTATCCTGATGATGACTAGAACAAAGGACTCAGATATATGTTAGTGTTAGGATGGGGAAGAAACGACCAGTTTATCCCTGTTGCTACTGAGATCAGAACATGGGTTCAAATCTCATTTCACAAACAGAGAAACTGAGTTTCAAAGAAAGTTAAATGGCCTTCTCTTCTCTCCTAGAGCTTCCCAAGACACTCACTCATCCCCCATCCTCTTAGCAGAGGACTTTGCTTTCACTGAAAAAAATTAAGGCCATCTGCTGAGAGCATCTTCTCCCCTTCTCCTCATCTCACATCTGTCTGACACCATCTACTACTAACTCCTTCACTTCAGTCCTTGATAAAGTGATAATCCTCTTTGATAAGGCCAACCTGTCTACATACATCCTTGTATCAGTAAGGCAAGATTCATGACCTCAACGATGACCATGAATTTCCCCATATAGTTTGGAATTGCAAAGTATAAGAGATTCTCTAAGTAGAAGGCAGAGGAAGCATAGTATTTATTTAGACACCAGAGGATCAAATCCCAAAACCAATAACTTCAATCCAACATAGCAACAGTTGTATTCCAAAACCAGTAAGTCCACCTGCACCAAGTAAACTCCACCACACACCCCCCCCCATCTTCCCATATACACTCACTAATTGCAGCTGCATGCTTGCCTGTGTTCTCTCCCCTCTCAGTTCTCAAGTTTCCAGTCTCCACTCTCTGCTTTGCACTCTCTCTGCAGCTCTGCCTTCTCAGAGTTTTTACTTCTTCTCCTTAGGCTGAATTCTGACCTTAATGGCTACCTTCCGAGTATATATACTCTTCTTAGGGCCTGAGGGCTTCACATCCAATCAGCAAAAGGGTGTCGGCCTGAGGCTTAGCACTTAGTAAGTAAAGAGTGTAGGCCTGCCTCTAGCACTTAGTAAGTAAAGAGTGTAGACCTCCCTTAATTAGCCCCACCTGAAGCCTATTGAATGGGTGGGAAAGATCTTTAATCACTGATTGGCATCACAATCCTTGATCCTATTCACTACTGTGTTCTCCAGCTGATTGCCCTACCATTATCCCTACTCATTCTCTAACTGTAAATCTCTCTCCCTATCTATTGGCTCTTTCTCTGTTGCCTACAAGCCATTTATGTCTCCAATCCTCAAAAATACTCATTTCATCCTGCCATCATTCCTAGCTATTATCCTATACTTCTCCTTGCTTTCTCTACTAAACTCCTCGAAGAAGTTATCTATGTGCTGTGCCTCCTCTTACTTTCTTCTTACTCTCCTCTAAGCCCATGGTAATCTGGTTTCTCACTTTATCCATCATTCAATTGAAATATCTCTCTCCAAAGTCATCAATTATCTCTTAATTGCCAAAACTAACTGCTTTTTTTCTTTCTCAAACTTCATCCTTCTTGACCACTCCAAAGCATTTGGCATTATTAATCCCTCTCTACTGGATACTCACTCTTGTTTAGGTTTTCTGAACACTGTTATTTCATCATTCTTCTCCTACCTAGCTAACCGCTCATCAGTCTCCTTTGCTGGATCTTCATCCTTATCACATTCCCAGCTGTGTGTGTCACTCAGATCTCTATTCTTGGCCTTTTCTCTTTTCTTTTTATGCTATCTGCCTTAGCAATTCCATCACTTCTAATTGGTCTCCCTGACTCAAGACTCTCCCCATTTCAATCCATCTTCCAGTCAGACATGAAGTCAAGAAAAACATCTATTAAGCACCTACTATGTGTTAGTATGTTCCAACAATTCACTTAATTGTCAGAAACATAGTTACCAGAGGTAGAAAAAATACAGAAGACAAAAGAATCAAATCTAGTTTATAAATTGCCCCCCCACCATACCTTTGCTGAGCATTCATTCCCTTCTTCAATTCTAGGTAAAGTAGGATGTGGTACTCCAGGTCTCCTGGCTCCTAATAGGTATTTATTCATTTAATAAACATTTATTAAGCAAGCAAAACAATAACATTGTTATTATTAATATAATGTATCTAATTAATCTAATTATTATAATCAATATATAATATAAATATTATTACTGATGTAACATTGCTATAATGCTTTAGAGTTTGCAAAGTACTTCACAAATGTTATCTCATTTCATACTCACGCCCCAGGAGGTAAGTGCTATTATGATACCCATTTTACAGATGAGGAAGCAGCATCAGACAGAGGTTAAGGGACTTACACAATACCACACAGAGAGTTAGTGGCTGAAACCAGATTTGAAATCCTCTTCCTGACTCCAGATCTAGCTCTCTCCATATAGTGCTATGTACCTACAAATGAAATGAAAGAGCCATTGCATTCAAGGAAATGACATTCTTTTGTCATGTATCAATTACTCTGTACATGGGGGCAACCGAATGGTTCAGTGGATAGAGTGATGGGCCTGGAGTTAGCAAGCCTCCTCTTCTTGAGTTCAAATCTGACCTCATACATATAACTAGCTGCGTGACCTTGGACAAGTCTCTTAACCCTGTTTGCCTCAGTTTCCTCATCTGTAAAATGAGTTGGAGAAGGAAATGGCAAACCACTCCAGTATCTTTGCCAAGAAAACCCCAAATGAGGTCACAAAGAGTGATACGTGACTGGGAAACAACTGAATGACAATTCTTTGTACATATCTGTCTGTGTCCAGTTATTTATACATTGTGTCCCCAATTACAGCATCAGCTCCTTGACAGCAGAGATTACTTTTGCCTTCCTTTGAATCTCTAGCACTTAGCACAGTGTTTGGGACATAAAAAATGCTTAATAGATGTTGACTGATTGATCGATTGACTGATTGACTGAGATCTTTGAGGCAGGGGCTATTTTGTTTTCATTTTTGTATCCCCAGAACTTGGGACTGTTCCTGACACATTGCAGGTGGTTAATAAATGCTTGAGTTCAGTCAAATCCTAGAAGCAGTGGCAGAAACAGTGTCTTCCTTATCTCTTGTGACCTTTGGTTATTCCCTCCCTCGCTCATTTCTGGCATCATGGCCTCCAGTAGCTGCCTCAGAAGGGACTAATTAAGGTGTTCTGTGGCATGAAAGTGCCCAAATGGTCAATGCCAGTATAGATGAAGAAGCATGAGAAGTATATGTGACTCTGTCTGAGTAAAGACAAGAACACCATGGTGGGGAAAGGCAAGGAGATCATTGTGAGCAATGTAGGGCAGACTGTGGATGACCCATATGGCACTTTTGTCAAAATGGTACCACAAAGATTAACTCTGTGACCAATTTCCTCAAATGTAAAGTGGGAGCAGAGTGGGAGATAGAATATTTGACCCCTGAGGTCCCATCTGTCTCTGGATCTGAGAGCTATTATCTATGATCCTGGTGTTCATTTTATGGGCCCATGGCATATAATCCTCATAAGCAAAATTATTTATGCAAGTTTACACCAAGGATGCTACCAGGGGGTCCCCTAGAATTGTCAGAAGTCTCTGACCTGCTAATGAGAGCAAACTGCCTTGTCCCTTTCTTCCAGACCAGAAAAAATGGGGAGGAGGGTGGTTCAAGAAAGGGAAGGGCAATCCCTTCACTATTTGCCAAACCTCAAAACTTGCTCCAGGAGTTATGGCCTTTACAAATGCTTTCGATGTCCTATGTCCTCTTGGATTAAAGCAGACCAAGCCCCCTCAGGGACTGGGGAGGGGTGGGGGAGTAGGAGGCAAATAGACTGTATTTCCTTTTAATAATAGCCACTCCTATTCCCCTTGTTCCCACCTACTCACTCAGGCCCACCCCCCTGTTCTGCCACCAAATTCTAACCTTTCCTGATAGGGGCTTTGTACTTGTTTGAGTTCTGTGTGTAAATGGAATACTGTAGAGATGGCCCCTCCAGCACACAGGCTGGCTCCCCTCCCACTACCCTTTAGCCACTAATATGGATGCAGTGCCAGTAGAACGATGGTTCAATTTTTAAAAAGAAAGGGAATAAAATGTTCATTGAATTGAAGGCAGGGACTGTGCCATTTTTCATCTTTGTATTCCCAGTACTTTGCATGGCATCTTATGCACAGTAGGCATTTAATAAACATGTATTAAATTAAACTGAATCAAATCAAGCATCTGGAAATGGAACACACTGCTTAGTGTAACAACCTATTTTGTTTTTGGACAGTCTAGATATTTAGAAAGTCATTCTATATTTTGAGCTGAAACCTCCTTGTTTGTCACTTCCAAGCTAGTACCAGTCAATCAGCTAGCATTTGTTACACAACTACTATGCACCAGGAGAAAGACATGATTCCCTGGGCTAGCCCTCTACATATTTGAAGACCATGATGATGCCTCTCCCTAGGTTTTATCTTCTCCAGGCTAAAAATCTCCACTTCCTTCAGCTATTTTTCAAATGGAAAAGTTTCTACACCCCTCACTTTCCTGATCACCCTCCACTAGCCACTCCAGTTTATCATAATATCTCTTGACATATGGCCCCTGGAACTGACCACATTTACCCAGACTCAGCCACCCCTCCATCCTACTGGGTTTTGTTGGCTTTTCATGCCCGGGTTAAGGAGAGGAAAAAAGTGGTGTCTCACACACCAAAAGCTGGTGATTTCTAAACAGGAGGTGAATCAACAAGTGGACAAAATGTTAAGAAGTGTTAACAAAATCCTTGAAATTAGCCTGCAAGTAGAAAATGATGTGAATATTTGATCTACTGTCATAGTAGCAAATGGAATACAGCAGCTGTGACATGGTATGGGATAGGACTTAATGGGTCATTCTGAAATGCCTGGGAATGGTTAGCCACGAGGCTGCTACATGCAGTTTTTAATTGATTGATTTGAGTTTGTGGTCAGAAAATGACTGTGGGCTACAGCTTATCTATAATTATCAGTAATCAGAACCAGACTTCTCTCCTCCTAATAGGCCAGGGCTTCTCTAGCATGGTCGACTCATGTGCTTTGGGGGATTTTTGCTGCCAGTACCTAATAGCTTCCAATGGAATAACATGATACCAAGTGACCATGAGAAAAACACTAGAGGAAATTAATGTGAGGGTATCTGTGAGGGTATCTGAGGGTACTCGGACCTTTCCTCATTTATTACCTTAATTATTTGGCTATTTTGTGATCAAGACAACTTCAGACTAATATTGAGCCTCTTGCTTTGTCCCCACTTGACTGGTTTATTATAGATAAAGTCAAGTCAAAGGTTGAAACAAGTATGAAACTCCATTTATGCTTGAATTATTTGGGTAACCACAGTAACTCAATTACAGCAAGAGTTCTTAGCTTTTTTGTGTCATGGATTCCTTTGGCTGTCTGGTAAAACCTGTGGACCTCTTCTTAGAACTATTTTTAAATAATTGAAGGAAATGCTAAAGTTGAGTAAGAAGTAAGTGAAAATAAAGATGTAATATTTTTCCCATCCAAGTTCCTACACCCCTTGAAATCCAGAGGCCTAAGGTTAAGAATTCCTTCAATACCATGTCTTATAGTTATAATTTGGGTTAGCAATTACAGACTGAGACAGATATTCTACCATTCCTAGTGAATAGGTCAGTAAGCATTATTGTAAGAAGAGATCAGAATTAGCTGGGAAATGTCAGGAAAGGTGATTTAGTAGATAAAGTATATTATTGGAACCCAACTACTGCCTGCCATTCAGTTTAGCTCAACTTAATGCACTTCAACAGATCTTTTTATAGCATTTTATTTTTTTCCCCAATAACATGTCAAGACAATTTTTAGCATTCATTTTTTAACAAGTTTTCGAGTTCCAAATTTTTCTCCTTCCCTCCCTCCCCTTCCCTCTTCCTAAAATGGTAAGAAATTTGATAAAGATTATACATGTACTGTCATGTAAAACATATTTCCAAATTAGTCACAGTTGTGAAAGAAGAAACAGATCAAAAGGGGAAAAAACCATGAAAAACAATAAAGTTAGTGAAAAAAGTATGCATCAGTCTGCATTAAAAGTTCATCAGTTCTTTATCTGGCTATGAATAGCATTTTCGTTCATGAGTCCTTAGTACCTGTCTTGGATCATTGTGTTGCTTAGAAGAGGTGAGTCATTTATAGTTCATCATCACACAATGTTGTTGACACTATGTACAATGTTTTCCTGGTTCTGCTCATTTCACTTTGCATCAGTCAGTACAAGTCTTTCAAGGTTTTTCTGAAATCTACCTGTTCATCATTTCTTATTGCACAATAGTATTCAATTACATTCCTATCCCACAACTTGATAAGCCATTCCCCAATTGACGGGCATCCCCTCAATTACCAATTCTTTGCCACCACAAAAAGAGCTACTATAAATATTTTTGTACATGTAGGTCCTTTCTCTTTTTTATGATCTCTCTGGGATATAGACCTAGTAGTGGTATTGCTGAATACCCCTTTGGGAATAGTTCCAAATTGCTCTCCAGAATAGTTGGATCAGTTTACAGCTCCACAAACAGTGCATTAGTGTCCCAATTTTCCCAATGTTTTCCAACATTTGTCATTTTCCTTTTTGTCATATTAGCCAATCTGATAGGTGTGGGGTAGTACCTCAGAGTTGTTTTAATTTGAATTTCTCTAATCAAAAGTGATTTAAAGCATTTCTTTGTATGCCTATAGATAGCTTTGATTTCTTCATCTGAAAACTGCCTGCTCATATCCTTTGACCATTTTTCAATTGGGATAGCGTGTATTCTTATAAATTTGACCCAGTTCTCCATAGATTTGATGAATGAAGCCTTTATCTGAGTCACTTGCTGTAAAGATTGTTTCCCAGCTTTCCACTTTCCTTCTAATCTTGGTTGCATTGGTTTTGTTTGTACAAAATCTTTTTAATATAATATTATCAAAATTATCTATTTTACACTTTGTAATACTCTCTATCTTTTGAATTCTTCCCTTGTCCAAAGATCTCACAGGTAGATAGACTATTCTTTGCTCCTCTAATTTACTTATGGTGTCACCATTTATGTCTAAATCATGTACACATTTCTGACCTTATCTTGGAATATGGTGTGAGACATTGGTCTATAATTAGTTTGTATACTATTGTTTTCCAGTTTTCCTGGAAGTTTTTGTCAAATAGTAAGTTCTTCTCCCAGAGGCTGGGGTTTGGGGGTTTATTAAACACTAAGTTACTACAGTCATTTACTACTATGTCTTATGTACCTAATCTATTCCTCTGGTCCTCCACTCTATTTCTTAGCTGGTACCAGATAGTTCAGATGGCTACTGCTCTATAATACAGTTTGAGATCTGATATTGCTAAGCCAACTTCCCTCATATTTTTTCATTAATTCCCTTGGCATTCTTGACCTTTTGTTCTTCAGATGAATTTTGTTGTCATTTTTTTATCTCTATAAAATAAATTTTGGTATATCTCTATAAAATAATTTGATCGGTGTGACATTGAATTAGTAAATTAACTTAGGTAAAATTGCCATTTTCATTATATTGGTTTGGCCTACCCATGAGTAATTGATATTTTTCTAATTGTTTAGACCTGACTTTATTTGTGTGAAAAGTATTTTGTAATTATATTCATATATTTCCTGGGTTTGTCTCAGCAAGTAGACTCCCAAGTATTTTATATTGTTTAGAGCCATTTTAAATAGAATTTCTCTTTCTGTCTCTTGCTGATGAGTTTTGTTGGTCATATAAAGAAATGCTGATGATTTATACAGGTTTATCTTATATCCTGCAATTTTGCTAAAATTTTTAATTATTTCAAGTAGTTTTTTAGTTGATTCTCTAAGATTCTCAAAGTATAGCATAGTATCATCTGCGAAGAGTGACAGTTTTGTTTCTTCATTGCCTATTCCAATTCCTTTGATTTCTCTTTCTTCTCTTATTGCTATAGCTAACATTTCTAGTACCATATTGAATAATAGTGATGATAATGGGCATCCTTGCTTCACTGCTGATCTTATTGGGACAGCTTCTAGCTTATCCTCATTACAGTTAATGCTTGCTGATGATTTTAGAGACACTTTATATTTTAAGGATGCTCCCTTTATTCATGTGAACTCTAATATTTTTAATGGGAATGGGTGCTATACTTTATGAAAAGCTTTTTCAGCATCTATTAACAGAATCACATGCTTTCTGTTGTTTTTGTTATTGATATGGTAAATTATGTTGATAGTTTTCCTAATGTTAAACCAATACTGCATTCCTGATGTAAATTCCACCTGGTCATAGTAGATAATCCTTGTGACATATTGATATAATTGCCTTGCTAATATTTTGTTCAAAATTTTTGCATCGATATTCATTAGGGAAATTGGTCTATAATTTTCTTTCTCTGTTTTAGCTCTTCCTGGTTTAGGTATGAGCACCATATTTGGGTCATTAAGAGAGTTTTGTATGATTCCTTCTTCACCAATTTCTCCAAATAGTTTATATAGTATTGGAATTCATTGTTCTTTAAATGTTTGGTAGAATTAAATTGAAAAATTTGTGTACAAACAAAGCCAATATAACCAAGATCAGGAGGGAAGCAGAAAATTGGGAAAGAACTTTTATAACTAGTGTCTCTGACAAAGGCCTCCTTTCTAAAATATACAGGGGAACTGAGTCAAATTTACAAGCATACAAATCATTCCCCAATTGATAAATGGCCAAAGGATATAAACAGGCAGTTTTCAGAGAAAGAATATGAAAAATATGAAAAAATACTCTACATCTCTATTGATTAGAGAAATGCAAATCAAAACAACTCTTATGCACCACATCTCTCTTGTCAGATTGGCTAGCATGTCAAAACAAGAAAATGATAAATGCTGGAGAAAAGGTGGGAAATTGGAACCCTACTGCATTGTTGGTGGAGCTGTGAACTGATCCAACCATTCTGGAGAGCAATTTGGAACTATGCCCAAAGGGCTATAAAAATGTGCATACCCTTTGACCCACTTCACAGAGTGAGATCATACAAGAGGGAAAAGGACCCATATGTACAAAAATATTTATAGCAGCTCTTTTTGTGGTGGCAAAGAATTGGAAATCAAGAGGATGTCCATCAATTGGAGAATGGCTGAACAAATTGTGGTATATTAATGTAATGGAATACTATTGTGATATAAGAAATGAGGAACAGATGGACTTCCTAAGAACCTGGAGAAACTTATATGATCTGGTGATGCATGAAGGGAGCAGAACCAGGAGAACATTGTACACAACCACAGACACATTGCTTCTGTGATGACTAACTTTGATAGACTTGGCTCTTCTCAACAATGCAAAGTTCTAACACAGCTCCAAAAGGCTCATGATGGAAATGGCTATCCACATGCAGGTAAAGAATTATGGAGTATGAATGCAGATTGAGGCAAGCTATTTTCTCTCTATCTTTTTTTTAATTTAATTTGATTTGATTTGATTTTTGGTTTTGTTTCATCTTTCTCATGGTTCATTTCCTCAGTTATAATTCTTTTTTACAACTTGATTATTGGGAAAAAAGTTTAATGTGGAGGTATATGTAGCACCTATATCAGATCATATGCTGTCTGGGGAGGAGAGTCAGGGAGAAAATTTGGAACTCAAAAACTTGTGGAACTGAGTGTAGTAAAGTAAAAAAAAATTAAGTTTAAAAAAACTAAACAGAAAAAAATATAGAATTCACTTGTGAACCCATCTGGCTCTAGGGATTTTTTTATTAGGGAGTTCATTAATTACTTGTTCAATTTCTTTTTCTAAGATGGGGTTATTTAGGCATTCTACTTCTTGATCTTTTACTCTAGGTAATTTATATTTTCATAAATATTCATTGATTCCACTCAGACTGTCAGATTCATTGGCATATAATTGGGCAAAATATTTCCTAATGATTGCTTTAATTTCTTCTTTATTGGTAGTGAATTCGCCCTTTTCATTTTTGATACTAGATTTTTAATTTTCTTCTTTGTTTTTTTCACTAAAATTAACCAATGGCTTATCTATCTTATTAGGCTTATTTTTCCTAAAATCAGCTCCAGCTTTATTTATTAGCTTAATAGCTGTTGTACTTTAAATTTTACTAATCTCACCTGTGATTTTCAGTATTTCCAATTTGGTGATTAATTGGGGATTTTTAATTTGTTTTTTTTTTCTTAGTTGTGTGCCCAATTCATTGATCTGCTCTTTATTTTGTTGATGTAAAAATTTAGAGAAATAAATTTTCCCCTAAATACTGCTTTGGCTACATCCCAGAAATTTTGGGATGTTGTCTCACTGATATCATTTCTTTAAAGAAATTATTGTGTTTCTATGATTTAGTCTTTGACCCACTTATTCTTTAGAATAAAATTATTTAGTTTCAAATTAATTTTTAATCTATCTTTTCACTGCCCTTTGTTAAATTAATGTTTATTGCATTATGATCTGAAAAGAATACATTTAATATTTCTGCCTTTATACATTTGATTTTGAGGGTTTTGTGCCCTAATATATACTCAATTTTTGTGTAGGTGCCGTGCACCCCTAAGAAAAATGTATATTCCTTTCTGTTCCTATTCCATTTTCTCCAAAAATCTGTCATATCTAACTTTTATAATGCTCTAATCACCCCCCCACCTTAGTTTCTTTCTTGTTTGTTTTTTGTTTGGGTTTATCAAGTTCTGAGAGGGGGCAGTTGAGGTCCCCTGCTAGTATAGTTTTGCTGTCTATTTCTTCCTGTAACTCACTTAAATTCTCCTTTAAGAATTTAGATGCTATATCACTCGGTGAATATATATTTTGTATTGATATATTACATCATTGTCTATGGTACCTTTTAGCAAGATGCAGTTTCCTTCCTTATCTCTTTTAATTAGGTCTATTTTTGCTTTTGCTTCTTCTGAGATCAGGATTGCTACCCTTGCTTTTTTTAAACTTCAGCAGAAGCATAATAGATTCTGCTCCAGCCTCTTACCTTTACTCTATGTGTGTCTCTCTGCCTCAAGTGTGTTTCTTATACACAATATATTGCAGGATTCTGGTTTTTGATCCATGTTGCTATCTGCTTCTGTTTTAAAAGAGAGTTCACCCCATTCACATTCACAATTATGATTACTATGCATTTTCCCTCCATCCTATTTTTCCTCTTTTTCCTTTCAGCTTTTCCCTCAACAGTTTTTTGCTTCTCTCTACTGCTTCTCTGCCCTCTCTTATGTCAGTCCCCTTCCCATTTACTTAATCTCTTCCCCTCCTACTTTCCTATCAGGTAAGATAGGTTTCTAAATTCAACTGATTGTATATATTATTTTGAGCCACTACTGACGAGGGTAAGGTTCAAATGATGCCCATTACCCAACCTCCCATCTTTCCCTCCACTGTAATAGCTTTTTTTCACATCTCTCCATGGGAAATAATTTACCCCATTCTGCTTCTCCCTTCCTTCTGCACCCAGTGTAGTCCTCTTTTTCATCCTTTAATTAATTTTTATGTCATTCTCTCAAATTCATCTTTTACCTGTACCCTGTGGTTATGTATATTCCTTCTAGCTATACTATAAGCAGTACAATTTTTAAGGATTACAAGTATCATCTTCCCATGTATGGAAGTAAACAGTCTGGCTCCACTGGATCCCTTATGTTTTCTTTTCCCTTTTTATCTTTCCAGGCTTCTCTTGGATCTTAATATTGGAGATCAATGTTTTTTGTTCAGTTCTGGTCTTCTCTTTATAAAAGCTTGAAATCCTTCTATTTCTATTGAAGGACCATTTTTTTTTCCTTTGAAGTATTATGTTTAATTTCACAGGGTAGATGATGCTTGGTTGTAGTCCTAACTCCTTTGCCTTCTGGAATATCATGTTCTAAGACCTCCAGTCCTTTAATGTTGCAGTGGCTAAGTGTTGTGTAATCCTGATTGTGACTCCCTGATATTTGAATTGTTTCTTTCTGGCCACTTACAGTATTTTTTCCTTGCTTTAATATTTCTAAAATTTGGCTATATTTTTCCTTGGAATTTTTATTTGGGGATCTCTTCCCCGAGGTGTTAGGTGGTTTGTTTCAATGCCTATTTTGCCCTCTGGTTCCAGGATAACAGGGCAGTTTTGCTTGATAATTTCTTGTAAGATGCTGTCCAGGTCCTCTTTTTGATTATGGCTTTCAGGTAGTCCAATAATTCTGATATTGTCTCCCCTGGATCTATTTTCCAGGTCACTTGTTTTTCCCATGAGGTATTTTACATTTTCTTCTATTTTTTTTCATTCTTATGAATTTGTTTGATTGATTTTGGATGTCTCATAGAGTCATTAGCTTTCACTTGCCCAATTCTAAGTTTTAAGGAGTTATTTTCCTGAGTCAGTTTTTGTACTCCCTTTTCCATTTGGTCGATTCTACTTTCTAAGCAGTTGTTTTCTATTCCCAAGCTGTTGACTTTTTTTCATAGTTCTCTTACATCACTCACATTTCTTTTCTCAATTTTTCTTCTATCTCTCTTATGTAATTTTTAAGGTCCTTTTTGAGCTCTTCCATGAATTCTTTCTGGGCTTGAGACCACTTCTCATTTTTGTCTGGGGCTTTACCCATAGGTGTTTTGACATTCTTGTCCTCTTCTGAGTTTGTATCTTGATCTTCCCTGTCACCATAATAACTTTCTATGGTCAGATTCTTTTTTTGTTGGGTTTTTTTTGTGCATCTTTTTGGCCTTTTTTCTTTCTGTTAAATTTGAGCTCTGCTCCCAGGATGGAAGGGGCTCCCAGGCTTCTTGTGCCAGGAGCTGCAGGCCCTGGTTGTTTACCTGGTGCTGCACTGATGTTACCCTGAGGCCCACGGGAAGCCTTTATGTCTGGTGCTATGCTGAGGGCATGAGGTGGGGGAGTGACTGGCATTTCTGGAAGCCATAGGGGTATAGCAGCTTACCTGGTGCTGAACTGGTGTCCTAGTGCTGGCTCTGGCATGTGCTGAGCCTGGTGGGGTGTTTCTGTATTTCCCTAGGGCTATGCTGAAGCACATGGAGGCTGCCTGTTTGCTTAGGCATCGGTAGGGTTGGTGTCTACCTGTTTGCCTGGGGCTATGCTGAAGCACGTGGAGGTCTGGCCTCTAGAGGTTGCCTGTTTGCCTAGGGCTACATTGAAGCACATGGAGATTCAGAGATAGAGTCTGCCCATTCCTCTGGCTATGATGAGGCACATGGGAGTCCTGGTGCTGACTTTTGCCTGCTTCACCACACTGGGGCTCAGGATTTCCCACTGGTTGCTGAGGTGGAGCTTACTGCTGGCTTGCTGGGACACTTCCTGTCCTGGACTGTGCTCCCAAGTGAGACAGACCTTTCCTGCTGATTTTCCAACTTTCTAAAGCAAAAAGATTGTTTTACCCCATCTTTTTGCTGATTCTGTTGTTCCAGGATTTGTTTGGGGGCACTATTTTATGATTGTTTGTATGTGAATATGAGATAGTTATGGCAATTTACTGCCTACTCCACCATCTTGGCTCTCCCACTTCAACAAATCTTAAGTACCTATGGTCTAGCCATGCACTAATTGCTCTTCACACACAATGTTTCATCCTTCCCTTTTCTATTCCTTTGCCTTGACTGTACTCCATACATGAACTGTTCTCTCTCCTCATCTTTGCCTCTAAGAATTACTGGTTTCCTTTAAAACTTAGCTCAAGCACCACCTTCTGTAGGAAAGAGGCTTTCCTTGGTCATTCCAGCATACAAGGATACCTTATGTTTGCTTTCTAGGTGTCTTGTATATACTATATGTAAAGTTGTCTCCTTCATTAGAATGTAAGCTCCTTGAGAGCAAGGATTGTTTCAATTTTGTCTTTGTATCCCTAGCATTTAGCACAGAGATTAGCACTCAGTAGGTACTTAATAAATTTGTGTTGATTTATGGATTCATTATAGAGCAGTAAAGGAGGCACTGGGATAGACACAAAAGCTGAGATAATCCCTGACCTCATGAAGTTTATATTCTAGTTCTTGTTGAAAATCTAAGCTGCTTAAACAAGCACTTTCCTTTTCAAAACTTCTTATTCCATTTTTGTGACCTCTCTCCCAAGTGCCTAGTGCCCTCAGAGGCTGCCAAGGACCTCCAGCCTATCCCCCAACTTGGGTATGCTTTTTTCAGATGTTAGCTCTAATTTCAATTCTGTTAATACCCTTTTCTGCCTAAGCAAAGCTTACCTGTTTTTGCCCCATTGCCTCAATACCATGCTAAGTGAATGGCTAATCTAATTAAGCATACTTGCATTGAAAGGTTCCATATTGCATTGGCAATGGAAGTTATTAATGTGCTCATCACCACCACTATTCCCACAACATCACTTCATACATATTTGCCTTCCAACAGAGGCCTTCCAGAAAGAATATCTTTGCTCAAAAGCATGAATCTAGATAGAACTTGGCATTAGAGCATCATAGAAAGTTAGTGGGAAACTTTAAAATCAAACATATTTAAGCACCCTTCAGATCATACCTACTCTTCCTACATGTAAGGCTAGCCCTGGTAATACGTACTGTGATAGATGTAAAAGAGATAAGGGAAAAGTGGTTACTGTGACTGAGCAACATAGAGCTAAGATATCATTCCCAGTTGCTCTTGTTGCTTGTCCTTCAAAGGGGACCAATCATGAGGGTGATATCTTGACTTGCAAGTGAATTGGATTTAAGTGGGGCAGGCTGTGAAGTCATCAGCCTCACTCTCTCCTCCAGAGTCTAGTGGCAAGACATAGATCAAGATGACTGGCAATGGCCCCCATTATTCTCAATAAGTTCATGGGTAAGGAGGAGTAGCTATATGGCACAGTGGATAGAGCACCCAAGTCTCGAGTCAGGAAGACCTGAGTTCAAATCCAGCCTCAGACACTTGCTATTTGTGTGAACCTGAACAAGTCATTTAACCCTGTTTGCCTCAGTTTCTTCAAATGAGCTGGAGAAGGAAATAGCAAACCACTCTAGCATCTCTGCCAGGAAAACCCAAATGGGGTCACAAAGAGTTAGACAAGACTGAAACCACTGAACAACAACAACAAGGATGAAGAAAGTGAGGATTGTTGAATACAGTCTCTATTTTAAGACCTATTTCCCCCTGCTGCAAAAACACAATGAAATGTCTTCGTCATGTGATAAAACCACATGCCATCCAAGTAACAACATCAGGCCTCAAGGAAGATTATGTGGTATAACACAAGACCCACAAAATTACTATTACATAACAAAAATTTAGAGGAGAAATGACCTCAGAGGTCATCTAGTTCACTCTACCTCCCCCCCTTTTTCCTTTTACAGAAAAGGAAACTGAGTTCAAGAGAGGGGAAGTTATACGTGCATGCTATAATAGGCCAAGTGGCTCACCAAATCAGACTGCTACTTCAAGTTCAAGATTAGAACAAAAGGAGACACTTATAATCATCTAACCATTAACAAGAGGAAGTTTACTTAGCCATAATGGGAGAAAGAATATTCAGCCTAGGATAAAATTCCTGGATGCCAGCAGATTCATTGAGTACGGCTTTTGTGACAACATTACCCACTGTGGTTTGCTAATCAAGCCCAAAACCAAGACCAAGTTCCCAGCTGGACTTCCTCATGACTTTTTGTATTTAGGTAACCAGGAAGTTTCATCAATGACCTAAGCCTCAGTACTCTGAGTAAATGTAACCCTCGAGGTCAGATTTAATACCTTTTATGGAAAAGAGCTAATCTATCCCAAAAGGCAGAGGACTTTGGTAGATATCCTACTACCACACATGGTCACCTAGCTAGAGCTAGGTAATTTAGACATCCTGATCCCTGGCCCTATACTAGGGACAACTAGATGGTGAAGTTGATAGTGTGCCAAGCCTGAAGTCAGGGAGATTCATCTTCATGAGTTCAAATCTGGCCTCCGACACTTACTATCTGTGTGATCCTGAGCAAGTTTGCCTCAGTTTCCTCATCTATAAAATCAGTGGGAGAAGGAAATGGCAAACTACTCCACTACCTTTGCTAAGAAAACCCCAAATAGAGTCCCAAAGAGTTGGACACAACTGAAAACGAATAAACAGCAAAAGTCCTGTACTCCTTCTGCTATCCCACACTACCTCTTGATTTCTTACAAATCACAAATTTGACTAGAAGCAGCTAGGTAGCACAGTGGAGAGAACCCTGGATTTGGAGTCAGGAAGATCTGAGTTCAAATCTAGCCTCAGATATTTACTAGCTGTGTCATACAACCGGTCTGCCTCAGTTTCATCATATGTAAAAATGGGGATAATAATTACACCTATTTCCCAAGGTTACCATGAGGAAAAAAATGAGATAGTATTTGTAGTAGTGCTTTGTAGACCTCAAAGCATTAAATAAATGCTATCTATTATCATTAATTAGAAGGAAGCTAGGTGGCTCAGTGAACAGAGCACCAGGCCTGGAGTCAGGAAGACTTGAGTTCAAATCTGGAGAATTCGAATCTGTCCTCAGACACTTACCACCTCTGTGACCCTGGGCAAGTCACTTAACCTTGTTTGCCTTAAATCCACTATTGAATGAAATGGCAAACCATTCCAGTATCTTTTCCAAGAAAATTCCATGGACAGTATGATGATGAGGAGTCAGACACAACTGAATGACTGAATGTTACAGCTCCTTACCTCTATCTTGTCTGACAAAGTGATCAAATGCAGGAATGTCTTCTCCATAGAGATAGGTTGGTATTGAGATTACGTAGACAACAACTAAAATACTTAAATGAATTTGCGATATCATAATTGTGAATGTTCCCCTCAAAGATGCAAAGCTATCCATCCCTTCTCATCCTCTGAGACTCTTATCCAAATCTTCCTGTAATTTTCCTACAATGGCTCCACCCACATTCTAGGGATCTTCTTTGTTTCTGCCTTTGCAGTGGAATACATGGGCTATAGTCCATCATAGATCCCTTACTTTCAGCATCTATGCAGATCATCTTTATTTTTCTGATCATAAAATTTTTAAGGATATCCTTTATTCTGGGTCTTCTTTGTAATTTCTTATTTGTTATGCCCTACAACCAGCTCACTCCCACCATGCATCTTGCCATTGAACTCTAAGGTGTACTTAATTTTAATTCTTCAGAGATTGTAGTATTTTATGTCTCAGAACCATACAATAACACTGGTAGAGTCAATATCCCTATTAAGAGATGTGTCTTGGTTTCAGGGAAAAGTTTGGAGGCATTGAAGGAACTCTGCCATTTACCATAGTCAATTCAATCTGCTCTCATTCTAACTCTGAGCCCAACTTGTTATACATTATCAATATTTATCCAATGTATATATGCTGATGGCTTTATAAGTTGCCCATCTAATTGCATGTAATAATCTGATAATAGGCATTCTTCTTCCACTTAGTTTTTCCTGTGTTCATGTTTAGGCCAAATTCTTTTGGTAGTTATGGACCTTGTCCAGGGAGATCTATGAGGTTCTGGGGTTTGATGTAATCAGTGCAATAGCATTTGCAAATAGGAACTTCTGGAAGACCAATCTCCAGATTTATAGGGAATCCTTTTGGGCATGGACCAATCACTGGTTCTCTTCCACAACAGTGGTTATCACTTTTGTAAAGCAGAATTGATACATATATATGTATACATATATATGCATATATGTATACATATATATAGAGAGAAAGAGATACACACACATATATGTGTGTGTGTATATATATGCATATACACATACTTACACGCACATCATGACAGTGAGGGATAGTAAGTTCTAAGAATGTGCCCTAACATAATGCTAAAGATTTTTTTAAGATTCCTTGCCTCATAATATTTTAGGTCATAGGTACAATCAAGAACAACTGAATTTTCTACTGCTATCAATGTCATTTATGGTAGTCTTAAAAAAACTGGAATTTATGGACCTCCTTAAGCCATAAGGCTTTTGAAAGAAGTTGTTTCCACTCTCGTCAACGTGTATTTCCTCTCTTCCTGCCCAACTCTCTTACTCTGTCATTTTCTGGAAAATTCCACATTCCATGATTATTTCCTGTATTTGATTCACCTGAGCTTCCCAAATCAATACTTAGCTCTCTCTGCTGATGGACTGAAAGATGGAAAAAAAAGTCAGATGTGCCTGAATGGAAACCATGCCCCTCCCTGTACAATGACCTTAAGCTTGCCTGATGCACAAATGGTTGCAATATAGTCATCCCTGCAACAATTAGGAAGAGTGACAGAACATTTAATGGAACCCAGGTGTGCTAATTCTCGGGAAGTCTTTTCAAAGAACAATTACAGATACCTCATCCCTTCTTGGACTAAAGATCATTGTACTCTAAATTCTCCTCATTAAGCCCCTTACCTCAAATCCCTCAGGCACTTACTGCTATATGACCTCAGGCAAGTCATTTAACCTCTGTTTGCCTCAGTTTTTTGAACTGTGAGATGGGAATAATGATAGCATCTACCTCCCAGAATTGTTGTAAGAAGAAGCTAATATTTATAAAATGCTTTAGCACACTGCCTAGCAGATAGTAAGGTGCTAACTTGTTTCCTTCCTTCCTTCTTTCCTTCTTTCCTTTCTCCCTCCCCCCCTTTATTCTTTCCTTCCTTCTTTCTTTCTTCCCTCATTGTTCTAGTTTTCCCATGCCCCTACCCCAAGTATTTCATTTTAGGCTTTAAGTTTCCCTTTATGTGAATATGGTATGACTTAGTTAAGACCTATTACTTCACGTGCTGTTAGTTTGTCTGACTCTTTGTTGAAACCATCTATTACTAAGTGACCTAACTGCTGGTATAGGATGTTATTCTTTTTATATTGTGCCTTCCTCTAGCTGTATCTATTGTGTCCACAGTGAGACTAATACTAATAGACTTACAAGGAAAAATGAGAAGACTGGGATGAGAATACCCTTAATTTTAAGAAGATTATGTTTCAAGATGGAGGCCATGAGCTGTGGTGGATGGTGTTGGGCTTGGACTCAAGAATACCTGGGCTCCAATCCCACCTCTCACATCTACTGGTTGTTTGACCCTAGACAAGCCATTTAACCTCTACATGTAGCCCAATGAGTACAAGTGGGCTGGTGAGATAGTGACTGATAAAGATTATAAGGGTTCTCATCAGTCTTTGAAAAATAAGTCAAATATATTTCATGAGCTAGAAACCTCCATCCATAAGCCACAAACCTACTTTTTAGACTTTAAAAATATTTATAATTACTGTATCTCAGAGGCAAGTAAATATAGAAAGAAAAAGATGGAAAGTAACTCCAAATTTATATATAAAACCTCTACTTTAGTGGAAGTAGAGATTCTGACTGTACTTTATGACTATTATGGGTCAAAAAATAGTTTTTTAATATTGTGCTGATTTACTGCACACACTATACATGGAAAGTTTGGAAGCTGCTTAAGTCATTATGTGAAACATGAAGGCTTATAATGAATGATTGATTTAAAACCACATCTCAAAATAGTCCTTATTCAACCCACTTTTCCACGTACAAAAGCATTAGGAACTTTCTTAAAGTCTCAGCAGTAAAATGCAGGAATTGGGTAGAGAGAGAACATTCTCCCTTCTCTACCCAAAAGGCCACAAGATCAGCACCCTCTCCAGCAAAAAGCAGAAAATTGAACCTAGAATTTACTTCTGAGACTCATAAAGCAAAATAATTTATTTCAACTAGCTATCCAAGATCTTCCTCAAGTGGTCCATACCTACATACTGTCCTTATACCTTCCCACCAGATCCATCCACACCAACAGCAACTCTGCCACATCTCTATTCAACTTCAACTTGGCTAGTTACTTATGAATAGTTGGATGTTAGTTGGTGATAATGAAGTCCACAGGAAGTCCCACTTTAGCCATTCTGCCAACATGAAAAACAAAACATTAGGAGCCCAGGTGGAGGAGAGAAGCCAGGAAGTTGCCTGAGCTCTCCCCAATTTCCCTCAGAAACAACATTAAATCAAGCCTCTAAACAGATTCTGGAGTGACAGAACCTACAAAAAGACAGACTGAAACAATTCTCCAGATAACTTAGAAGGACTTCAGGAAAGGTCTGTCTCACTTGGGTAAAAGGGAAGGACATCCCAGTGCAGACAGTATCCAGAAAGCTAGTGGGAGGCTCTTAACCATGGCATAGATCAGCAAGCAAGGTCCCTGGGTCCTGGCTCAGAAGACCAGCTGTGAGGCCTCCAGCAACAACAGGCTTGACTAGGCTCACTGCAGTGAGCAAGACACCAGCACCTGAGGCCCCAGCACACAAAACCAGTGAGCAAGCCCCTGACCCCCAGCACAAGAAGCTTTAGACAGTGCCCCCTGTGCCCTAGAAGGAGACCTCAACCTTAAAAGCCTAAAAATAGGCCAAAAAATGAGCAAGAAGCAAAAAAGAACCTCGACCATAGAAAATTACAGTGGTGACAGGGAAGATCAAAACAAACTCAGAAGAGGACAACATTGTCAATAGACCTTCATCCAAAACCTCAAAGGGGAATATGGATTGGTCTCAAGCCCAAAAAGCCTTCTTGGAAGAGCTCAAGAAGGATGTTAAAAGTCAAAAAAGAGAGGTAGAGGAAAAATTGGGAAAAGAAATGAGGTATGCAAGAGAGTCAACAACTTGGAAAAGGAAGGACAAAAATTGACTAAAGAAAACAACTCCTTAAAAAGTAGAATTGGCTAAATGGAAAAGGAGATACAAAGGCTAACTGAAGAAAATAATTCCTTAAAAATTAGAATTGGACAAGTGGAAGCTAATGGCACACATCAAGAATCAGTCAAAATCAAAAGAATGAAAAAATAGAAGAAAATGTAAAATACCTGACTGGAAAAATAACACATTATAATCTAAGCACTCATTCTACAATGAATCCTTCCCCAACTCGATTGAATTGAAAAAAAAACATTTATTGGGTGCACATAATAAAGGAGCAAAGCACTCTACTAGGTGCTGAGGAAGATGCAAAAAATTAATATGATATGGTCCTTACCCTCAAATTGGTATAACCCTTCTCCCTGTCACCTCAACTCTCAAACTTGTAGGAACCTTTGATTCCTCTTAGTTTTCCTTCATTCCCCACATCTAGATCTAAAAAAATTGTCCTCATTCTTCCTTCATAACATTTTGTTCTTCTTTTTCCTTTTCAACAGCCAAAACCCCATCGGAGATGGTGAACCACATCATTAATAGACTATTGAGGGGGACTTCCTTCCACCCTTCTTATTTCAAGCTTCTTTCAGTGCATGACAACAAGAATTTTTCTTAGTCGTCACTTTGATCTTATCAGTCTGTTCTTAGAAGCTTGCGATAGCACCCAGCTACTCACTGAATCAAAATAAAATTCCTAATTTTAAGATGGCTGCCTTCCTCATAGCTCCCTAAACATCACGCTATGCTTTCCATCCCAGCAGTAGAGTCAAACTCAGATAGAAATGGGGTGACTAAACCATACAAAAAGATCACTGCAGGCTACATATTGACTTAGAAAACCACATATTAACATTATCTATGTTTTACTGTACTTTTACTTATCTTGTTAAATATTTGCCAAATACATTTTAATCTGGTTTGGGCTGCACTTGGGAGTATTATGGGCCACATGCAGCATATTTGACACCTCTTCAGTAAGGTCAGACAAATTTTTTTTTATTGTTCTCTGTACTTGACTTTAAGCCCATTTCCCTCATCTTGGCAAGGTCAGTATTGGTATCCTCTTTGTTTTCCCCTACTTTTCATTCTTCTTCATTCCTTACATACTATCAGTAGTCAAGTAGAGTTTATTCTTCCTAAACAATACATCTCATGTATCTATCCCTATCCCCATCCACACAGCCAACACCCTAGTTGAGGCCCTCACTACTACTCATTCAGACTATTGTTAATAATCTCCTAATTTAGTCTTCCTGTTTCCAGTTTCTGTCTTCTCCAATCTCCTCCACAGAGCTGCTAAATCGATAGCCCTAAAGTATTGAGTTAGGTATAAGAATCTTCAGTGTTTCATTATTCTCTCTAGAATAAAGGAGAAATACTTCTTTCATTTAAAGCTGTTGACATTTTGACTCCAGTATAGCTTTTGAGGCTTATTTCCCATTAACCCCCCTCAAGCAATCTTGATTTCAGTTAAAATGGCCAACTTCTTGCTCCTCAAATTTGGCACACCATTAGGAATTTTATTTTGATTCAGTGAATGGCTGCATACCTTTGTTCAGGCAGCCATGCCTGAAAAGCCCTCCCTCTTCATGGCAACCTCTTAGATTCCCTAACTTCCTTTAAAGCTCACCTTGGATGCAATCTCCTTCAAGAGGTTTCTCCTAATCCTGAAATTACCTTGCAATTACTTATCTGTGTACATACCGTTCCTCAAAAAGAATATAAGCTCCATGATGTCAAGGACTATATCACATTTGTCATTATATTCCTGAAACCTAACACAATGCCTTGTATATGGGAAGCGCTTAATATATTTGATTAGTTACATTTAATTAAGACTTTGTTCATGAAACTTGAACTTAGAATGATGTTCAACAACTTCTCCATCATTTAATTTCCTTTCCCTACAAAAAATTCTCCAGAATTTAGAAAGCTTTGGACATTTCACTGAGGTCTACAAGATCACAAAGCAGAGATTCATAACCTAGGGTCAATGAATTGTCTTTTTTTTATTTGACAACCACATTTAAATGTTTGCTTTGTAATTTTTTTATCCTATTCATTCAAAACCATTATTTTGAATTTCATCGGGCAAAAGTTAAGAACACTTGTCATAGAGAGTACATGGATAGGACAAACTAAAGTATTTTCAATAAATCTCAACATCCCAAAACAAGCTGAAAGCTTAAAGGCTTTGATTTTAACCAAAAAAGAAAATAATATCCCATTTTATATACTATGTAGTATACATATAGGACTCAATTACAATATAACAGATTTAGAGACAGAATGATCCTTAGAGATCATCTAGTTTATCATTCTTAGACATGAGGAAACTGAGGTACAGAGTGACTAGCCCAGAATTACACAAGCAGGTAAGTTTCAAAGCTGGAGTTTGAATTCTGGTCCTTTGATTCCAAATACAGTATACTTGACCCAGTATACCACTTTGCCTATCTGCCTGTACAGGCTAAAAACAATCCTTCTTGTACCTATTTAGAAAAATGTGTGGATAATAGCCTTCCATAATGATTCAATGCTGTACAAAAAGCATAAATTGGATTGAACTGATGCTCTGGATCTTTTGAGATCAATGTCATAATGCCACCAAAACTCCACCCCCAAAAATCCCTTTGTAGGACTTCATATGACTGTCAGAAATAACACACTGGGTAAAATATACCATCTGACCTCTGATACAATGCTTCTGTCCTTGTATCCTTGTTATAGATTTAAAACTAGAAGGACCTTAGAGGCCATTTTGTCTAAATCCCTCAGTTTATATTTGAGAAAATTGAGGTAGAGAGAAGTTGGATTGCCCAAGACTACACAGAGGACAGAAGTGGAATTCAGGTCTTCTGAAATGAATTCATGGCATTCTTTTCACTGTAAATTGCCTCAACTAGACTGATATTTCCTAGCTCCAGTCACTCTAATTATCTCTGCTCCCTCTAACATGTACTATATGTAAAGATGTGATTAGATGTGAGCATGCTTATATGTTCATAGTGTATGTACTTTCTAGAGAGTCTGTTCTTTCTATTAGATTGTATACTTCTTGAGGTTAGTGTCTATACCAATTACTTCCTTGGAGGCTCCCCACAACACATGCAGAAGGCACTCAAAACATTTTAGGGGATAAAGTGCAAGTAAGAGGAAACAGCAACTCCATTAGCACCCATTCTCCTCCCCCACCCCCTTTACTTGGTTAATTTTCCCATATGATGGGTTTTGAAAGCTTTTGATTCTCCCTGGATTGTTGACTGGTGTCTGTGCACCCTTCCTACCTCAGTGGCCTACCAACCTTCTCCTCCTCAGCAAGTTATTGGGTACAGTTGCTAACATATGGTCATGGAGATGGAACATATGCAAATGATTGTTCTTCAGGCAGAGTTGTCTTGGTGTGATCAACCACAGCCTTTATTTATTTGAGAAAAATCAAACGGAAGAATATCTCATCTGCTATCTCATGATTTTTCTGTACTTGATTACGAGCTTGAGTGGCTCCAAACTCAAATTTAGCAATTTATAAACAAGAAAATACAGGTTCCAGTGGAAATGGATTTCACAATCCAACTTTGCATGATTTTGCTCTCCTTGCAGCCTCTACTTCAATTCAATCAACATTTATTAAAACTCTATTATATGTCAGGCTCTATTCTAAGTATGGGGGAGGCATACAAAGGCAAAACCAAGAAACAATCTCTAACCTTAAGGAGCTAACATTTTATGGGAGGATACAACATGAAATCAGATAAATACAAGAGAATTAAAGGAGGATCAACACAGTGGGGGGGGGGGGGTTGAGCTAATGAATGTGAAAGTGCTTTGGTAAGCATAAAGCCCTGTTTAAATATGGTATAATAACAACAACTTGTCATTATTTAATTTTTATTGTTGTTATAACTTAAGCTGTAGTCTAGAGGCCCAGCTCTAGTTTTATATTGACTGGATTCCATCTTTGGAATATACCACAAACCACTTCCTTTTCCTCACCTAGTGTTTCCCCTGGAAGCATAAGAATAATGCTCGTGTCTGGATCTAACACCACTTCAGGGCAAGGTCTAGGTTTAGTCCTCATAGCTCTATCAATTACTGTTCCTTGGGTCCAAGCCCCAGTCCTGAGCCAAGTGCCTGGTATATTGCAGGCACTTAATAAATGCTTATTGACTCAAATTCTATTGGTGCAGAAACTCAATGTGGTCCACTGAGTTGTGAAACTTCTTTTCAAACAGCTTATTTCAGAAATTCCTTTGTTGAGTGATTTTCCTTCTCAGAACTATTTGCCCCTCTGGAACTTTCTCTCCACAGCTCCCATATCAGGCCAAGAGATTCATTCCCAGGGTAATGCCATGACCCAGATGAGTAGACCCCTTTTCTCATCGGGGATCCAAGTCTTCTTTCTTTGTTCTCCTCTCTGTCTCTCTCTATTCTGGTCTCTTCCATGTATTGGGAAAGCCATCTATTGGGAATGTGCTTTCGACTTAACATACTTGACATAGGATTTTTTAATGACCTATATATTTCATTCTTCAACATTTAGGGCCACAGATCTTCATCAACATCTTCCTTGGAAAGTCAGAAGAAATTTTATCTTGACACTTCATGGAGCTCTCTTACTCTATGTGAAACATCAAGACTTGGGGCCCCTGCAAAGTCATCTTGAACTGATTTTCCAAATGAATCATTAAGCTCCAACTTACTCTTTCAATCACAAAATCTCACTTAAAATTTATCATTCTGTCCCTTCCACTTTTGCTAAGCACCCTTCAGAGAAAATCAAAGAAGTAGGGGCAGACTAAGCTAGCATGTTCCCATTGGCATACCCTCTTGGAATGTCTGAATTATGTCTAGGGTATCCACTTCAAACTGAGGAATTTGGCATTCCTAGATGAAGTGGGGGAGGGGAGATGAACTTTCTTAGCTGGTTCATGAAAGCAGAGACCACTAGGGCTCCAGATATTGATCAGGCTAAAAGATCTTGGCCCCTATGCCTCTTTAATAACTGTGAAGGCCTTACAGTAGCACAGAGAAGTTTGTGGATTTTAATATTAAACACTAACATATACATATCGACAGAAATAAATGCTAATGGTATTTTTGGAACTAAAGAAGTAATTTGACTTGTCAAGCAAAAGATATGGATTAAAAACCTCTTTGTATTCCAAAATTTCTTAGAGAATTTCTATGTAACTGGATGTAGTTAACAAAATTAAAATTAACTAATGAGAATAATTATTTTGGCTGTGTTAAAAAAGAGGTCCAGTGTTTTATGTAATTAGTAGAAAATCAAAGAAAGGAACAGTTTTTTTGAGGGATGAACACAATGGAAAAAGTAGTGGTTATAGAACCACAGAGCCTGTGTTCAAATCTCACTTTTGACTTTTACTTACTTGTGTGACCTTGGCAAATCACTTCCTTGGGTCTTGGTTCATCTGTAAAATGAGGGGACTAGACTAGATGGCCTATGAAATCCATTTCTGCTGTAGATCTATGATCTAGTGTTATTACTTCCCAAATGATCTAGTATTATCACTTCCCAAATATGAATATCCTGAGCAAAATATAACCTTGTTGTTGTTGTTGTGGGGGGGGGGGTTGAGGCAGACTATCTTTTTTATGTCTTATTAAATGGCTCAGTGGGCTTTGTGAAAATGGTGTCTCTCATTTAAAGAGTATTCCAAACTGATTTATTTGCAAATGAATTGAAAACATATGGATCCAATTTCCTGAAAGTTGCTAAGAGCTTCTAAAAATGAAGGGGGAAAGGACCTAGTCATTTGCATCAGGTTTTTATTGAAAACAAACATTTGAAAAATTGTCCAAACATACAACAGAAGTACATTTTGAACACCACATTCTCATCAAGAGGCAAAATGTTACTGGAACAGTTTCACGTCAAAGTCACTGATCATGCATACAAGTATATACATTTAAAAATAGAATTAAAGAAGTCCCTCTGGCCCACTGCATCACTTCATGTGTGCCTACATGAGGCTACTAAACCAAACACCTTGTCTAAAACCCATATTTGGTGCCTATCTAATGATTGGGAGGAAAACTTTCACCAAAACATCTGTAGAGGCAAAAGCATACCTTCTAAAAATTTATAGATTGCTACTACTCAAGGTCATCAATTTCCTGCACATCCTGGTCTTTTCTATTAATACACAAAGCATGCAGTCATATACCACAACCTATTTTATGCCTTGTTGGTGTCTGTTTTCCAGTACACACATATTCAGTGCTCCAATGTACCCTCCTACACAATGCAGGCCACAGGCCACAGGCCACAGACCACAACCACCTGGGAAACAACAAAGAAACCTTCCTTGGGTTCATTGTGTCCACCTGGAAAAAAGTCATTCCTACTTCATCCTTGGCTATTTCAGTAGTTGATATATTCAAGATTTTGGTGGCAAGGGTATTTTTACTTTAAAAAAAGGTTGAGCAACCTAAAGATACCAGGAAAAAATTTTCTCCACAGAAAGTTCATTTCCCAAATTGGCGACGATTTCTAGCGGAAAAAAAATCTATAGAATTAAGAGAAGTTATGCTAGTTTACAACTCATGTCTTCTATTTATAATTTATTGGAAAAAGCATCTAGAGAATTTGATTTTAACTATTTTATGCCTTTACTGTTGGTAATTTTATGGAGGACCATGGCTTTGAGGAAGGAAGGAAGAAACAAACAAAGGAATGGAGGGAAGGAGGGAGGAAGGAAGGGAGAGAGAGAGAGAGAAGGAGGGAGAAGAGAAGAGAGCATGGAAGGATGGAGAATGGGAGGAAGGAGAGAAGGAAGGTGTCCCTTATCCAAACAATAATAATAATAATAAATTCTTCCTGCATCTTACTACCTCCACCAATTACCATCCTTTTTTCTCCTCTCTTTCACAGCTAGACTTCTAGAAAAAAATTGCCACTCAATGCCTTCACTTGGGGACATAGTTTTAATATTGGAATGGATCTTAAGAGTTAATCAAATCCAGTGCTCTCATTTTATAAATAAGTATATTGAGGTTAAAAAGGCTAAATTATGTCTAGGCTCTTTTTTTGATCATGGCTTTCAGGTAGTCCAATAATTTTTAAGTTATCTCTTCTGGATCTATTCCCTGGGTCAGCATTTTTTCCAATGAGATATTTCACATTGTCTTCCATTTTTTCATTCTTTTGGTTCTGTTTTATAATCTCTTGATTTCTCATAAAGTCACTTGCTTCCTCTTGCTCCAATCTGATTTTTAAGGTGGTGTTTTCTTCACTGATCTTTTGGACCTCCTTTTCCATTTGGCTTATTCTGCCTTTTAAGGCATTCTTCACCTCATTAGCTTTTTGGAGCTCTTTTGCCATTTGGGTTAGTCTGTTTTTGAGGTGTTATTTTCTTCAGTATTTTTGGGGGTCTCCTTTAGCAAGTTGTTGACTTGTTTTTCATGATTTTCTTGCTTTACTCTCATTTCTCTTCCTGATTTTTCCTCTACTTCTCTTACTTGATTTTCCAAATCCTTTTTGAGCTCTTCTATGGCCTGAGACCAATTCATATTTTTCTTGGAGGTTTTTGATGTAGGATCTTTGATTTTGTTGACTTCTTCTGGCTGTATGTTTTGATCTTTTTTGTCACCAAAGAAAGATTCTATAGTCTGAATCCTTTTATGCTGCCTGCTCATTTTCCTAGCCAATTACTTGACTTTTGAGCTCTTTGTGAGGGTATGACTGCTTCTGGAGTAGAGCGTGCTTTGTCCCAAGCTTCAGGGGTTTTGTGCTGCTGTTTTCAGAGCTACTTCTATTCTGAGGTGGTGTGATACTCCTCTCCTGGCCTGTGCTCTGGTCTGTGAGTGCAGGCACTCCTATCTGCTCTGTAACTACCAGGAGGACTCCCTCTCCACAGCCACCACAAAACTCTGCCGCAGCAGTGCTCCTCCTCTCACATGACTGCCAACTAGGACTGTGACCCAGATCCAAGCGGGGCAAAGCAAGATAATGCTGCCTCAGCACCAGCAAAGAGATCCCTGCACTCCCACTCTGATCAGCAGCTTGATTCCCCCCACTATCTATGGGCCTGGAGCTCTGGAAGCAGCCACTGCTGCTGCAGCCACTTCCACCACCCGGGGCTGGGGCCTGACCATGCACTTCTCTCACCCAGTTCCAACAGTTTTCCCACTGACCTGCTAAGTTGTCTTTGGCATTTGTGGGTTGAGAAGTCTGGAAACTGCCACAGCTGCCAGTGATTCATGGCCTTAAGACCTGCTCTGCCTGATCTACTCTGGCCTTGTCTCTTCTGGCGCAGCCCACCCTGAGCTACGCTGCATTCCCAGCACAGTGCAATAGACCCTTCCCAGAGACCATCCAGGCCATCTTGGGCTGGAGACTTGTTTCATTCTCTAATTTTGTGGTTTCTAGAGCTCTAGAATTTGTTTAAAGTCATTTTTTACAGGTGTTTGAAGGGATTTGGGGGAGAGCTCAACCAAGTCCCTGTTTTCACATTGCCGTCTTGACTCCACCCCTCCACATCACTTTTCTATTCAAAATCTTTCCCTGATTCTCCATCACCTAACTGATAAAGTATAAACCACACAATTTAAGATTAAAAATCCTCCCCTATGTGTCTTCAAGTTGTATTTCCAGGCTTATTTCAAATTGTTTCCTTCCATGTACTCTGTGCTCTAGAAAGAATCAGGATGACAGAGAACAAAGAATGTTGACTCAACATCATCAGAAATATCCAGGTTCAAATTCTGTCTCTAATACTAGTTATATGGCCATAGTCAAGTCACTTAGTTTACATTTTCTTATCTGTAAAATGGGAATAACAATACCTGTTCTGTCCACCTCACAGAGTCATTATAATTCAAATGAGATAATATATGATAAGTGCTTTGAAAACCTTAAAAGTGCCAATTGTACCAGTTACTATAATTATCAATTGCCCAACAAGCATTTATCATGTTCCAGAGACTGTATACTAAGCACTGGGGATTTGAAGAATGTCAAAAACACAAAAATAGTTCCTCTCCTTAAGAAGCTTACATAGTAATGTGGGAGACAATATGAAAATAGGTACAGAAATATAGAAAGGGGGAGAAAGAGAGAGGAAGGAAGGAAGGAAGGAAGGAAGGAAGGAAGGAAGGAAGGAAGGAAGGAAGGAAGGAAGGAAGTCAGGAAGGAAGGAAGGAAGGTAACCTTAGGGAGGCAAGGCTCAATCAATGGGCTGGGTAGAACAGGAAAGGCTGGCTGTAAAAGGTAGCATTTGAGCTGAGTCTTCCAAGAAGTCACATATGCAAATAGGTGGAGGTGGGAAAGAAGAGCATTCTAGGCATGGGGGGGGGGGGGCATTGCACAGCCAAGATGACAGAAGATGGAGTCCAAGGAGCACCAAGCAGGCTAGTAACATGACCATAGAGTAGTTGAGGTGAGTAAAGTATGAAAAGACTAGAAAGGTGGGAAAGAATTGGGTTGTCAAGAAATTTAAATTCAAAACAGAAGGCATTCTATTTGATCCTGGAGGTAATAGGGATCCACAGGAGTTTATTAAGAATGGGGGAGGGGAAGAGGGAGGGTGTAACATGATTTATTAGATTGATGCTTTAGGAAAATCATTTTGGCAGCTGTGTGGAAGATGGATTATTAGACAAGCTGAACACTGCCACCCCTCCCAAACTGTCTCCTCCCATCTATGTGAATTTGCTCACATCAACCCCCATGCTTGACATGAACTCCCCCCTGTTCCTCCATTCTTCACCTGTTAAAATCACTCCTTTCCTTCAAACCCCAGCTTAATCACCACCTCCTCTGTGAATTCTCCCCTGGTTCTCCCAGCTGAACATGATCACTCCCTACTCAAGTTTCTTATAGCACATCATCTGGACATCTCCTTTAAATTTGCCACATTCTGTCATGTGATCTGGTTGTTTGCATATTTGTCTCCATTCCCCCACACATTCACACACTCATCTGATTGTGAGCACCCTGAGCACAAGATCTGTGTCTTATTTTGTTTTTACATCCCTAGCACCTAGAATGGTGTCCTGTGAACCTAACAAATGTTTTTGGAATTAAACAACTAAAATGGTCAGAGGCCAGTAGTGTTGCAACAATTCAGACAGGTGAGCTTTTGATGTGGCATTTCAATTTTGATTTTTTAATAATTAATTTATTCATATTTATTATTATTATATTATTAATTTAATAATAATTTTATTTTTTTATTTTTGTAATTCCTTTTTTATTATGGAAAATTCTGTATTTCAAATGTCACAGCTGTTATGACTTTATGCATCCCTATGGCCTGGTGCTGAACTGTCTTTCCAATTGTTACAACTATTTTACCTTTACAAAAAAAGGTATATACATATATATGTGTGTGTATATGTACATATGAACACACAACACAACACATATATATATGTGTGTGTGTATTTGTGTGTGTGTGTATACAGAGAAAGAGAGAGAGAGTTCCCGAAAACATCTTTAAAAATTTTTTGGCATGCCTTCAGCCTCTTCCTTGGCTGAGTTCAGATAAAAGTAGGAGCCTAGAGTCAAGTATTCTGATCGAAGGTCCAATCAGCAAAGAAGATTTTGCGTTATTAGAACCTTAATGCCAGTTACACAATATTTATGTGAGACAGAAAGAACACTTACATCTGTACATTTTGTCCTATCATTTGACTCAAAGAATTTCTGCAGACAGAATGATGGTACCTTTTCTGACATCTTCTATCTATATAATATTCTATCATTGTCTCTGTGCTATAGATAAAGCAAGTCTGCACAGTTTTCTTTTCTTTTTTTAAGGATGTTATGACCTTACAGTCAAATGGAGAAGAAGATGACTTACCTAGGTTAAGCTCATGGAAACATAGATCTAGAGCTGGAAGGGACCTCAGAGACTGTCTAGTCCAACCACCTCGTTTTCAGGTGAGAAAACCAAGCTCCAGTGAGGTTAAGAGACTTCCCCAAAATCATTCAGGTAGTAAGAAGTAAAACTCTACAGTAAGTGCTTTTTGTTCTGTTCCATATAGATTGCATAATAAGTCATTACTGATACACAGTCAATGCAGAATCCCAAAAAGCAAAGGCTGGTTGGGTGACATGGAATGGAGAGTAGTGGTAGACAGCTCTGGACATCTCTGTGGATTCCAAAAAAAGGAAGAAAGCTAATTCAATGCTCAAAATTTCTACCCTGACTCCACCCAGTAGGCTGGGTTTGAGAAGGTATAAAATATAATCTCTCAACCTTCCCCTCCCATTAGAAGCCACTTATTCCCCTACATCAAAGTCACTCACAGATTCTACTGCTGCCACACAGGCGTTATCCTTGGTGACAGTACATAAATGCGCTGGGATGACAAAAAGAGGCAAAAGACAATCCCTGCCCTCAAGGAGCTCATAATCTAATTGGGAAAACTACAAGCAAATATACATGTACAAACAAGCTACATACAAGATAAATAGAAAATAATTAAAAGAGGGAAGGCATTACAATTAAGAGGGAATAGGAAAGGCTTCCTGTAGACAGTGGGATTTTAATTGAGACTTAAGAGAAGCCTGGGAAACCAAGAAGTGGTGATAAGGAGGGAGAACTTTCCAGGCATGGAAGACAACCAGAGAAAATGCTATTCTACCTAGTATCCATGTGACCTTGGTAAAATTATTTAAGCTAGTTGGTTCTCAGTTCCCTTATTTGTAAAATGAATGGATTAGACTAGATGACCTGAAAGGTCCACCTAGCTCTAAAACCTATAATCTCCTATAATATCAATTACTTGCAAAAACATATGTACTATATTTTATAAAGCCATGTGTCTATAGCATATGTATAAAGAAACTGGATTTAAGGTCAGATAGATCTGGGTTGGAATCCTACTTCAGGTACTACTAGCCATGCAACCACGGGCAAGTCAGTTAAAATCTCTAAGCCTCATTTTTCTCCTATGGAAAATGGGGATTCTGTAATGCCAGTCTCTCAAGGTTATTATCAGGATCAAATGAGAAAATGCATATAAGGTGTCTTGCAAGATTTAAAGCATTATATACAATGGATATACTTTATTATTGTGTATAGTATGTCTGCCTGTGCTATGTAAAGTACAAGTTGATATAGGATGGTCATTGAAAACCCACCATGTAGCCTACTAGTTGATGACCATGGTGAATATTTTCAAGTACTTATATTTAGTGACCTTGCCTAAAGTTCATTGAAGTTAAATGACTTCCCCTTGGAAACATAGGTGGTTTTCCAGTATGTTTGCAAGTGTTTCATAGAATTATGTTCTTTCAAAATAAAGATAATCCATTAAATTTATAACAAAATGATTTATTGTTTGTATTTTCATAAGACTTTTCACAATTCAGAAAAAAGTTCACAGTCAGGTCATGTGTGTTAATTTTGGGTTGAGAAAATATATTTCTGAAAGCCTGACTTTGCTTCTGCTTGAAGTCCTTAATCTGGTAAGAATAATGTCTTCCAGCTCCAAATATTAAGTCATCACAGGGACTTGGGGCTATATAGCCTACTATCATCAAAGTTCTTGCCTGAAAATGAGATGATCCATTTTGAATTCTCTCTGTACCCCAATCAACTGACTGAGGCTGAGAATTCTTTTCTACAGCTGTGAGCTCTCAAAAGTAATAACAAAATATATTTAATTATATTTGGGAGCACTCACAATGAGATACACATTTTTGGACATGGACGATATGGGAATTTGTTTTGCTTGTCTATGCATATTTATTACTGGGGTTTTGTTTTTCCTTTTTTAGTGGTGGCAGGGAGTGGGAGGGAGGGAGAAATAAATGCTTGTTAATTGAAAAAAATAAATTTAATTTTAAAAATATTTGGAGGCATATAAGGACTTGGAGGGAAAGAAGCCCAGGAAAATCTTAATGCTAAACAAATAGAGAGGGAAGAGAGAAATGAAGATCTCTGAGATTGTTCTCTTAACATTAGACCAGTTTGAAGTTGTTGAAAATGCTCATTTTCCAAGGCACATTCACTTATGAAATAAAAATAATTCTGAAACATTCACTCATGACAATCAGAGGAGGATGGAAGAATAGTAATGATTATCATGATGTTTATACAGCCTAAGTCCACTGTATTTCTATCTCACTCTAAGAAATCTTTATATTTTCTAAGTAGAAATGCATTTAGCTTTCAAGTCAAAAAGGGAATTTCATCTACATTTTATCAACCACTTAACATACACGGATGACATCAAGTTATATGGCTCAATCAAAAAAAGAAAGAAATACTTTCTTTACAATATGTCAGCTTTCTCCAATAATGCCAAGACTTTCAGTGGATGGTAAAGAAAAATGAATACTGAGTTTATTAATCAGAAGAAAAAATACACAGTGATATTTTCAGATATTTTGGTCTTTACCAGGCAAGACACAGTGAATATAGTTATCAAAGCAAAAATCACAGCTATGTATGTCAAGAGATTTACTGTCAACTTTGATTTGTCAAAATTCAGTGGGAAGAATATATTTAGAACAATTACCACCTTTACAATATCCTAATGTATCCTCTTTGCAATAATAAAGTGGATAACAGATTTTAAAATTATCCAAACAAAAATTCATGCACATCCACAACGTTTAAGTCCCACATTTTAAAGACATTTCAGAAAGATTAATACTTCCATGCCAAAAGGAAGAGATCTGATAAATGTTCTTAGACAGGATTATGAACGGTTTTTAAAAATTATATATAAAAATTAAAATTTCTAAAAATTCTTAACCAAATACACACTACTGCATAGAGCAATAGTAAAGATTGACAACAGCTATAGGTCAATGACCCTATCAAATGTAATCGCATTCCAATGCTTTCATTCAATAACCAAAATCATTTATTTTATCTATTTGTATTTTATCTACTTGTTCACTGAATAATAAACCAAAAAACAAAAGATAACAGGATAGCAATTTGTCCTAATACCATTTCTCAATGAAATCCATGTGATAACAAGATGAGGCTAGGGGAATAACGGTAACAATAATAATAATAACTACCATTATCATTATTATTAATTTACATGGCATTTACATATGATATCTCACTTGATCCTGACAACAACCCTATGAGATAAATACTATTATTGTCTACATTTTACAGATGAGGAAACTGGTCCTGAGAGAGAATAGCTAACATTAATAAACCACTTTAAGGTCTACAAAGCACTTTACATACATTACCTTATTTGATTTTCACAACAATCCTGAGAGGTAGCTGTTATTGTCATCCTCATGGTTACAGATGAAGAAACCAAGGCTCAGAGAGATTAATCATGATACAATTGACTTGGTTGACTTGACTTGGTCAAGAGGCTGACTTGCCTAGGGTCATACAGCCGTTAAGCGTCTGAGTTAAGAATAAAGGTTTTCTGATTCCAATTGTAGCACCCTACCCATCACACAACACCATCTCTCAAGGGCTATGTTTTCGATTTTGTAAAATTCTCAAGTTCTTCCTCTCAGAGTTATTTTTGTGAAAGGGGGAAGGGTAGGGAGGAGAATGAAAAATAGTGAATGAAAGGGAACTCCGAAATCTAAAAAGCATAGACATATTTCCATTAATTTAAAAATCATATATACTTGGACAGAAATTTAATCCATTTTCCTGATTCATTTTCATTTCAATAATCAAGATATTGTTTTCTAAGAGTGATTGGCTAAGGAGGATTTTGAGGATTTTTTTTCAAAAAGTTTTTTTTAGTGCATCTTTTTTCTTTCCCTAAAATCAGGAAGTGGCAGCTTGCCAAGAATAAACTGATTCAGTCACGAAGAGAAGGTTCAATTACAGTGTATAACTTCAAGCCCATGAATATTTTGCAGATCTCCAATTTTGTGCTCTGTGCCCCCTACTCCACAGACAGAGGCAATATTGGCAAGCCAATGAATCAGAGTACACCAGACCATCAAAAGACCTTAATTCCGTGGGCTATTGCACCAAGTTGAGATTTCCCAATAACAGGACTGCTTACCCCTCAAGGTCTATTACTGGATGACTTCTCTTCCCTTCTCTCTTGCTGTTTTTATTTTTTTCTAATTACATATAGAAACAATTTTTAACATTCTTTTTTTTTAATTTTGAGTTCCAAAGTCCCTCCCTCTCTCCTCTCCCCTGTCACTGAGAAGGCAAGTAAATAGGATATATATGTGCAGTCACACAAAACATATTTCTATATTAGTCATCTTATGAAAGAAAATATAGAACAAAAAGAAAAATATGGAAAGTTTTTTTAAGTATGCTTCAACCTACGTTCAGACTCCATCAGTTCTGTCTCTGTAGGTGAATAGCATTTTTCAACCTGAGTCCTTCAGGATTGTCTTAGATCAATGTATTTCTGAGAATAGCTAAGTGATTCACAGTTCATAATCCTTACACTGTTGCTGGTACTATATACATTGTTCTGCTGCTTCTACTCACTTCAGTTTGCATGAATTCATGTATTTCCAGGTTTTTCTAATATACATCTGCTCACCATTTTTATAGCAAAATAGTGTTCTATCACAATTATATACCACAACTTGTTCAGCTATTCAGTTAATGGACATCCCCTCAATTTCTAATTATTTGCCACCACAAAAAGAGCTGTTATAAAAAATTTTGTACATATGGGTCTTTTCCCCTTTTTTTCTTTTTTTGATCTCTATAGGATACAGATCTAGTAGTAGTGTTGCTGGGTCAAAGAGTATGCACAGTTTTCTTGCCCTTTGGGCATAATTTCAAATTACATAGTTGGATCAGTTCACAACTCCTCCAACAGTGTATTAGTGTCCCAATTTTTCCCACATCCCCCCAACATTTATCATTTTTCCTTTATGTCATATTACCCAATCTAACAGGTATGTAGTGGTACCTCAGAATTGTTTTAACTTGCATTTCTTTGATCAATAGTGATTTAGAGCATTTTTTCATATAATTATAAATAGCTTTTATTTTTTCATCTGAAAACTGCCTTTTCATATCTTTTGATCATTTATCAATTGAATAATGACTTATATTCTTATGAATTTGACTCTATTCTTTATATATTTCAGAGATGAAACCTTTATCAGAGAAATTTGCTATAAAAATTTCCCCCAATTTTCTGCTTTCCTTTTAATCTTAGGGGCATTGGTTTTCTTTGTGTAAAAACCTTTTAATTTAACATAATCAAAATGGTTCATTTTACATCCCATGATACTATTTCCTGTTTGGTCATAAATTCTTCCCTTATCCATAGATTTGACAGGTAAACTATTCCATGCTCCCCTGAGTTGCTTATGGAATCAACCTTTATGTCTAAATCATGTACCCATTTTGGACTTATTTTTGTATGTGGTGTGAGATGTTGGTCTATACCTAGTTTCTGAAAAACTGCTTTCCAGTTTTCCCAGCAGTTTTTGTCAAATAGTGAGTTCTTTTTCCCAAAACTTGGATCTTCAGGTTTATCTAACACTAGATTATTATGGTAATTTACTACTGTGTCTTGTGCACCTAATGTATTCCACTAATCTACCATTCTATTTCTTAGCCAGTACCAGATTGTTTTGAAAAGTACAGCTTTGTAATATAATTTGAAATCTGTGATGGCTAGCCCTTCCTTCACATTTTTCCTCATTAGTTCCCTTGATATTCTTGACCTTTTGTTCTTCCAGGTGATTTTTGTTAGTATATTTCTAGCTCTATAAAATAATTTTTGATAGTTTGATTTGATAGTTTGATAGTTTTGATAGTTTGATATGGCACTGAATAAGTAAATTAACTTAGATAGAATTGTCATTTTTATTATGTTGGCTCCAATTGTTTAGATCTGTCTTTATTATTCCTGTGGAAAGTACTTTATAATTGTTTTCATACAGTTCCTGGGTTTGTCTTGGCAGGTAGACTCCCAAGTATTTTATGTTGTCTACCATTATTTTAAATGGAATTTCTTCCTATCTCTTGCTTCTAGACTTTGTTGGTAATACATAGAAATGTTGACGATTTATGTGGGCTTATTTTATATTTCAAAATTTTGCTAAAGTTAATTACTTCAATTAGTTTTTTTTTGTTGATTCTCGAGAATTCTCCAAAGATACCATCATATCATCTGTAAAGACTGATAGCCTTGTTTCTTCATTGACTATTCTAATTTCTTTGATTTTTTTCTTTTCTTATTATTACAGCTAGCACTTCTAGTACAATATTAAATAATTAGGGCATTCTTGCCTCACCTCTGATATTATTGGGAAGGCTTCTACCTTATCCCAATTATAGATAATGTTTGTTGATGTTTTTAGATAGATACTACCTATCATTTTAAGGAAAGTTTCATTTATTCTTAAGCTTTCTAGTGTTTTTAATAGGAATGAGTGTTTAATTTTTTTCAAAAGCTTTTTCTGCACCTATTGAAATAATCATATGATTTCGGTTGGTTTTGTTATTGATGTGGTCAATTATGTTGATAGTTTTCCTAATATTGAACCTGCATTCCTGGTATAAATCCCACCTACTCATAATGTATGATCTTTATGATATATTGCTATAATCTTCCTACTAGTATTTTATTTAAAATTTTTGCACCTATATTCATTAAATAAATTGGTGTGGGGTTTTCTTTCTGTTTTTGTTCTTCCTGATTTAGGTATCAGCACCACATTTCTGTTGCAAAAGGAATTTGTTTAGACTCTTTCTTTGCCTATTCTTCCAAATAGCTTCTATAATATTTAAATTAATTGTTTTTTAAATCTTAGTTAGAATTCACTCATGAATCCATCTGGTCCTGGAGATTTTTTCTTAGGAAGCGTATTGATGGCTTATTCAATTTTTTTTTCTAAGAGTTACTGAAGTGTTCTATTTCTTCTTCTGTTGGTTTGGGCAATTTATATTTTTTATAAGTGTTCATTTCACTTAGATGGTTAGAATTTTTGGCATATAATAAGCAAAATAGTTCTCAATAATTCATTTAATATCCTCTTTGCTGGTAGTGAATTTACCCTTTTTATTTTTGATACTGGTAATTTGGTTTTCTCCTTTTTTAATCAAATTAATCATTGGTTTATCTTTTTTTCCATAAAACCAGCTCCTAATTTTATTAGTTCAATGGTTTTCTTACTCTTGGTTTTATTAATCTCTCCACTGATTTTCAGAATTTTCAATTTGGTGTTTGATTGGGGGTTGTTAATTTGTTCTTTTTCTAGTTGCATGCCAATTCATTGATCTGCTTTTTCTCTATTTTATTGATGTAAGCATTTAGAGATATAAAATTTCCCCTAAGTACTGCTTTTTCTACATTCCATATACTTTGGTATGTTGCCTCGTTGCTGTCATTCCCTTTAATGAAATTATTGATTATTTCTGTTATTTGTTTCTTGACACATTCATTCTTTAGGAGTAGATTGTTTAGTTCCCAATTAATTTTAAACTCTCTTCTACAGTTCTTTCTTGAATGTAATTTTAATTGCATTATAATCTGAAAATAATGTATTTAATATTTCTGCTTTTCTGCATTTGGTTGTGAGGTTTTATGCCCTAATACATGGTCAATTTTTTTGTAGGTGCCATATACTGCTGAGAAAAGGTATATTCCTTTCTATTTCCATTCAGTTTTCTCCAGAGGTCTATCATATTTAACTTTTCTTAAATCCTATTCATCTCCTTAACTTTCTTGGTTTTTTTGTTAGGTT
This sequence comes from Trichosurus vulpecula, assembly GCF_011100635.1. Lineage (NCBI taxonomy): Eukaryota > Metazoa > Chordata > Mammalia > Diprotodontia > Phalangeridae > Trichosurus > Trichosurus vulpecula. The sequence continues at coordinate 124,051,588 of NC_050576.1, forward strand.
TATCTAGTTCTGAGAGGGGAAAGTCGAGGTCCACCAGTAGTATAGTTTTACTGTCTACTTTTTCTAGAATTCATTTAACTTTTCCTTTAAGAAATTGGATGCTATACCATTTGGTTCGTTGCCTTATTGTCTATGGCACCTTTTAGTGAAATGTGGTTTCCCTATTTATTTCTTTTAATGGAATCTATTTTTGTTTTTTCTTTGTCTGAGATCATGACTCCTACCTCTGCTTTTTTTTTTTACTTCAGTTGAAGCCTAAGAGATACTGATTCAGACCCTTATCTTTATTCTCTCTGTGTTTCTCTGCTTCAGATGTGTTTCTTGCAAACAACATATTGTAGGATTCTGGTTTTTAATTCCAATCTGCTGTCTGCTTCCATTTTACAGGTGAGTCTATCACACTCACATTCACAGTTATAATTACTATGTATTTCCCTCCATCGTTATTTCCCCCCATCTATCCTTCCCTCCTCTCCTCTCTTCTCCTCTCCTGTCCTCTCCTCTCTTCTCTTCTCTCTGTCTCTCTCTCTTTGTCTCTCTCTGTCTCTGTCTCTCTGTCTCTATCTTTCTCTGTATGTCTGTCTCTCTGTTTCTCTCTCTCTCTCTCTCTCTCTCTCTCTCTCTCTCTCTCTCTCTCTTTCCTAATCAAAAGTCTCTTTTGCTTCTAACCACTGCCTCCCTTAATCCACCCTCCCTTCTATAAGTAGCCCCCCCTTTTTATCCACCTTCCTTCCTACTTGACTGTAGAGTAAGATAGATTTCTATACCCAACTGACTATGTATGTTATTCCCTCTTTGAGCCAATTCCAATGAGAGTAAGGTTCCAGTGTTGCCTACCACTCCCCGTTCCTCCCCCCATTTTGCGCGCCATTTATGTGAGATACTTTACACCATTTGACCTCTCCCACCCCCTTCTTCCAATGCATCCCTCTTTCTCACCCATTAATTTTACTTTTTTTATATCATCCCATCATAGTCAACTCACACCTCTGCCCTCTATGTACACTCCTTCTAACTTCCCTAATAATGATAAAGTTCTTAGGAGTCACAAGTATCATCTTCCCATGTAGGAATGTAAACAGTTTAACTTTATTGAATCTCTTATGGTTTCTTTTTCCTATTTACCTTTTTATGCTTCTCTTGTGTCTTCAGTCTAAATGTCAAATTTTCTATTCAGGTCTGGTCTTTTCATTAGGAATGCTTGAAAGTCCTTTATTTCATTAAATATCCATTTCCCTCCCCCCCCCCAAAGATTATATTCAGTTTTGCTCAGTAGGTTATTTTTGATGGTAATCCTAGCTCCTTTGTCCTCCAGAATATCATAGTTTAAGCCCTCCAATGCTTTTTACTTGGAAGCAGCTAAATCTTGTGTTATCTTGACTGTGGCTTCATGATGATTTGAACTGTTTCTTTATGGCTGCTTGCAATATTTTCACTTTGACCTGAGAGTTCTGGAATTTAGCTATAATATTCCTGGGTATTTTCATTATGGTTTCTCTTTGAGGAAGCAATCTCTGTATTCTTCCCATTTCTATTTGACCCTCTGATTCAAAAATATCAGGAAAATTTTCCTTGATAATTTCTTTTTAAAAATTATGTCTAGGTTCTTTTGTTTGTATCAAGGCTTTCTGAGAGTCCCACAATTGCTCATTTATCCTCTCCTCAATCTATTTTTCAGTTCAGTTGTTTTTCCAATGAGATGTTTCACATTTTCTTCTAATTTTTCATTCTTTTGATTTTGTTTCATTGTTTCTTCATGTCTCAAGGAATTAGTTTTTAGTTGCCCACTTCTGATTTTTAAGGATTTTCTTCAGTGAGCTTTTGTACACATTTTCCATTTGGCCAATTCTACTTTCTTTTTTTTCTTTTATTTATTTACTATATTTAGTTTTCAGCATTGATTTTCACAAGAGTTTGAATTACAAATTTTCTCCCCATTTCTACCCACCCACCCACTCCAAGATAGAATATATTCTGTTTGCTCCATTGCCCAGTCAGCCCTCCCTTCTGTCACCCCACTCCCCTCCCATCCCCTTTTCCCTTCCAAATTTCTTGTAGGGCAAGATAAATTTCTATGCCCCATTGCCTGTGTATCTTATTTCCCAGTTGCATGCAAAAACTTTTTTTTGTTTTTGAACATCTGTTTTTAAAACTTTGAGTTCCAAATTCTCTCCCCTCTTCCCTCCCAACCCACCCTCCCTAAGAAGGCAAGCAATTCAACATGGGCCACATACATATCATTATGTAAAACCCATCGACAATACTCACATTGTGGAAGACTAACTATATTTTGCTCCTTCCTAACCTATCCCCCTTTATTGAATTTTCTCCCTTGACCCTGTCCCTTTTCAAAAGTGTTTGTTTTTGATTACCTTCTCCCATATCTGCCCTCCCTTCTATCACCCCCACTTTTTTATCTTCTTCCTCCTTCTTTCCTGTGGGGTAAGATACCCAATTGAGTGTGTATGGTATTCCCTCCTCAGGTCAAATCCAATGAGAGCAAGATTCACTCATTCCCCCTCACCTGCCCCCTCTTCCCTTCCTACAGAACTGCTTTTTCTTGCCACTTTTATGCAAGATAATTTGCCCCGTTCTATCTCTCCCTTTCTCCCTCTCTCAATATATTCCTCTCTCATCCCTTAATTTGATTTTATTTTTTTAGATATCATCCCTTCATATTCAACTCACCCTGTGCCCTATGTCTATCTATCTATCTATCTATCTATCTATCTATCTATCGATCTATATACATATATATATATATGTATGTATGTATATATACCCACATACATATATACATACATACACACACACACATATATACATACACATACATATATGTGTGTGTGTGTGTGTGTGTGTGTGTGTGTGTGTGTATAAATACATGCGTATTCCCTTCAGCTACTCTAATACTGAGGTCTCATGAATCATACACATCATCTTTCCATGTAGGAATGTAAACAAAACAGTTCAACTTTAGTAAGTCCTTTGTGATTTCTCTTTCTTGTTTATCTTTTCATGCTTCTCTTGATTCTTGTGATTGAAAGTCAAATTTTCTATTCAGCTCTGGTCTTTTCACTGAGAAAGCTTGAAAGTCCTCTATTTTATGGAAAATCCATATTTTGCCTTGGAGCATTATAGTCAGTTTTGCTGGGTAGGTGATTCTTGGTTTTAATCCTAGCTCCACTGACCTCCGGAATATTGTATTCCAAGCCTTTCGATCCCTTAATGTAGAAGCTGCTAGATCTTGTATTATTCTGATTGTGTTTCCACACTATTCAAATTGTTTCTTTCTGGCTGCTTGCATTATTTTCTCCTTGATCTGAGAACTCTGGAATTTGGTGACAATACTCCTAGGAGGTTTCATTTGGGGATCTTTTTGAGGAGGTGATCTGTGGATTCTTTCAATTTCTATTTTACCCTCTGGCTCTAGAATATCAGGGCAGTCCTCCTTGATAATTTCTTGAAAGATGATATTCAGGTTCTTTTTTGATCATGGCTTTCAGGTAGTCCAATAATTTTTAAATTATCTCTCCTGGATCTATTTTCCAGGTCAGTGGTTTTTCCAATGAGATATTTCACATTGTCTTCCACTTTTTCATTCCTTTGGTTCTGTTTTATAATATCTTGATTTCTCATAAAGTCACTAGCTTCCACTTGCTCCAACCTAATTTTTAAAGTAGTATTTTCTTCAGTCGTCTTTTGGACCTCCTTTTGCATTTGGCAAATTCTGCCGTTCAAGGCATTCTTCTCCTCATTGACTTTTTGGAGCTCTTTTGCCATTTGAGTTAGTCTATTTTTTAAGGTGTTGTTTTCTTCAGTATTTTTTTGGGTCTCCTTTAGCAAGTCATTGACTCGTTTTTCATGGTTTTCTCACATCCTTCTCATTTCTCTTCCCAATTTTTCCTCTACTTCTCTAACTTGCTTTTCCAAATCCTTTTTGAGCTCTTCCATGGCCTGAGACCAGTTCATGTTTTTCTTGGAGGCTTTTCTTGTAGGCTCTTTGACTTTGTTGACTTCTTCTGGCTGTATGTTTTGGTCTTCTTTGTCACCAAAGAAAGATTCCAAAGTCTGAGACTGAATCTGGGTGCATTTTCACTTCCTGGCCATGTTCCCAGCCTACTTACTTGACCCTTGAGTTTTTCATCGGGGTATGACTGCTTATAGAGTAAAGAGTACTTTGTTCCAAGCTTGAGGGGATGCGCTGTTGTTTTCAGAGCTATTTCTATACAGCCAGCTCTGCCACACCAGCACTCCTCCTCCCCCAAGAACCACCAACCTGGACCTGACTCAGATCTTAAGCAGGCTCTGCACTCCTGCTCAGATCTACCACTTAATTCCTCCCACTGGGTGGGCCTGGGGCCAGAAGCAACTGCAGCTGTAGTTCTGTAGCTGCACCACCCCTGCTGCTCCCAGGGCAGTGGCCTAACTGCAAACTCCTTTCACTCTGTCCCCCGCAGCTTTTCCTACTAACCTTCTCTGTTGTCTTTGGTGTTTGTGGGTTGAGAAGTCTGATTCACTGATTCAGGGTGCTAGGGCCTGTTCCGCCCAGCTCCTGGTCTGGTTGGTCCTGCCGCTGCCCACACTGGGCTCTGCTCCCCTCCGCTCCCAGCTCCATGGGCAATAGACCTCACCCAGCAACCATCCAGGCTGTCCTGGGTTGGAGCCCTGCTTCCCTCTGCTATTTTGTGGGTTCTGTAGTTCTAGAATTTTTTCAGAGCCATTTTTTATCAGTTTTTGGATGGACCTGGCAGGGAGCTCATGAAAGTCCTTGCTTTCCAGCTGCCATCTTGGCTCCGTCCCCCAATTCTACTTCCTAAAGAGTTCTTCTCTTTAGTAAATTTTTGTACATCTTTTTTTAAATTTTTTCTAATTCTGGTTTTTAAGGATTTCTTGTCAGTGGATTTTTCTGCCACCCTTACAAAACTGTCAACTCTTTTTTTCATGATTTTCTTGCATCACTCATTTCTTTTCTCAATTTTTCCTCCATTTCTTTTATTTGTTTTTTAAAAAATTTTTGAGGCTTTTCAAGACTTCTTTTTGGGCCTATGACCAATTTTCTCATTTTTCTTTGAGGCTTTGTATGAAGTTGTCTTTGTTACCTTTTCTTCTTCTTCTGAATTCATGTTTTGATCTTCTCTGTCATCATAGTAACTTTCTATGGTCAGGTTCTTTTTTTTATTGTTTGCTCATTTTCCCAGCCTATTTCTTGTCATTAAACTTTACATGTTAAAGTTGGGCTCTACTTCAAGGGTGGAGGGGACATTGTCTCAGACTTCTGGGTTTTTATGCTGCTATTCTAAGAGTTAGTTCTGGGAGTCTTTAAGTTTTCAATTCTTCCAAGGTTGTATGATCTTAAGAGCAGTCATTGCTTTCCTGGCCTGTACTGCAGTCTGTGAATGACCAAAAGCACTCTTTTCTACCCTAGAACTGTGACCAGCATATCTACTCCAGCTAGTGCTCTTCCTTGCTTTGGGACTATAACCCCAAACCATGTATAGTCAATGCAACAGAGTCCTGCTCTCAGTGCCAGCAAAGGGTTCCCTATAATCTCCTTCTGACCAGTGTTCTGACCCCTTTACAATATGTGAACTGAGAGCTCTGGAAACTTCCGCTGACAATTCAGTTACCTGCAAGGCCTACTGCTGGTTTGCCAGGTGCAGCCTAGCCTGTATTGGATTGCACTCCCCTCTCACCCCAGTGAGACATACCTTTCCTGTCAACCTCCTAAGTTGTCTTGCCCTAGAAAAATGTTTCACACCATCCTTTTGTTGGTTCTGCCACTCCCTAATTCATTTTGAGGCATTATTTTAATGTTTTTGGAGGGGAGGATATGAATAGTTTATGAATTTTTCTTACATAATTATAAATTATATTAACTACGGTCTTTTTATAAAATTACTGTTACATGCATAAATGCCCAAACATTTGTCTTGTGCAATTTGGTCCACTCTTCTTTCTGCGTCCTTGGTGCCTCGGAGAATTTAAAAATTTGTCAGTATAAAAGTAGTTGAGGAGTCTTAAGTTAATGGTCTTATGGTCTAAAGCTGAGCTTCATAATTTAACATCAACAACCTCAATTTCAATTTCTTTGTCATTGCTTCTCTTTTCCTGGGCTTTACAGCCAGGAAGTTGACTTGCTATACAAAAGGCATCATCTCTTTGGCTCCTCTATTTGTTTTTACCTTCCAAAAACCAATCTGAATGTGACTATGAACTTCTCCATCTTTTATTTGTGTTTAAAATCATGGAATCTAGAAGCAAAGAAATAGTAAAGGCATTTGGTGATGGCAGAAAATTTGATCATAATGACCCATGACATTTAAGGAAAAGAAGGAAAAAAGACCCTTTTGCACAACTATACTAAAGGTTGAATATTTGGCTACTGTTTTTTTTCCAGTGTAACCATTAACAGTTGTAACCTAAAGAGTTCCAGGCCACAAAACTGGGCATTTGAATGACATGCTAAAGAGGGGGGCATTCCATGTGAGCTTATGTCTATCTAAAATGTTTCATTTGGGAAAACTATGACAGGCAAGTCAATTAACTTTACAAGAAAAAAGGAAAAAAAATCCATTTTCTCTTGAGTTTACCACTGTAAAAACTTAAAGGGCTCCCCTTCCAAGAATACTATTAATTTTTACAGTGTCAGCATGCTTTTTATAAACTGCTTTTTTATGATTTGGTATTCAGTATTGGAAATGTTTTATACTTGAGAGGAAAGATTGAACCTTTGCAAAATAGGGGAACAGGATCATATTTAAACCATTTGATCTATTTTTGAACTTGAAGGTTTTAGTCCCATGTAACAAACTAATTTTGAATGGAGGTTTTTCTAAGACATATAGTAAGTGCCTTTCTTTGATGTGTTTCCTCCCTTGCCTTGCTTCCTGCCATTCTCTGAGTTCCAAGGGTGTGTGCTGAGCATGAAGTCAGTGCCATGCAATGCCAATATGCAACACCCATGTCCACCGAAGGCCACCACAAGCCCTGGGAGCAATTAATCTGTCACCACTTCACTTCCCCTTTTGGCATAAAATGGGCAATAAATATGATTAAAATGACAGAAAAAGGTCCAATGAGGAAAAGTTAAGAGAACTGGGATTTTTCAACTCAGAGAAGAGAGAGCTGAGGGGTGCCTTGATTACTTTAGCACATATTAATGAAGGTAGTACTGAAAGATGATTTTTCCTATCCATCCCAGGGGGTAAATAAGAAGTAATGAACTTAAAGTAGATGAATTTTCATTGTATAGAAGAAAAAATTTCTCAACAAATTGGAGGCCTATTGAGGGAGACTATAAAATCTCTGAGAGTCTTTAAAAGGAGACTAAATAGCCATTTGTTCTAGACAGGTTAGACATTCACCAGGAATACAGACCCAGTGACTTGACTTGTTCACACATCCATGGGTGGCAGGGGCATGACAAAAGACAAATGTTTCCTGACTTCCAGGACTATTTCTAGTATACCACTCTGATGCTATTTCTTCTTGAAAGAATATTTTGAGGGATTTTGCTAAATATAGAATGTCTTGATTCTTCAACAATCATGATATTCCATGATTCACAGCATATAGCCTCACTAGGAGATTATTACTATTTCACCAAGTCCAGTTAACAAGCATTTATTAAGTGCCTACTATATGCCAGGCATTATATTAAGTGCTAGGGATATAAAAAAGCCAAAAATACAGTTTTTGTCCTCAAGGAACTTATACTCTAATGTGGAAGACAACATGTAAACAACTAGTTAGAAGAAGATATATACAGTCACATTCTGAGAGGAAAGACAATAATAGCTGAAGGAAAGAGGAAAGGCCTCCTATAGAAGGTGAGATTGAGCTGAGTCTTAAAAGAAGTGAGGAAAACTCAGAGATTTAAAGGTCAGAGCATTCTAGGCATGGGGGACAACTGGGGCAAAGGCAAGAGATTGAAGATGAAGTGTCATATTCAAGGAACTGCAATTAGGCCAGTGTTGCTGGATAAAGAATATGGAGGAGAGTAAGGTATAAGAAGACTAGAAGGGTAGGAAGGAGTCAGGTTATGAAGAACTTGCAATGCCAAATGAAAAAAATTGTATTTGATCCTGGAGGGAACAGGAAGTCACTGGAGTTCCCTGAGCAGAGAGGTGACATGGTCAAACCTACATTGTAGAAAATCACCTTAGCAACTAAGTGATAGATGGATTAGAGTGGGAAGGCAGGGATACCAGTTAGAAGTCTATTGAAATCATCCAGATGAGAGGTAATAAAAAACTAGATTAGAGTCGTAATTGTATGAGGAGAAAGGAAAGGATGTATGCAAGAGATGCTATGAAGGTAGAAATGACAAGATTTAATGACAGCTTAAATATTTGGGCAAGTGAGAGGGAGGAGCTAAGGATGACACTGAGGTTGTAAGTCTCAGTGACTAGGAGAATAACAGTGCCCTCAACAGATAGAAATTTTGGAATGAGTGAAGGGTATTGGGTAAGGGAAGGGCAGGGGTGGAGGTGTTGGAGAATAATGTATTCCTTCTTGAATATTTTGGGTTTGAGATACCTATAAGATATCCAGCCAAGATGTCCAAGAGGCAATTGGTGATGCTATGCTGGAACTCAGGAGAAAGATCAAGGCTGGATATACAAATCAAGGAATCATCCAGGTAAAGATGATAATTGAATCCATGAGAGCTACTAGGCTCACCAAGCAAGATAATCTAGAGGGAGAAGAGGAGAGGTTTTATGTGTGTGTGTGTGTGTGTATGGAGGGAGAGAGAGAGAGAGAGAGAGAGAGAGAGAGAGAGAGAGCAGAGAGAGCACGAGAACAACGTGGGCGTAACGAAAGCACTGTTCAGTTTCCCAAATGCAATCTAGCCTGTTCTTCTTCCATTTGACTCTGGGCCAAAGATTCAAAATTATAGGTAACCCAAAGGCCAGCAAAGAGATACACAGTGGCATAAGTGGGCTGCAGCATATTATCAATTATGACTTTCATGCCAGATGGCCCTGTGCCAGTCAGCATGGGAACCTAGTAATCAGACATCCTAGGACCCTTAATACATATCCCAAATGGAACTCATAATCTTCCCCCATAAAAATGTTTTTCTCTTCCTGACTTCCTTATTTCTAGACAAAGCACGTTAAATTTAGTAATGGGTTTTACATCCTTGTTCTGGCTCTTTACAAGACCCTAGGCAAGTCACTTGATCTATTTGGGACTAATCAGGAGAACAAAAGGGCTAGATGAGCTATAATGTCAATTGTATCCCTAGGTCCCCAATTCTTTCATCTTGTGAAAAGTATGATCAGAAAAGCCTGGATATATAGTGAGAGTGTGGGGTAGGTAACAGGTGCTGCCATGCTATCCATAAATGTTAAAAGATCTGGAAGATAGCCACCATTGTATAAAGGAACTATAAAATATCTACCCAAATTTATAAAAGAGAATGGACATGAATCACACAGCCTGAGAAAGTACAAATGGATCACAGAGCAGACTAGTGAAGGAAGTATCCACCTAGATGTTATCACTGATCCATCCAAGTAGAATTGGAGACCCTAATAAGTATTCGAAGATAGAGGTGAATCCCTGCCAGCATCATAAAGTATATGTAAGAAAGCATGGTAGAGGGGCAGCTAGGTGGCACAATGAGTAGAGCACTGGCCCTGGAGGCAGGAGGACCTGAGTTCAAATCCAGCCTCAGACACTTGACACACTTACTAGCTGTGTGACCTTGGGCAAGTCACTTAACCCCAACTGCCCTGCCTTTCCCCTCCAAAAAAAAAAATAAACAAAACATGAAAAACAGGAATATTTACAGAAAAAAAGAAAGCATGGTAGAGTATGAAGAGGAATTGATCCAGAGTTGCAGAATCTCGGAGTTGAAAGGAACCTCAGACATCTAGCCCAATCTCTACCTGAGCATGACTCCTCTCTATGACAAATCTAAGAAGTGGCAATCCAGATTCTGCTTCAGAACTCTAGTTAAAGGGAACTCACTATCTCTAATGGTAGCCCATTCTACTTTGGAACAGCCCTAATTGTTGGGAAGTTGCTTCTCTGCAATTTCTACCCAATGCTCACAATGCCTCTTACTGAGGCCAAGCATAATAAGTCCACTTTGCCTGCCACATGACAGCCCTTTAAACACTGGAAGACATCATGTTACCTACTCCCACTAAATCTTCTCTCCTCTCTTTTAAGAATTCCTGGTTCATTCAACCAGTCTTCACACAGGATATTCTCCCTCCCTCTTAGCATCCAGACTGTCCTCTCCTGGATGTTCTATAGCTTATTAATGTCCTTTTAAAAATGTAGCCCTTAGAAGTGGGCACTTCCAGACATGGTATGAGCAGTGTACCTCCATAGTATTGAACACTAGAATTTATGAGGTCAAGGGGAACAGGTTTAATCATTCCTGTGCATAGTAGCCCTTCAAATATTTGAGCATAGTTATCATGGCACCCTGGAATATTCTCTTCTCCAGATTAAAAATGCCCAGTTCCTTCAATCTGCATATGACATGGATTCAAAGTCCTTCACCATCCTGATTGCTCTCCTTGAAAATTTTCCACCTTATCAACGTACCTCTTAAGCAGTAGTGCTAAGGACTGAACACAGTACTTCAGGTGAGGTCAGAAAAGGACAGAATACAGTGGGACTATCACCTCCATCCTCTTTGAAATTCTGCCTCCTTTATTAGAGAATGAGATCCCATTAGCTTGTTTTGACAACATGTCATAATACTAACTCATTTTCAGAACAACTCCTGTCTAACCAAGCTTCCCCTATCTTCCACCCGTAAGGTTGATTTTTTGTACCCCCAATAGGGATACATTTATCCCGATTTAACTTCATCTCATTAAATTCAGTTCAATGTTATACCCTGTCAAGACGTGTTTGATTTTGACTCTCATTTAATAAGTAAACTATCCTTACCAGCTTTGTTTCATTTTCACGTCTGAAGGATATGCTATCCATGCCTTTTTGCAAGCCATTGATAAAAAAAGTAAACAACAGGGCAAAACATAGATCACTGGGGTACTCCACTGGAGAACCCCTAATGAGGTCTCCTCCAATGGAGACCATATCAACATTTAACAATCAGTAACTCTTCCTTGAGTCCAGACATTCAACCAGTCCTGAATTCATCAAATTGTATTCTCATTTAATCCATACCTCTCCATCTTCTTAACGAGAATAAGATGACATACATTATCATAACTTTTGATAAAATCTAGTAAAACTACATCCCTAGTACTCCCTACTTCTATAAGTTTAAAAATCCTATCAAAAGAGGAAATGAGGTTAGTCTGGCAAAACTTGTTCCTGAGTCATGCTGACTCTTTCTTATCATCTCTTCCCTTTCTGGATGTTCATCCACCATCTCTTTAATGATCCATTCCAGAATTTTCTCAGGAATCTATGTCAAGCTCACTGGGTCACAAGTTGCATGCTCTGATCTCTTCTTTTTTTTTGAAAACTAATACAGCTCAAGCGTTATCTTCTAAAGGTTTCTTTTCTTATTCCAGTAAAGTTGTTAGCCCCCCAAAAATTATTTTGTGCTTACTTATCTGTGTATAAGTTGTTTCCCCATAGTAGAAAGTAAGGTCCCAGAGGGCAAGAACTACTAAGATTTTGTCTTTGTGGTGCTCTGAGGATTCCCACTGGTGATTACATTTGCATCCTTACTACCTGGCCCAAGGCTCAACACACATCGATCGCCTATTAAAAGATTGTTGAATTAAAAATAAAGATACATTTAGCAAGTTTTATTCACCTGCATTAAAATTCTTATTGGGGAACACCAGACACTTCAATCAATTACTTTTACCTAAGATAACAACAAAGGGAACGTTTGTGCAACAAGGATGAGATATATATTCCTTGTTCCCTCACCTCAACTTCTTACACTGGCATCAAGTCTTCTTCCAACCCGTTCGCTTGCCAATCCTTACCATGTATCATGAGCACTCCCTTCTAGATTCTGAAACAGCAAAGGGGGGATCCTATTCTCCTACTCTACTGGACTGGAACCCAATAACCCATTTATTGGATGAACTCCTTTCTAGGTGGCCTAGATAGTTCTTAATACCAGAGGATTTTCCCTTAAAGCAAGCTGAGCCAAATTCAGGGCACAAGGAATTTGGCAAAGTATGTCTACTGGCATGGCCCACAGCCCAGGAATGCAGTAACTACGTAGCTCCAACATGGGCAAGCTTTGGGTTATGTATTTTTTTGCCCTGAAGAACAAACAGATGACATGTTCACAGATGAGATTTATGTGGCTCTTTTGCCATAAAAGAAATAAACATGCACATTCCAACTGCACTGTCACTGATAGCTAATTTTTTTCTCCTTAAAGGACCAGTATAGAAAAAAAAATTGAGGAGAGGGGGTAAAGAGATCAAAGAAAATAAACTGTTGCTAGAAATTCTGAACAGAGGAAATACGGCCTTTGGGGAAAATAATTCCCTTCTATTTTCAGTGTTTGCACACATGGTATATAGCATCACAGAATCAGAATGCTAGCGTTAGAAGGGATCACTAGTATCATCCAGTCTGGCACCTTCATGGTTTAGCCACAAACAAGTTTTGTAGAGGAAAGGAACACAGCGAGCACTCAGAACCCTTTGATTCAGGGCTAGATAATTTCATGAATATCAACAAAGTGGGGGAAACAGCTATAGGGAGCCTTAGAAATCAATAAAGAACTTGTTAGATCACTCCTACCTTAGGGCAGGCCAATTGGACATGTCAGTGCTTCTCACAAGGGTGACCCACTGTCAAGGATGCTATATGATCCCTTGGGGTAAAAATAATGCTAAGTGAACCACACCCAGAAATCCAACTTATGTTCTAAAGGAACTCATTAATGCAGCTCTCACCTGAAGTGCATATGGCCTCAAAGAAAAAAAGAGTAGCCATAGATTCCAAAATCTAATTTGGAATGCCATAGGAAACTCCTCCAACTTCTGTGTGACTCCTCAGGCTCTGAATTCTGTGCCACTGGCACTGGCATGTGAGCGGGTGGGTATATGTGTATGCATGTACATCTGGTTTATGTGTATATCTACGTGTGGTTTATGGGGAGCCAATAAACTGAGGATGCCTCTTTTTGTCCTTTGTGTTCCCCAAAGTCACATGATATGACCTAAACCATTCCTGAGAATTGACATTTTATTCCTCCAAACCCTGGCTAAAAACAAACAAATAAAAAACATCTAAAGTAAAGCAGTCTATAAATAAAAGAAAAGGAAAATAAAGTAAATAAATGGGGCAAGGTCATCTGATGGCATCAAGCCTAAGGAATTCATAAGAAAAGAAGCTGGGGGGGGTGGAGGGAAGGAGGATAAAAAGCTAACTCTTTATACTTTATTCTTTCACAAGAAGTGCCTGTCCCCTTAAACATTTAAATGAGGCTTTTGTAGAAGAGAGCAGGAAGAGGCAAAAGGTACTTGTTCCAGTAAACTCCCTAGGGGTGTTCTAATAACCCAATGATATCCAGAAAACATCTCTCTAGGCCAGCTGCTTAGTGGGAGCTGACAAGGGCTACTGGCAGAATTCATCCCAAACCTCAAAGCCAACGTCTGAGTATGAGGCAGTTGGTCATACCACTCATTCTGCTACAAACTTAGAATGCAAGAGAAAACGTGGTGTTACCTGGTGCCCAAAGAATGAGAAAGTTAGAAAGCTGGAATGGGATATTGGGAAATTATATAATTTATTCCTCAGCCATTCACACCAATGCTAAAACTGAGTGTCTTTTAGAGTTATATACCTTTAAGGGTGGTATTTCTTTATATGAGCCAACTGCTTTCCAGACTTGCCTAGAGTCCCTTCTTTTCTATGAATATATTTCCTCAACTGTAAAATGAGGGGCATGGACTAAGTGGTTTATAATGTCACTTCTGACTCTAATATTCTCTGATACCATTTAAAAAGGAGCCCCTTTGACATTTCAATAACTAATTCTCCTTGAATAGCATCCAAGAGGGACCCAAATCACACTGTATTTCACTCATCAATGAAGACTTGAACTGAAGTTCTGGTGTCAACGTATGTAAGCCCCTGGCCTGAAAACAGGAGATATGGGTTTGAAGATCCATCTCTACCTATAACTGTATGAACTTGAGAAGCATCATGACATAGTGGATAGAGTGATGGATTTAAAGTCATGAAGACCTAAATTCAAGGGTTGCCTCTGTGACCCTGAGCAAGTCACTCGAGTCTAAGTTTGCTCATCTGTAAAGTGAAAGGTTTAGATTAGTTGGCCTCTGAGGTCCCTTCCAGCTTTAAATCTAGGATCCTAAATCATCAATTCTAAATCTCCTGTTCCTCATCTGTCAAGTGGAAATCTGTCTCAAAGCACTTTTGTTAGGATCAAAGAAGACAATGTATTTAAAGTGCTATATAAGTGTCAGCTATTATTGTTTAGGAGAGACAGTTGGGCCATTTTTTATGCTATCTTATGTTCGAATACTAAAGAATAAGTAATTTTGTGAGCCCTTGGAGCACTCCAGTCTATGAATTAGTGAATTTTCCACAGCTGCCTCAGGGTAAGATGTTAAGTAACTTCGTAAAAAAGACGAAGATCTGAACCGAGGTCTTCCTGACCAAGCCTACCTCTCCCTCCTCTATACCACATTGTTTCTCATGATGATACAGGCTCTGACAATTCAATAACAAAACAGTATTTCATTGCTTCATAAGGCACTCACTGGAAGACATTTGAGTAGAAGAGCTCCAGCAATGGGGTTAAAGTCAGATTCATAGGATCCTAGGATTTAAAAGAAAAGCAAGTTAGAGAGCATCAAGGTCAAGCTCACCATTATACAAATCAGGAAACTGAGGCCTAGCAAAGCAAAGTGACTTGCCCCAAATTCCAACAGTAGTAAGTAGTAAAGCAACACAGATTCTATGACTGAATTCAGGGTTCAAGTTGCTTGGGCCAATGAAGAATTCTTTGAGCAAAAAGGCAGTTTATTCTTCCTACCTAGAATGGTATTACACAGTGGTAGAAAACCCTAAGCCATAGGCAAAGTATTCTCTTCTAAATAGTCTTGGTGGAAATGTGTATTTATATAGGAATGTGAATTACCCCATCCTTTGCAGTCATGATCCAATAACATGGTGGCTACTACCATTCACTTCCTGATTTGCTGGAACCCTGTCATTGGGTTCTGTGGGGTAAAAAAGGGGAAGGTCTTGATGTCATTCAGTCTTTGCAGACTGTACATAAAACTCCAACCTACAAGGGCTTCCGTGTGAAAATGCACTTAAAGACAGTCTTGCTTAGTTCCATGGCTGTGTTTTTTCTTCAGGCCCTAACAACATTCTCATTTGATGCTTTCCACTTAGTAGGAATTCATCTAGGAGCAGCTGGAAGTCCCATTGTGGCTTTTAATGACTATTTGTCATAATTTCACACAGGCTTTGAAAACAAAGGCACAGAAAAAGGAATCAGACTCCAGCTCTCTTAAAGGAATTCCTCAAGGACTCAATGTCCTGAATGACTCTCTTTTCAGACACGAAAGCATTTTATGTGTCCCTCTATATTATCAGCTCTGCTAAAGTAACTGATGAAAAATGAATAAGATTAATCCTGTTCCAGTTCAGTTGTTTCTTTTCAGTTGCTTTTATTTTGCTTAAACCAGTCACTTGAACTCAATTAACACAGTTATAGGCATTTTGTCCTGAGCTGGATACCCTTCCTTCTATTCCTCAAAGCCTTGTATCCTGGGGTTTTTTTTAAACTTCTTTTCTTGATTTTAGCAGATGTTGACTATTAATATATCTTGGAGTTTGGGATATTTTCATTATGAACTTTAGGAACAGAAGAATTTCACTCCATATGCTTTTCTGTGGTCAGTTTTCACTTGCCACCTGCAGAGATTTAACTATCATTGCAAATGTAATAAATCGAATAATGGAAGGAACAAAATGCAATATGATTAAAAGGACTCAGGACATGGGAATCAGAAAAGTAAATGGAATAAAGAGTCACTCACATTGACCACAGCAACCTAGGAGTACCATCTGACCTACTTTTTGCATATGTATCTTCCTTTTTTCCCCCAAAATCATCTAAACTCCCCAATGTAGTTTCAACATTCCAAAAAGAATTGGAAGTTGGGCTGACAAAGATTCCTGAATGCCTATACCTACTCAAAATCTGCATTTTTATTCATTGAAATTTGAGTTATAGATTTATTTTAAAGATTTTTTTCTTTAATATAGTGGAAGATTGAACAAGGAATCAAGAGATAGGGGCCCTAGTCCTAGATCTATAGCAAATTATCTACATTACCTTTGACAAGTACGCAAATACCTCTGTGTGCCTCAGTTTTGTCATATATAAATGGGACAATTATCATAGTCATTGTAATTATCAATAATACTAAACTATAAAAGTCTTCTTCTAATACCTAACCATGATATAGACAATGAGACTAATTGCTAAAAAAATTACTTCAGCAGAATGTAAAATCTTGAAGGTTCTGCTAAGCTGGAAAACTTTGAAAAGTAACCTGACTTTTAAGAATGAATTGTGCCTCTATCCTCTGAGCTCTAGCCCAGCTTAGTTCAGGTAAGTACACTAGCAAAAGCCTATGCATTGGGAAATCAATTGTTTTGGGCATGGTAACTCAGAAAGAACATCAATAATGTGCTAATATCTTTTTTCAGCAAAGGCAGCATCCACACTAAAAACATCCTAGATATTTCCAAGTAGCAATATATTATTATTATCATTGTTATTATTATATTCATTATCATTAACTTCTTTTCCACAACCTACATTTTTCCTCAACCAAATTCAACTTATAATTGCTCAAGTGGTACTTGTAGTTTGCCATAATCAATACCAAAAACTCTGTTCCATCCATTTGTTCTGACTTTCAGGGCCTGAACCCTTTTAGCTAAGCTATATCTTACACCATCCTTTCTTCCATTTCTGGGTCATATCTTACCAATATTATTATTCTTGTAGAAAATAATATTAATGATGATGTGGTGCAAGTCATCCTTTCGAATAAAGGAAGGTTCTAGCTCTGCTGCATCTTCGGTATGGAAAAGGAAATATATCTATCCTATCAACACAGCTTTTGCTCTGTCCAGAAGTCAGTATGGAACAAATCTGGTTTGGTCTAAGATGAGTGAAGGTAAGGATTCTCCTTCTATTTATATTTCTCCTTTATTTAAAGAGGAGAAATGAACCCATCATATCCTTCAGCTTATAACTTCAAAAATATTTATATTCGTTCTAGGAATTAAGTAGATTAGGTTCTGATACCTCTGAGTACAGCTATCCACTTGCGATCCATCTGTGCTGAATTTAATTAAACTCAGCAAAGATGTATTAAGCTATGTGCAGAACACTAGAATAGGTTCTGAGTAAGATGGAAAATTTCTATGTGATCGGGTTCCTACCGTTGTAGAGCTCACAGGTTGGTAGAATAGTATGGCACATATAGAAATCACTCTAGCACAGAATAATACCTTATATTAGGCACATTATAGAACCACAAGAAAAGCCAGCAGCTCATCAATAAGACAGAAGCTTTTGGTTGAGTCAATCATGGCATAGGTCCATCAAGTTTTTGTTGGTACCTACATCAGTCAGTTGCAACCTTAAGGCAGACTGTGGCAGAAGAGGGGAGGGAGAAGTACCTTTTCTTAGGGATAGAAGGGCAGTTCCCTTCGTTCTACTCTGTCTTTTGACAGCTCTAATGTTGTACATGCTCAAGAAGGCTCAGACTCTATAATAATCAATGCTAAGGAAAAGGAAGGGAGAATTCACTTCTATCAAATTTCCAGGGACCAGATGTTGGAGAGAGGGGAGAGGAGTGGGGAAAGTAGAAGGGAGAAAACGTAAGTACGAATATGATATGCACGAGAAACAAAGAAAAGAAAATATTTCCTGTGGTTTTTAAATTTACTCTGAGGCAGCACAAAGTTAAATCCACCCTCTCCCCAACCAAGTATTAGTGTGTAGGGTGAGATACCTTAGGATAATAGATTAGACCTAGATACAATGTTAAAATCCATTGAGTTCAGGTCCCTCATTTTAAAAAGGAAGAAATCAAGGCCAAGAAAAGTTAGGTAACCCTGGCCAAGGTCAAAGAAGTACTGAGTGAGAGAGTTAGGATTTAAACTCAAACCGTCTGATGCCAACAACAGTGCTCATTCCACTGTAACACGATTCCTCTCCCCAGTTTTGGCTGGACAAATTTAAATGAATGAATTAATTAAAAAATTATTAAATACTGTGTGCCAAGCACTTTGCTAAGGACTAGAGATTAAAATCCAAAAGCAAAGACAGTTCCTGCCATCAAGAAGCTTACATTCTAATGGGAGAGATCACACACATAGGAGAGTGGTGGCCAGGGAAGAGCACTTTGGCCTAAAAAGTTATAGGGATGGTAACTAAAGCCATAGGGGAATGGAACGAAATACCCTTTCCAAGAAAAATCAGAGAGTTCATTTATTTGATTATAGTTCCAAAAGAGGTAGAGAGGTGGGTAGTGAAGTTAGATATGCTAGGGCCTTTTCTACAGAAATAGTGGGCCAACTGAGGCAGTCAGCAAACAAAACAATACTGTTCCAGAGATGAAAGGGTTTCAGTCTCCAGCATTTGGTCTCTGGCCCTATGGCAAAGAAGTTGTTGAGAAGATAAGCCAGGGAATAGTGAAACAAATGAAGTAAGAGCATCCAGCAATGATAGTAAATGTAGAGAATCCTAGAAAATCAGCTAAAAAACTGGATGAAATAATCAACAATTTAGCAAATTTGTGGGATATAAAATAAACCCACATAAATCATCAGCATTTCTGCATGTTACCAACAAAGTCCAGCAGCAAGTAAAACAAAGAGGAATTCCATTTAAAATAATGATAGATGATATAAAATACTTGGAATTCTACCTTCCGAGAAAAACCCAGGAACTATATAAAGACAATTGCAAAACACTTTTCATACAAATAAAGTCAGATCTAAACAATTGGAAAAATATTAATTGCTCATGGGTAGGCTGAGCCAATATAGTAAAAATAACATTCTTTTGTTGTTCAGTCATTGCAGTTGTGTCCTATTCTTTGTGGCCTCATTCAGGGTTTTCTTGGCAGATATACTGGAGCAGTTTACCATTTCCTTCTACAGCTCATTTTACAAATAAGAAACTAAGGTAAGCGGAGTTAAGCAACTTGCCAGGGTCACACAACTAGTAAGTGTCTAAGGTCAGATTTGAACTCAGGCCTTCCTGACTCCAAGCCCAGTGCTCTATCCACTGTACCACTAACTAAATTAATATATTTATTCAGTGCCATACCAATCAAACTACCAAAAATATCTTATAGAGCTAGCTGGAAAAATAATAACAAAATTCATCTGGAAGAATAAAAGGTCAAGAATATCAAGGGAATTAATGAAGGAAAAAAGTGAAGGAAGGTGTCCAAAGCTGTACTAAATCTCAAACTGTATTACAAAGTGTAATCATCAAAACAATCTGGTACTGCCTAAGAAATAGAGTGATGGATCAGTGGAATAGATGAGGTATGCAAGACACAGAAGTGAATTACCAGAATAATCTAGTGTTGGATAAACCCAAAGATCTAAGTTTTGGGTTCAAGAACTCACTGTTTGACAAAAACTGATGGGAAAACTGGAAAGTAGTTTAGCAGAAACTAGGTATAGACCAACATCTCACACTGTATACCAAGATAAAGTCAAAATGAGTACATGATTTAGACATAAAGGGTAATACCATGGGCAAATTAGGGGATCACAGAACCTGCCAGATCTATGGATAAAGGAAGAATTTATGACCAAACAAGAGATAGTGAACATTATCAGATGTGAAATGAATAACTTTGATTATGTTAAATAGAAAGGTTTTGAAGAAACAAAACCAATGCAGCCAAGATTAGAAGGACAGCAGAAAGCTGGGGGGGTGGGGCAAGAATTACAAGTGTCTCTGATAAAAAAGCAAACAAACTCATTTCACAAATATATAGGGGACTGTAGAATTTATAAGAATACCTGTCATTCCCCAATTAATAAATAGTCAAAGGATATAAATAGTTTTCAGATGAAGAAATCAAAACTATGAAAATCAAAATGTATGAAAAAATGCTCCCAATTACTATTGATTAGAGAAATGCAAATTAAAACAACTATGAGGTAGTACCTTACACCCATCAGATTGGCTAATATGACAAAAAAGTAAAATAAGTGTTGGAGGGGATATGGAAAAACTGGGACACTAATGCACTATCAGAATTGTGAGCTGGTCCAACCATTCTGGAAAGCAGTTTGAAACTATGCCTAAAGGGCTATAAAACTATACAAATCCTTTGACCCAGCAATACCACTACTAGGTATATATCCCATAGAGATAAAAGGCAGGAGGGGAAAGACCTATTTGTACAAAAATATTTATAGCAGCTCTTTTCGTGGTGGTAAAGAATTGGAAATTGAGGGGATGCCCATCAATTGAGGAATGGCTGATGGAATACTATTGTGCTATAAGATATCATGAGCAGGATGATTTCAGAAAAACCTGAAAAGACTTACATGAACTGATGCAAAGTGAAGTGAACAGAACTAGGAGAACAGTGTGCACAGTAACAGCAAAATTGTGTAGTGATCAGCTGTGAATGAATTACCTATTCTCAGCAATACAATAATCCAAGACAGTTCCAAAAGACTCATGATGAAAAATGCCATCCACTTCCAGAGAAAGAAGTGATGAAGTCTAGATACAAATCAAATCTTACTTTGTGTGTGGAGGGTGTGTGGGTGTTTTGGGGGGGGGTGACTAATGGGGAAATATGTTTTGCAAGATTACGCATATATAACCTATATCAAAATGCTTACTGTCTTAGGAAGGGGTAAGGGAGAGACAGAGGGAAAGAATTTGGAACTCAAATTTTTAAAAATAAACGTTAGGAGTAGGAGGGGCGGAGCCAAGATGGCGGCTGGTAAACAGGGACTAGAGTGAGCTCCGTACCCGAGTCCCTCCAAAAACCTATAAAAAATGGCTCTGAACCAATTCTAGAATGGCAGAACCCACAGAACAGCAGAGGGAAGCAGGGCTCCAGCCCAGGACAGCCTGGATCGTCTCTGGGTGAGGTCTATTCCACACAGAGCTGGGAGCTGGGAGCTGGGAGCTGGGAACGGAGTGGAGCAGAGCCCAGCCTGAGCAGCGTGGACCATCCAGACCAGAAGCCGGGCGGAGGGGGCCCTAGCACCCTGAATATGTGAGCTGAGGCAGTTACCAGACCCCTCAACCCACAAACACCAAAGACTGCGGAGAAGGTTAGTGGGAAAAGCTGCGGGAGTGGAAGGAGTTCACGGTTCAGCTTCCAGCCCCGGGGGCAGCGGAGGTGGGGCAGCTACAGCTGTTGTTACTTCCGGCTCCAGGCCCACCTGGTGGGAGGAATTAAGTGGCGGATCAGAGCAGGAGTGCAACAGCCTGCTGAAGATCTAAGCCCAGTCTGGACTGGGGGTTCTTGGGGAAGGAGTAGTGCGGGTCTGACAGAGTTGGCACCTCCCCCCCAAACGTGGAACATAGAACTCGTTAGTCTACAAGTAGTCATACCCCACTGAAAAACTCAAGGGTCAAGTTAGCTGGTTGGGAATATGGCCAGGCAGCGAAAACGCGCCCAGATTCAGTCTCAGACTTTGGATTCTTTCTTTGGTGACAAAGAAGACCAAAATATACAGCCTAAAGAAGACAACAAAGTCATAGAGCCTACAACCAAAGCCTCCAAGAAAAACATGAACTGGCCCCAGGCCATAGAAGAACTCAAAAAGGATTTGGAAAAGCAAGTTAGAGAAGTAGAGGAAAAATTGGAAAGAGAAATGAGAAGGATGAGAGAAAACCATGAAAAACAAGTCAATGACGTGCTAAAGGAGACCCAAAAAAATACTGAAAAATACACTGAAGAAAACAACACCTTAAAAAACAGACTAACTCAAATGGCAAAAGAGCTCCAAAAAGCCAATGAGGAGAAGAATGCCTTGAAAGGCAGAATTAGCCAAATGGAAAAGGAGGTCCAAAAGACCACTGAAGAAAATACTACTTTAAAAATTAGATTGGAGCAAGTGAAAGCTAGTGACTTTATGAGAAATCAGGACATTATAAAACAGAACCAAAGGAATGAAAAAATGGAAGACAATGTGAAATATCTCCTTGGAAAAACCACTGATCTGGAAAATAGATCCAGGAGAGATAATTTAAAAATTATTGGACTACCTGAAAGCCATGATCAAAAAAAGAGCCTAGATACCATCTTTCAAGAAATTATCAAGGAGAACTGCCCTGATATTCTAGAGCCACAGGGCAAAATAGAAATTGAAAAAATCCATCGACCGCCTCCTCAAATAGATCCCGAAAAGAAATCTCCTAGGAATATTGTGGCCAAATTCCAGAGCTCCCAGATCAAGGAGAAAATACTGCAAGCAGCCAGAAAGAAACAATTTGAGTATTGTGGAAACCCAATCAGAATAACCCAAGATCTGGCAGCTTCTACATTAAGAGATCGAAGGGCTTGGAATATGATATTCCGGAGGTCAATGGAGCTAGGATTAAAACCTAGAATCACCTACCCAGCAAAACTGAGTATCATGTTCCAAGGCAAAATATGGACTTTCAATAAAATAGAGGACTTTCAAGCTTTCTCAGTGAAAAGACCAGAACTGAATAGAAAATTCGACTTTCAAACACAAGAATCAAGAGAAGCATGAAAAGGTAATCAAGAAACGGAAATTGCAAGGGACTTACTAAAGTTGAACTGTTTTGTTTACATTCCTACATGGAAAGATGATGTGTATGATTCATGAGACCTCAGTATTAGGGTAGTTGAAGGGAATATGCATATATATATATATGTTTATGTATATATATAAGTGAATGTGTATGTATGTATATATCTATGTGTATATGCGTGTATGTGTATGTATGTGTGTATATATATATGTGTGTTTTTATATATGTATATATATATATATATATGTAAAAGAGAGAGAGCAGACACAGAGTGAGTTGAAGATGAAGGGAAGATATCTAAAAGAAATAAAATGAAATTAAGGGATGAGAGAGCAACATACTGAGAGAGGGAGATAGGGAGAGATAGAATGGGGTGGATTATCTCACATAAAGGTGGCAAGAGGAAGCAGTTCTGTGGGAGGAGGGGAGAGGGCAGGTGAGGGGGGAATGAGTGAACCTTGCTCCCATCAGATCTGGCCTGAGGGAGAATACCATACATACTCAGTTGGGTATCTTACCCCACAGGAAAGAAGAGGGAGGAAGATAAAAGAAAATAAAAGGGGGGCGGATGATGGAGGGGAGGGCAGATGGGGGTGGAGGTAGTCAAAACAAACACTTTGGAAAGGGGACAGGGTCAAGGGAGAAAATTCAATAAAGCGGGATGGGTTGGGAAGGAGCAAAATGTAGTTAGCCTTTCACAACATGAGTATTGTGGAAGGGTTATACATAATGATACATGTGTGGCCTAGGTTGAATTGCTCGACTTCTTAGGGAGGGTGGGTGGGAAGGGAAGAGGGGAGAGAATTTGGAACTCAAAGTTTTAAAATCAGATGTTCAAAAACAAAAAAAGTTTTTGCATGCAACTAAAAAATAAGATACACAGGCAATGGGGCATAGAAATTTATCTTGCCCTACAAGAAAGGAAGGGAAAAGGGGATGAGAGGGGAGGGGGTGATAGAGGGGAGGGCTGACTGGGGACAGGGCAACCAGAATATAAGCCATCTTGGAGTGGGGGGGAGGGTAGAAATGGGGAGAAAATTTGTAATTGAAACTGTTGTGAAAATCAATGCTGAAAACCAAATATGTTAAATAAATAAATTTAAATTTAAGAAAAAAAATTTATACAGGCATTCACAAAAAAAAAATAAAAATAAACGTTAAAAATTGTTTTTATATCTATGTAACCTTAAGTCATTTAGCCCCAATTGCCTCACACACAAAACTGGTTTTTACATTCAATTGAGAAAAAATAAAATATTTTAAATGAAAATTTTTAAATGGCAGCAAAAAATACTCATTTGACCTTGATAGGCATTAAAACAGACATAGGGCCCAGGACTGGTGAGATGGTAGTCCAGTTGTACTCTGCCCTCATCAGATCATATCTGGAATACTATGTTTAATTCTGGGCATCATATTTAGAAACATCATCAAAAATCTAGACATCATCCACAGGATGACAAATGGAATGGAAAAGAACCTTAGAGATCATTCCTCATAGGAAGGTTTATCCTGGAGAAGACATAGGAAGAACATGATGACTGTCTTCAAGTATTTAGAAGGCTGTCATCTGGAGGGATTAGATTGGTTCTGCTTGGTCTCAGAAGATTAAACTAGGAGCAATGGGCAGAAGTTGGAAAGAGACAAATTTACAATGGATGCTGAGAAAAAGTTTTAACAGTTATAGTTATCCTAAAATGAAATGGGATGCTTCAAGAGGTGAGTGGATTCCCACTCACTATAGATGTCTAAGAAAAAGCTTAACAGTCCTCGATTGGGAATATTACAATATATAAAATTTGGACAATCTCTAGTGTGTAGAAGGTCTTTCAATCCAAGATTCAGCACATATGGAAAAGTTGAATTACTTAGGTCCATGTAAGCTCCCTTCAGACACTAAGATTCTTCAGATCACTAAACTAGGAAGAATGGCAGAAAATGGTTAGAAGGGGCTTGTCATTCAAGATAAACAGTAGAGCCTCACTGTTACCAAATCTGGATGAGTTATATCCTAGAGTACTGAAGAAACTTTTAGATACTATTGATGAGCTGTTGTCAGTAATCTTTGAAATATCTTAAAGCATAGGAAGGGTGCTACTACTCTAAGACTAGAGAAGGGCAAATGCTATCTTGATTTTCAAAAAAACAAAAGGAAGAAAATGGAATCTATAACTAAAAACCAATTACTTTAACGCCCATTCTTGGAAAATTTTTAGAACATATCAAAAGAAATGGTTTGTGAATACTTAGAAAGGTAAGCAATGAACATTAATTTTTTCGAAAGCAGGAGCTCCCTCATCAAGACCAGGCCATGCCAAAATAACTTCCTTTCCTTTTCGGACAAAGTAACTAGACTGGTAGATCAAGGAGTGCTATGAGCATAATATATTTAGATTTCAGTGAAGTATCTGACAAAATCTTTCATGTTATGTTATGAATAAGTTGGAAAGATATAGGCTAGATAATGATACATTTGGGTGGATTTGGAATTAGTTGAATAACTGGAGCCAAAGAGTCATTAATGGGTTATTTTCAACCTGGATGAAGATCGTGAGGAGAGGGCCCAAGGAATTTGTTTTTAGTCTTGTTGTATACAACTTTTTTAATCAAAGAATTGAATGAAGATGTAGACAAGATGATTTTCTAATTTACAGAAGACTCAAAAGCTGGAGAAATATAATAGATAAGCCAAAGTTAATACACGAGATTATAATAGTGGCTGACATTTGTATATTGCTTAAGGCTTGCAAAGTGCTTTATATACATTATTTCATCTGAGCCTCACAAAAATGCTGTGATTTAGGTTATATAAGCAAAACTGTCCTAATTTCCCATTTTTACAGATCAGGAGACTGAGACTGAGAGAGTTTAGGTGAGTTGCCTATGGTCATGCAGGAAATAAATTCTAGAGTTGAGATGTAAATGAGTTTTTCTTGATTCCAAGTGCCTCTCTACTACACCAGAGTCTGACCCTAAAATCTTTCCACAGACTAGAATGATGGTCTTAACTGAATATGACATTTAATCAGGATAAATGTAAAATTCTATGCATAGGTTCAAAGAAATCAACTTCACAATTGAAGTATTGGAAAGGCATTACTAAACAAAAGATCCCACAAAAAAGGTCTATGGGTTTTAGTTAACCTCAAATTCAATATGAATCAGCAGCAATATACAGCATCCTTGAAAGCAATTGCTATTAGAGGCTAGTGAAGAGTGGCATAGAATCTGGAATGGCAGAGGACATAGTTCTGCTAACTTCTCCCCGGTCATGCCATATCTACAGTACTATGCTCAGCTCTGGGTGCCACATTTTAGGAAAGACTTATATGGACAAGCTGGAGTATTTGTCTAAGGCAACCATGACAATGAGAGGTCTAAATGTGCCAGAGGTGAACTGGCTAAAGGAACTGGGCCTTGGGGAAGAAAAGTCTTAGGGATGACGCAAGAACTGTCTTCCAGCATCTTGAGGCAATGAGATGGCATAAGTGGAGTCCAGAGGACCTGAGTTCAATTCCTGCCTCTGTAACTTCCTGGCTTTGTGACCCTGGGCAAGTCATTTAATTCCATCTGCCTCCGTTTTCTTGTCTGTAAGATGGGGATAATAACACCTCCCTCCTAGAGTTATCGTGAGGATCAAATAGGATAATCATTGTAAAGCACTTAACATAGTGCCCAGTACATAGTAAGAGCTACATAAATGTTAGTTGTTTATTGTTAATATTACTATTATTATTGTTATTAGGCAGCTAGGTGATGCAGTGGATAGAGCACTGGGCTTGGAATCAGGACTTCTCTTCCTGTGTTCAAATCTCCCCTCGGATATTTCCTATCTGTGTGACCCTGGGCAAGTCACTTAACACTGTTTGCCTCAGTTTCCTCATCTGTAAAATGAACTGGAGAAAGAAACAGCAAATGACTCCAGTATCTTTGCCAAGAAAATCCCAAATGGGGTCATGAAGAGACAGACATAACTGAAAAGACTGAACAGCAGATGATCATTATTATTATGAAATAGATAACACAGTGAAAAAAGTCATAGGAAAAAGAAAGCCTATGGACTATTCAGGCGGCTGGACTATACTGTGTGTGTGTGTGTGTGTGTAATAGAAGACAGAGCTGCAAGTGTAGGATAAGCATTAGATTGTGGATGCCCTCAAATGATGGACAAAGGAGTTTGAACCTCACTTGGCATACAGTATAGGAACGCTGGTGATTTCGGAGCAGAGGGGCAACATGACCAGATCCACGAGTAACAAAGGTTCTTCTGGCAGATGTATGCAGTATGGATTGGAGGGGAGAGAGACAGGAAGTGGAAAGACCTATACAGGAGCTATTGTAATAGTCTACATAGATGACCGAGATAACATAGCACAGCAGAAAGTGTCACTTGGGTTCAAAATTCCACTTCTAACATGCTGTCTGTGTTACTTTGAGGAAGTGCCTTCACTCCCCGGGTCTCAGTTTCCTCATCTGCAAAGTTAAGGGAATGGACTAGATGGCCTTTGGGTTGCCTTCCAGTCGCAGATCTGTGAACCTATGTAAAGGTCCTGTCCCCGAGCAGTAGCACTAGGAAGAGAGAGGCAGAAACACATCAGAGATGTTTTAGAGGGGAAGCTCTTAGGACTTGATAACTAATTGGTTATGACAGGTGAGGGATATGGGAGAATGAAAGCTATTTCGTTTAAATGGAAGTTATGCATTCAAGGTATGGACTTGTCCCTCTCCCAGTCAGCTCAGAAACCACAAGAGGGAAGATTCAGAGACTTGATCATCATCAAACCAAATCAGTTGTTAGCAATCAGAAAGTTTCTTCCAGAAAGTAATTTTCCAACATGAGAGTGGCCAGGGCTTGTTTTTTCTTATTATAAAAGTAATAATGATTCCATTTTTTCTTATTTTAAAATGTTCTTATTTTAGAATTTTTTCTTACTTCGAAGGTGGTAATGATTCCATTTCTGACTCTACTAGCATGTTCTAAAAGAGTGTTAGGGCATACACAGTCTGTACTTTAGCTATCACCAAGAGACTAAGGACTAATGTTTTCAGCACTGGGTCCCAATGAAGTGGGATGGAAAAATGGCATTTGGAGAAGTAAATATACTCTGGTATAGAAGGGTCTTTAGATCCAGGCCTCAGCATGTATGGAAAAGCTGAGTCGCTCTATTTTTACCCCCAAATAGCCAACCATAAAGGAAAATCAATTTTGAATGTACATTGTTACAAGGAATAAAGTTTCCTCAATTTGTTCCATACACTGAGCACCAATTACCAGCTCCACACTGTTTGGCAGCTCACATCAGAGGACCAGAACAAGACACTTACACTATTCCACAAATATTAAAACAATAGACTGTGTGGTCTTGCTTATATGCCAATACACAAATATGCAAAGCAGCCTTTTTTCTCTTCTTGCTACCCCAGGGAAGGACTCAAAGGGAACACACATCAAGAATAGAGGAAAGGCTGCAATCTTCCTGCACGGCCACCCCCACCCACCACTGCACCTGATCCATTCCTGACAGCTAGAATTACACCCGAATTGAAAGAAAATTGTTAGTGGGGTTTGTTGCAGCTTTCTGTGCCCTCTCAATCCCAGCAGCTGCCTCAGTGGAAAAGGTACAAATTACCTTGACACTCCCAACATTATTATGATACAATCTTTCCCTCCGCAAACAAGAGAGAATCTGAATCAACCATACTGCTGGACAACTACTTTTTTCCTTTTATTTCTTTTTCCTTTCACGTCTACAATTACCTCAACTTTACCACACTGTGAGGCGAGAAGGGCAAAGATTATTATGTCCATTTTAAAGATAAATAAATATTCCCCTGAACATATAACCTGTTACCAGATATTAGAGAGTTGGAACCCAAATCCAAATGCCCTAGCTGTTCCCCCAGGGCTCACATCATCAACCCATGCTGGCATCTGAAATCAAATCTATGAGAGAAAAAGAAGAGAGTAAAATATGCATTGAAATATATACTGAGCAGCGGTAGGTGCTCAAATGCTTTTTACATTCAATTGAAATATCAGATGACATTTGTAAAGCACTTTAAAGTTTACAGAGTGTCTCATTGTATTTCTCTCTCGCACTAACCCTGTGAGATAGGTAATGGAGGGATCAAATATTCCTGCACTTCGGAAATGTTGCTATTCTCACTTTGTAAATGAGTCTCAAACTCAGTCTCAGTCTCAGTCGCAAACTCAACTGAGTCTCAAAGACATCGAGTGATTTGCCCATGGTTACATTGCTAAAAAGTATCAGACCTGGATTTGTACTCAGATCTTCCCCAGTCAAGTCCATCAGTCTCTTCATTAAACCATGCTCTTCGTCTTCAAAGTTTAAACCACACCGTTTACCCACAGCAGGCACTGAAAGCAACAAGAACCTAATCTCAGTAGCTCACACTCCTATAGCTCTTTCACAGTTATCAGTTTATACATTCTTTTTAATCCTCAAAACAACCCTATGGTGTTAATAATGTGAACTTTATTCTTCTCTATTTTACAGATGAAGAAACTGAGGCTTGAAGAGAGGTGAAGTCACCCACACAAAGGTTATATAGCCTCATATATATAGATATATAAATATACGTGCACACATGCACACACACATATACACACACTCACATATATACACAGACACACACACACACACACAAACACATATTCATTGGTACAGCTGGAAGAGAAATTTCCATTCAAAGTCAATTACTTTTCTCATTACGCCTCAGTGACTATCTACATGACAGATTTAATTCAACACAACAAGCACATGTTGAGTATTTAATGTGCTACTCACCATGCTAGGCACTAGAAATACAAAGATAAAAATGAAAACAGTCCTTGCCCTCAAAGAACTTGTGTTCTACTAATTTTGTCTACACTTGGCACTGTACTTGACTCTGTGAGAAATGGCCCTCACCCAATCCCAGTGCTATCTTTGAACCTGGGCGTCACCATTATATTAGGGAACTGAAAAAAGCAGACCCTTGCTACCTTCCCATCCCACAATGGAGGATATGAAAGTAGATGAGTTTTGTCTCATGATTCACTCATCATTATAAAGTTGCTTTCACCTTTTCAATATTGTCAATACACAGCAGTACTACTTAATGTTTTATTTATAATAGCTATTTGTATATATTATTTATCCATGATTTATTTTCATGTTGTCTCCTCCCACATGTAATGTTAATGGGATGTAAGATCTTCCCCAACCTCACATGGAGCCCATTAAGGGGAGCTTATTTAGGGGAAGGCTTATTCTTGTGGGAAGGCTTTCACATCTTTTGCTAATTTCTAATTAGACACTGAATCACAAAGGTTGTGATGCTTTCTGACTCTGAGAAGTATATATATACTCTGAGTTGGTATTTTCCTTTGGGTGCTCGCTTATGAGAAGGACCTTGTGATCCCCTGGTCTAGACTCTGAGTAGCCATATGTTCAGACCCCCCAACTGCTCAGATATAAAACTCTCTCAATCCAGTGGTGTATCTAAAGTATATAGCAATATTGCTTTGATTCAGGCAGTCAGAGCCCTGTCTGTTGGTCAAATTTCTCTGCTTGTATTTTCTCTGTTTGTGTTTTCTCTGCTTGTAATTTCTCCGATGTTCAGGGTACTGACCCTTCCCCTGAACTAGTGAATGTAATTAAAACTAGGATTGTTAACCCATTTTTGAGCAACCTTTCCTAGGAAAGCAGATCTAAGAACTTGTCCTAGCAGCCATCCTCGGTGTGCCAGTGTGGTTGCTGTTACACCACACCACACCACCCCTGCCCCCATCATTAGATTATGATCTTTTGGAGGGCAGGAGCCGTTTTGGCTTTTCTTTGAATCCCCAGTATTTAGTAAAGTGCCTGGCACAATACAGGTGCTTGTTGATTTGTTGACCTAAGTACAAAATCCTGGCTCTTCCAGTTGCTAGCTGTGTTACCTTGAGTACTCTCATCTCTCTGACCCTCAGTTTCCTCACCTGTAAAATAAAATGGTAGGAACAGATAACCTCTCAAGTCCTTCCCAATTCTGAATCTATACTTCTACAATCCCTATGACCCTGAAGTCAAGTGTAAATGTCATTTTAATGAGCTTAAACAGGATTTAGAGCTGAAAGGGAATTTAAATGTATTTTCCTCAAGACCCTTCATTTCTCCAGTGAGGAAATGGAAACAAGGAAGGGTAAACTGTTCAGTTTTCTCATCTGTAAAATGAGAATGTTGGACTCAATGGCATTAAAGGTTGCTACTAGCTCTAAGTCAATGACCTTGTGATCCTAGGTCACTTTCGCAAGGTCACCCATTTAGCTAGGTTCAGATAAGAGCAAATCATGAATCCCCTAAAATAGTCCAAATCATGAATCCCCTAAAATAGTCCCATTATTTAAATTCACATTGCATCTTCCCATTGAACTGTAACCAATTACTATATTTTATGTACTATTACTCTGAATAGTGCTAATTCAATACATGCAGAAAACTGTTTTGATTAATTATACATGTTTGTGACACGGTTTTTTATTTTTCTTTCATTCTCAATGGGAGGAATGAGGGAGAAGAGGCAGATTTTTGCTGATTGAAAAAAATTTTTTTTTTTAATTTTAAGTAAAAACAAATTTACTTAACATCTCTGAACCTCAGTTTCTTCATATATAAGATGGGGATAATAAGTGTACTACTTCACAGATTTGTTGTTGGAAAAGTTGTGTTGAAAATATTAAAATATTACATAAATGTGTCATAGTCACCATTAATAATTAGGCCAGGATTGTTGGTTCTAATACTTAGTGTGCCAGTGATTTTTTTTTATTGTTCAATGGCCACAGGCTGTGTTCCTAAACCCTGATTATCCATCTTGCAAATCTGTGCCCTTAATTACA
Source organism: Trichosurus vulpecula (assembly GCF_011100635.1). Classification (NCBI taxonomy): domain Eukaryota; kingdom Metazoa; phylum Chordata; class Mammalia; order Diprotodontia; family Phalangeridae; genus Trichosurus; species Trichosurus vulpecula. The sequence continues at coordinate 124,083,222 of NC_050576.1, forward strand.
AGGTTAATCACAAGGGGAACCAGGTGAAAGGAGGCAAAGTACCAATCTATCCTCACTCCCAGGAAAATAACTCAGCAAGCCCATTCTCACCATGGCATCCTCATTCCTGACAGATGACACATCATGATGTGAAGGACAAAAACAATCATTTTCCAGCTCTTATTGTCCTTTGTGCACATCAACAAGAGAACTTTAGGGTACTTTTTTCTAAAATGGAAAATAAAATAGTCTTCAGAGTACAACTAGAATAGACAACTATTTAGGCTACCCCCACCCCAGCCACAATTCACTAAGGGCTGAGGTTGTGAACGGCAAGAATTAAGGGATACCCTTATTGAAATCATTAGAAAATCAGAGTGGAATAGTAGACCCAGTGCTGGATGTAGAGTCAGTAAGATGTGGGTTCAAATCCCACTACAGACACTGACTAGCAACATTGAGCAAGTCAAGTCAAGAAGCATTTGTTAAGCATCTACTATGTGCCAGGCACTGTGCTAATAATGGCTGGGGATATAGAGAAGAGCAAAACACAGTCCCTGTTCACAGTGTCATGAAGGAGATGTCATGCGAACAACTGTGTACAAAAAGAAAGGATAAATTAGAGGGAATCTCAGAGGGAAGACATTATGATCAAGGAGAATGAGGTAAGGCAATATACTGAACTTCTATAAACTTCATTTTCCTACCTGTAAAATGGGGAAAATGATACCTGTAGCATCTACCACAAAGAAACCTTATGAGACATAAATGATATACTATACATAAATTGCCTAGCAAATGCTCCCAAAATATCAATGGTTATTAAAGGTCACTCATTTTGCATAGACAGTGGAACCAACAATTGACCAAATTAGCAAATATCATTGGTAAATTTTAATCTCTAGAAATCAGTTTACATGAAAAATTTGGGGTCAAATATATGAGAATGGAGAACTAGATCTTTAAGGAGTAGGAAAAGCACAAAGATCTGTAATTTAGAGGATAGAGTATTTCAATCATGTGATACAAAAGTTCCAACACAGGCACAACCCCACTGACAGGTTTTGCTTTAAAAAAAAAAGTTGGGAGCACATTGGCAAAGGCAACATGAAAGAATAACCAATATATGCCTGGTTTGTACATTAAAATAATTCCCCTTTTTAAGGAAGACAAACTGGATACAAAAACATGGGAATTTGGTAGATGGGTGTTGGGCAAATCTTCCAAACATGTTTTGCAAAACACAAGCTTCTCCTGTCTGGAAAAGCAATATACTCATTATTGGTAGCCATTTCTGAGTGTTTGAGACCAAAAAGATGGTTTCTGTGCATTTGCTTGCTTTTCAATAGTACAAGTCCGAAAAGAGACAATAGCCAAAATGGAGCCATGTGTCAGCTAACATTTCATTCCCTATTCTTTTTGGGGTCAGGGTGGGGGTGGGGTAGGGAGTAGGAAGGAGTCATAGAATGAATGTATAAGGTTGTAGTTCTTAGTTTTTCCACTAAATAAGCACTTTTTCAGCCAAAAAGGCATTGCTGTAAACATCCCTTTGGCACATGTTAACAGAATGGTCCTGTGACACAGGAGAAGAAAGCAACAATAGCCAGGCAAATGAGACCAAAATACAATTTAAGTTGGTTCATCTGGTTCAGGCTAGGGAAAAAAGGGATAGGGAAAGAGGCTAGGGGGGAAAAGTGACTTTGGAGTAAGAAGTGTAGGTTCAAATCATGGTTCAGCTACTTTTATGGCATGTTATTTCACTTTTAGGGCCTTAGCATCCTTCTTGGTAAAATGAAGAGATTGGATTAAATTATTCCTTTCTGTTCTAAATACCTATGCCCCTGATGCTACAGTGAATGAGAAAGAAGACTCAGTGTGTCAGTGTGCTTAGTCCAACACCTCTCCCATAGGAGAGAAGGAAAAGAAGCCCAGTATCTGCATAAAGAATTCAATGACTCTCTTCTGCCTCAGAGAAGTTTCAGTGTATAAGCTTTAAAGCCCCTGGACTATCTATAGTTCGTATTGTTTTGGATCAGTGCAAAGTGAAAAGTACTTCAGGTTAGGAATCAGTTCAATGAGTTCAAACCCTGGCCCTGCCATTTACTACCTTTATGACCTTGGAGGAGGCACACAACTTCTCTTGGGTCTTAAGTCCTCCTCTATAAAAAGGTGACCAAACTTAATCACTTAAGGTCCCTTCCAGCTCTAAATCTAGAATCTTATCATATAATACTGCAAGGGGTGGAGATGATTGGAATGCTTGATGGGGAGTATTAACTGAAGAGTATTTGTTACTCAATGCAAGAACAAAAGAATCCTAAAAGTTGAGTCACAGCTCTGCTTCTTCTCTCTTTCTCCTTCCTAGCTGTAATACAAACAACATGCATTCCAATAAATGTTTATTATTGGAACATGCATCAAGCATTTTTATTATACAGAGTGACTGTTATGTACATATATACTTTGTATAGGATTATTCCTTGTAGAGAATTCATTGTGACCAGACCAATAAAAAGATTATTTCAGTGGGATATCTGCCAAAACATGGAAATAATACCTCTCTTACAGAGGATACTTCCTTATTGTGTTTTTTGTTAAGGTAGTTCACCTGCATGTGGATAGTCTCTTAATCTTTTAAAAAATGATGGGTATGCCTTTGCCTCTTCTGGGACCACAATTTAACCAGTTCCCCCTCTGAAGTGCAAGCTCTCTGAGCCTTGAACCACAGCTCCCCTCATTCCACTCTGATATCTATCCAGGGACCACAGCTCCTGCTTCCTTTGGCCTGCCCATGTTCTCATTTAGTGATGAGCTCATCCAAGTCACCCCTCTCATTTGCCTCCTACAGAAAACTGTTCCTAGCCCATCTATTTCCATCCTCCTCAATGGGTCACTCCCCTGTGTAACACTCCATGGAGCCAGCCCTACCTAGGTAATTATCAGACCTGGAATTCGCTCTTCCCGGCAATATTTATTTTGTTAAAGAAAACCAAAGGATTCTCAAGTTCACCCAAACAGCGGGTGTCTGTTTTTGCCAAGAATGCTCCTTTCATTTCAGGGACATTGTTTCAGGCACCAGAAATATAAACTATGGAAAAGTTGAGTTCAGATTTGCGTGGTTCCGTTCAGTTTAGGTTACCACAGGAGACTGAGCAAAGGCTAGGGAAATGGGTAACATTAACCCTTCCCATACCACCAGATGCTTAGGGGAGAGGTGGCTCTAGATCAGTGGGGTACAAGCTTTTCCTTTGCATTCTTAATTCTTTTCGTGAATCTAAGCCATCTGAGTACAGACTTTGGAATAGGCTAATTAAGGAAAAAATAGCTTGTACCTATAGGAGAGCTCTGCAGTAGAGAAAACCAGAGATGCAGGAAGGGACAAAACAAGACGTGAATGGAGCCTAATAGCTACTTAGATGGCTGCCCCCCCTCAGTGCTATAAAGATGGCAATTTTTGTAAAGTACATGGGGATCCTGGAATAGAAAATTTCCTCTAATTACTTCCTATATCTTATTACATGGTAGAACAGAAAGGACTAGACCTTGAAGACCTTAAGTCTAATCTCAGCTCTGTCACAAACTTTGTGAACTTTCATAAAGTACTATAATCTCTTTCTACCTCCTTTTCATAAGGACTTGAGAATGCATATGTCTGTTATCCTGGATTTACTGGAAACAGTCATCTCCTCTCATCCTGCCCTCTCTTCTCCCCTCTTCCCCCTCCTCCCCTCTCTTCTTTCCTTCTCCTCTCTTCTCTCCCCTTTCTGTCCTCTCCTGTTTGAAATTGTCTTGGTGCTCACTGTCCTCTGGGACATTATAACAAAGATCAGTAGCCCCTAAGATGAGTCTATGACTATTTCCCCAGAAACACCAAAATAATGTCATTTCCTTTCTGGAGTTTTCATATACCCACACAGTAAGAAGGAGGAAGAGAAGACACTGTTGACAGACTAAAAAAGTAAGTTGCAAGAACAAAAGAAAGGGACATAATTTAACACATTCAATATTACAAATGTAATAGCATGTACAGGAGAAACTAGAGAAGAAACTTGCCACGGGCCTCCTGAGACAGCATGATGAATAGGAGAACGTGAGATACTAGCCGCAGAAACAGATGGTGCCCTTTGTGATCCACGACAAATAACGGCCTGGTCTATCCCTGACCACAGTGTGTTCCCTATTGCAGGGTATGCAGTTACAAATGCCCACCTGCTGCATTAAGTCACTGAAAGGCTGTTTCAGAGAAAGAAGGCCCCACAAATGTAGCCTGTTAGCCTAGATTCCTGCTTTTGTTGACTTAAACAAAAGGTCAAGGTGGACTTAGAGGGAGAGAGTTCCTTAGCTTAGAAAACCACAGTACGTAACTGCTAAGTAATTATCCTTTATACAAAATCCATTGAGAACCACCTCTCCTTGACCTTAAACAACAAACTGCCCCATTTTTATGGGTTCTGTGTCATTTGAAACAGAATTTTTATTCATTCTCACATTTCTCCAGTTGCTTTTGCCTCTTTTGTGATATTTGGGGGCTTTTGGAAACCAGGCAATTCATAGTAAGATGGGCAATTAAGGTTCATATCTTCATTCTTTTCCCTTTTTCCCCTTTTTTTCAACCAAATAACTTTTTTAATTGGTAAAAAGCTTCATCAGGCTGAGCACCTCAGAAAATAAGAACTATCATGGCAGGATAGAGTGGAAAAAGGCCTGGATTTGCAGCCAAAAGACCTGTGCTTGAATTCCTACCTTGCCACTTCTTAATTATGTAGGGAACTAGTGTTGGTGTGATAGAAAGAGCACTGGATTTATAGCCAAAGAAACTGAGTTCCAATTCTGACTTGCCATGTTTATAAAATGAGAGGGTTGGAGTAGATGATATCTAAGGTGCCTTAGAGCTCTTAAGCCATTATCCTATAACCTATGTGACCTTAGGCAAGCCTCTTTATTTCATGGGACCTCAGCCTTCTCATCTGCAAAATGGGGATATTTAAAGTGCCTTGGGATCTGATTTCTATGATCTTCAAAAGGTCCACATAAGAATTGCCCCACCTGGGGGCAGCTAGGTGACACAGTGAATAGCGCACTGGCCCTGGAGTCAAGAGGACCTGAGTTCAAATTCAGCCTCAGACACTTGACACACTTACTAGCTGTGTGACCTTGGGCAAGTCACTTAACCCCAATTGCTCTGCCTTCTCCCTTCCAAAAAAATAAAAATAAAAAAGAATTGCCCCACCAAGTCAAAAAAGGGGAGCAATTAGTCTCTAAATAGTGATAGCAAAGGACATGTAAGAAAAGTGATAGTTGCCGTCTGTGGAATTATTCCCAAAGGTAGGAGGCAAGCAGCCAGATGGCACAGTGGATAGAGTACAGGGCCTAGAGTCAGGAAGATTCATCTTCCTGAGTTCAAATCTGGCCTCAGACATTTACTAGCTGTGTGACCCTGAGCAAGTCACTTGACCCTGTTTGCCTCAGTTTCCTCATCTGTAAAATAAGCTGGAGAAGGAAATGACAAAACACTCCAGTATCTTTGCCAAGAAAACCCCCAAACAGGTTCACAAAGAGTTGGACATGACTAAAACAGATTGAACAAAAGAGACAGGCCTTAAAAATTCCTAAAATCTTATTAATAATACTAAGCAATAGTTAGAAAGGAAAGGAAGAAAGGAAAGGGATCAGCAATTATTAATTTACTAATATTTTAATTTTAATTATAATTAATGAATGTCATTTAATGATAATTTAAAATTTTAATAATACTTACTAGCAATGAGTTCACATAAAATACAGAATATTTGATGCCCCAAGTTGTTACTGTTTTCTTCTTTCTCTTCTAATTGTCTTACTTTTACTTAAATTGTGAACATGTTCTACCGATGTACCCCTAATCCCACCCCCTGCAAGAGGTACTATGTAATCTCCTTTGAACTATCTATCAATTTATCTTTATATTCACAATACCTAGTGAAAGTCATAATGGCATAGTGGATCATGAATGGGTCTTGGAACCAAGAAGACCTGAGTTCAAATTCTGCTTCTGACACATATTAACTATATGATTCCAGGCAAGTCACATAAATTTTCAGTGCTCTAGGCCACTCTGTAAGACTATAAATTGTGCATAAGGGTCTGTCCAACATTTGTGGTTGGAGTTTTTGTTTGTTTGTTTCTTCCTGGCAGTTATCTATACCAATGAAATCAAAAGTCCAGAACACATCCCTATTCTCTGGACATAACTCAGCACCTTAACAAATGATGGTTGAATTGAGTGGAATGGAATAGAATTAAATGAGACAGAAACAAAAATATGCATTGATGGAAACTTTAGGTTGCAAATGAGGTGAATCACTGTTGTGAATATCTCCTGGCCCATCTCTCTGTTATCATGGGGCCATAGAATAAGGAGAAACTTCTCTACTGAAAATCTACTTATTTTTCAATCAACAAAGGACAAAAGAGTCCAGAACTTAAGTTTATGCCCAGTATCTAAGCTATTTTTATGACTATGATAATCGTTCTAGGAGATCTGGATTTAAGTCCCAGATCCATCATCAATTGGTGTATGATCTAAATATGCCTCAGTTTTCTCATCTGTAAGATGATGAGATTGAATTCGATTATCTCTATGGTCTGTTCCAGCTCTACAGTTCTATAATTCTACATACCCAATTCTCATCTCACTACTTTTCACACATCACTATTTTCTTCCATGTTTTCTAGTAGTTAGATTCAATCCCTTGGTCGTACCCATTAGAGGGATATGCAAAGAAGAAGGGGTCCAATTAAAATTTTCTTCTGTTGACTGCCACCTCTGCTCATGTGGATCCAGGGAGGTGAAGCAGTATCATAGGACGCTACCACATAAGACTGTGGTGACTCCTAGAGCCATAGCTAAGAATTCTTCCACGTGGTGTAAATTCATTTAAAAGGGTGGGAAAGGATCCAGTTCAACATAGAAGGCAGTTACATTTGGGTATTGTAGAGCACTGAAGAGTGCAGCCAGTACTCCAGAGAGTCCAGACCACAGTACCCCAGGGATTAAGGAGAAAAGACAGATGCCAAGGAAAGGGCACTATAGCAATGAGTCTTTGGGAGTGGAAGCCTGGCAATGGTTGTAACATGCGGTGGCATGGATAAGTAGAAGACTCTGGTGTGAGGAGTAGGAATGTAGCTGATAACCACCTTAGAGAGAGAGCTTATCCCCTTCTAAAGGAAGCTTTCCTCTACCCCTAAATGTTGGTGCCCTGGGGAAAAGCTTCAGTCATTCCATATTAATTACCCCTCTAGTAATGTCTTCCCCTTCTCCTATTAAAAACTAACTTTTCCATTTAAATAGTTACCAGTACTCCCTTCCCTGGGTACCTGTGGTTGTAACCCACATAGAATGTGCCATACATTGTACTATCAGTGTCCAGACACTGTTTATTATCATTATTATTACTAACTGAATGATATACAATGAGATTCTTCTCTATTCACAGGATAAAGAGTAGCAGTTTACATTCCTATAAGTCCCAAGTGGTAGCTACACCTAACATTTCATTAAGAAATACCCCCACTCCAATCACTTCAATACTTCTATTGAAGTATTCAATTACTGAGTTAAAATAAATTAGATGTTTCTTCCTGAGATGTAGTAAGAAGGTTCATTTCTTTAAGATGTAGATTTCCCAAAGTAGCAGTCAATTCTGTCCTGGGATGCTTTGAGTTCTTATGTTCCATGGGTTTTTCTGTTTCCTCTTCCCATTCATCGCTTCTTATTGTTCCGGAAAGTAACAGGGTGAGACTGACCCTGAGGAGTGTGGTCTAAATACAGGCATTTGCTGGAGTTCCTTTGAGTGTTTTTCTTGAACTGAGGTTTTCTAATACAAAACCATATATAGTCACGGTGCCAACAATGAAGAATTTCATCCACAAGATATATTTTAAGCAAAGCCTAGTTACTAAGTAAAATAAGATTACAGAATCTATGACCCCCTCCCTTTTTAAAGTGCTTTTTAGAACAGTTAATCCACAATAGTATGGCAGACAACTGAATAAAAGCTAAAGTCCCCTTCTCTTGTAACTCAATTTTACATAGGCATAGTATAGCATTTCATGTTATGGATAGGATTTCTTCACTGCTCTTAATAGAGGACTTTGTAGGCTTCCTGCAATTAGCATAATAGAAGACATGAAGGTGGAAGTGAAAGACTTTCCTCCTAGGTATTGAAAAAAGAATAGCGTCATAGAGTTGAGGTCAAATAGGAGTCATATAGTCCATCCCCCAGTCCTCCACCAAAATCTTTTAGTTATTACTTTAAAGCAGATTTTTTTTTGCTTTAAAATAATCAAACAAAAAACTACTCAGGCTACTTCAATTGGAACATATTCCCAGACCTAGTGTCACTTACAAAAGCCCAGTTCCTACTGACTGAAACCTTTAAGAATGATAGATATAAAGGTATGGTTGAAAATATTTCCTTAATCAATCTACAAGCATTCATTATGCACCTACATACATAGTAGGCTAGGTGTTCAAGATTCAAATAAAAGTATGAAGTATTATTACCATTTACTCACCTAGATACTATATTGTCTGGTCACAATGGAGCTCCCAGAAACATAGCTCAAGTTGATTGTTTATACCAGGCAAATAAAATTAGATAGCATACTAGGATACCAGGATAGATAGATAATAGGCAAATAAAATTAGATAGATACCAGGATACAAAGCAATAGAAATCCTGATGAGGGTGAAGAGGTTTTAGGTTGAGAGGTGCTCGACACCCCAAAATATTGACGCACCGGGTCCTGCCGAAAGAATTCGACTCAAGCCTTCTCAGCCAAGGGAAAAGACAAAGTTTATTAGGGATTCACCATAATGGGCTGTCTTAAGAAATGCCCCCCCCTTTGTGATGCCTGTTTCCACAAGCGGGCCAGATTCAACCTACTGAATTAGATTGAATCTGAGCACCTTCATGGAGGCAAGATGGAGATTATATACACAAAGATTGTAGGAGGGATTGAGGGGTGGTCTGGGGTGACCAGAGGAGGGGTTTAGGGAGGGTCTTGAGGGGAAGTCCAAGGAGGGCAAGGTGAGGTAATGGGATTAAGGGTGGGAAGTAGCTGAAGGTATGGATACCGATTAAGCAATAGAAATCCTGATGAGGGCACAGTCTCTGGGAACCCCCTTGAATCTGGAATACAGTCTCTGGGAGCCCCCTTGAACTGTCCTTGAATCTTCCAACTAGATCTGGCCTTCCCCAGAGACTATAGCCTCACATTATCATTAGGCCTCAACCTTGCCCTCTATTGTTAACTATAGATATGCATGCCTTCAGTTACTTCCCAACCTTGATATTATCAGTATCCATGCCTTCAGCTACTTCCCATCCTTAATTCCATTCTCTAGGTTCCTGGACTCTGACCCCACCTTATCTTCCTTAGACTTCCCCTCAAGAACCTCCCTAAACCCCTCCTCTAGTCACCCCAGACCACCCCTCAATCCCTCTTACAATCTTTGTGTATATAATCTCCATCTTGCCTCCATGAAGGTGCTCAGATTCAATCTAATTCAGTAGGTTGAATCTGGCCCGCTTGTGGAAACAGGCATCACAAAGGGGGGGGGCATTTCTTAAGACAGCCCATTATGGTGAATCCCTAATAAACTTTGTCTTTTCCCTTGGCTGAGAAGGCTTGAGTCGAATTCTTTCGGCAGGACCCCGCGTGTAGGTATTTTGGGGCTGTGGCGGTCACCCCTAGAAACATATGGTTCCCCCTACAATCATTTTTACCTATAACCTCTTCAATCTCACCTCCCCAACTTCCTTCACACACACACACACACACATACACACACACACACACACACACACACACACACACACACACACACACATTTTTTCCTCCTTAAACTAGAGGTAGCAGCAAAGAGAAGCTTCTTTTCTCTCCAAGGCAGGGTTAAAGAGCAAATCACTTAGCTGAAGCTTTCTGTCTCCTGACTGCTTCTAATTGCCTCAACTCTGACAGAATAGTTTTTCAACCCTTTTGCTGTGTCCTTAATGCTTCTCTTCAGGTTCCTTTGTCAGATTCTTCTCTCAGGTTTCTATATCTGGTTCCTATACTCATCTTTCTCTTAAAAGTTTCAACTCACCAAATTTTCCCTAACAAATTCTTCAGTCTCCAAATGTTTATATGAATTCTTATTTCTCTAGTTTTAACCCTTCTTCCTTATAAAAGACATATGCAAATGAGCCAAGGTAACATAATCATCTACAGCACTAAAGTCTTCAACATAGCCCAATATTTCCTTTGGTGTCTTTGAAACTGTGTTTCATTTTACTCATATTTCTCCAGTTTTTAACAAATAGGACTTCTTTCTCTGCCCCTTTAAAATATCAAACTGTTCATTAACAAGTGAGTCATCATTCTACATTATTTAAAAGGTGATTTGAATCTTTGAATTTATATCACAGTTCATTTTTCTGTCCAAAAACTACTGAAATATTATCTAATAGCTACAAATCCTACATAAATATTTGCAGGTTTTATTTAAACTAAGTTCTTTTCCTACTATTTTTAGCTTTCAAAATATTTAACTCCAATAACATCAGTATCTTACATCTTTTGACACTTAAATATATTCTTTTAGACAATATATTTTAATATATGAAAATATATTTTATAAAATATATATCTTTTCTTTTAGACAAAAAAAATGTCTTCTGCCCCTTTTAGCACCAAATTGCTTTATTTATCTTAAGGAAATAATGTACTTTACATTTATTTGTTGACTGATGAACTAATACGATAGCCTAATTCATGTTAAGGTATTAGTGGCTTAAAGAAAGTCTGGTCTTTTGTATAAAAGTAATGGAAAGCTACCTACATGTACGATTTCAGGTGCCCAGGGACACAACACTTAAATTGGCTGATAATTAAAAGCGGAGCTTCATTCCTTTAGATTGAGAGTTCTTATTCGAATGAAATTGTCTCAAAGGAATCTAAAACTTTAAGCTATTGTGAATCATTTACACCTTAGAGTGAATAAACGTTTCAAGAGCAGTTTTTGAAGGGTGAATAGGGAGAAAAATTGGGCAACTGAAATAGAGTGGATGTCACTGAAGGATAAAGAATAGAAAGGCTGAAGCAGCCCAAAGAGGACACTTCACTTTTTAAAAATGAAATTGTTATTGAGTCATTTCAGTTGTATCCAACCCCATTTGAGATTTGCTTGGCAAAGATACTATAGTAGTTTGCTATTTCCTTCTCCAGCCGATTTTATAGATAAGGAAACTGAAGCAAACAGGGTTAAGTGACTTGTCCAGGGTCACAAGCTGATAATCATCTGAGGTTGCATTTGAATTCAGGTCTTCCTGACTCCAAGCCCAGTGGTCTATCCACTGAGCTACCAGCTGCCTCTTTTTAAATTAAGATTTAGCCCTAAATTAATGTTATCTTTCTCAGTAGCATTTGAACATGCAAGAAACTCCTGGAGATTCAATTCCTTCACCCAAAGGAACACATAGTCTTTTTAATGGTGAAATGGATTCTGAACACTTTGTCAGGTAACAGAGAGAAATGCTTTGGGACACAGAAGCTTAAATAATTTGAGCTTTACATGTAAAACCTTTATTTCACCTATGTATTGTATCTGCCCTTCCAGAATAATAAATACCTTCTTCACAAAAACTTATGAAGCACATAGTACAAGAATTATAATTGTCTCCATTTTAGAATTGAGGAAACTGAAGTTCAGTGAAATTAAATGAATCATCCAAGATCATATGACTTGTAAGTATCAGACAGGACTTGATCCCATGTCTTCTTGTGCCAAATCTAGTGACTTTCCCATTATACCCCATTGCCTCTCACAATGAAGAGAATCCTACCAAATCTTGCACATATTCAAGCCAGACTGCCTCTCAGAGGATGAAATGAGTGACTTACATGATAATGTACTCCATTCTCCCAGCACCAAAGACAAAATCAACCACCCAAATGGGAAATGGGATTAAGCAACTATTTCAAAATCTCAGAAAGGCGAAGCCAGGGGGAAGGTCAAAGGTTTATCCTGCATCTGATTGTAAGTGGTTATCACTTGTCATGCTTAATGACACTAGTTCTGGTTACTCTCTGCTCCTAACTGGATTGTCCCATTCCCCCCCTACCCCCTCATCAAGCCAATTCACAGCTAGAAAAATAAATGTCAAGGATCCAGCCGCAAAGTTGAAGGTATAATCATTATCTAGTATGAGCCAAATCATGACTTCATCTCATGCAAGGTTATTTTTTATTTTGATAGCTGTGGTAATTCATTAATGGGGATCAAGTTGGACTATACATGACTTTATGGGGGGAAAAAGGATTAGCACTGAATTGAGAGAGAAGACTCAGAAAGTGGTGCTTTCTGGAACATGAAGAAGACCCTTGCCCATGAAGAAATAAAGTCTGTCTTCTGAAGTATTACTATTCCTTTTCTTGATCTTTCTCTAATAATAATAATAATAATACTGATTATTAATGCAGTCAGTGATCCAGTCGTCCTGTGTTTATTGAGGGTCCTTGTTTATTGACTTGGTGTTTTAGAACTGTCCTGGGTACTGAGAAGAATAGAAGGTAAGTACATGACAAAGTCCTTGACCTTCATCAGCCTCCATTTACTTACTGAGGGAGCCCTTTCAAATCTTCTTTTTGACTCCTTGTCCTATTAACAGCATCTTGCTCCTTTGTTTTTAGTAAAGTGTAAGTCTTCAATTAAATTACATTAATTTAATTCTTACACTTAATATCTCTGTCCCTCTTGAGCTTTGTCCATCTACCCATAATAGCCAAATGCAACACCACATTTATAGAGTTCTGAAAGTTTAGTGTGGTGGCCTCTATCATCATTTGGTACTTTTATTCTCACTTTAGCAGATCGTTTAGTCCCCAGTGAGGGCTTTTAGACTATCAAAGAGTGATTAAAAAAAAGAAACAGCAACAACAACCAAAATACAATAGGAGCCTTAGAAACAAAAATGAAATCTGTTACTCTGCCAAGCAGGATTTTGGTATGTTTTACAGCCCCCATGAGAAAGCTGACCTCATTTAAATAAACCATCAGTGAGACAAGAAATGTCAACACCAGCCCAATTTGCTAATCATAGTGCTGCTAAGGACAGAAAAGACTGCTCAAAAATTAACTTGACTGATTGATCCTTTATCACATAGAAACAAAGTGAAATAAGAAACTAAGGCACCTAGACAGGTAATTGACTCCAAGAAAACACTTGTGCCTCGGTAACCCAGATATTTCAGACCTAAAAGTATATTTAAGAACTTGTTATTTGTAGAAATGCCTCAGTTTCTCACTCCCTTCTGTACACATAGACATAACCCAAGAAAAAGAGACAAAAACCTTTTAGCTTCTCTTGTGCAATGCTTCAAATTTATGAACAATTATTAATCACCTACTATGTGCAGATTGGGAGGGGCATAGTTCAGATAACAAGAGATCTCTAAATTCATGAATCTTACAGTCTAAAGGGGGGATATGATAAATTCGAATTTCTATAGTGCAAAACAAGTACAAAAAGAGGAATAAAATTGTGCTTTCTAGGGTGTGGATGTGTGAGAGAGGAATGAACCCTTCCCCACCAAGGGCATACTTCGAGTGCTTCAGCTGGACCTTAAAGGGTGGGTAGGAATTTGAGGAGGACAGCTTATTTAACATAGGTCCACACCTATTTAACATAGATGCTAAATACACGTAACTGTAACCAGAGTTATGTTAGGTGCTTACTAGGTGGAAAAGGCTGTATTTACCATTGCTAAGAGGTAAGAGGGTCAACATTCAATTAGACAACTGGCCTCTGAGTCACCTGGATTCAAAGCCCACTCAACCACACCCTATCGCATAACCAGGAGTCAATCACCTAACCTCTCCTGACCCAGGAAAGTCTCTAAGACTATTAAAGGGCAGAAGGGTTGCTGATTCAAGTTGGTAGGAGAGGTTTCCTCACCAGGACCTCTCTAAATCAATGAAATCACAAATCTGACACCTGTAGTTTAGAGGCCAAATCCTTCCTGGAGTATTAAAGTGGGTAGATGGAAGAAAAGTAGAAAGAAAGAAGAGGGAGGCAGCACCATACATCAGAAAGAGCAGTCACGCCGGAGTCAGAGGCTGTGAATTCAAATTCTGGCCCCCTTCCAGCCCCCCACCTTGAGGCTTATTATCTATGTAATCTTAGGCAAATCATTTGACCCCCTCTCCCCCGGCCTTCCCTCTCTTTGTCTGTAAAATGAAGGGGTTGATCTCGATGGCCTCTGAGGTCCCTTCCAGCTTGTCTATGAGTCTATGGGCAGATGAAAAAGGATGTGTCAGGAATGGAAGTCGACTGAGTTAATCCTTCTCTGGCCCCTTCTTCCTTCTTCCCTTCCATTGTTCAAGTCCCTCAGCTGCCTGTATTTAGTTTTCTGGCTCCTTTTGGGATCTGGCTACCAATCCTTTTCTTTTTTCCTTCCCTGAATTTAAAAAAGAAAAGGAAGCGGGGACAGTAAGTAAGCTGTTCTGTCTTTTCCAGAAGGCTCTTTCTTTTCCCACTGTGTGGCCTATAGCTTGGTTTTCTTGCCAATCTATGAGCTCCCCCTACTGTCTGTATCTCATATATCAGCAGAGTTAACCAGAGAACGTACAAAGATGTCACCCATCTCAAGGAACTTGAGTTTCACAAACTCTCTGTCTATGGTTTTTAAGATTTTAAAACTTGAGCTAAATAGGACCTTGGAGACCATCTAATCCAGACCCGCACAACTTGGCAGTAGGTAGAAGCCTAAATTGAAATAGGCTGAACTTCTTCAGGCCACAGATAGGTGAGACTAGAGACAGACTGATGTGGCCACGTGATGAACAGGAGAGTGGGCAGTGGTGACCCTTCATTTTTCCCAGGTCATGAGCTGTGGGGGCCTGATCTAATCCAAAGCCTTCACTTTACCCATGCAGAAGTTTGAGGAATTGCCCAAGGTGACCTAGGAAGTAAATATCTGAAGAGCAACACTCAGACAGAGCCCAGTGCTCCACAAACTATCCCCTGCTTCCGACCCCTCTTCCATGTGCCCAGAAAGCATATTGATATCACCACAGTAATGACGTTTCTCCGTGGGTCAGCAAGATAAGCCAATGAAGGAAGAATGGAAAAAGCATTGAAGGTACTTCAGTTGTTAGATCTCAGGTCTTAAACTCAGAGATCAAGAGTTAGGAGCAACCTCAGAGATAATCTACCTAACCCAATAGCTTTATTTTATCATTGAGAGAGCTAAGATAAGTAAAGATTAAGCAGCTTGCCCAAGACCACACATTTAAATCAGCAAATGGGCCAGCCAGGATTTGATCCGAGGTCCTCTTCCTCTAGATCTAGTATCATTTCACTATATCACCCCAGACTTGAATCTAAGAACAATGAAATGACTTGTCCAAGGTCACACATCTATAAAGTGACAGAACCAGGACTCAAACTCAGATTAGCTAATTTAAAGTCCAATTCTCTTTCCAGTATGCCAATTGAGCTGCCTCAATTGGGAATCAAGAGACCTAGGTTGCAGTTCAGCCTCTGCCATTAATTAGCTATGTGACATCACCTTTCAAGATTCCCCTCCCCAGTCCCAATTCCCCATTTCTTGTATGGAAAATGAAGCGAGTAGAATTATATAATTGTCTCTAAGGTTCCTTCAAGAGCTAACATTCTGGGATTCTGGGAATTAGAAAATATAGCCAATGGAACAGCTTCCTGTTGAAGGAACTGCCTCTTAATTCATTCAGAATGCAGCTCAGCAGTGTAATTAAATAAACCCTTAATCTTAAACATACACTTTGTCATGAGAACGACACTGTTTATTCCACTGGAAATATCTCATGTCAAAATCTGAACGGCATTTCTTCGCTAATGGGAGTAGGACAGAAAGCATTGCCAATCACATGAGAAAGAGCCCTGCAGAAGACAGCAGGTCTGTGTATTCCAAGATAGAGACATGTATTCATTCTCACTATAAGTACTATATAACTACTATAACATGCAAAAAAATCATGCTATAAGAAAGGTTCTCCAGATGATTTTCAGCTTTGCCTCTTTTTATCTTTTTAAAAATTTTCCTTTTGAAAAAAAAAAAAAGAAAAAAACAGCATGTATTTCTGGTTAACCCTAAAGGCTAAAATATTTTTATGGCAGCATCCAAAACATGAGTTCCTTGCACATTCAGAAGCGCTCTCCCTATACAATCAGACTACTGTGCTTCAAAGAGATGGACCACCCTTCATTAGCAGCTCCTCAGCCTCCTATCCATAAATCCAAACATGACTCAGACACTTCAAGTAGCACTGTTATAGGGATCTTTAGGTCTGGTGATCTTTTACATTTATTGATACAACCTATTGTTGACACTACCTAGGGAAAACAAGGCTGGCAAAGAGACATTCCAAAGATCCCACAATGTGTTTTTAAGCAGACTAGGATAAACTGACTACAAGAACAAAAGCAAGAGCTTGTGCTTTGGCGGGAGTCCACTTTTGTATTATTTTGGCATCTGTCATCCTTTAATAGCTGGATCCAAGGACTGTCGTACTTTTGATCTGTGTGTTATCGCTGAGAAGTGTTACAATGGACTTGGAGCAGCAGAAGCTGTCAGAAACACATGTGATGCTGTGTATTCTCTGTCATCATCTCCCAATAGCAATATGGACTGATGTGGATTTGATTTTAATATCTTGTTTTGTCTTTGAACAACACAGTTCCTGCTGAATAGAGCATAAATAAACAATATTTACCTAACTTCAAAAGTTTATTTAGCTTAACAGCCTCTGGAAGGATCATATCAATAAGTCAGTGGGTATTTTTGCAGCTCCCAATTTATTCAAAGTATGGAATACTAAAATTTCAGCATTAGAAGGAACCTTCCCTCTGAGACTACACCCAATTTGTCCTATCTATATCTTGTTTTGTATAGCTGCTTGCTTTGTCTCCCCCCCCCCCCCATTAGACTATGAGTTCCTTCAGAGTCAGGGTGGCTTTTTTTTCTTTTTCTTTTTTTGGAGGGGGTGGGGGAGGACTTTCTTTTTATTTCCAGCATTACTTATTGCAACCCATAGCTTGTCAGCTTCAGATAATTGTATGCCATTAGGTCTAGTCTCCCTAAAGGGAATGGAAAGAACCAAATACACTTAGAGCCAATGTTCCTGGTATCTTCCTTAATCTTAGAGCCTTCCTCTGAGACTACACCCAATTTATCCTATCTATATCTTGTTTTATATAGTTGCTTGCATGTTTTCAACCCCATTAAACTATGAGCTCCTTCAGATTGGGAACCAGTTTTATTTTTTTAATCCCCATCAATAGCAGTGCTACAGTGCTTAGAAAGCATACAGGAGATGCTTAATAAATATTAGTTGATTGACTGTCCTTATGGAAAACTTCAGAAGATGTTGGTTAGCTGTTGCACAATTAGATTCAGATTCTTATGGATTGGCTAAAATCAAATAGTAGTCATTCATGGTCTAATGTCACCTTGGAAATAATTCTAGTCCAGTACCCCCAGAGATCTGTACTTGACTTGGCTTATTAATATTTTTTTTACCTACAACTTAGACAAAGAAATAAACATCTAAACACATTAGTTTGGAAAGAAAGCTTACACATATCAAATGATGGAGTTAGGCTCCCAAAAGATCTTGATTAATTAGAACACTGGGCCAGACTGAACAGGATTTAATAGGGATAATTGTCAAGTCTTACATTAAAGTTTAAAAAATCAACCACAAATATAAAATTGGGGAGGCACAATTAGATAGCAATTCATCTGAAGACCTGATGGTTTCAGTGGACTATAGGCTCAGTATGAGTCAAGAGAAGCTGAGATCACATCCCATATGAAGCATTGTTTTCAGTTATGGGCACTCCATTTTAAAAAGAGTATTGATGGAGGAAAAGGCAACCAGTATCATAGGCAGTCTTGAGTTCATGACATATGAGAATGATTTGGAGGAACTTAGGATGTCTTGCCTGGAGAAGAGGACATTTAAGGGAACATGGTAGCTGTCTTCAAATACTGTGTGGAAAAAGGATTATTCTTGCTCAGTGGCCACAAGGAGAAGGTCAAACCAGGAACAATAGACAGATACTGCTAAGTGGTGAATTTAGGCTTTCTGTAAGAAACTTCCTAAAATTAGAGCTATTCCTAGTGGAATGGGAGAAGAGAAGAAGACAGAAGTCTTCAAATAAATGTTGAATGGCCATAGACATGGTATATCATACTTTTTCAAGTATGAATTAAAACGTATGGCCCCTGAGGTCCATTATAACTCTGAAATTTGTTTATTCTGTGAAATGGAAAGGTAAGGAGCTAGGTGGTTTTTATTTTGAAGTGTTCATTTTGAAAATTAGGTGGTTAGATCAACCCTGACATTCAGAGAATCTTTATGGAATATACCAAGTTGTTTCCATACAATATTGCTCCATAACATGTCAAAATGCAGCTAGATTCCACTTGGAACCTCCTTCTTTCTCAATTTCACATTTTAGAGTTTAATGTAAATGGACCTTTTATCCTTAAAAAATAAAAAAAATAAAAAAATTCATTTAAGGTCAAATGTCATTAAATTTCCAGACAGAATGGAGACAAGACTGTTGTCTCCTAGCCTGCTCAGCCTCATTTAGATTTGTTATTTTAAAGGTTCCAAGAATTGAACATTATCATTAAATGGCCACGATATGTGCCTAAGTATTCCAAGAGGTCACTTTAGGTCATACAACTTAACAGAGAATAGTGGCATTTCCTCATATGCAAAATAAGAGATTGGACCAGGTAAGTGCTAAAGTCTCTGCTTGCACTGACATTCTGAGTCACCTAACTTCTATTTCCCAGTCCATTCCTTAGCATTCAAGGGGTACCATAATAAAGTATCCAGAACATGAGAGTCTTTCTTCTTCTTAAAGATGTCTAAAAATGAGGAGATGCCACATCCTCTCTCCATAACCCAGTGCAGTGCCCGACAGCCCCCACAGGCAGGCAGCTCTTCTAGGGTATAATCAGAATTCCTCACAGCACTCAACATAAGGGAAGAATACCAATTAGTAATCAACAATCCTTTAAAAAGCTGTGTCTTTTCATCACTACAACAACTGGCTTCAAAGTGAAAAGTTCAAGGAACTAGTCATTTTGTCTTCATGAGGTCTAACAATAAGTTGGGCTAGTTTGTTTACTGAAATTTTTGGATTAGCTATTACCATGCCTTAGTTATCTAAATGAATGCCCATTTAGACAGAGTATAGATCAGCAGTTCTCAAAGTTATTTTGTCAACGTATTGAAGGATTCAAACACAGCTAAGGAATAGGCCATGTGGCAAAGACCTCATGGTTTCAATGCACTGGAAACAAAATATGAATCAATACCGTGGCATGCACTCCAAAGAAAACTAACGTAATTTGATGTTACATTATTAATAACAACAATAATAATAGCTGACATTCATATACTGCTGTGAAATTTGTGAAGCACTTTATTTGCAATTTGTGATTAGTGTCCAGAACAAGGAAGATAATAGTCTAACTGTCCTCTTCTTGGGAAGAGCACATCATCTGGACTGCTGTATTCAGTTCTGGGTGCCATATTTTAGAAAAGACATGGATAAGCTGGAGAGAATCCAAAAGAGGTTGACCAGCATCTTGGTCACCATGCCATATGGGATGATTTGAAGGAACCTGGAATGTTTAGATGGGAAAATGGATGACTTAGGAAGGACCTGATCATGTCTTGAGAGGCAAAGTTATATAGTACACAAAGTCATGAAAACTTTGGTTTGAATCCTGTCTGAGAAACTGAACAGCTAGTTGCTCATCCTTAGCAACTCACTCTCACCCTGTTTCCTCATCTGTAAAATGGAAGTAATTCCTTTATCACAGGATTGTTACAAGGATCAACTTTTTAATATGTATAAAGTACTTTGTAAACCATAAAGCAGGATATAGAAGAGTTCTACATTGAGAGAAAGAACTACAGAGTCAGAATGCAGATGGAGGCAAACTATTTGCTCTCTTTTTTTCCTCTTCTTTTTTGGTTTTGTTTCTTCATTCTCATGACTCATTCCATTGGTCACAATTCTTCTTTACAACTTGACTATGTGTAAACAAGTTTAATGTGAAGGTATATGTAGAACATATATCAGATTCCATACCATCTTGGGGAGAGGAAGGAGGGGAGGGAGGGGAAGAAAATTTGGAACTCAAAAACTTGTGGAATTGAGTGTTGTAAACTAAAAATAAAAAATCTAATTTTAAAAAAGATATGAAAGAGTTAATCACTTCCTAGCCATTTCCATACCATGCATTCTCTACCCAGATCATCAATTCCAACTATTCCCACCAGGCAACCTGGACTCTGCTCCTGGGTCACTCAGCTCTGATACATAAATTTTTGTCTTATCTTGCTGACAATATGCCCCAGGCACATCTTCCCTACTTTCTGGCTCCCCTTACCCATTGTCTTCATGTTTGAATATGTTATTCTAATATTAAAAGAAATGCAAATCAAAACAACCTAAGGTTTATCTCACATGCAGCAAAATGGAAAAGTGACTAAATACAGAAATGGCCTGTGTTGGTAGGAAAAGTAAGTAAAAAGAAAATAAAATCATGTCAGTGGAGCTGTAAATTGGTGTTACCATTTTGAAAAGCAATTTGGAATTATGCAAATGAAGTGGCTAAAATGCCAATACCCTTGGATTCCCAGAGATTCTACTGCTTAGGCATATACCCACAGGAAGTCAGAGAAGGAAAGAGACGAAGGAAGGAAGGAAGGAAGGAAGGAAGGAAGGAAGGAAGGAAGGAAGGAAGGAAGGAAGGAAGGAAGGAAGGAAAGGAGGAAGGAAGGAAGGAAGGAAGGAAGGAAGGAAGGAAGGAATTAAGGAAGGAAGGAGAGGAAGAAAGGTCCTACAACCATGAAAATATTATTAGCAGCACTTTTTGTGACAGCAAAGAAATAAGAACAAAGTAGCTCTCTATCAACAGTGGAGTGGCTGACAAATGGTGGTACAAAACATAATGAACTATCACTATGCTATAAGAAATTACAAGTATAATGAATAGAGAAAAGCATGAAAAGACTTAAATGAATTTATACAAAGTGAAATAAGCAGATCCCAAAAAATAATATACACAATGACTACAATAATATAAATGGAACAATAACAAGCAATCAAAACTGAACATTGAGAAATTACAAAGAACAAACTTGGCCCTAGAAAAGAAATATGAGAAGGAATTCCCTACCACCACTCCATCACTTCTTTACAGAAGTTGGATTTGAGGAAGCAGTTCCATGATAATGGAAAATATCATCAGGGTTTCTTTTTCCAACATATTGATCCATTTGCTGGTATTTTTTCTCTTCTTCTTTCTATTTTTTTCTTTAAAAAAAATCTTTGTGGGGGTGGAGCCAAGATGTCGACTGGAAAGCAGGGACTTGAGTAAACTCTCCCCCAAATCCCTCCAAACACCTGTTAAAAATGGCTTTGAACAAATTCTGGAGCTGCAGAACCCATGAAATAGCAGAGGGAAGCAGGTCTCCAGCCCAGGATGGCCTGGATGGTTTCTGGGAAGGGTCTATTGCATGGTGCTTGGAGCAGAGCACAGCCTAGCATGGGCTGCACCAGGACAGACCAGACCATGAGTAGACCAGAGCAGGCCTTAGGGCCATGAATCATTAAGCTGTGACAGTTACCAGACTTCTCAACCCACAAACACCAAAGACCACAGAGCAGGTTAGTGGGTAAACTGCTAGATAGGGTTAGAGAGCAGTCCAGCCACCAGCCCTGTGGGTGGCAGAGGTGGTGTGGCAGTGGAGCTCCAGGGTCAGCTGCTTCCGGAGTCCCTGACTCACACAGTGGGAGAAATCAAGCAGCAGACAAGAGCAGGAGTGCAGGGCTTGCTTTGTCCTGCTTGGATCTGGGTCTCAATCCTGGTGGGCGGTTCTTGGGGGAGGAGGAGCACTACTGTGGCAGAGCTTGCAGTGACACTGGAGTAGTAGTAGCTCTGAAAACAGTAGCACAGCCCCTAAAGCTTGGGACAAAGCACTCTCTACTTTACAAGCAGTCATACCCTGACAAAAAGCTCAAAGGTCAAGTAATTGTCTGGGAACATGGCCAGGCAGTGAAAAAGGACACAGACTCAGACTCAGACTCTAAAATCTTTTTCTGATGACAAAGAAGATCAAAACATACAGCCCGAAGAAGTCAACAAAGTCAAAGGGCCTACATTAAAAGTCTCCAAGAAAAATATGAATTAGGCTCAGGCCATGGAAGAGCTCAAAAAGGATTTGGAAAAGCAAGTAAGAGAAGAAGAGGAAAAATTGGGAAAAGAAATGAGAATGATGCAGGAAAACTGTGAAAAACAAGTCAATGACTGGCTAAAGGAGACCCAAAAAAATACTGAAGAAAATAAAACCTTAAAAAATAGACTAACTCAAATGGCAAAAGAGCTCCAAAAAGCCAAGGAGGAGAAGAATGCCTTAAAAGGCAAAATTAGCCAAATGGAAAAGGAGGTCCAAAAGACCACTGAAAAAAATACCACCTTAAAAATCAGACTGGAGCAAGTGGAAGCTAGTGACTTTATGAGAAATCAAGATATTATAAAACAGAACCAAAGGAATAAAAAATGGAAGACAATGTGAAATATCTCATTGGAAAAACCACTGACCTGGAAAATAGATCCAGGAGAGATCATTTAAAAATTATTGGACTACCTGAAAGCCATGATCAAAAAAAGAGCCTAGACATCATCTTTCAAGAAATTATCAAGGAAAACTGCCCTGATATTCTAGAGCCAGAAGGTAAAATAGAAATTGAAAGAATCCACAGATTGCCTCTTGAAAAAAGATCCCAAAAAGAAAACTCCTAGGAATATTGTTGTGAAATTCCAGAGCTCCCAGATCAAGGAGAAAATACTGCAAGCAGCCAGAAAGAAACAATTTGAGTATTGTAGAAACACAATCAGGATAACACAAGATCTAGCAGCTTCTACACTAAGAGATTGAAGGGCTTGGAATATGATATTCCAGAGGTCAAAGGAGCCAGGATTAAAACCAAGAATCACCTACCTTACAAAACTGAATATAATGCTCCAAGGAAAAATATAGACTTTCAATAAAATAGAGGACTTTTGAGATTTCTCAGTAAAAAGACCAGAGCTGAATAGAAAATTTGACTTTCAAACACAAGAATCAAGAGAAGCATGAAAAGTAAACAAGAAAGAGAAATCATAAGGGACTTACTAAAGTGGAACGGCTTTGTTTACATTCCTACATGGAGAGATGATGTGTGTAATTCATGAGACCTTTCTCAGTATTACAGTAGTTGAAGGGAATATACACATATATAGACAGAGGGCACAGGGTGAGTTGAATATGAAGGGATGATATCTAAAAAAATAAAATCAAATTAAGGGATGAGAGAGGAATATAGTGATAGAGGGAGAAAGAGAGAGATAGAACAGGGTGAATTATCTCACATAAAAGTGGCAAGAAAAAGATGTTCTGTTGGAAGGGAAGGGGGGCAAGGAGGAGGAATGAATGAATCTTGCTCTCTTTGGATTTGACCTGAGGAGAGAATAACATACACACTCAATGGGATATCTTACTCCACAGGAAAGTAGGGGGAAGGGGACAAAAAAGGGGGATGATAGAAGGGAGGGCAGACAAGGGGAGGAGGTAATCAAAAGCAAACACTTTTGAAAAGGTACAGGATCAAGGGAGAAAATTGAATAAAGAGGGTGTAATATCAAATTAAGTTGGAATTTTTCACTGTTTTAGAATGATAGATTAATTAAGTGTCTTTGATTGAGCCTTACTAGGTGCAAAGCCCCAAGCCTACTAGGTGCTAAGCCTATGTGGGCATGAAGCCTTCAGGATCCTAAGGGGAGTTGCTAAGACCAGAGTCAGTATTAGGAGCCTGAATTCTGGTGGCTCAGATGATATTTGATGATGGCTAAAGAGTATATAAAAAGAGAGAACAGACCTATTTACTTGGGGCTCTCACTCTTAGAGATGTGTTGATGTGGAGACTCTGGGCAGCTGTAGTTAAGAGCCCTCCAGCTTGTAAACCCAGATGTTGGGACTTTGTTAAACCCTGGCAACTATGCATTGAGATTTGAATCAGACAAGGTCTGTCTGTTGATATTTGTAAGCAGATCAAAAGAACCTATGCTGGCAGCTTTCTGTGTGCTGATTGTTGCTGGGTCTTACACCCCCACAACAGCTACTAGCAGATTGTTACAACAGGGATACAGGATAGGATGGAGGGAAATATAGTTAGTCTTTCATGACATGAGTATTGTGGAAGTGTTTTACATAATGATACATGTGGCCTATGTTGAATTTCTTGCCTTCTTAAGGAGAGTGGCTGGGAAGGAAAGAGGGGAGAGAATTTCAAAATTTTAAAAGCAGATGCTCAAAAAAAAAGTTTTTGCATGCATCTCAGAAATAAGATATATAGGGAAAGGGGAGTAGAAATCTATCCTACCCTACAACAAAATAAAGGAAAAGGGGATGGGGAGGAGTGGGGTGACAAAAGGGAGGGGTGACTGGGGAACAGGGCAATCAGAACATATGCCATCTTGGAGTGGGGGGAGGGTAGAAATGGAGAGAAAATTTGTAACTCAAAATCTTGTGGAAATCAATGTTGAAAACTAAAATATTAAATAATAAAATAATTGTTAAGAGAGAAAAAAAATCTTAGTTATATGAAATGACTCTCTTGGCAAAAGGAAGGGAGATATATGCGGTGAAATTTAGGTGATGCAAAAGCAAAAATAAAATCAATAAAATATAGTTAAATAAAAGAACAAAACTTCTTAGCAAATAAGAGCTGCCCCAAAAATGGGTTGGGCTACTTCAGGAACAATTGCATTAGCCATTTCTCTAGGTCTGCAAGAGGTAAAAGGATCACACTTGTTGGGATTGTAGTAGAAAGGGTGGTTGTTCAGATATGGATTGGACTAAATGAACCCTGTAAAACCCTTCTGACTTTGTGCTTGCTCAATCTGATCATATGGTTCTATGAGATCCCATGGACCACCCCCAAAACCCTCACTAAGAGAATGATGATTCTTTTGATGAGAAATCAATGAAAGAGTTTCTGTTTATCACTGAATATTGTAAGTAGCCTTAAACCCAATTCATAGATTGGACAATAGGTCCCGTTTCTGCTAGCACAAAGTGAAAGTAAATACCAAATAGTAACTGTTTCTCTTTTGGCCAGGAACCCTGAGGTTCTTCCCCTCCCAGTATGATTTTTTTTTTTGGAGTTTTGATAAAAGGGGCCATACTTTGATTAACTTCTTAAAGAGTCTTATTCACTGAATGGGTGTTACCTCACTCAAAGTGAGAACCTGAAAAGACCTTAGCCTGAAAGGGCCCGGGTCTTGCAATGCATCCTGGGCCATCTCCAGTCATGCTGGTGAATATCAGGCCACTGGACCCAGATGGCTCTGGAGGAAAAAGTGAGGCTGGTGACCTTGCACAGCGCTGCCTCACTCAAATCAAAGTCAACTGCAAGTCACGTCATCATTTCCCTGATGTCATGGTCCTCTTTGAGAACAGAGGACAAGCACAACAACAAAGTATTGATCAATTATTGATTACTTCTAGAAACTGTCTCCCTAACCTTGTGATGTTATGAACATTAATGTTGCACGAGATGAACTTGTACAACATCTAAGGTATCCTTGGAGACCACCACTGACTTCTGGGTCATACTTTGAAATTTTGTAGTCCTGCTACAATTGAGACAAGTATGAGTATATTGTCCATGAGATTATGGACAGGTAGCTGGCACAACGGATGGAGTGCTGAATCTTAGTTGGAAAGAACTGAGTTCAAATCTAGACTCAGACACTTACTAGCTGTGTGACCCTGAACATCACTTATGGTCTGCCTGTCTCTGTTTCTTCATCTGTAAAATAAGGACAATAATAGGTTTGTTGTGACATATTTGGAAAGCATGAAAGTACTAGGTAAATGCTAGCAGCAGCAGTAGTAATAGTTGTCATCATCATCATCGTAGTAGTTATAGTAGTACTAGTAATAGCATATCTGCATGAATTTAAATAGTGCTATTTTTTCTTCCTTACTGGAAACCTAAAATTTTAACTAAATGACACAGCTGAATCAACTTTGCAAAATTTTTGAGAAAGTAATAGCAAATAAGGAGATTTTTTATCCTTTCAAATGTGACAAGTTCTGTAAAACGCATATAGAAATAGATACATATGATATAGACAGATATAAATATAGAGACGTGAGAGAGACAGACAGAGATGTCAGTGACTCCCATCAAAACAACACTTTTTGGTTGAGTATGTTTTTAAAATATTATAAGAAGAGAAATAAATGGTCTTGCTTCATAGGTAGAAAAACCACACAAATAGAAGTTAAATGACTTATTGCAGCAACAATCTGCTAGCAGCTACTGTGGCTGTGTAAAACCAACAAAAACCAGCACACAGAAAGCCGCTAACACAGGATCTTTGATCTGCTTTACTAAGAAAAGCAACGTTAAGGGGTTAACAATCTTACTTTAATCCAGCATATAAACATCATTCACTTAGTTCAGGAGGAAAAGCCAGCACCCTGAACTTAAGAGCAAATACAAACAAATCACAAACATACACAATATAAACAGACCAAATCACAATTCATAATTACCAGGAAAGCATCAGTATTTGGGTTTACAAGCCGGGGAGGGGCTCTTAAAATGGCTGCCCAGAGTCCCATGCCACCCTTCCAGGGACTGAGAGCCCCAAGAGAGAATGCCAACCTCTGCGTTTATTTATCTTGCTCAGGATCAAAAGGCATCACAAGGTGTGACTCAAATGCACGTGATCTAAAAGCATCACAAACATGTCACTCAAACCCATGCAAACCAGGCTTTCCCTCGAGGCAAGGATGTCATCAAAGACTCCTAATCTAATCAAAGAAACAAAGGCCAAGTTCATCAAGGGCACTTGATTTAAGTAAGTGCTCCAAAAGAGAAAATGATAAAAAAAAAGTCCCACCTTAATTAATACTACACTTATTCAAGATCATGCAGCAAGTTTATTGGGATTAGATTGGGATTAGAACTCATGAACTATGTATACATTAGAGATAGGTACTAGAACTGTGCTTTCATTGATAAGCAGAATTGATAGGTGAGGAAACTCCCTCTATCAATGCTGGTAACTAGGTAATTTATAGTGCTCAAGTGTTGCCTCAAGCAATGAGAGATTAAGTGATTTGCCCAAGGTCCCAGTGCAAGTGGGTGTCAGCAGGATTTCAACCTAGGTCTTAATGGCTTTGAAGTTTGCTCTTTATCCATTATGCCACACTGCCCCTCGTGTATACATTAAACCCAAATTTTGTTGGGGTTTTTTTTAATGTAGTTGACTATTTAAGCAAATGTTTGGTGACATGTAGAGGAAACATGTGGAGAACTTGACTATATAATGTAGAGGAAAAAACTGTGGACCCAGAGTGAGAAAATTCCACTAGCCATTTGATTGCCCAGTGACCAAGGGCAGTATTATACTGAGTAGAGTGTTGGAGTTGGGATTGAGAAGACCTGCCTTCTAAAAGAAAAAATCCAACCTCCAACACTTACTAGCTGGGTAGCAATGGACAAGTGCAGTTTCCTCATCTTCCAAATGAGACAATTACTATCTGTAGCATGTGTTCCACTGAGTTATTGTGAAATTCCAGTGATATATGCAAAGTGCTTTGCTAACTTAAAGCACTATCTAAATTTCAATTCTTACTATCCCCAGTTTCCTCGTCAGGAGAAAGTAAGTCTAATGGAGGTGAGTCATGAGCTTAGTGATTCTTCCTGATTGCAAGATAAGACTATAAATTCTGCCCTGACACGTACTATCTGTAAGCAAGTTGATTACTCTCTGTACAACTTACTAGGACTTACCTACTAAGTCATGGATGTTCAAGATTCTCGCTGAAGAAGGGAGTTATCAAGAGTTCCTGATTCTGACAAAATCAACCAATCTAAGGGTATTTTTTTATCCCTACAATGGGAATAATAATGTTCATGCCACCTACCTCAATTAATTAATCAATAAGCATTTATTAAGGACCTACTATTAAATACCTTCCAATGTAATTGTGAGGAAAAACACTTTTTAAGCTTTAAATCATAATAGATAGATGATATATATTTTGATGTTATATGAATGTGATAATAGTGTCTAAGTTTGTTATTTGTCTCACACATACACAAATGCACATGTGTGCAGCCTTGGTTGCCCTGATGAAGATAACTTTATAGATGAGTTTTGTAGCATCTTACTCATTCTGCTTACTTTGTTAAATGAAAACTCAGGGCCTCAGAAAGTCATAGGATCATAGATTTCGAGTTAAAAATTACTATATAGGTCTTAAATCCAGCCTGCTCATTTTACAGATGAGGAAACTGAGACTCAGAAGGGTTAAGCCACTTACCCAGGGATATACAAGTAGTAGAATCTAAGGCAAGATTTGCACTCAGACCTTCCTGAATCCAACACAAACACTCTATCCACTAGACCTTTAATCCAGTCTTGCTGAGAAAAGTTTTCTCCAAAAATACAGACATAAAACAGAACATGTTGAAAGAGTACATATCTAAACTGTCCCAGTTTGGGGGGTAGAACAGTCACAGTCCTCAATTTGCTACTGGCTAGACAATCCAGACAAATGTCGTATTCAAAGGCAAGCTGTTAGCAGAAATGTTTACCCCAATACCTCACACAGTGTTGCTGGCTTGCAGATAACTTATTCCGCATGCTTACAGCTTCAAGGGGTATCCAGATCCCTGGTCATCTGGAGCCTGAACCAAATTGGCAAATAAAGTTTGGAAGCAAAACTCAGTGGTGCAGGATGGGAGGCATAGAAATCATTTGCACAGTGGAAAAGAAGACATCTCAACATCTCCACTGCCTTCAGCAATAAGACCACCTTTCTTAGGTTTCTGGACGTAGTCTCTAAAAGGATCATCAAGAATTCCCAGCTTCTACTACCTTCAAAGGTGACCATAGATATCTCAGAAAGTAGAAAGTTCAAGATATTGTATATGATTTCTTCTTCCAGTTGGGATATTTCAGTAGTTCTTCCAATTCTCCTGCCAAGAAGTACAACAGCCTTATTAATGCATAATGGCATGAGGACATAGGTCAGTTTTTCAAACTGAAAAAGACATAAGTGGTTTGGTTTGGACTTGTTGAGGGGAAAGGGTATTTTTTTCCATCAGACTGGTTGGCTCAACATTTCTCCTAAGGGTTTTTCAGCCCCCAAATTTCGGAGCCACAAACTATATTCCATTCATCTCTCAATTTAAAGCCATGCACCAGTCACTCAACACCCTCAACTGGTAGTAATGTTTCTTTCTCTATCTCTCTCTCTCTCTCTCTCTCTCTCTCCACCCCCCCCCCAAAGAATCCTGTTCAATGATTGCCAAGCATATTTCTGTAAACTCTTCACAAGGGAAAGAGCAAAACCAGTATGTCAGACAGTAATGATTGGAAGCCTTTCCTTTCCTACCCCAGCAGAATCGTTGCTCAACAATGATTTTCCGGGTGTGATCATTGCACAGGTCTTGGCTGCCTATCAATAAAGGAGTAGGTATTTGGCTCCTGTTTGCATGATTTTTACATTTCAGGCAGTTGATTTTAATGAATGTGAGTATGCAGATCCTGATGGACAGAAGAACATGCACATGTGTTCCATGGCAGCCAGCCATGGCATAAAAACTCCTCCAGATGTCTCTCACCTGCTTATCACTTTTGGACAATGGAAGATGGTAACAGGGGTCATGTTATCTGGGTCCCTCTGAATGGGACAAATAAGAGTCAGAGCAATAATGAACTACAATTCAGGACACCTGGGCTCCCTTCCCAGATTTGATACTTAATATTTCAATCAACAAAAGTTTATTGACTCCTTCTGCATGGGTAAAATTGCCACCAGATTCAACCCCTCCCCCATCAGAAATAGCTGCATTAGCCAGTTATTCTTTGAAAGAAATATTATACTCATAGTCAGAGCCATACAATATTGTAATTAGAAAAATGCTAGATAATATCTAATCCAACCCACTTACCTGACTCATGACTCCCTCCTATAGCACCCATAGCAGGAAATTGTCTGGCCTTTGTTTGGACACTTCTATTGGGGTCTTCCTACCTCCCAAGGTAGCCTATTCGATTTTTGGATAATTCTGCTTATTAGAGAGTTTTTTCCACTTAAAATCAAGTTCTATGCCTTCCAGTAAATTCTACTAATTTATTGGGATATGGAGGAAAGTGCCTTGACTAAGAATCAAGAAACTTGAGTTTTAGTTTAAGTCCTGATTCTGTCACCAACCAGCAATGCGACCTTTAGCAAGTGACTAAATGTCTCTGAACCTTAGTTTCCTCAATTTTTTAACTTTATTAATACATCTTAATTCATTAAATTTTCCCAATTACATGTAAAAAAATTTAACATTCATTGTTTAAAATTTTGAGTCCCAAATTCTCTCCCTCCCATCCCTTTCTTTCCATTGAGAAGGCAAGCAAAATATTGATTATATATGTGAAGAAATGCAAACCATATTTCCATATTAGCCATGTTGCAAAAGAAACATACACAAAAAAACAAGAAAAATAAAGCATTAAAAAGTATGCTTCATTTTGCACTCAAAGTTCATCAGTTCTCCCTCTGAATGGTGATAGCATTTTCCATCATGGGTCCTTTGAAATTGTCTTGGATCATTATCTTGATCAGGGTAGCTAAGTCTTTCACAGTTGATCATCCTTACACTATTGCTGTTACTACCCAATGTTCTCCTGGTTCTGCTCACTTCATTCTGCATGAGTTGATGTCTTCCAGATTTTTTTCTGAAAGCATCCTGCTCTTCATTTCTTATAACACAATAGTATTCCATCACAATCATATACCACAATTTTTTTAGCTATTCCTCAATGATGGCATCCCCTCAATTTCTACTTCTTTGACACCACAAAAAGAGCTCCTATAAATATCTTTGAACAGATAGGTCCTTTTCACTTTTCTTTGATCTCTTTGGGATGCAGACCTAGTAGTGGTATTGCTGAGTGAAAGGGTACATATAGTTTTATAGCCCTTTAGGCATTGTTCCAAATTGCTCTCCAGAATGGTTGGATCAGTTCATAACTCCACCAACAGTGCATTAGTGTTCCAATTTCCCCACATCACTTCCAACATTTGTCATTTTCCTTTTCTGTTATACTAGCCAATCTCATAGGTGTTTTAATTTGCATTTATCTAATCAATAATGATTTAGAGCATTTTTGATGTTACTATTGATAATTTTGATTTCCTCTTCTGAAAACTCCTGTTCATATCTTTTGACCATTTATCAATTGGGAAATGGCTTGTGCTTTTATAAATTTGGTTCAGTTCCCAATATATTTGAGAAATAAAGACTTTATCAGAGATATTTGATATAAAAGAAATTCTCAGTTTCCTGTTTTCCTTCTACTTTTGGCTATATTTGTTTTGTTTATGCAAAACCTTTTTAATTTTATGCAATCAAAATTATCCATTTTTGCTTCCTGTGATCCTCTCTATTGCTTGTTTGGTCATAAACTCTTCTCTTTTCCGTAGATCTGATTTTTTTCCATGCTTCTCTAATTTACTTATATCACCCTTAAAAACTATTACAAACATTAGATTTACTACCGTTTATTGTGTACCTAATCTACTCCACTGATCCGCTACTCTATTTTTTAACCAGTACCAGATTGTCTTCCTGATTATCATTTTGTGATGTTGTTTGAAATATGCTACTGCTACACTACTTTCCTTTACATTTTTTCCGTTGCATCCCTTGATATTCTTGACCTTTTGTTCTTCCAGATGAATTTTGTTATTATTTTTTGTAGCTCTAAAAAGTAATTTTGGTAGTTTGATTGGTATGGCACTGAATAAGTAAATTGACTTAGGTAGAGTTGTCATTTCTATTAAATTGGCTCAGCCTACCCATGAACAATTGATATTTCTCCACTTGTTTAGATCTTTCTTCATTTGTGTGAGAAGTGTTTTGTGATTGTGTTTGTACAGTCCCTGTGTTTCTCTTAGCAGCTGTTTCCTCATTTTTTAAATTTAATTTTATTTATTTTTTGTTATATTTTAGGTTCTAAACTTTGACCTAAGATCATTTCTAAGGGCCTTCTTCCCTGCCTTTACAATCTCTGATTCTTTAGTATTGATTCTTCCTGGGGATAATTAGAATTCCTCTTCCGAATGACAGCCTTGTAAATATCTGGAAAGAGTTACTATGTCCTTTACTAAGTTTTCTCTTCCAGTTTCTATGTCTTCTCTCTTTTTTTCAGTTCTATTAATTATTCTTCATGGAACATGGTTTTGATTCTCTTCACCATCCCATGTGACTTCATCTGAATGCATTCCATCTTGTCCCTCCTAAAATGTGATTCCCTAAACTAAATAAAATATATACTCTAAATGTGATCTAATTAGTGGAACCAGCTTTTTGGGTGGATACATAACACTTCTTAACTTATGTTGAGGTTGAGGTTCACTAAGAACACTAGGCTTTTTTTATATGGATTGCTTTTAAACTCGCTCTCTCCTATTCTGTCCTGGTACAGTTGATTTTTTGAGCCAAAGTATAATACTTTATTTTTATCCGTAATCAATCTCATTTTAATAGATTTGTCTCATCATTTGAACCCATAGAACTCAAGAAGGATTTTGGTTCTGTTACTGTTATCTTGTTACCATTTCCATAATATCTAGAACATAGTAGATATTTTTAAATGCTTACTGAATTAATTAAAAAATGTGATCACAATGT
The DNA here is from genome assembly GCF_011100635.1 of Trichosurus vulpecula. Taxonomy (NCBI): domain Eukaryota; kingdom Metazoa; phylum Chordata; class Mammalia; order Diprotodontia; family Phalangeridae; genus Trichosurus; species Trichosurus vulpecula. Next base: position 124,116,053 of record NC_050576.1, read on the forward strand.
CAGCTATGTCCTCATGCAAATCATTGATAAAATGTTTAACAGGAGAGTAGAGGAGAGAATCCTATGACATTCTACTGCAGTAGAATCAAAACTCTTTGGATATGGTTATTCAACTTGTCCCAAATTAATTTAATTGTCTAATATCTGGCCTACATCTCTGCATCTTATGTATAAGTCTTTCATTAGATACTTTTCAGGTGCTTTACTGACATCTAGAAAAATTTTGTGTCTCTCTCTAGAACATGGGAGTTGTATCAGGAAGAGTTTAAATCCTGTAACAGCTTATCCTGTTAAAAAAAACCCACAGAGTTGTAGAAAATGGGGATTTTGAGTCAGAAGACCTGGGTTTGAGTCATAACTCTAATGTGACTTGGATGAATAAGTGAACTTCTCTAAACTTCAATTTACTTATCCATCTACTTGTCATTGCCCTTCTCTATCCCCCAACCCCTAGTGAAATTGTGAAGTCTTGGAGGGAATGAATTGGGTTTTTTGTTAGTTTGTTTTTGTCTTTGTATACCCAGAACCTTGCACATAGAAAATATCTAATAACTGTTCATTGAATAGAATTGTTCAATTGAGGAAGGAGAGAACACTCAAAACTAGGGAGAGCAGGAAAGACAGAGGATGCAGCACCTGAAACAAATCTTGAAAGAAGTTAAGTATTCTAAGAAGTAGGGTAGAAAGGGAGTGCATTCCAGACGTTCAGAACAGCCCAGGCCCAGCCCAGGCAGAAAATTGGATGCCAAATTCAAGGAGTTACAAGTAGGCCAATTTAGCTGAAATGCTGCATATGTGAAGGGAAATAGTGTGAGATAATTTTGAAAACGTAGACTAGAATGAGATTGCAAGGTGCTTTTGCCAGGATTATATTTTAGCCTGAAAGCAACTGGGAACTACTGAAGATTTTTGAGCAAGGTAGTAAAGGATATAAAAGAGGAAAAAGCTAAGGATTACTCCACAGTTGTCAACCTGAATGACTGGTAAAGCGGTTTTATCCTCAACATAAATAGAGAAGTTTGGATGAAAGGTGGCTTTGGGGCAAAGATAATTAATTCTACCTTAGACATCTTGAGTTTGAGATAAATTATAAGAAACCCTCATGAAGACGTCCAACAGGCAATTAATGTAGTTCAATCCTGAGTTCAGGATTGAGATAAGAGGTAGATATATAGATTTAGGAGTCTGTTGTATGAAGATGAAGGCTATGGCAGTGATTAATGAACTGTTGTCAGTGATTTCTGAGGAGCCATGTAGAATGTAAGAGGTGCTAAAAGACAGGATACAGAAAAGTGCTCCAATTTTCAGAAGGAGGAAATGGTGAATTCTACAAACTATAAACTAGATATCACTAGAGTGGAGTTGAGGGTAAGGCCTGTGGGGTGGAAAGCCTGGGTGGTCTGTCTCTCTCACAGGGTAATTTCTTCAGGCTTAAGGTAGTACTATGCAAGATGTTTCTGATAATTCCAGCTAAACAAGGTCACGGCATTGGTCAACATGGAGTCATTGGTTAAGATAGCCAGAAAGCGACCAATGACATTAGGAGTTCAAGATGGGCTTATTCATTGAAAGTCTGGATGGAAGCATGAAGTCAAAGGTTAGTAACTGAAGGATATACAGAACAGGATCAAAAGGCAGGATTTTCTGAATCTAGCAGCCTTGAGATTTATTCTTGGTCCTGTGTCATTTTTATCTATGACTTTAATGAAAGCATAGAGGGTATGCTTATCAAATCTACAGATAAAGCAAAGTTGAAAGAGATATTTGACATATTAGATAAAAAGCTAGGATCCAAAAAGGTACTGGCAGACTAGAATAAGGTAAAATTTAATTGGGATAAATAAAAATTCTTACATCTGGGTTCAAAAATATAAAGTTTGGAAGCTTGGGATGGGGGTTTCATGGCCAAACTGTAGCATGAAAAAAGATCTAGAAGTGTGTAGATTGTTAACCAGATAGTCAAAATGCAACATGGCAACCCTAAAAGCTAACTCAGTCTTAATAGGACCATTGCCTCCCTGACTATAGAGGTGATAATTATGTTGTACTCTGCCCTAATCAGACTACATTTGGAGGACCATTGTTCAATTGTGGGTGCCACAATTTTAGAAGGACTTTGACAAACAGGAGTGCATTCAATGAAGCACAACGAAGATATTCAGAAAGTTGGATACCACACCACATGAGCATCAGTTGAAGGATCTAGTAATACCTAACCTGAAGAAAAGAAGATTTAGTGGCACATAATAGCTGTCTTTTAAGCATCTGAAAGCTGCCATGTGGAAGAGGGATTTGGCTAATTCTGGCTGGCTTCAGAAGCAGAACTGGAAGCAATGGATTAAAGATAGAGAGCAACATATATCAGGGAAATTTTTTTTAATACTTAAAGCTGTCCAAAAGAGAAATTAGTTGCATTGAAAAATAATGGGTTCTCCATCATTGACGGTCTTCAAAAGAAGACAAGATGATCACTTCTTAGGGAAATTTACAGGGCTCATTTCTATACAGATATTGATATAGGGCTTTAAGATTTACAAAGCACTTCACACATGTATGAAATCCCATGAGATCTCCAGGCAGCTTCAGCTACCCTATTGAACTGCCAAAGCTTGGTACTAGCTATACCTCCCCACTAAGCTTGATGAGCCACAGCTGCTATTGCAAGTAGCCGAAGACTACCACATCTGCAAATTCTTTTTGGCATTTATTGGCCTTCAAAAATGTGGCACCCAGAACTAACCACAGCACTCCAGGTGTGGCCTAGCTAATGGGATTATCACCTCCCTTGTTCTAGACACTATTAATTCTGGGCCAGGTGACTTAAATTCCTTTAAAACAGGTGCTTTCTCACTAGCTCCTTATCTAACATAAGGGATAATTTTCTCCTAACCACTTTTATTCTACATCTTTCAATATAAAAGTAATTCTCTTTAACAAAAAAGAGAGAAGTCGAATAAGAGTTAAATGGTGTGAGACTTCTATGAGGATCTGCCAAAGATCAGAGAAGCTCATTACTAGATATTTGGTCATTCTGTTAGGGAAAAAAATCTATTTAAAAACTATCCCAAATTACTAACTACCTAGACAACTCTTAAGCTCAAAAATAAAGAAGTATACCTAGCACAATCCCATGAACTTAGTGGGCATTCAAAAATATCCTATGACTGACAATGATGATGATGGTCATGATGACCATGACAATGATGATAGTGATAAAGGGGAAAGATTGCCTGAAGGTTAATTTAATTTCAGTACTTGTAATGACATATTTAGCACCTTCCTCTGTTGTTTTTTTTTAACATTGCCTACAAGGACCATTTTATTTCCACTTGTAGATTCCATCTTAACCCCACAATCAAAGACCAATCCTTCCTCTGGAAGTAATCAATATATAGAGCCCTAAGTTAGTTTCACAGCACTGAGTCAGTTACCATTGGTCCCATTCCAACCTTTGTGCCCCAAATCCACAGTAAATTTCTCCCTCACTTTTTTCCCAATGACCAATCTTTTCCCCATATCCTATTTTCCCTCTACCTCATTTTCTGCCTTTCCTCTCTGGAAGAAAAAATACCTGTCTTGTACCAAAGTTCTCCTAGGAATTAGATTTCCAGTTTCTAAATCGTGTTCCTAAATCTTAGTTTCCCTGTGGTCTCATTCCCAATTTCAGCTACTAGACATCTCCGATACCAACCACTTATTTTCCTAAATTTCTATTGATTGCACTGTCCTTATTACTTCAGTTTATCTGTTGCCTCTTCTTGGTTGGATACATACCTTGGATCATGAATTCAATTTGCTCTGTTACCATTTGTATTCCATAAGTTTCCCTCAGATATTGATCTCCCACTTTCAGATCTACCTTCAGAATCACATCTGTAAGATTACCTTTTTAGAAACCAACTCCCGAGAAATGCAAATCAAAACAACTCTTAGGTACCACATCTCTCCTGTCAAATTGGCTAGAACGACAAAACAGGAAAATGATAAATGCTGGAGAGGATGTGGGAAAACTGGAACACTGTTACATTGCTGGTGGAGTTGTGAACTGATCCAGCCATTCTGGAGAGCAGTTTGGAACTATGCCCAAAGGGCTATAAAAATGTTCATACCCTTTGACCCAGCAGTACCACTTCTAGGGCTGTTTCCCAAAGAGATCACACAAGTGCGAAAGGGACCTGTATATACAAAAATATTTATAGCAGCTCTTTTTGTAGTAGCAAAGAATTGGAAATCAAGGGGATGCCCATCAATTGGGGAATAGCTGAACAAGTTGTGGTATATGAATATAATGGAATACTATTGTGCTATAAGAAATGGGGAAGATACAGACTTCATAATAACCTGGAAAAACCTACATGATAGAATGCTGAGTGAGGGGAGCAGAACTTGGAGAACATTATACACAACCACAGATATATGAATTCTGTGATGACTAACCCTGATAGACTTGGCTCTTCTCAGCAATTCAAGGTTCAAAGACAACTCCAAAAGACTCATGATGGAGAGAGCTATCTACATCCAGAGAAAGAACTGTGGAGTCTGAATGTAGATAGAGGCAAGCTATTTGCTCTCCTTTTTTTCTTTTGTTTTTTTTTCTCTTTTGTTTTTGTTTTTGGGGTTTTTTTTTGGGAGGGGGGGGATTGTTTCTTCTTTCTCATGATTCATTCCATTGGTCATAATTCTTCTTTACAACTTGACTATTGTGTAAATAAGCTTAATGCAAAGTTATGTATAGAAGATATATCAGACTCCATGCCATCTGGGAGAGGAGACAGGGAGGGGAAGGAAGAAAATCTGCAACTCAAAATCATGAGGAACTAAGTGTTGTGAACTAAAAATAAAAAATCTTAATTTAAAAAATAAATAAATAAATAAGGCAGATTTGCGAAGAAGAAGAAGAAGAAAAAGAAAGAAAGAAAGAAAGAAAGAAAGAAAGAAAGAAAGAAAGAAAGAAAGAAAGACCCAACCTTGCTCCCATATTCTAACATCTAGCCTTTACCGAGCCTTTTGAGTCTGACTGGCTTTCCCTTGAATGATAGGACCTATAGCTAGCTACCATTGTCCATGCCTAGTTCTGACTATGTTCTATCATATTTACCAAGGACAAGAACAAAAGTTGAGAAGCAAGTACATACTTCATGACCAAGTCCTATTGGAAAAAAAAATAGCGTTTCTTATAGAACAATAGTATTCCATTACACGACTCATCTAGCATCTATGCCTAATTTTGAAGTGAACTTCAGAAGATCAACACTATGTAGAAATTGTCTGAGGTTACTTTTACCAACTGGCCAAAATACATTTTTAAAAGACATTTAATCAAACAACATAGCAGATAAAATTATAAGGGACCAAAGTGATAAAGGGGAGAGTGTACCTCTTGGTGTTGGGGGAAAACTTTGCATTTCCATTCTTTAAAATAAATATCTTTATATACATCTTTAAAGTAAATATCCCTTTGTAAAAGCTAATTGCTTAAATTGAACTGGAGCATTAATCAATAGGAGTCAACACTAGGGGAAAACATACCAGAATGGGAGCTCAGGCATTCAATGGCTTTCAAGAAGAGGTGCCCCTAACATCTCAGGGATATCCCTAGAACCCTGATGGCAGGGAGGGACAGGTATCTAGCCTAAGAGGGAAGTGTGAGGCTGGAGTAATCGCTACATCTGTCAACAACAAACCTCCCCAGGCTTTAGTTTTGCATTTTGGCCAGAAAAAAAAAAACAACTATCTGTCTTCCTACAAAAAAATAGGCTTGTTGTGAGAGTCTGGCAGAGAAAGAGATCAGAATTATGGTTTTATCTGTACTGTTGCCTCACTGTGTGACTATGGGCTAGTCACTTTATCTTTCTTGGGCCTCAATTTTCTCAAATGTAGATTAAAGGGAGTAAGCTAGATGGTTGCTGAGGTCTTCCTCAGCTATAAAATTCTTCTCATCCATAAACTAATTTTTAAAAAAAAACTAAGGAGAGAAAGGCAAAGCTGGCAACTACCAGAGGCTAGCCATTACTATTTGTTCATAGGTATGCATGGAGCTTTCCAACACCTGACTGAGGATCTAGAGAAATAACGGTGGGTGTAAAATTCCTCAAAATAATACCAAGCAAGCTTTTGGAACTCATTTTCATGAATCAGCATCTATGATGCCAATCATATGGGTGAATCCAAATGAGGTAAGGCTGGATCCACATGGGACCCAGAGGTAAAGTCTGCTCTGGAAATTTGAGGATGCTGAAAGTTTTGTAGCTGAAAAAGGTATTTGCTCATTTGATGTGAAACACATGGTCTGTTGTGGGGAGCTCAGGAAAATTGCCATCTGCAGCTTGAGCTCCATGTGCATAAGCAATGAGAGGAGGCACTTGCACAGAGCTTTATTCTACTGGATAGGTTTAGCTCTAGTTTAAAAAAAACAATTAAACTTCTAAAGTGAACTAAATCAAATAAGCCCACCAACTTCTTAGTAAAATATACAGGCATGTTGCCAGGGTGGATGTTTAAAGACAACGCAGCTTTCAGAGGAACCGCGATCCTCTAAAGCAAGACTGAATAGACATCAAGTTTGGAAGCTTTCAAGGAAAATCCAAATCCATCCATGTCGTGTGATTTATTCATTCATCCAACAGGCAGGCAATTATTAAATGCCTACTATGTGGCAGACCCTGCACACAAGCCTCATGATGTATAGATGACCATGAATTCTTGAAGGTTGTCAGTGGAGTGCAAATTCTGAAAGATTCTACTGAGAAGGAAAGGTTTCATGGACAATCCTAGTGTTTGACTATATCTACTTTCCAAAGACTGACCTAGCTAAATACTATGAGGCTCATGACCAGTAGACTGACCATTTGGTAATGAATTATTTGATCATGGCAATCAGGAAAGCAACAACAAATAAAATATGGGCTATGTTCCTGTATAGGCTCCTCCTGCTTTTGCAATGATGATGACAGAGTGGTGAAAATGGGGTTTTTAACCTTGTTCATTCCATAGACCTATTCGGCACTCTAGTGAAGCCCATTTCTCAGGATAATGTTTTAAATACATAAAATAAAATACAAGGAATTACAGAGGAAACCAATTATATTGAAAGAAAGTTCTGAAGCAGCTAAGTGGCACAACCAATAGATTGTTAGATTTGAAAACAGGAAGACCCAAGTTCAAATCCAGTGTGAGACACTTACTAGCTGGATGACTTTAGCAAGTCATTTAACCTCCCAAGATTGCTATAAGGATAAAATGGCTTAATTGTAAAACACTTGCAAACTTTAAAGTGCTATATGAATGTTATTGTTATTATTATCAAAAAAAATTTTAATCAGGCTCATAGATCCTAGAGAGTACTAAGAATCTCACAGATTTTAGTCCTTCTATGAACTTTTACTTAGCTATTGATTTTCTGAATGTCAGATCCCTGTCCAGTAACAAATGAGTAGACATATTTCTGGAGAAACTGAAGCATTTCAATCTTGAAATTCTTACTATGAATAAAACCAGAAGAAAGGAGGAAGTTACAGCTATATAGGAGAATGGCGTATAAGTTCTCCTCAGAGAGGCAAATGATGGAGTTAGAAAAGTTGGTTTTATCCTCTACATGTGCTGCTGAATGAAGATGGAGAAAATAACACAACTGTTATTACCATGTCCTCTACAAATTTATGGCACACAACTTCAACTGGACCCTCACTATTGCTGGGCAATCCTTCTTCACCTCTCTTATCAACTCTCTATCCCGGTCTCCACAATGGCTCTTCCAACCTTTTTATACCTCCTCAAATGTTCCATGCCCTCCTTTGCTTCCCCTCTCAACTGAGAACCTTTTCTCACTCTACAGAGAGAGAACTGAGGCCATTCTGTGGAAGATCCCTCTTTTCTCCTCTTCCTCATATTATATCACTTATATGTTTTCTATCCCTATCTTCTCCTTCACCCTTGTCTCACATGAATAGATGGACTTACTCTTTATCAAGACTAACCCCTGTACCTGCACAAATAATCCCATTCCATCCCATTTCCTCCAACAGATGATTCCCTCTGTAATTCCTACCCTATCATTTGTTTTCAATCTCTCCCAATCTACTGACTCCTTCCCTACTGCCTGCAAGCATGTCCATATTTTCCTCATCCTCAAAAAACCCTCCCTTGATCCTTCCACCTCTGCTATCACCCTATATCTCTTCTGCCCTTTGTAACTAAGGCCATCTATAATAGGTGTAACATAAAAAGGTCATCTATAATAGGTATAACATAAAAAAGTCATCTATAATAAGTGCCTCCACTCTTCTCTCTTTTTAATTCCTTGCAATCTGGCTTTTGACCTCATTGTTCCTTCAAAAATTTTCTTTCCAAAGTCACCAATGATCTCTTAAATCCCAAATCCAATAGCCTTTTCTCAATCCTTATTCTTCTTGACCTCTTTACAGCCTTTGACACTGTTAATCACCTTCTTCTTGATACCCTCTTCTCTCTAGGTTTTTGGAATGCCACTCTCTCTCCTGGTTCACCTCCTACCTATCAGAAAACTCCTTTTCTGGATCATTCCCTCCAACCATAGGCATACCACAAGGTTCTATCCTATGCCCTCTTCTCCTTCTGTACTTACTACTTCAGGTGGTGATCTCATTAGTTTTCATGGATTTAATTACCATCTCTATGCTGATGATTCTCAAACCTACCTATACTGCCCTAACTTCTCTGCTGGCCTTCCTTCGTGCATCTCCTACTGCCTTTCAGGCACCTCAAACTGGATTCCAAGAGACATCTTAAACTCAACATGTCCAAAACTGAACTCATTATCTTTCCCCCAAACCTGGTCCACTTCCTTTCTTACCTGTTCCTGTCAAGGGCAACAGCATCCTCCTAGTCCCTTGGGCTTAGGACTTAGAATCATCCTGGACTCCTCACTATCTCTTATACCCCACATCCAAGATATCGTCAAGGACTGTCAATTTCACCTTTGTAACAGCTCTCAAATATGTCCCCTTCTGTCCTCTGATAGTGACACTACTTTGGTAAAGAACCTCATCATCTCATGTGTGAACTATTGCAGCAGGCTGTTGGTAGGTCAATTAGCCTCAACTCAATTTAATAAACATGTATGGCAATCTTATGTATGCAGTACTGCACTATAGGCTTACATGATACAAAAATGAAAAATTACATAATCCATATTTTCAAAGAGTTTATAATCTGGTTATAGACTAAGATATGTACACAGTAAATATGAGACAGAATATAAATGTATAAGAGAAGTTCAAAAGAAAAGACTGTGCCTGGTATATAATAAGTGCCTAATAAATGCTTATTGAATGAATAAATGAATGAATGGTAGACTAGTGAGGGAGGGAACAATTATAGTCGGGGGACCATAGGTATATAGGATCATAGATTTAGAACTAGAAGAATTCTAAGATATTAGAATTCTCCTGGAAGAGGTGGCATCTGAACTTAAAGGAAGCAAAGGATTCTAATAATTTAGGAATATATTCCAGGTGTGGGGAATGGCATTTATAACTGGATACAGCTAGGTGGCGCAGTGGTTAAAGTGCCCAGCCTGAAGTCAGAAAGATTCATCAGCATGAATTGAAACTTGGCCTCAGACTCTTACTAGCTATGTGACCCTAGGCAAGTCACTTAACCCTGTTTGGCTCAGTTTCCTGATCTATAAAAAGAGCTGGAGAAGGAAACAGCAAACCATTCCAGCATCTTCACAAAGAAATCTCTAAATGGGGTCACGAAGAGTCGGACACGACTGAAACAACTAAATAACAAGAGCATACATTCAAACAGGATAGACTCAAACATTTATGAAGCACCTACTACATACAAAGCATTGCACATTTGACCCTCATAATAACCCTGAATGGTAGGTATTGCTATTTTCCCCTTTTTACAGTTGAGGAAACTAAAGCAGACAAAGGTAATATAACTTGGAAGAGTTTCCAAGGCCAGATTTAAACCTGGGTCTTCCTGACTCCCAGCTCAGCACTCTGTCTGGGCCATTTAGCTGGCCAGATCCCTGGGAGCAGAGAAGAAATACTCATCTGATTGACTAAAGGAAGCGTTTCTCTTTCCTATGAAGTGAACCTTGTTAAACCTTGCTTATGGGGCGGCTGAGTTTTGATGAGAAAGGTTAAAATCCAAATGGATTTTTTTTTTCTCTTTCAGGACTATCCATCCTCACACATGCAAACAATCCATTAAGACAGAATTGACTGTTCACAATCAAACGTTTGTTTGGGAATATTTTTCATACATTGAGGGGTCCTGATATAAGTATCCCTGGTGCTGGTGCCATTCACAATCTCTTTATGCCTCACTGAAGAACATCTTGGGTGAGTTGCTATAATTAGGTAACAGAGTAGGTAAAACTCATGTAGAGGACTGATGTGAGTCACATTTCCCTATAGGAATGACCTAGAAATAAGTGTTTTTAAAGCTACTTTTATTTCAAGCAAAACACTACAAGCCATTTTAAAATCTAAAACTCCTTTCAAATATGTGTGTGTTTGTGTTTTCATTTAACATGGCCTATGGCCTATATTTTCTCGTGGCAGCAGCAAAGTTATTTAAGAGGATAAGCTTATAATAACCAGAGGGTAAACAATTTGCCAATCTTCTCTAATTGGGAGGAAAGTTATTCATTTTCCATAACAGCATCTCCATTACATTTCAGGATAGCCTGCCAGATTTTTAACTTTACACCCCAAAACATCTGATCTGTGCAAACTAAAATCAGGAGACCTGGCCTGAGCCAGAATCGCATGGAAGCCATGTGGGTGAAAACCAGCTCTCAATGAACAGATTATGAGGCAATCAATTAGCAGAATGATTTGCTCTAGTCCAGTAAATTAAGGCTTAATTGATGACTGATTTTTGCAAATGACCTTTCCCCTCTACTCCTCCCTCTTCTCAGAGGTTAGATATTGTAAGAAAATAATTGTATGAATCACTGAAATTTCTGGGAAACATTGAGATGCTCAGGTTGGCACAGATGGTGTACAGAGGGGAAGAAAAAACACACCCATGATACACTTTTTAAAAGTTTGCTCTCTCTCTTCTCTCTCTCTCTCGTCTTTCTCTCCTCTCTCGTCTCTCATTCGTCTCTCTCCCTCGTCTCTCTCTCTCGTCTCTCTCTCTCTCTCTCTCTCTCTCTCTTCCCCCTTCAAACCCCCCCCACAAACACTTGTCCTCTCTCCTCTTTCCATTGAGGTCACCATAGTGCCCCATATACTCACCTACCACCTCCTAACTCTCTACCTACTATGCTCATCACAACGACTAACAGGAATGAGAAATCCAGGGTACACTATGGTGATGTGATGAAACCACTCCAGGCTGCACTCCTGACTGTCCAAATTTTTCTATCATGCCACAGAAATCTCTTCACCCTTGAAGTGCACTTAAGCTCCTCAAGGGCAGGAACTCATTCTGAATTTCCATTCTATTTGCATTTCCAGTTCCTAAGTGATTGGGCCAGTAGAATGTAAGCTTAATGAGGACAGAGATTATTTCATTTTTTGTTGTATCCTTAGCACCTAAAAAACCCTGGCACATTGATGTTTTTTTTTTTTAATTCAATGGGGGAAGGAAGGAAGGAAGGAAGAAAGAAAGAGAAAGAAAGAAAGAAAGAAAGAAAGAAAGAAAGAAAGAAAGAAAGAAAGAAAGAAAGAAAGAAAGAAAGAAAGAAAGAAAGAAAGAAAAGAAGGAAGGAAGGAAGGAAGGAAGGAAGAAGGAAGGAAGGGAAGAAAGAAAGAAAGAAAGAAAGAAAGAAAGAAAGAAAGAAAGAAAGGAAGAAAGAAAGAAAGAGAGAGAGAGAGAGAGAGAAAGAAAGAAAGAAAGAAAGAAAGAAAGAAAGAAAGAAAGAAAGAAAGAAAGAAAGAAAGAAAGAAAGAAAGAAAGAAAAAGAGGAAGGAAGGAGAGAGAGAGAGGTGAAAGAAGAAAAGCAGATCTTTTTCCTCTTAATATTGAAGGGATAGGGAAGGGACTGGGCCTATGATTTCATTGACATAAGAACATCTGGGGTGAAGAAATTCTATCACTTCACCTCTAAAATGAGTAGTCTTAGAAAGTTACACAGAATTCTGAGAGGTTTTGACTTGCCTCAAGGGATATAGCCAATGTGAGTCAGAGACAAGACTTAAACCAAGTCTTCCTGGCTTCAGGACCGGCTTTCTATCTACTAGGTGATGCCACCTCTAGTGATGTTTTATGGAAACAAGAGAAAAACAGCTCATCCCTAAGATCTGTCATGACTAAGAGGGTGGCAAGATGTGCCCAAACCCAGGTATATTAGGAAGGCAGAATTTATGATTTCAAAGAGAATCTCATATGTGCCTAAAAGGTCCGGAACCGCAGGATATAAGGAATTCTCTAGGCAGAAGGCAGGAGAACTAAAGCATGTATTTACACTCCACAATAACAAACCCACAAACCAGCGTCCCCATTTTGATATTTTCATCAAAAGCTTCCAGGCCCAATAAGTCCGCCTTACAAGGGTTATCAGAAGGCCACAGAGAAGCGAGATGGTATAAGGCAAAATCGTATACATGCTTCCCCTCTACGGTAAGAAGATTACCCACTAGCCTCTAGTCAGCTCTGCTACCGGCAGCTCAGCTTCGGCTGTAGGTGTCTCTGGCTCCAACCCGAAAAGGAAAGGAGGATCTTCAAGCTGTCCTCTCCCCTCTTATAGAGTTTTTGACATCATCAAGCGCCGCCTGAACGACCAGGTCCGACTGGTTCTTGACTTGGCCCCTCCCCCAGCGTAGACCACGTTAACACACCTCCCCTCAGCCAGTGCCACGACTCATCACACAGGAAGCTCTGGTCCTGCCCCAGAAGAGCAAGCCCCAGCGTCCAGGGAAGCTCAACGAGGCGAGCTGAGTCATTCAAAGAAAACAAAGTCCATTCTGGCTACACCAGGTTTGCCCCTCATCATTAGGCATCATTTCGGCAAATCTTCCTTGGCCTAAGCTTCTTCTCTACAAAATGAGGAGAGGCTGTCCTAGATGACTAAGGTCCCCTCCATCTCTAAACACTGCGTTCTATCTTGGGCAAAAGGAATCCACAATTAGGCTAGAAAATTTGATCTTTAATTTAATTGGAGACATATTTGACATATTCACAATGTGCTGCCCACAGATGATTTTGGCAGACAATTTTAATAGCTAAGATCTCAGTTTCAGCATTTTTATTTTGGTGTTCTAATTTACAACTTATTTGCCTCTGAGCTTACTCTCTGATTGACAGCACAAAGCAGGTTTATTGTAACATCAGGCAGCTCTCAAGGGGGAGTAGGCTTATCAGGAAATTTGTTGAATAAAGTGAAATTTAAAGTAAGAATGGTTTCCACACAACCCAAACCCCTGGGTTTAAAACAATGCCTATGTTTGCCTGCCTGAAGGTGGGGAATTGGATAGAATGATCTATCTTCATCTAATCAAGTCAGAATCTTTCTCCAAAACAGAATCCTAGAAAGAAGAATTTTTCCTCATACAAGGGAATGATGAAAAATACTAATAAACGACTTTTTGTGGCCCAGAAGGACACCCTTGTACTTAATTTCATTATTATTATTAGGGGATAGGAACTGAAGCTACGATTTCATTGGTATAAGGTCATCAGTGAGCAAGCTCCCTTTATAAACACAACTTCTAGTCTTAGTTATATAGAGAAATAAGAGGTTAAAGGACTTGCCCAAGGTGTCACAGACAGTAGGGGAGAGGAGGGGGCTTTGAGCTACAGTACTGACTCTTACTGCGCTTCCAGTGCAATAAAACCCGCAGGACTTTGCCACATGGTCTGCTGCTTAGCCATATTAAGTCCTGCAGTCCATTGACAAAATAAAATGACTAATTCAGTGGCTAAAAAAGTCACATTCATTGCTTAGAAGGGGTTAAAATTTGCTAATTCACTAATTTAATCTTCTTGTTTTCATTCTGTCATGTCCAATTCTTCATGACACCTTTTGGGTTTTCTTGGCAAATATACTGGAGTGGTTTGCCATCTCTTTCTCCAGCTCATTTTACAGATGAGGAAATAGAGGCCGACAGGATTAAGTGACTTGCCTAGGTCACACTGCTAGTAAGTATCTGAGGCAAGATTTGAACTCAGGCAGATGAGTCTTCAGGCACTCTACCCACTGCACCACCTACTGCCCTTTGAATTGTAGAATCAGCACCTAATTCATGTTGCTAATTTTGGAGTTCCCTACTCCATTGAAATCACAGGTCCTATCCCTCTCTCTATAGGTTGGTGACCCACACTGATTGGTTTTAGAAGTTCCTACTATGAGACAGGTAAAGTGCCAGGCCTGAAGTCAAGAAGACTCATCTTCTTGAGTTCAAACCTGAACTCAGACTCTTACTAGCTGTGTGACCCTGGGCAAGTCACTTAACCCTATTTTCCTCAGTTTCCTCATCTATAAAGCAGGCTAGAGAAGGAAATGGCAAATCATTCTAATATCTTCGCCAAGAAGACCCCAAATGGGGTCAATGAAAAGTTAAACAGGACTGAAAAACTACTCAACAACAAGTGTGGCTAAAACAGAAGTGGACATAACCAAAACTTCAGAAGAATCATTCATATTTCTAAGGGAAATATCCCTTACCTTCCTTATAAGTAATTATTCATTTACAGGCTTTGCCTCAAAAAAATTTTTCCTTCATTGTAGCCTCTGAGTTAAATTTGGCTCACTTGGCCTTAACCACTTTCTTTTGGATTCAGTGAAAATCAGTCTTGGGAGTTGTTCTGTTGTGATAAACAGAGAGGCCATTTGCCCTTCAAACAGCTGTTTTCATGACCAGATCCCACTTCTGCTCTTTCAAGTATTGCCTAAAACCCTAGCTAGGGAAAACAAGTGGCTTCTGACCCAACAGCTTAACCAAGTTCAGGCGGGGTATTCATGTTTTTCCAGTTTATTTGGTGGAAGAGATAAACATGATCTTTGGGGGAAGAAAAAAAACACTAAGAAACCCCATCCAGACCCCTGAAAGGCCCAGCCCTGATTTCCAGATGCTCTCCTTTCTCAATTAAAGCACCTCATCTCAGTAACTGTCAGCTTCAGGTGTGATTCAGACTGCCCTGAAGCACTAGAAATGCTTCCAACCTATCCAAAAATGAGAACAAAGTCAAGAAATTATTTCTCTTAAATAATATTATGAGCTTTTAAAAATTTTTATTGATATCTTTTGTTTTTACATGGTCTTCATGTCTAAATATAGACTTCTTTCGTCCTCTACCCAGAGAGCCATCCCTTGTGGCCAAAAAAAAAATTAGAGAAAAAATAATTCAAAAAAAAATAAATAGCACATTGAGACTGGTAGTATATGCCATGTTCTGTACTAATAGTCCACCACCCCAGCTTTTTCACAATTCTTCTTTAGGGTCATGCTTGTATATATTTACATACTAGATTTTAGGTAGACAGTACCCACTTCTGTCTTTTTGAACAAAACACATTGGTACAAGGGAGAGTTACATTTGGAGGAGGTACAGAAAGAGGGTGAGGAGACACGGAGAAAAGAAGTGATGAGGTTTGTGGGGGTGCTGTTTTTTAACAATCTCCCACCATAATTTTGACTTCAAAGAAAAACAAGGAACAATTAGTTTGAAAATAGTCCATTGCTTAGATCAAAGACAATCCTTTTGCCAAAAGCTCCAAGTTTCTGAAGCCTGAGTTGGGGTTGAAATGGGTCACTTCCCCACTGTAATCAAAGAATTTAGAAAGTACAGAGAACTCTGGTGCATCATTGCCCTCTCCCATGACACATAAATGCTTAATAAATGCTAGTTGACTGCCTGACACATAGTTTAGATAGTTCACAGGGTATTCATCTAATCAATCCATTTTTTAAAAATTCATTCAATGTCTTAGAATTATACCCACCAGACAGCCCCTGGATTCATCAACTCAACCAAAAATGTAATCAATTGACCACTAAATATTGGCTGCAGTGGCCAGGAATGGCAATGTAACCCCCAATACAATACAATTGCTGATAAGATCAAGTTCCCAAGGGGAAAATGCTCATGAGAAAAAAAAATGGCCCTTGCCCAAGACCTGAAAGCTTAATGTGAGCATGCAGGTGCTGGGGGGCCAACAAAGGGTGCATGGAAAAGTCATCAAGGTCCCTCCAAGGAAATACTGGCCCCCATGTGGAAATTAAGGAGACTGAGCCAAAAAACTATAGCCTTCTTGTAGAAGGCAGTTTTGTCTACATGACACCCAAATAACCAGTTAGGAGGTAAAACACAAAGGCTGCACCCATAGAACACCGAAACATGTGGTCATACACCCCCCCAAAAACCTCAGCCAATCATCCAAATATTTGGTCTTCCCCTGTGCCAAACGACAAGTCTGACTGAATTTCTGACAGATAGGAACAGATGTTTAGGTGTTGTGCAAACACAGCTGCAGTCAATCAGACAGTTGTTTGCTCTACTGGATGCCAGGACAACTGATTTAACTGGTTGATTCAATGAACTGGCTAAATAGAGTTAAGTTTTTCCACATCATGGGGACAACGTCATAGAATCATGGGATCTAGAGCTGGAAGGCAATTGAGGGGGAGGGGCATTATCTAATTCAACTCCTCCATTTTAAAGATGAGGCCTGAAGCCCAGGCTTGGTTAAGGTAATCTAAGATCACATAGGTATTGAGTGGCAGAGCTCCCTGCCATCATCATGTTAACATTTTTACTCTAGACTTTTTCTACCACCATGCCACAGAAGCGTCATTCTGGAAGTTCAATTTATCCCTGGACTTTGAACACCAGAAATACGCTCCGCTTCTGTGGTCCCTTCTTCTGATTAGCTGGCTCCTTAAGGAGGACTCGAAGGCTGGCCATGTCTTTGTTCCTTTCCAAACTCCAATCCTAATGGGTCAAACTCTCTCCACCATGCCCCCAAGCAGGTATCTTCAACCTCCCACTACTGTCTTGTCTTCCCCCATTAGAATATAAGCTCTTTGAGGGCAGGAACTATCTTTTTTTCTTTCTGCTTCAGTGCCTGGCATGTGGTAAACACTTAATAAATGCTGGTTGACCTGATTTGCTTCAGCTTTCACTTCCAGCTATGCCCTAACATCCAAGCCTCCTGACTGGTGAGTATTCTCCATAACTAAACCAACCAACCCAAACTCAACATTGTTGCTGCTCCCTGCCCCTCCCTGCCTTTGCCCTTTTTGCTCATCAGTCAATTTTCAGTCATGTCTGAATCTTCATGACCCTTTTGGGGTTTTCTTGGCAAAGATACTGGGCTGGTTTGCCATTTCCTTCTCCAGCTTGTTTTTTACAGATGAGAAAAATAAGGCAAACAGGGTTAAGTGACTTGCCCAGGGTCACACACCTAGTAAACATCTGAGGCCAGATTTGAACCCCAGAAGATAGATGAGTTTTCCTGACTCCAGGCCCAGAGCTTTATCTACTGAGCCACCTAGCTTCCCTTGCCCCTTAGAAAGTGCTTAATAAATGTTCTTTTTTCCCATCATTAGAACCCTTACTTTCCTTCAAACCTCAACTAAAATGCCACTTTTTACCTGAAGTCTTTCCTAATCCAGTCTTAGCAGAAATTAACTTGCATTTATGTGTGCATCTTGCATCCTATTTAGATACAGAGATGGTACCCCCCTCCATAAAATGTAAGTTCCTTAAAGTCAGGGACTATTTCAATTTTGGTTTTGTAACCTCAGTCCCTAGTACAAGGCTTGTTGCTTGTTAATTGACTGATTGATTGACTTTTTATTTATCTCTATTAAATTTCACCTTATTTTCAGACCATCATTCTAGACTGCCTATATTATTTTGGATCCTGATTCTGTCATTTAGCATGTTAGCTGTCTTTATTCTGTCATTTAGCATGTTAGCTGTCTTTACCAGATTCACATCATTTGCAAATTCAACAAGCATTCCAAAAATGCTTTCATTAATGTTACTGAAAAACATATTTTAAACATCTGAGAACCAGACTTATCACTATAGCACCCCCACCCTGAAACTCCCCACCATGTTGCTTTCTTGGGTTCTTGTAGTGGTCCTAACACTAATTAATGATTGGAAAGACTTGAAATATTTTAACTCATTTTCTCTGCCCCCCCCCCCAAAAAGGAAAAACTCACTCTTTAGATAGATTTTTTAAAGTTTTTGAAGCCATTCCAGTGACTCTCTTGTTAAAAGTACATATGTATATAACCAAGGGAATTGTAGGGGCTCCATAGCTCAGGTGTTAATGCACCAGTCTTGTAAATTAGGAGTTATTAATTCAAAGCTTCGGGCAGTTAGGTGGTGCAGGGGATAGAGCACTGGACCTGGAGTGAGGAAGACTTGAATTCAAATCCAGCCTCAGACACTCACTAGCTGGGGTGACCCTGGACAAGTGACTTAACCTCTATTTGCCTCAGTTTCTTCATCTGTAAAATGAGCTGGAGAAGGAAATGGCAAACCAGTCCCGTATCTCTGCCACAAAAACCCCAAATGGGGTCATGAAGAGTTGGATGTGACTGAAAACAACTCAACAACAAATTCAAAGTTCACTGGGGCTTTAAGAACTTCTTATAAAGACAGCAGGACAAAATACCTTAAGTGCTTAATAAATGCTTGTTGATTTGACTTGGTGACTTGAAGGTTTGCTTGGGGCATTAATAGGTTAAGCAGGCTCACAACCTAAGGGCTGTCTTTGACTCACCACTCTCTCCCTTCCCCACTCCTTTCTAATATGTCGCTAAATCCTGTTGATTGTACATTAGTATCTTCTCTGCGTTACAAACTCCCAGCCCCCAAACACTGCCACCACTCCTGCAAAGGCTCTCATCACCTCCTACCTGGACTGGACTATTGCAATACAGCTTTGGCTTTGGTCCCCCTACCTCTCTTTCCCCACACCACTCCAGCTTCCATTAAGCTGTCAGATAGATCTCCCTATCCTACAAGTCTGCCCATGTCACCGCTCCTATTCAATCATTCTAGTGGTTCCCTGTCACTTCCCAAAATCAAATATAAAATCTTCTGTTTGACTCATAAAGCCCTTTCCTATCTTTCCAGTCTCCTTACATCTTATTTCCCTCCATGTCCTCTGCAATCTAGTGACACTAGATTCCTTGTTGTACAAAAGATGCTCATCTCCAGACTCCAGGCATTTTCACTGGATATCCCCCATGCCTGGAATTCTATCCCTCCTCATCTTTTTCTCATCTCATTTTTTTTCAAGGGAAAAGACAAAGTTTATTAGGGATTCACCATAATGGGTTGTCTTAAGAAATCCCACCCTTTGTGACGCCTGTTTTCACAAGCAGGCCAGATTCAATCTAAGCTGAGCTAGATTGAATCTGAGTGCCTTCATGGAGGCAAGATGGAAGTTATATACACAAAGGTTGTAGGAGGGATTGAGGGGTGATCTGGGGTGACTAGAGGAGGGCTTTAGGGAGGGACCTGAGGAAGAGTCTAAGGAGGACGAGATGACGTCAGACATGTCGATAGTAACAATAGAGGGCAAGGCTTAGGTAGAGATTTGGGCCTAATGATAATGTAAGGCTATAGTCTCCGGGGAAGGCCACATCTAGTCGGATGATTCAAGGAGAATTCAAGGAGGCTCCCAGAAACTGTATTCCAGATTCAAGGGGGTTCCCAGAGACTGTGCCCTCATCATTTCCCCCTCAAACAAATAGGACCCAAATTCTTTTGGGGTCAGGGACAAAGGTCTCAGCTTCTGAAACTGCTTCCTGCTGGGTCTTTGAAAACATGAATGATATCAGTAAACCTTTAACCTGATTTTTTTTAAAAGAGGAAAGAAAATAAAATTAATAAAATGGAATAGAATTATGTCCTTTAGAACATATGATAAATCAAAGTAACAGAATTATAAACCAATACCATTAATAAATATAAACTCAAAAATTTTAAACAAATTCTCACAGAAAGACGATAGCAATATATAAGTAAAATCATTCACTATAATTAAGTTGAATTTATACAATGGAAACAAGTGTGGCTCAACATTAGGAAAAACTTAACTAATCACATAAAAAAGAAAAGCATAAAAAAACCACATGATTATATTACTAGGTTCAGAAATAGCCCTTGACAAAGTACAGAACTCATTTCCAACAAAATGAAACAACCCAACAACTTTGAGTCAAGGATATCCAAGAGAAATGTTCAAGAACAGAAGAAATGCTCCAGTGTATAAGTGGTCAAATTTGAAAAAAGAGTTCTCAACAGAATTATAAAGCACTGACAACCATCTGAAAGATCGCTCCAACTTAAAAGAGAAATTCAAATCTAAATAATTCTGAGGTTTCTCCTCATATCTGGAAAATTTGGCCAAGATAACAGAAGATGTGTATAGTCATTTGAAGAAATAGTTGAAAGATGAGCATACTAATACACTATTGGTGGAGGTATGAATTGGTTCAGCCATTCTGGAAAGCAATGTGGAATTATGCTGACAAAATAATTACTTATTGCTAGGCATATGCCTCCAGCAGGTCTATGACTAAAAGATAAAAAGAAACAAAAATGTCCCCATAGACACCAAAATATTTATTGCAGCACTTTTTGTATCAGCAAGGATCCAGAAACAAAGCAGATACCCATGGATTGTTGTACAGTTAAACAAATTGTGGCATATGAATGTAATGGAATATTATTGGACTTGAAGAAATGATGAATATGACGAATACAGGGAAGTATAAGAAGACATTTGGACTATGTAGAACCAGAAATATATATATATATAAGAATATTTTATTTAAACCAATTTGACTGTTTAAAAGTCAATCTCCATGTGACCCCAGATAAAAGACAAAAAAGAATGACCAAAGGGATCCTTGTATTTAAATACAAGACAGGTTATATTACATTCAGACAAAGTAGGTTCCAATTGTAGCTTTCATTTTCTTAGAGGCAAAGGAAACCCCTTTATTGGAAGGCTTAAACAAACACCAGTTAAATAGACAAACATGTGGGCTTTTGTATTCCCAGTTATAGGTTCTACAGACTTAACAAGGAGGAGACAGATTTTAGCCAAAAGACGCAACCCCAGATCCCACAGAGGCTGACAATTCAATGTATAATAGATAACTGTTAATTATACACAAAGAGCCAGATTCCCTTAGGGTACATCTGAAGAAACAGCTCACCAACCTGGAGCATTGACAAACAGTGGATAAAAGGGAAAATAAATTCATCTCCACCTGGCTCCCCACCAAGAAATCCAATGAACATTGAAAGCAAAGAGAAGGCAACAATTAACACTGAAAGCAAAGTATTCTGCTCACTTCAATCATTAACTAGACAAGACAATCCACAGCATTGAATTCCTTTTAACTCATGCTCATTTTTTGCTAATTTAAATTGTACATCAAGTTCATTAATTCTCTCTTTTTCTATTTTGATCATTTACATCAGGGATACAATTTTTCTTTTCAAGACTTCTTTTGCTGTATCCTAGAAATCTTGGTATTTTATCTCATTATCATTGTCTTTCATAAAAACAATAATTTCCAGGCATGAAGGTATAAGCCTATAATCTCTGCTACTGAATGGAATACTTGAGCAGCAGTAGGGGTAAAAGCAATCTAGTATCCCACCCACTCAAACTGGGCACCAAAATAGTGGACTCCTGCAAGTGAGAAGCCACCAAGCTGCCTAGGGATAGAAAAACCAGCCCAGATCAGAAGCAAAAAAGGGTAAGGCTTTCTGTGCCAAAAAGCTGTGGGATTGAGCCCATGAGTGTCTGCTGAATTTCTAGCTTGGGAAAAATGAGGAGATTAAAAAATTTTTCAGAAAAAGGAAAAAAAGCATGAATCATTTCTTAATTTTTTTCTTAAACCTACTTATTACTCAGCATTTCATTATTGTTTCCATTTGGGTCTGTATTATTTCCTTGTGTTTCCTTTATTAATAGCTAATTTTATTGTGTTATGGACTTCAAAAAATATGTTTAGTTTTTCTGCCTCTTTAACATGTATTTATAATTTCTCTGACTTAACATATTTTTCTCTCCATGCCCCTTAACATTTTTCTGTAAAGATATCATATGGTGCTGAAAATTATATATATATATTGGTTACTAGTGCCATAAGTCTTTCAGCTTTAAATCCTCCAATGGTGCCTTCAATTATATAGTTCCCTTTTATTTATCTTTCTGTTAGATTTGTCCAGTGCCTAGAGAGGAACATTCAAATAGCTGACTGTCATTGTCATTGTCTGTCTCTTTTTGCAGTTAAGTTTACTTATTTTACATAATACCTTAAGATATTATATCTTTTGGCACATATAGGTTTATTAGTGATTTTGGTTCCTTTAAGCAAAATGTAGTTTTGTAATTAATCTCTATTGATATTGTGAATGTTTGGGGATTTTCTTTTGGGTTTGGGGGGTTTTGTTGTTGTTTTGCTTTGTATGTTAGCCTGATTGCAACTCCTGGTCTTTTTTTAATTCACCTGATCCATAGGGAATTTTGTTCTAGCTTTTCACTTTCATTTAGATGTATTTCATGTATGCAACAGATTGTTGAACTTTGTTTTCTTATCCACTCTGTTATGTTCTTTTATTGGATTGTTTATTCCATTCAAATTAAAGTTATGATTGTTGGGCTAGTATTTGTCTATATTTTTTAATATTGCTTTCCTCCCACCCCCACCCCAGATTCTTAAAAACTCTGTCAGTGAAGCACAAACTCTATTGGGTCCCACTAAATTGTAAAAGCTTATATTACATGCATGAAAATACATTGAGTGTATCACTTGAGTTTTGCTGTTGTTGTTCAATTGTGTCCAACTCTTTATGACCTCATTTAAGGTTTTCTTGGCAAAGATAATGGAGTACTTTGCAATTTCCTTCTTCAGCTCATTTTATAGATGAGGAAACTGAGGCAAACAGGGTTAAGTGACTTGGCCAGGGTCACAGAACTAGTAAGTGTCTGAGGCCACATCTAAACTCAGGAAGATAAATCTTCTTGACTTCAGGCTCAACACTATATCCACTGCCCCCCGCCCCAGCTGTCTCCACTGAAGGATCAGTGTACCTAAAATCAAACAAACAAACAAAAAACTCCTTACCAGAAGGTTATCACAGCAACTCATGAAGCTAGCTACTGAAGTAGTGATTTTCAAACCATATATAGTGACACCTCCATCTGTTACCAATGGATTGATAAATAGATGTATAGTCAGTCAGTTAATAAACATCAAGTGCCTACTCTGTGCCAGGCACTGTGCTAAGCACTGGGGAAACAGATGCAAAAAAAGAAAGATAGTCCCTGCCCTGAAGGAGCTTAAAATCTAATGAGGGGAAAGAGAAATTAGAAAGGTGGAAATGGACATATTGCATCAGTGATATCAAACTCAGAATCAAAGGCCATTACAGTATACATAAGGATCCCTACAGGCTGCATATTGACTTAGAAAACCACATATTAACATTATATATGTTTTATTGTATTTTTATATATTTTGCTAAATATTTGCCAATTACATTATAATCTGGTGTAGGTTCCTGGGCTGTGTTTGACACACTGTATTACACAGTTTTCATAAAGCAATCTGTACAAATAATTTCCTTAGCCCATTTATTATTTAAATAATATTAAGAATTTATTATAATTTGTATGATAACATACACATTTTAAACATACAATAAAAATAATGTAAGATACACGGGTATATACTTAGTGAATTGTTGAGAAGCTTAAATGATTATAATAATTTGAACTATTTCCATTTTTTTTGAAGTTGCCATTTTTTGGAAACCAGTTTATCATATTGTACTTATTGTATTTATTCAAAAGTATGTGGTTGAGAAACATAACATATTACGGCACTTTTTACTTCCACACAAGGATTGTAGTTTTAAATTTACATGACTTCAAATTCAAATGCAATGAGTTACACTAAGAAACAACTCACCTGCTATGCTAACCTATACTCACTAAAGGGTAAGATGGCAGGCTGTGCCCAAGATTCAGTATGTACCAACTCAAATTTGACCTCATTTTCATGTACTGTATTAAACAATTTTTCCACTGCATTCACTGTTATTGGGAGAAAATTTGTTGTACCTATCTCATTTTTGTTGTTGACTTGAATTTTGTTTTTGTTAGGAAATCGTTGTGTTTCTGAAGAATTTATAGCAGAAAAACATCTAATCACTTTGGTTTTTGCTTTGCTCCTCTTCCCAGAAGGACTTGCAATCTATAAGAGAAGATACACTCATGCCCCCTATGGTCTGGAAAATTGTACCATGGTGTAGTGGAGATGTGATCTGCACAGGTGAAATAAACACTGGCAGCAATTAAATCTTTCATCTTTTGAAATATTAAAGTATATATCTGCATGTGTATTTTACATTAGGTAGTATCAGATTACCAAGGGACAGTTTTTGATTTTCCAATTTGTAGATTATCCACAGTAAATTTATCATCTGGAACAAACTCATTCTACTCCTTCAGCATATTCTCAGACACTTCTTTCCACTAGTCCAACAAGTTTTGTGCTCAAGAAGTCCAAACTGATTGAGTGATCAATCCATGAAAAGAACATTTGGAAGTAAACTTTGGCACACATAAGAATATTTGTAGGTTTAGATAGAGACAGCTAGGTAGATAGTGCAGTGGATAGAGCACTGGACCAGGAGTCAAGAAGACTCATCTCATGAGTTCAAATCTGGCTTCAGACACTTATTAGCTGTATAACCCTGGGTCAATTCACTTAAACCTGTTTGCCTCAGTTTCCTCATCTATAAAATGATCTGGAGAAGGAAATGGCAAATCACTCCAGCATCTTTGCCAAGAAAACACCAATTAGGGGTCCCAAAGAGTCGAACACAACTAAAATGACTAAACAACAACAACCACAAGGTTCTGATAAAACAGCTTTCCAATTATCCAGTGTTTTGGATTATCAGTCATTCTCCATTGCCATTTTCTTTTTCTGGTAATTGGAGATTAACTTTATCTTAACTTAGGCCAAAGATAAATTGTTACATTATAGGAAATAGTCAACCACTATTACCAAAGTTTTGATTTATTCCTCGTCTTTTTCACTTTCATTTTTAGCTACCCATATGTTACAATTTTATATGTATATATATATATATATATATTCATCATACCCATCCCCTAACCCCGATGAAAAATGAATTGAATTCCATAATCATTAGGACTAAAAGGAACCTTAAATGACCTTTAGTCCGGCTCCCTTATTTTATAGCATAAAAAGAATGTGAGCTAAGGAAGTTAAATAGGTTGTTCAAGGTTGTATGGTAAATTTCTGGCTAGGACTGAAGCCTGGGTTCCCTGACTCCCAAGTCCACCAATCTTCCACTATGCCACGACTATAATTTTAGTATTTGCATACTTTCAAAGGGTGAGGTTCCCAAGCCGGAGTAGCTGTCAAGGCAATGGCTTTAGAATGTGGATGTGTGTTGCTCAGAAATTACTGCTGGCTTCCTATTTCCCATGTTCCAGGAAAAGTGACGGCTTTGGCATGAGCTCCATCCAGAGGTTTGAGTTTATAAGAAGGAGCCTCACCTCAGAGTTATTTGTTTTTCTCACTTGACCAACTTTTAATGTTTCCCTCTGCTCAGCCTTCTGCCTTAGCCATTTCAACAAAGGCTGGTTTTCTTCTCAGACACAGGAAGTTCAGAAGCAAATGTTTGGTCGGGACTGTAGGCTTACCCACCATTGGTTTCCACTATTTCTCCTGACTTTTAAACCATTTCCAATAAAAACCAAGCAGAAAGGGTAATTGGAAAGGTATTACTATTCTATCTCCGAAATTTAAAATTAGCAGCAACTATGGTATTATTTCATAAACTAAGCACAAGGGTCAATAGGAATAACAAAGAAGGCATCCACCCATTGGGCATGGATGGGATCATGAGAACTGATCACATAGGGAAGGCAGAATGTTGTTGTTGTTCGGTGATGTATGACTCTTTGTGACTGCATTGGGGACTTTCTTAGCAAAGATACTGGAGTGGTTTCCCATTTCCTTCTCCAGCTCATTTTACAAATGAGGAAACTGAGACAAACAGTGTTAAGTGATTTGCCCAGGGTCACACAGCTTGTGACTTGCATGCGAATTGGATTTTAAGTGAGGCAAAGCTGTGCAAAGTGATCAATCTTGCTCAAGTCAAGACATCTTGTGATGTCATTGGTCCTCTTCAAGAACGAAAGAGGAACAACAAAATAAAACAGCAGGTAGGTGTCTGAGACTGGATTTGAACTTGAGTCTTCCTGACTCCAGTCCCAGCCCTCTATCCACTGTACCACCTACTGCAGCAGACAAGCTACCCACTCTGCAGAACTGCAGAATTACAAAACTATTCATCTGCTTCCATTTTTTCTATCGAAAAGAATGATCTATGGATTGTAAAAAGATAGAACAAAATTCAGAGAGCTAAAGGGCAAGACAAGAGAGAAAAGAGCAATGAGTTCAAGTAATTTGACCCAGAAAAAGTATATCTTGCAGTTTTTATAAAAGAATGAGAATTGTGATTATTGAGGTACTGTAAGTGAACTTGGAAACATCATGGCAAATGAGAGAGGTAATGAAGGACTAAAGTTATGCAAATGTGATCCCAATTTATTTTTTAAAAAGAAAAGTGACTTAGAGCTGAGAGAGATAATTGAATGACAGATGATTATGTGGACCCATCCAGGCATCTTATAGATGGTAACATTGAGGCCGGGAATGATTAAGCCAAAGTAGGTGCAAAGTAAATATTTCTTGATTGAACAAGGACCAATAAAATGTAGAAAGACTAAGTAAATGGGGGAAAAATAACCCTGGAGAATGAGGAAGTTCTACCCGTTTGTTAACTTTGTGAATAACAGAATAGAAAAAGTATTGGGTTTGAAGATAGAGGATTCAAATTGGAATCACAGTTATGTCACACCCTACCTCATGGCCCTAGGCAAGTTACATCCTCCTAGGCCTCCATTTCCTCATCTATAAAAGGAAGGGTTATGTTTAGTTGATCTCTAAGTTTCTTTTCACCTCTAAATCTATTATCCTATGGTCTGTTGTATCCCATTTTCTTGCTACCATTTTATAAATGAAGAAACAAACTGATGGGACTTATCTTACATTATGGATCAAGACATGGAGATGTAGGAAAGACATAAGACTTCTGACATTTTCTAACACTGCCCACAGAACAATCCAGCTTCATTTATGTCCTGGGCAAAAGCCAAAATCACTTCACACGAAATAGAGACACCCAGGCACCAATTTTTGTGCTAATAAACAGAATATTTTGCGACCTAAAAAGGAAAACAATCTTCACTCAGAGTTCATTTTTCAGGATCAAGAGTAAGAAGGGAGTTTTCTCTCAAGTAACATGCTGTAATACCCCACAAATGGCCATAGGACATATCAGTCTCATGATTTACATGAGGTAATGCCATATGTATAACATCCCATCTATTAGGGGAGAACACCAAAGAATGATTGTAGATCAGGTTGCAGGATCAGCAGACAAACTACCCACTCTGCAGGAAAGTCATAAAAGTCAACATTATAGCTTGGTTCGAAAGAGCGCTTTACAAAACTTAAGGGATACAAAAATGTGGGCAATAATTACTCAAGACTCCTCAGTTACCTGTGTATCCAATGCATTTTAACAATAGTTATAGTATAACAAGATATAACAATAGTGGTAACAAAATGGACTTTATTATATATGAATAAAACATTTTAATAATATTAATTATTATTATTACTTCCATGAATTAGGTTGCCACTAAACTGGGAAAAGCTATTCACTAAAAGTTACAGTGACAACTCCAAGGGGAAAAAAGTGCGTATTTCAAAACACAAAAGCTTTTATGTTAATCTCTTGATTTTGAGGCTAAGTCTAAAAAGTCAAATTATTGTGTTGGCGCATTAGGAGAGAAAAGATGAATACTGTGAAACTGATTTGTGTGTGCCTGTGTAATTTTCTTACAACTGGTGAAAAACATTGTTAAATACTGTGCTATGAGTTTTAGGCACAAATTAACCAGAAAAAAGTATTTAATTTAACAATAATCTGAAATCCAAGCATTCTTAGCATAGAGCAGGGACGGGGAACCTGCGGCCTCAAACACACATGTGGCCCTCTAGGTCCTCAAGTGAGACCCTTTAGCTCAGGAAATTGTGAAAGCGACTCACTTGAAGACCTAAAGGGCCACATGTGGACTCAAGGCCACAGGTTCCCCACCCCTGGCATAGAGAGATCCAGATTGGCATGCCCTCAGACACATTACTAGCCCTAGACAATTTGAGGTAACAGTTATAGGAATGTGGGACCAGGAAAAGATTGTAATATGTCAAAATATAGTTTGGGGTCAACATTTCAGAACAACAGACACTTCTCAGGTCCTATGTTGACCACTCCATGTTCTCCAGAAGTAATCAAAGAGATCTCTTCCCTGGGATCAATAGCTTAATCTTTCTGAGCTGAGAAAAAGGCCCTGCCTCAAGGTAAGCAATAGCACCTTTCAAGAGATGGAGAAGGCAACTATGTTAACAATACAAAAGTTACTCTTTCCTAAAAGTTTGATTACTACTTTTTATCCATTTCCTTCAAAAGGTTTTTTGCTCTTGACTTTGACTTAGCCAATTTAAGGAGACAAGTCTGGACTAAGTTTTTAGAACCAGAGAAATATATCTTAATATTTCTAGTCAAACTAAAAGGGAAGTTTTTAATGTTCTTCCCACATCGTGGAGTAGTGGAGAAAAAGCTGGTCTTACAGTCAGGACAACCTATGTTTAAATTCTACTTCCGACATATAATGACTACATTAACCTGCTCAAATCACTTAACTTCTCAATGACCCATATAATTCTTTAAGCTTATAAATGACAGAGAGGATGCTGGTCTGTATTAGTGGAAGGAGTTCCTCTTCTTTGAAGTTCCTTATGTGAATGAAATCTCAGATCTGATCCGAAAAATCATCACTACAAATTAATTGTTAGTTGTCTTAATTTTTCACTTATCCACCAGTTATGGTGTTACATGTCTTATAAAACTCTAACTACATATTTTATATTAATGTGAATGTCAACAGAATAGAGACCAGCAGGACTTTTGACCAAGGATTGAATGACCAAATATTTTGGTTATCTAGTTCTTCTACCCAGGGTAACATACAATTACATATGCTTATTATTAAAACAAATGCCTTGCTAATAAGACTTATAGTCATCAATGCATGCATACTTTATTGATTATTTAATAATATAAATATCATATCTTCTAGGAACAAACAACCAATCAGATTGCTATAGGTCCTAGTAAGCATCTATGCTATCAGTGGTAATAACTAGGTTCCCTCTTTGCCCAACCAGACGCCATGGATCTCTGTTGAAGGTGGTATTTTGGCAAATTTCTATGCATCAGCATGGCTCTTGAACAAACAGGAAATGTTCACACTTCAAATGTAGGTGAGCTAAGGAGTCTATTCTAATCATAACCCAGAATTAAGCATAATGGCTGGATTTTTTTTATGGTTCTGGCTAAGGACATTCTCAAACCGTATCTAACTTTTGATTGGTGATGATTATCTAAGCTTACAATAAAACTGTCAATGTAAATGTCATTAGCATGTGTTTGTCAGTTGTTTACCAGATTAGAGGGATATGTACAAGTCATGAGTAATTTACCAGATCTGGAAGATATGCATCATTAGTAGTTGTTTACAAAATTTGGGAGACATACATTTCATCATCATAAGACAAGTCCTTATCTTGCTATGGAAGAAAAAACTACAACTTACATAAGAACTACGAAGTCACAAAATAGAGGCTTTAAACAAAATAGAGTTATTCATCCTAAATTAGCATATTTATTCCCACTACATATAGAAATGCTCTACATGTAACAACAATTAGTAGAATGGATAAAGAGGTTTGCATGCAACTAACTTCTGTGCCATTTTCTTAAAAAGTCCAATCAAAGCATTCCACTGAGGTATATGACAACTTCTGATTCAATAAAACAGCAGCCACCGACATATTCCATGTTCAAGGCCAGCTTCACCTATGGTTAGAGTAGGTAGCAACCTACTTGGTATGATTTCAGAAGTACTAATGAAGTTCTCTCAAGACAAGGTATATCTAGCATCAGTACACACCAACACATGGTATTCTTCCAGGAAATACCCTTTCTTTTGGTTAAGGTTTTATTTTCCCAAGCCTCTTCTTTCAGATATGGGGGATGATAATGTACTAAGTCAGTGATTCCTAACATTTCTGATTATGAAGATGCCTTTTGATGACAACAAATTTCACAACCCTTCCTCCATCCCACCCTACAACAATATAAATTATATTATTCATATCCAATGATTGACCAAAAAAAATGAGTTAACCTACTGAGACACACTCAGGACTTATATAAATACAATTAAAAGATATTCTTTATGAAAACAAAAGAAGACAAATAATTGAAGAAGTATTCATTATTCAAGGATGATCTGTGTCTATATAATAAAAATGATGGTACTATCTAAATTATTTTTCTGGATTTAGTGTAAAGCAGATAGCTAAGTTGTTATACAATAGAAATGAACAGTAATTATAAAACATAGTTAAAAGAACAGAAAGGAAAGAGTTAATGAACATCTCAAAGGAAATAATGAAAAAGTAGGAATGAAGGGGCCTAGCCTTACCAGATTTTAAGCCATATTGTAAAAGTAATAATTATATGGCTATGTCTACACAAAGTCTCTATCTCCATTGTTAAAAAAAAAAGAAAAGAAGTCCCCAATTAGAGAGTTAGGGACTAGACCTGAGACTTCACTGGTATAGGGAATTACTTGATAAGGAAAATTCCTCCACTAACGCAAGTCAGTACCTTCTCTGCAATCCATAGTCTTAGAGTTACCTATAAAACTGGTGTCCAACTTAAATAGAGATTGAGCCACTAATCTGTTGTACATAAGGATCCCCTCAGGCAGCATATTGACTAGGTTTTAAAATATAATATGATCTATGTATTATGGCATTTTTTTTGCTAAATATTTCCCACTTACATTTTAATATAAAGGTTCCCACTGCATTTAGGAGCAGAGGGCTGTCAGGCAAGATGTTTGACTTCTGGTCTAGAGCACTGATCAGTTAAGCCATTTTCCCAGGGTCACACAGCCACTCTGTGCCAAAGATGGAACTTGAAGACTGGTCCCCAACTATATGGTAACCCAAACAACAGTGCCACAAAAATATTCTCATGGTCAAGGAAAGGTGAGTGGATATGTGGACATTTGGAAAAGAAAGTGTTGACCATTAAAAGGAAGCGTGGATTTCCACAGGATGTCATGACAAACTATTCTTATCCCCCTTTTTATAATATATGTTCTTTAGAGTACTAGGTGACAAGACTGCTACAGACAAAGTGTGCCTTGATTGTAGCCAGGTTAGCAGTCTTTCATGATGTCTGATGGACAAGAAAAAGTGTATTGTTAACCAAGTACATTTTCAGTTGAGTTATAGTTGGCTGAACAACCACATAGAGAAAGTTTTTGATTAGTGGAGAAATACCTATTATAAAGGAGGCATAGGGTAGGTTTGGGGGCCACTAATTGGTGCAGTGGATAGAGCATTGGGCCTGGAGTCAGGAAGATCTGAGTTCAAATTCAGCCTCAAGAAACTTACAGGCTGTGTAACCATATGCAAGTCAATTTACCCCTATTTGCCTCAGTTCCTAATCTGTAAAATGGGGGCACACTGGAGAAGGAAATGGCAAACCACTCCAGTATCTCTGCCAAGAAAATCCCAGGGAAGAGTTGGACACAGCTGAATGACTGAACAACCAAGGGTAGGTTCTTGTCTCTGTTTAGCGATTTTACCAGTGCTTCATCTAGGAGGCCTGCTTTGCCAATGTGCACATAATGTGAAATTGAAGGAAATAGCCAGCATGTTTAATGTCCAAGTGAAGATTAAAGTTTGAACACAGTCAAACAATGAGTCAAGACTAACAAAATGAAATTTAGCAGGGATTAATATAAAATCCTGCTTCTAAGAGGGAAAAAAATCTGTTGAACAAGGATAGGAAATGAAGGAACTTAATAGAAATTCATGTGCAAACAACTCCAATTAGTTGATGACAAGTTCAATAGGAGCCAACGGCATGATGTGACTGCTAAAAAAAAAGTTAATGTAAGTTTTGGCTGCACTAAAAAAAGAAGTGTCCAGATCAAGAGAGATAATATTTCCCCTGTTTTCTGTACTGACCACATCTGGTGTAATTTGTTCATTTAAGAATAGGCACCACCTCTTAAGGACATTAATTTTGACTTTGTCCAAAAGAAGAATGATGATGGGCCTGGAAGAAATATTGAAGGAACTGGAATGTTCAGTCTAGAGGAAGGAAGGAAGGAAGGAAGGAAGGAAGGAAGGAAGGAAGGAAGGGAGGAAGGGAGGCAGGGAGGAAGGGAGGGAGAGAAGAAGGAAGGAAGAAAAAGAAGGAGGAAAGGAGGAAAAGAGGAAATATTTATTAAATGCCTACTATGTGCCATGGCATTGTGCTAAGCACTTTATGAATATTATCTCATTTAATCCTCCAAATGAGGAGGATGAGGCAGCTAGGTGGCATAGTGGTTAGAGTGCTGGGCCTGAAGTCAGGAAGACATCATCCTGAGTTTGATTCCCACCTCAGACACTTATTAGCTGTGTGACCCTGGCCAAGTCACTTACCCCTGCTTGCGTCAGGTCATCATTTGTAAAATGAGCTAGAGAAGGAAATGGCGAATAACTCCAGTATCTTGGCCAAGAAAACCCCAAATGGGGTCACAAAGAGTTGGACACCACTGAAACAAGTGAACAACAACAACAATGAGGCAACTCAAATATTAATCAAATATGTGCAGGAGATGGTATGGGGAAAGCTAGTAAACATCAATGAATGCCAATAGAGAAATGTGAAATATATTTTAAAGGATAAAGTGGACCACTTAAGTAGTCCATGAATTGGAACATTTGATTCTCTAATGAGATGTTATTTGTAAAGTGCTTAGCACAGAACCTGGCACATAGTAGGTGCCATATAGATGCTAGCTAGTATTATCATCCCCATTTTACAGTTGAGGAAGGCATATAGAGGCTCAGTGACTTGGCCAAGGTCACACAGCTAGTAAATAGTTGAGGTCAGATTTAAACTCAGATCTCCCATACTCTAGGCCTAGTGTTTAACCCACTGCACCACCTAGCTTCCTCTAGAAGAGAAAGCTTGGGATTATCATCATAATAGCTAGCATTTATTTATATAGAGCTTTTAAGGTTTACAAAGCTTTTTTGCACGTTATCTCATTTGATCTAGAAGAAAACACCGCATTTGGTACAATTACTACCACAGAATACAATGTCCCCAATAAATGTTCATTGACTCACTAATGCCTTTGGGAGGTAGGTGTTATTATTATTCCCGTTTTAAGGATGAGTAAACTGAGTCTGAGAAAGGTTAAATGATCGGCCAGCATCATACTCTGATGGAGGAGTTCAACTCTGGTTTCCTTAACTCCAATTCTAACACTCTATCCATCTCCAAATGCTTGTAGAGGAAGGTTTCTTCTGTATCTCTCCAGAGGGCAACACTACTGCCAATGGGAAACTACTACAGGGAAATAGATTGGCCGCATAAGGAAGGATTTACAGAGTCATAGATTTGGAACAGTGAGTAATCGTATAGGTCATTTCATCCAACCTCTTCATTTTATAGATCAGGAAACTGAAGCCCACGGAGTTTAAGGGACTCACTCAAGGCAACCCAGACAATAAATGGCAGGGATGAGATTTAAACTTGAATCTCCAAATACAGCCTCCATTACAGCTCGCTTTCTTTTGCTAAGAGTCTATCTAGAAAACTGAGTTCCCTATCTCTGGAGGTGTTCAAATAGAGAAAAAATTACTATCTACCAAGGATGTACATTAAGGGATTCTTTGTATTTTGGTGGGAGCTCTGATTGAATTCTTTGTAAAGATTCCTTATTTCTCTAATTCTTGCTTTGGCATGAGTGGCCCCACCACAGTGGCCCCAGAGTAAGACAGGGAACAATCAAAAGATACTCGCATTTCAGCAAGAACTGCATTCCCCCAGCTATTCATTTAATTTACAAATTTGCAAAAATCCGCTTGAGCACTATTTATCATTCACGTGGTCACACACTGTCAAGCAGCCCTAGCCACTGGCAGCTAAGTCAAGCCCTCAGCCAAAGAAGAAAACTACAAATGATAGAACCAGCCTGGATTGGGTCAAGGCTAAAATGAAATGATCTGGTGCTCTTACCAACCAGTGAATCACCAATACTATTGTTTTCTTAATGTCTAAACATCCTGGGTCATCCCAGTCATCCTGATGAATATCTGGTCACTGGACCCAGATGGCTCTGGAGGAGAAAGTGAGGCTAGTGACCTTGCACAGCGCTCCCTCACTCAACTCAAAGTCAACTGCAAGTCATGTCATCACTTCCCTGATGTCATGGTCCTCTTCGAAAACAAAGGACAAACACAACAATTCTTTGCCACAAAATCTACAGTTCTATGGTTATTTCCCAAAACATCCACATACCACAATTGGTCAATTATCTCATACTTTGTTCCCAGGTCCTTGCTGCCACAAAAATAAACTGAGATAAAGGCATTTTCCTTGGGGATGATATAAGAATTTTTACTAAAGAGTAATGATCAGGGATTTCTAAAGCCTTCAAGGAAAAGTTCAGAATATTAGACATTTTTAGCTGAGGGAGGAAGTAGGAGAAACATTAAAGAACATCTAGTCCAAAGCTTTTCTTCTACAGATGAGGAAATTGAGCCTCAGAGAGGTTAGTTAACTTGTTCAAGGTTACACATCAGAACTGACTTCAGAAGAACTTTCTACTACATTCACTAGAACACACACTAAGATGCTGAATCAATATCAACAGTTAATTCTTAACAGTCCTACATAAGGTCATTCCTATAAGAAGGAATAAAATCATGGCTGTCACCAAACTCCTTTAGAATAAAGTAGTATATAAATCTGGAAGAAATCAGAAATAATGGAATTCAATAACCCAGTATTCAATAAACCCCAAAATACAAATTACTTAGGAAAGAACTCCTTATTTTGAAAAGAGCTGGGAAAACTAGAAAACAGCCTGGCAGAAATTAGGCTTAAACAAACATCTTACACCATATTCCATAATAAATTAAAAATGGATATGCAATATTAAAGATTATACCATGCCAGAGGAAATTTATGTGATATAAAAATAAAATAAAACAATAAAAATTTAATCTTTAAAAACTGTTATAGAAAGCCATGGTGTAGTATCTATTTTTACTCTACATGTGGGGAAGTTAATTACACTAGTTTCCTAAATTGATCATGAGGGAGAGAGGAGAAACCTGGGCAAGGAACAGCACGAAACTAAGACATTTGGTAGAATGAAACACTAGGTTCTGGTCCAGGCAATTCCAGGTGGTCTTAATTGCTTCTGAGCACAAATTCTATTGCCAAGTTAATGGGAACAACTAAACAAATGCAGCATGCTGATAACCTGGGAAGCTGTTCTTAATAACGGCCTTGCTGAGGCACGGGTAAAACTCAACAACATAATATAAAAACGCATATGACTCTGTTGTGTCTGGGTTCATATGGGAATAATTATAGAAAAGATAGAGTCAATAGGTGTCATATTAGAGTGAAGGAAGCTGGGAAAAAGAGAGCTCAGAGTATAATCAGAGGGTGAAAGGTAGGTTGAAAGGAGAGCCTAGCAGAAAAACTAACTTACTCTATGACCCTGAATGCATATGCCCAATTGACAAGACCACCTAGGAAGATCAGCTTGAATCAAGCAAGTCTGCCATTAGAACTACTGGAAGATGCTTATTCATTGTATGGATGGGGGGAAAGGTCATAATTCCCTACAGCTGTTGCCTCTGTGCTATCAGCAAATTAAAAACAGAATGCATCAGTTAAACTACTATTTAATGAAGAGTTTGTTTATCTGTTTGGGGGGGAGGAGAAGAAGAATTCTTACCAAGGAAATATTGTCTTTTATTGAATGATTCCTAAAAAAATTAAAATTTAAAAAAACCTACTGCCGAGTACTAATGCATTTCAAAATGAGAGCAGGCAGGGATCAATTGATGACAGATTTCATCATCCTTCTAAAGGCCTGAGTGATACGTCCTGAGTGATATGGCATGGGAGAAGGTAAGCTGCTAAACATCAATGAATGCCTATAGAAAATATGAAATGTGTTTTATAGTATGAAGTAGACAACTTAGCCAATGTGAACTCAAGATTCAGTATTTCACTGATGAATTTTTATAGTACTGTTTCATGTTCATGATAAAGGCTTCCTTTTTATCTAGTGAACACCAAACACCCTATAAATTCACACTGTACCATATAAACTACCAGTCCCACTTAGATTTCTAGATTAGGAGAAAGTATTTCTGCCAAAGGTCAGTCATTCATCAAATGAGAGACATGCCCCATGGTATAAGGTGCTTCACTTAGAGTTAAGAGGATCTAGGTTCAGATCCTAACTCAGATGCTTGCTGAAGTCTAAAGTCAATCAATCAATTGATTGTATGAATCAAGTATTTATTAAGCACCTATTATGTGCTAGGCATTCAACCTCTCTAAGCCTCAGTTTCTTTATAGATTAAACAGGGGTTATAATAGTGCCAGTCACTAGAGAAGTTCTTTACAAGGAAGTGAACCATCAGGTTACAAAGTCTTTTGGCCACAAACAACTCATTAAGACCACCTAAAAAGGCATGGGATGGGGGGTGGGGAGGGGATGATTTGTGGTGTGCAATGGTAGAAGCTCTATAAAATGGAACATTGATGTAGCAAGAGTCTGAACTCACTTCTCATATCTCCCCTACTTCAGGATCCTAGAGGTACTTCTGAAGAGCAATGGGGTGACTTTTTTTCTAATGCTGTTGGCTTGAACCACTATCCTGGTGTATTCCTACCAATTTTAACCACCAGTGATTAGTATCCCAATTTAATTTAACAATTAACATCAATTAGAGTTTACAAAGAGATATTTATTATGGAGATGCAGCAACAGCAGAAATACAAACGTTTTCCTCCAACATTTGGAGACATGCTCTCCCCTATACTTCCTCAGTCCCTGGGAATTGTGGGCTCAACCTTAAAGCAGTTTCTATATAACATTGATCTAAGTTCACTTCCAGATGCATACGTACATGTCTCAGCTACCAGTGGCCTGGGTCAAGCAGGTTGTTCACTATGTAACTCCTCACTGACTGGCTTCTGGCTAGTGCCATCACGAACTCCATCTCCCAGATCTCTGGTGGCTTGACACCCCAACTTTTCAAAGCTCACAAGGTCATAGCACTCCACCTAAAGGCCAACAGCAGGGTCATGAGCTCCAGGCTTCTAACTAGCTCTGCATGAGAGACCAAGGCCAGAGAAGCTCCTCCCACATTAGCCCAAGAGTTTTGGCTTTGAATGGTCAGTGGCTTTTGAAGGCACTTCAGTTCTGGCTCCAGAGCCAATCAGAAGAGCTCTTTCTCACTGCATGGTTTGTGGAACAGAATCAAATACAGGATGTCTGTATAAGCTCTAAGGTTTACATGGGGATTATGTAGACAGAGCACACTACACATCCTCACCAGCTCCCTGTGTCACTAAAAACCATCACTGAAATCACAAATATTTTGACCTATTACAGCAAATTATGTAGTCCAAATAAATAGAAATAATTATGATAGAATAGAAATAAAATAAATAGAAATAAGGACTCACAAAAGTGAGCACCTACATATATACTTAGAGCCACAAAGAAATCAGAGCAGGCGGAGAACAATCAACATTAGGCTTCTCTATTATCCTTTTGTTTGGTTCAGGAATCCAAAATTGAGGAAGATGTCAAGGTATGATTTTAAGGTGTGTCTAATGAAATCACTGACAATTACAAATTGCATCTTTGCAATTTTTTTATATTTAGTTGATAGGAAGAAAAGTCAATAAAAATGATTATACATACATACACACACACCCAGACACCTGGCTTGGAATACCCTTCCTCTTTATATCTACCACATAGCGTGCTTTGCTTCCTTTAAGGAATTATCATCTGCATGATACCTTTCCAGACTCCTTCCCAACCAAGTTCTAGTGCCCTCCTTCCCAAATTACCTTGTATTTACCTACTTCATATATGCAGGCCATCCCAAAAGCCTTAGTGCCATTTTAAGCTATAGCTTTATAATAGCAATATTAAATTATAGCTTAAAATGGCACTAAAATTTTTAGGGTGCCCCGTATTTGTATACATCCCCTTTATATTTATAATAGTCCTCTAGACATAGATTTGTATCATATAGATCTCTCTTATTGTCTTTCTGATCAGAATATAAGCCCTTTAAGTGTAGGGATTGTTTCATTCTTTGTACTTGTATCCCTAGCACCTCATGTCATACCTAACTCTGTGCTTAATAAATATTCACTGAATGAGGGGTTAATGAGAGACTGATTGCTTGATTGACTGACATAAGTATGTTTAAGTAACTCTTTCCATATGAAAAGCAACCTGGAATATCTTACAGAAAAAAATCCTACTAATTACAGGGACTGAAGTGTTATTGTTGTTGAGTTGTTTTAGTTGTGTCCAACTCTCCATGACTCCATTTGGGGTTTTCTTGGCGAAGATACTGGAGTGGTTTTAGCATTTACTTCATCATTTTACAGATGAGGAAACTGAGGCAAAGAGGGTTAAGTGACTTGCCCAGAGTCACACAGCTAGTAAATGTCTGAGGCTGGATTTGAACTCAGGGAGATGAGTCTTCCTGACTCTATCCACTGCACCACCTCACTGCCCCAGGACTGAAGCAGCCTAACATTATTCTTTGAGTACATCTTTTTTTTTGTTTTCCACAAATTAAAGGATTTTCAATTTCATAATTACTTAAAAATGTTCTAGTGAATGAAATAGATGAGCATTGAATATTAACTGGCAGAATCGTGGCATTTTGGAAAGATCTTAGAGATTCCAGAACTGCTACTTACTGCTTCTATTACCTTGCCCAAGTCTCTTAGCTTTTCTAAGGCTGTTTCCTCATCTGTAAAAGGAGAGGGTTGGCTTAGATGAATTCTGAGGCCCCTTGGAGCTCTAAATTCGTGTGAACCTATGGTCTAGCCTAACTGCCCCATTCATCAGACATAAAGATTGAGACCAAAAGAAGTGATTTACTCAAGATCATATGGTTAGTTAGTGGTACAGTCCAGAAGAGAAATAGGTCTCCTGACTCCTGGTCTAGAGCTCTTTCCATTACACTATAATTCCTTCCCTTTAGTCTCACTATATAAATGTACTTGATTTCACTTTTAGATTGGGTGCCCCTGCTGAACCCACAATTCTTCCCTAAGAAGCCTTTTGATTTTTTTTTACTAGTATAAAGTTTTTGGCCCTCACCAAGAGACTCATAAATAAGGAAGGCATAAGTCTCTTTCATAACCAGTCCTTGCAAAAGCTCCTATAAACTTGACCCAACAAACTACCACCTGACTGAGCCCATGCTATGAAGTGACCCCAAATATGTCAAGAAGTGTCTTGGGAAGGAAAAAAAATTACCTACAACAAATTTCCTACTCCACTTATTATTCATAATGATTGCCCTGCCTCAATAAATCTCAGCTAGACTTTCTGTGGGGCCATGGGGGAAGAGAACAGCAGGGACAAGCATGCCTTCTAGTTGAACATCTCAGACACTGTCACAAGCCACTTCGATAATTTAATAGAACACTGATTATAAGAAGGCCCCTTTTGGATTCCTTGCCTAAATAATGATAATAATCATAACATTAATGTAGCACTTTGACTTTTGCAAAGAGCTTTACATGTGTTATCTTATTCGATCTCACAACAACCCTGAGAGATAGATGTTTTTATTTTCCCCCTTTTACGGAAGAGGAATGGAAAGGTGAAAGCAATTAAGGGATTTAAGGGTCACAGAACTAATTAGTATCTGAGGTAGGATTTGAACTCAGGTCTTCTCAACTCCAAGTCCAATACTCTATCCACTGTACCACCTATTTACCTATCACTTGCTCCTCAACCATCAAACTTCAACCAATGGGAAGGAAAACTTGAAAGTCATCAAAGTATTTTTTTTCCAGGAATGCTGAAATGGTTTAAGATTTTTACTGTTGTGTAGTGATAATGGCAGATGATATCTTTGTTCTCACACAATACTGGAAGGCTATTTTTTATTTTTAACATTTTATTTTTTCCAATCACATGTAAAGGCAATTTTCAACATTCTTTTTTTTAAAAAAGATTTTGAGTTTCAAATTTTTCCCTTTCTCCCTTCCAAGCCCCCTCCCCAAGATAGCAAGCAATCTTATACAGGTTATACATGTTCAATCATGTAAGACATATTTCCACATTAGTCAGGTTGTGAAAGAAGAAACAGAGCAAAGGAAAAAACATGATAAAAAGTGAAACTAGTCTGCTTCAATCTGCATTTAGACTCCATCAGTTCTTTCTCTGAATGTGGATAGCATTTTCTATCACCAGTCTTTTGGAATTGTCTTTAAACATTGTATTGCTGAGAAGAGACAAGTAAGTCATAGTTGATCCTTGCACAATGTTACTGTTACTATGTACAATGTTTTCCTGGTTCTGCTCAC
Organism: Trichosurus vulpecula; assembly: GCF_011100635.1. Classification (NCBI taxonomy): domain Eukaryota; kingdom Metazoa; phylum Chordata; class Mammalia; order Diprotodontia; family Phalangeridae; genus Trichosurus; species Trichosurus vulpecula. Next base: position 124,156,685 of record NC_050576.1, read on the forward strand.
TTCACTCAGCATCAGTTCATATAAGTCTTTCAAGATTTTTCTGAAATCTGCCTGCTCATCATTTCTCATGGCACAATTTTATGGAAGGTTATTTTTAAAGAAGGTAGACCTAGCTATTAGGAGACATATTTTGACATCTTTTGTCTAAGTACAAAATAGAAAAAAAAGGTGTGTTTTTTAATATCAAGAGAATTCCGTATGATAGTTCCCCACATAGGGGCAGTTAAGGTGACTCAGTGGGTAGAGTGCCAGGCCTGGAGTCAGAAAGACCCGAGTTCAAATCCAGCCTCTAACACTTACTAGCTATGTGATCCTGGGCACATCATTTAACCTCAATTTCCTCGTGAGGATAATAATTGTACCTACCTCCCAGGGTTGTTGCAAGGATCAAATGAGATAAAAATTGTAAAGCACTTAATATAGTCCTGGCACATAGTGAGCACTATATAAATGTTAGTTATTATTATTATTAATAATAATTACATTAGAATCGGAAGTGACTTCCGAGGTTATTAGGCACAACTCCAACAAGAAGTACATAGGAAAGCCCTGATTATCTGGAGAGATGTCTCAGTATTACTTTGCTGAGAGCTGGGGAGAGGGGAGGTTTAAGGGGGTCTTCTAGTGTATGGTGACACAACAGGATCTAAATAACAGATACACAAGATGCTAACCTGCACCTGGGTGGAAAGAAGTTGCAAAAGGGCATGTTTAGGCTTAGTGTCCCAGACCACATCCTAACAACTCAAGCACTCCTAAAGGGGAATGAGTTGCCTTGGGATATGGCAGGTTCCCACTCTCTGGAGGTCTTACAGCAAAGGCTAGGTGACCACTTGTAAAGAGTGTAAGATTTCAGTGGAGTTCCTTTCCAGGTGACTAGAGAGTGAGGATGTTCCTTGTCTACCATTCTAGTATTCTGAGTACATGGAGCTTATCATATAAGCCTCTTCATGTACGAAATTAGTCAAAGAAAGCCAAAGATCAAGATTAGTACTGGCAGAGACATCCACACCCAAAGTATTGCAAATGGGGCAACTACCTCAAGCAATCTGCCCATTTAGGTGCTAACTCAGAAAGGCAAAAGGCAGGGCAGGAGATGCTAATTCCAGCTGATGGAAAGAAAAAATAAATAAATAAATGAAAGGACCGGAGGCTCATCTGTGCACCATCAACCTATAAATCCCTAAAGTGTCATTAAAAACAAAGAGGAAAGGCTGGCCCCTCTCTCCTTCCACCCAAACTCCTCCCCCTCAAGATGCCTTTTCTGTGACTTCTTTTACTCTTAAAGGCAATATTTTAACTGTATTTTTCACCTGTATAAAATGCTTCTGGAGACTTTGGTAGGCGTGAAGGGAGAGTCCCTGTCTCACAATCCTCCAGGGATGGCCCTGGCAAGAGCCAGATTTCCAAGGTTGCATCGTATTAGAGCTTTGTTTTAATGAGACACTTTTTTCTCATTAAATAACCAGTTGGGATGAAAGCCTCAGGATCACTAGATTACAGCTGTTGATTGCAAAAACTCTAGGAGTAAGAAGCTATAGAGAATGAGTTCTGGGATGAATGCTTTTTCCTATTTTCTGATGTAGAAGACGAGTCTGTGAACTTAATTTTTCACAGTGCTTGGGGTGAGAGAACCTCATTCCTGGGGGAGGGTGATTGGAGAGCAGAAGGGGATCAGGATTCTCTGTATTATATTTTGCAGAAGTTTGTGTGTGAGCTGTCAACTTGGAGACATCATCGATTCTGCAGCAGAGGAGATAATTTTTTCAATGATTGCACAATGGGGAAGGGAAGAAGAAGATGAAGAAGAAGAGAGAACATTTACATAGCACTTACTATGTGCCAAGCACTGTGCTAAGTACTTTACAATTATCATCTCATTTGATCCTTACAACAACTCTGGGAAGTAGGTGCTATTATTATCCCCATTAGACAGATAATAAAAATGAGCCAAACAAGTTAAGTGACTTGCCCAGGGTCACACAGCCAGTAAGTGTCTGAGGCCAGATTTAACTCATATCTTTCTGATTCCAGGCCCAGTACTCTATCCACTGTGCCAGCAGCTGCCTCTGAAGCCTTTGAACAACACCCTTATTTAGTAAAATAAAAATGAGAGCCACATAGCAGAGACAGGGGAGGTAGAGACATAAGCAGTACCAGAGAAAGCATAATCTGCCTTCCACCCAAAGCTGCCTGCTACATAGCATGGGAGATATGGCTTAGAATTAGTGGAGAAAATGCTGAATCAATGCTGAGGACTGGCATGAGGGGCAAAGATGTTTTGAGAGCTTTTAGGGGAGAGACATGTGTGGTTCCACACATTCTTCAGGAAAGACACAAGGAGAAAACATGACATTAAAAGCTATAGTTGTGTAGGGGAAGTCAGATCCTCAAATGTCCCTGATTTCCAGTGTGTCTCTTTAGAGAGCCCTTGGGTGAGATTAGGGTTCAGTCTGAGCTGAGATTTTATCTTGCTTTGATCTAATGATCTCATTCACTCATGTATTGTCTGATATATTCTAAATCTGTATACCTCTTCCTATTCACTGAATGCTCGGATAAATGAGTCTGATCTCTATTTGCCATTTGTGGTGGTCTTTGGTATATAGCTAGTGTAATTAGTAGGGAAAAGAAATTAAAACTGGTGAGTGTAAGCTAAGGACTAGCAAACAGAGAAGAACCCCTAAAAATCATACCCCTGGGCAAGCAATGCTTAGGAAGGCAGATAGCTATAATTCTAGTCTGGTATCCCTCTTGGAGATGGGAGGGAAAAAAGCCACAAGCCTTGAAATCTCTATCCCTTCTTACCCCTTGACTCAGCTTGTTGGCTGTGATACAGACGTTGTCCTCAGCTCTCCTCAGAGATGGTCCAGGCACATCTATCTATGTGCCTATGGGCCTCAGACAACCTATGTTTACATACATATCTTACCCGAGTGTATGCGCGAGAAAGGAAGAAAGAGCAACCACGTGCAAAGAAAGTTGCATGGCTCTGGCCTTTCCACAAGAGCTGTGCAGGAGGTTTCTGGGTTCATTGGGTCCTAGCCAACACCAAGATTACAAGGCAAGTTGTTCGCGAGATTGATTTTGAACTCTCAGTTTAAAGAACGTCGGGGCAGTCAGGAGTCAAACTCCACCTCTATCCCTCTCCACCTGTGAGAAAGGAATTAAACCAGAAGGTTGATGAGTAACTCCCTGAAGGCATGGAAGATGACAGTCATCTGTGTATAAGTGAAGGCAATATTGACCACCTGATTGAGTTACTTGCTAATTACCTTCACAAACTAAGCAGCCTGACATTGTGGATAAGGAGCTGGCCTCAGAGCCAACAAGACCCAGGTTCAAGTCTTGATTCTGACACATACTGGCTGTGTAATCCTAGACAAATCACTTAACCTGTCCATGCTAAGACTATAAATTGCAGGGATGGCTATTGTTGTTTGTCCTTCATTCTCAAAGAGGACCATGACATCAGGGAGGTGATGCCATGACATTCAAGTGAATTGGTTTAAATGAGGGAGGTCTGTGTAAAGTCACCAGCCTCACTTTCTCCTCCAGAGCCACCGACCAAGACAACTGGAGAAGGCCCAAGATGTAGCAGGGGACATGGCCTTTTCAAGCTAAGGTCTTTAACATGACTCAGGGTGACTGAGGCAATGCCCACTCAGTAATTAAGGCTTAATGAGAAAGGAAGCAGAGAATGACCTCTTTACCTAGTCAAAAAAATTGATCTGGGAGTGGAAGACCCTCAGGGCTTCTGGCCATGCAGAGATAGTACTAACCTGAATTGGTAAAGGGACTTCCTCATTGAAATTTTCCTCTACCAATAAAGTCACAGGTCCCTAATAACCTTGTGATTCTTAGTTAAATGCCATTTGTCTCAGAATCCCTGTGTTAGGAATTCAAAATCTGGCATAATCAATGAGGACGCAAATAGAACACTGAACCTGTTTGTAGCTAAGAGGGATGTGACAATGTTTTGTTTGGTCAGTTGTTAGGGTTTTTTTCAGGGTGGGGGTGTTCCTAATGAATTCTCAATAGAGAAACAACCTAAATCTCTTGAAAATTTTTCAAGAACTAATGAGAATTTAAAATGGGAAAAGAAAGAACTCCACCTGTAGACTAAAGCACTGTGGCTAAGATTTTCTTCTTGTGCCATTCCTAGCAATATCATTAGGAGTGTTTTTACTAAGAAAAAGATCATTGGTCTCTTAATACCTAATTCAATTTAAGTGAATTGTGGAGAATTCATCTGTAAAATAAGATCTATGTCATCTTAAAAGGAAAACTAGTCTCCCAAATTCCTTCCAGGGCAACGCCTCAGGCAAACGTTGTTAAAATACAGAATGCACTTGAGAGCAAGAGGGAAAATGAAGGCAGCCAGGAAAAATTATGTTTCTTAATTTTGCTGTAAACCTCTTCGGCAACATCCCTCATCCAAGATCAAACGGCCAGCATGTGGTTTGTTGTGCATATGGAAAAGTGGCCAGGAGCCAGCAAGACAGGAAAGCAGGTGTTTGTAGATTCTATAGCTACAGGCAACCATGTTTTAGTGGGCTTTTCTTCCCTTCTGCAGATACAAAAGGAGGTGGCATAGGATCATATGGTTATTTAGTACATAGAGTCATATTATACATTATCCTCACGTTGGCTGTACATGTGGCAAATAGCAAGGGGGGCGGGGCGGGGTGTGGAATGTTCCAAGAATTGTTTCAAACATAGCTTTCAAAGGAACTGATTCTGGCAGTTCTTCCTAGATGGCAATATGATCTGAGCAGCTGATATTTGCAGATTACTGCCAATTGGAACATTATAATAAATAGGCTACAGTTGATTGGTTAAAACCAACGTCCATTGGCATGGGCTTTGCCACTGACTTGGTCTCCAAACCAGTCTAGTGGAGTTAGCAAGAGAGATGGACATACAATCTGAAGGGACCTACATTTCAATTATGGGTAATGCTCATGGCCCCAGTCATTTAACCTTTCTAAGACTCTTTCTCATCTGAAAAAAAAATTCTTATTTTGCTTACCATCGCTATTAGGATTTCAATGGACAGTGTTCATTCACAGAGTACCTTACAACATTTAAATTGCTATATAAATATGCTGTCATTATTACCACTATCATATGCATATAGTAAAACAGCATAATCATTAGTAAGCAGTGGCAATCCCAGGTGCACAACAATGAGTTGGTTGTAATAATGAATGTATCTGGAACATACAAGCCAAACTTTTAAAAATAGGCTCATTTCAGTAAAACAGTATCATTCTGAAAACCTATCCATCTGATCTTACCCATTCTTCAAAGACCACCCCTAATCCTACCTCCTCCATGAAGTCTTCCGTAAGTATTTCAGGCTTCATTGATCTTCTGAGAACTCTTGCAGAACACATACACACACAAAAACATACACACGTATATATAAAGTATCTTGCACATATACAGGTACGTATGTGTTACTGTAATATTGAAATTTGGGGGCACCTAGGTGGCACAGTGGGCAGAGTGCCAGGCCTGGAGTTTAGAACTCATCTTCCTGAGTTCAAATCTGGTCTCAGATACGTACTAGCTAGTGACCCTGGGCAAGTCACTTAAACCTGTTTTCCTTACTTTCCTCGTCTATAAAATGAGCTAGAGAAGGAGATGGCAAACCACTCTAATATCTCTGCCAAGAAAACCCCAAATGGGGTAACAAAGAGTTGGATACAACTGAAATGACAAAAAAAAATCTTGTTCATTTTCTAATTCTTTTATGCTTGCTAAGGCTTACCACTCCAAGTAGATGATAAGCACTTTGAGAACATATTCCTTATATTTCAGTATCTCTCATACTGCCTTGCCTCTAGAACCGCTTCCGCCCATTCCACCCCCAGGGTGATCCCATATACCTTGCCTTGCATTTCTACTGTAATCAGAAGCAACAGACACTTGCAGAGTTTGCCTCTGTCTGATGACCTTGACCTTCCACAAGGTGAAGAAATCACAGAGTAGCCTTACTACAGTGCCAAGCTCTTAGTTTCAAGTACTCCACTGAATTTTTACTGTTTGATCGATTACTAGTTATTGGCTAATTTTTGCTTTGGGTTTTTGTTTGTTTTGCTAATTTCATAATAACCATGGCTCAGTCAGTGGAAGGACTGTGAGGCATGGGAACAGAGAACTAGAGCAACAAGATGGGAAGGAAGACTCACCCCCCACCCCAAATGTCAACATCTGCCCTTGTTGCTTCCATATAAATTATGGTTCTATGTATTCTGGACACAATAGGCAGCAACCTAATACTTAGGAATTCAGAATAATAATCATAAATCATCATTATTATAACGACACTAAAATATAAAATTCTTTACATACACCAAAGAAAGAGACTAAAGGTTTTTAATTCGAATCTGGAGGTCATGTTGAACTAATATCTGACAGTGACACCTACAAATATCTTGATTTTATCTAAATAAAATATATGAGACCAAAAAATATCAAGGAAAGGTCCATGGTTGAGTACATTAAGAAACTTACTGCCATTCTGTAATCAAAGCTCAGTGAAAACAAAATATTTAAAGCAATTAAATCTATGTATCACCAGACTTAATACACACTTTCAGAAGGCTGAAACTAATCACAATAGATTTAGAAAGTTCCCTAACAAAAACCTATAAAACATCAACATAGTAAAAGGCCCATCACTCTAAGATAACTAGAGAATGATTAACACTTCCACACTGGCAGAGAATTGATAGACATTCTACAAGCACATGGCAAACAGGTAAAAAACCTAAATAAATCCTTTTGGAGCACACAAGCAATGACAAAGACTGATAATAGATACAAACCACTGGATTTATCAGATATCCCCCAAAGTAGCTTACCTCCAGATGTGGAGTTAAGGAAATTACTAAGATCCAATAGTACAGGAGTAGGGAATCTGTGGCCTTGAGACCTCATGTGGCCTTCTAGGTCTTTGGGTGTGGCCTTTGGATTGAGTCCAAGTTTTACAGAACAAATCCTTTTATTTAGGGGATTTGTTCTGTGAAGTTTGGATTCAGTCAAAGGGCCTCACTTGAGGACCTAGAGGGCTACATGTGGCCTGGAGGCCACAGGCTCCCCACCCCTGCAATAGTGGAATCAAAAGCATGGGCAACACCCTCATGAACTCAGCTAACAATATTTAAACAAAGAAGCTTCAAAAAACAGTGGTTGAGTCCTGTAGATTTATTTGTGGAAATGGAAGGATACGGCAAGATGCACTGTATTATCTCAAATCATATCTAGAATATTAAAATCTCATAGTTTTTCAACTGACAAATCACCATATTACAGACACAGACTTCAAAATCTCCTGGAGAACTCAACCACCAAATTGTACTGGAAATAGAGTATTATCACAGAACAAAGAGTTGCCTACAATCTTCCAGACTTAACATTAATTCATAGAAACTTAAGAAATAACATTTTAATATCTCTCAACTGCCCAAGGTATCATAGTGGACAGAGTACTAGATGTAGGGTTTAGAAAACCTGAGTTCAAATCTTATTTTAGATGCATCTAAAATAAGCTGTGTGACCCTGGTTAAGTCACTTAACTTCTCAGCCTCAGTTTTTTCATCTGCAAAAAGCAGACAATAGCATCCACCTCCAATGAAACTGTATCTATGGAGCGTTTTGCAAACTTTAAAGTACTATATATGTGCCACTGTTATTGTTATTATGATTACTTATCTACACAGAACAAAAAGCTTTCAAAATATAGAGATTTAGCAAAGGGAATAAAAATTATGTGGAAACAGTACAAGATGCGTATCATCGCTGTTGTCCTTTCTCCTACCAGGGTCGTACTGAGGACACTTTCAGTGACTCTGCAAAGGATGAGTTTGCCCAATGATATTTTTATTCAACTATAAAAAGCAGTTATTTTATTTGCCTCAAAATAATCTGTAGCACACTGAATATAAATGAATAATAGTAAGATAATAACTTTTTCCCAAACATTTCTACCTGAACCTCTTCAAAAGAGATGTGACAAATGAGTTGAGTACCAAAAATACTATCAAGTTGGATTGCACAAGAAACAAAAAGCTTGAGCACCATTAATATAATAATAAAAAAGAATACTTATCTCAAAGGACACAACTGTAATTCTAACCTCTCTGTGAAAGTGGAAAAGGCAGCTGGAGTGTAAAATATGAGCTATAATTACTGACTCCACAACTTTTCTTACAAGATTTACATAAAAGTGTGACAATAACAGCAGAATCGACTCACCCAGGTCTCTTTCTACAGGAACCCCCTCAAAAAAAGATGAGAATGAAACAGTGATAAAAATGTGTAGCTGTACATTGTGCGATGACCAACTGTGAGCAATGCAATGAGCTAAGATAATTCCAAGGGACTCATGATGGAACATGCTATCCACCTCCAGAGAAGGAGCTGTGGAATCTGAATGCAGATCAAAGCATACTATTTTCTCTTTTTTGTTTGCTTGCTTGCTTTCTCATGTTTTTTTTTCCTTTTGTTGTGATTTTTTTCACAATATGACTAATGTGGAAATATGTTTAATATGATTGTACGTGTGCAGCCTTTTTCACATTCCATGCCACCCGGGGGAGAGGGGGCGTAGGGCAGGAGAAAAAAAACTTGGAACTCAAAATCTTGTAAAAGTGAATGTTGAAAATGATCTTTGCATGTAATTGGAAAAAATAAAATACGATTAAGTGGGGAAAAAATTCATAACTGTGTATCAAATACTCTGGTCTCATTCAACTTTCCCAAAGCGACGCCAGTTACATTTCTTTCTTAGGGTCATACAGGTCCCCCAGAGGGATTGGCAGTGTCTCTCTATGCTATTGGCACATCTCCATTCTAGCACATTTGCCCCATTTTTAGTTGTTCATGACTAATACCCAATCTCATTTAACCAATTAACATTAATTAGTTTTTACAAAAGAATGTTTATCTCAAAGATACAAGAACAGAAATGCATTCTTCTCCCATAGTTCAAGGACACACCCTCTCCTACACTACCTCTTTCCCTGAGGTGTGTAGGCTCAGACTTAATATAGTTTATGCGTAGCATTAGCTCCATTAAATTCATTATTACTACAGGATGAGTACTACTTGTCTCAGCCACCATTGATCTAGGTCTGGAATACTGCTCCTTGCTACCAGGACCTCAAAGCTGGCTAGAAACTCTGGCATAGGGGCTACTTTCCAGGACCTATGGGTGACCTCTCAAAGACCACAAGCTCACAGTCATCTCCCATCTCCTTTACCTCATATGAAAGAATAAAACACTATGGCAAAGAGCCAGTCCCCGTATTCATAGGCCATGTTAGCTTCAGATGTAGAGGGTCCAAAGCCTCTCCCTTTATAGCATTTCCACTCTTCTGTCACTAGATCATCATCAGGCCAAAAAGAGTCAGCTGAAGAGAAGGACATAGTTCTGGTCAACTTGTGCCTTTACTCCACTTCTAGTTACACACCTACAGTAAATCAGAGAAATTCCTATTCACCATGCACTTAGCAGGATGGAACAAGTGACAGACATATATTCATGCTCCAAATCTCTCCAAGCCACCTCAAGACAGGGACCCAGTTTTTGGGACTGGATTACAAGACAGAGCCTTAATCATAAAGTATAAGGAAAGGGACCAACTACTACTAGACCAAGTCATGAAGGCCAAGGTGAGATCAACAACAAGACTGGTCATGCTGAGTCATGAAACTACTTCCTAAGAGCTCCTTAAGCCCCTCCTCCAACCCTTTCTGATAAATGACAGAACTGCACCTAGCATCTAGAATAAGACTGAACCTCAGCTAGGGATTAAGTGTCACCAGACACAAAGATTTACAGGGATATAGGGGAAGTGAGCTAAATACAATATCACAAAATTTTATTTTATTTTTCCTGAATCACCTGTAATGGAGAGGGTCTTGGTCTAAGAGTCAGGAGGAGCTGGTTCCAATGCTGATTCATCTACTAGCTAGCTGTCTAACCTCGGAGAAGTCATTTCAACTCTGGTCCTTAATTTTCTCACCTTAAAAATGAAGGTTTTTAGCTATACAATCTTTAAAGTCCACTCTAACTTCAAAATGCTATTAATCTATGATTCTACAAGTCACTCAAGTTGACTCCATGTGTTAGAACAACCAAGCGAAAAACAGAAAAATTCAGGCTGGCTAATGGTTATATTTTAAAATCTTTAATCAAATTGATTGAATCAAATAATCATTGTAAGTTGTACAACAGCCAGTTGTTGAACCAATGATAACTTTGTTATTTTTTCCAAATTGATTTGTATGGTCAGACTTAATTTGAACTTTTCACTTTCAAATAGTGTTTTATAGACACTACAAATCTGGACAGCATACTGAAAAGCAGAGCCATTACCTTGCCAACAAAAGTCAGTATGGTCAAAACTATGGTTTTTCCAATAGCAATGAATGGCTGTAAGAATCAGACTATAAGGAAACCTAAGCACTGCAAAATTGACACTTTCAAATTGTGGTGCTGGAGAAGACTTTTCAGAGTCCCTTGGACAGCAGGGAGGTCAAATCAGTCAATACTTAAAGGAATTAACTCAGCCTATTGACTAGAAGGTCAAATACTGAAGCTGAAGTTTTAATAATTTGGCCACATAATGAGAAGCTGGGACTCATTTAAAAAAAAAGACCCTGATATTGGGAAAGATTGAAGGCAAAAAGAAAAGAGTCTGGCAGAGGATGAGATGGAGAGACAGTATCATGGAAATGATGAACATGAACTTGGACAGACTTCAAGAGATAGAAGAGGACAGAAAGGCCTGGCCTGCTATGGTCCATGGGGTCACAAAGAATCGGACATAACTGGATAACCGAACAATGAGACGTAGTCTAGGTGAACATAACTTAATCGTAAAATTATTTGAAATTCATGATTTATTCATTAACTAATATCTATTCATCCATAAAGGTACCTGGGTTAGCCTTCTAGAGTTTAAATGACACAATTTCAACATTTTCAATATTTATGGCTGGCTGAAATTGCCCTTTATTCCCCTAAATCACAGATAATTGTAGGGTCCTCTTGCTAGAGAATAGTCCTTCCTAGGCAATACAACTGACCTCAGGGAAGCAAGCGTTTTTTCTAGATCACCCAAGAGTGTGAGAAGAAGCATGACATGGTAGTCAGAGGGCTTCCCAGCTTCAAAATCAGGTAGGGTTCAATTCCTGCATCTGACACAATGCCAGTCAGGTAAAGACGGGCAAGTCACCTAATCTCACCATGCTCCAGGTAACATTCTAAGGCTACAAGTTAAAGACAAGCTGCTGATCTATATCAGAAGTGTGCATTTTCCACATGACTTAAAACAGGTCTAGACCAAAAAAAAAATTAAGAGTTTTTTGGTTGACCACAAATTTTTGCCCAAGTGAACAAAGTCCCTCCCCAGAAGAGCAAATAGAAATACATTCTCCAGTTGTTCTTATTGTTGTTCTGAAATTATTTTCTATATTTTGATTTTATCCCCCAGAAAGGCATCCCCCTGCAAGCTCCTTGAGAGCAGAGACCTTGAAATTAGGTTCTCCTTTAGGCATTGTCCCCAATTCCAACCTCCCCAACTAGAATGTGAGTTCCTTGAAAGTAAGACGAGGTCTTGTTTTTATATTCATATCCCCAGCACTGAGCACAGTGCTTGGCACATAGTAAGTGCTTTTTCATTCCATTCTAGTCTCCACCTTACCCAGCACAGTGCCAGGTTCATAACAGAAACTTTATAAACACTTGTTGGTTGATTAATTGACTGAATGATGGCATTTTCTTTCTGCAAATTGAAATTCCTGGAGGAAAGCCTCCTTCGACAGGATCCATCTAATGCATGGGTCTCGTTCTCCTTGTTCCATCCAAAAATTTATCCTGGGGCTTGTGAGGAAATTTTTCCATATCCATGAAGTTGGATAATGATAAGAGAGAATGATTGCTGAGTACAACATTTTAAGAGAAAATAAAGTAATTGCACAGAAGTGGAAATCCCCGGCCATGAACAAAAGAGTTGATTGGACCACAGCAATGAGCGATTTGGCAGGTCCAAACAAAGGCCTGGCCAAGGAAATAATGAGCCCCAAATACATGACAAGGTCTGGTCTCTTCCCATTACGAAGTGGATGAACTAAGATTACATAATCTGGACGCAGGGATACAGAGTTCTTCGGTAAAACAAGGCGACAAAACAAGTCATCCTTTCAACAGTCCCAAAGTTCTGTACATCTAGAAGAAAGTGCATCGTTATTTCAAGATTACAACTATGAAGAGAAAGCCATTGAGTGCAGAGATGCTGGGCGTTAGATGAAATATGCTTCTTTTATACAGTCACTGAAGATTTTTAGCTGAAGTTGTTGAGACACATTGATATTGAGAGAAATGTATAGTACACCAAAATCTGCATAGATTACAATGGGAATTTCTTCATACCAATTAGCTGATAGACTTTTATAAAGAGCGTGTATACATGTTTTCATATTCTGCATACATGGTATGTATATCTCATATCTGTATATGTGTGTGTGTGTGGGTGTGTGGGATGTTCAAGGAGGACTAGTACTTCTACTGTGAAGGCTTAACAAGCCCTTTTCAGGGCTGCTCATCCATTTTTGGTTTCTACCTGACACTCAACTCTCACCTATGGCCCCATTAAACCATCTCAATAGATGGGCTAAACAAGGTTGACGGTAATTGACATGCCTCAAACCTGTCAGTGAGTTAGGGGGATGTCTACCCCAAGCATGCGAAGACTTCCCCTGGAGGAATGGATGGATTAGAACAATTTGTTCCAACAGCCATGAAAGCAACTGAACCAGGCACTGCAGAGTTCTTGGAGCTTGGTCAGACACTGCAGATACCAAGGTCATCCATCACATCCCAGGCTATCACCAGCTGTCTTGACTTTTGTCTTGCCACTGGACTTAGATGACTCTGGAAGAAAGAGTGAGGCTAATGACTTTGTGTAACTCTGCCTCACTTAAATTCAATTCATGTGCAAGCGAAGACATCACTTCATGATGTCATTGGTCCTTTTCAAAAGACAAACAACATGTGTGTAGGTATATATACATGTATATATACAGACAAGCATTTTTCTTTATATATGTGTGTACATATATACATGCATGGATATATACATATATGTGCAAATATATGTCTAGATAGATACAGATGATATCAAGATCAAGATAGTTGATATAGATACATATGGGCTAGACCTGTCAATCCATTTATATAAGGAGCTGTAGATAAGAAACTCCCTCTAAATAAAAAAAAAGAAATTCCCTCTACCAATACAGATTAGCACCCACTTTGCAACTTCAAGTCTTAGAGAGTTTTATGGGGCAGTAAGAGGTTAAGTGACTTGTCCAGGAAAACACAACTAGTAAATGTCATAACTTGATCATATCTTGGATTTGAACCCAGTTCTTTTGAGTCTGAGGCTAGTTTTCTGTCCATTGAGACACGTTGCTCTAGACCTATGATGTTATCTGATATAGAGAACTCCCTGATATAAAAACTACCTTTTTCAATGCTGATTGGCTAATCCTGGATAACTGATAGTCTTAGAACATTGTCTGGAGCACTGAGATGTCCAAATACTTATCCGTGGTCACATAGTCAATTAATTGATCAGCCACGTGCATCTATGAATCCTCTGCTATGTGTCATGGTGATAAGAGACCACAAGAATGACCTGGGTACCACGCCAAGAGAATGATTCTTTTGGATCATCAATTCCCTTCTTCCTCCTGTTATAACCTGAAAATCATCTCATCCCATTTACCTTCACGGATAAATAAAAGATGAATATAATCCCATCTTCTCCCCATATCCCATCCCTAGATCTGACTATACTTTTATATCTATGGTGACCATGACAATCTCAAGGGCTCTTAGTCATAGAACCCCTTTTCAGAGTAATGTTTTTAAATGCTTAAAATAAAATAAAGTACATAGGATTAAGAAAAGAACCAAATTATATTGAATTAAAGTTATAAAAATATTTTAAAAAACAAAAACACTCTAAGTGTAGAGAGGTATCTTCTGTTCCAAAGCTTTCTTCCCATATTCCACTTTGCCTGCCTGCTCCTGAGTATCTCCTCAGGCCTTATGGCTTCCCTGTCATGAGTTATAATGGGCACAATAAAGGCACACTGCCTTTAATGTCATCAGCTGACCTGCCTCTTCTGTGAAAAACCTGAGTCCCAAAATGCAGCTGCAACAGAGTGGGACAGCCTTGTTAAAGTGTAAACTCCTTTGGGAGGATAATATACTAAGCCATTAAAATATGAGTACAACACAGTAACAGCAATATTGTGTGATGACCAACTTTGATAGATTTAGTTTTTCTCAGCAATACAACGATTTAATTAAGTAAGACAATTCCAAAAGACTCATGATGGAAAATGCTATCCACATCCAGAGAAAGAACTATGGAGTCTGAATGCAGATTGAAGCATACTAATTTCTCATTTTTGTTGTTTTTTTTTGTTTTTTCTTTTGTCTGGTTTTCCCCTTTTGCTCTTATTCTTCTTTCACAACATGACTAATATAAAAATACGTTTAATATGATTGTACATGTGTAGCCTATATCAGATTGCATGCTGTCTTGGAGAGGGGATGGGGAGGGAGGGAGGAAAAACTTGGAACTCAAAACCTTATAAAAGTGAATGTTGAAAACTAAAAATAAATCAGTATAAAAATATAAGTGCAAGCTAGTTTATCAAATAGAAAGTTTCTGTTTGGCCTTTAAAGACCTTCATAGCCTGGTGTCTTCCATCTTTCTTACACTTCAGTCTCCTCTATTAACTCTATGATGCAGCTACATTGGTCTATTTGCAATTTCTCAATAGGACATCTCACCTCCCATCACCTGCCTTTTTCCTCACTACCCACCTTGCCTGGGATGCTCTGTCTCGTCACCTTCACCTCATACTTTCCCTTTAGGACTCAGTTCAAATCTTACCTACAGCAGGAGGCCTTTCTTTTCCCTCCAGTTACTAATACCTTTCCTTTTCAGACCACTTTCATCTATTAACTCTGTATCTTGCATGTATCTATTATCTATAAGTTGTCTCCTCCATCAAACTGTGATTCTCTTGAAGGTAGGAATTCGTTTTTGCCTCTTTTTGTATCCCCAGCACTTAGTACAGTATCTGAAACATAGTAAAAACTTAAAAAACACTTGGGGTTTTTTTTGAGGGAGAAAGGCAAGGCAATCGGGGTTAAGTGACTTGCCCAGGGTCACACAGCTAGTAAGTGGGTCAAGTGTCGGAGGTCAAATTTGAATTCAGGTCCTCCTGACTCCAGGGCCAGTGCTCTAATCACTGTGCCACCTAGCTGCCCCAATTGTTGACTGACAACTCTCGGTAACCTGGAGGGCAGAGAGTAAGGCATCAGGGGAGTAAGACAGAAGCAAAGAATGAAGATTCATCTGTGAGATGAAAGGATAGAAAAGAAAGAGCTAAAAGCTGGGTTTCTGCAAATTACCTTCTCATAGATCACTATGGAATGCAGGAGTCACTGTATGCATCAGCATGTTTGAAGAGTCGGCTTAGACAAGATCAAATGCACCTGGCTAAGCAGCAGCTGGATAGCAATAGAAGAGACCAGAAGATGCTATAAAGAAAAGCTCCCATGACAGAACCCCTAACAAAGCAAACAGGCAGCTGACCCCAGGAGTTAGGTGAGCTGAGCAGCAAGAACCCTGGAGAACTGGCAAGCTTGGTTTCAGCAACGATGGAAGGCAAGGGGAACGTTCCAGTGGCTTACAGAGATTGCTTTTCCAGAGCCAATTAATGACTACATGTACACAAAATACTGGCTGGTCTCCCTGGAAGAGGTGAAAGGCTGAAGAAATGTCTTTTCTCCAGCTTGTCAGGGAGAATGAAGTATTCCTTGAAAGAATGGGGGAAACGCCTTGGGGGGAGTAGAGGACAAAGAGTAAAATCCAAACTTTGGTCATGAGAAGGAGGAACATGACACAGAGAAGGAAAGGGAAAAAGATCCCCGAAAATTTGGCACTACATAATAATAGTAATAATAATAGCTAACTTTTTTTCAAATCATTATTTATTTATGTTTTAATATTTTTCGTTTTCAGCGTTAATTTTCACAAGACTTTGAATTACAAATTTTCTCCCCATTTCTACCCTCCCCCCCCACTCCAGGATGGCATATATTCTGATTGCTCCTTTCCCCAGTCAACCCTCCCTTCTGTCACCCGCCTCCCCACCCCCATCCCCTTTTCCCTTACTTTCTTGCAGGGCAAGATAGATTTTTATGCCCCATTGCCTGTATATCTTATTGCCTAGTTGCTTGCAAAAACTTTTTTTTGAACATCTGCTTTTAAAACTTTGAGTTCCAAATTATCTCCCCTCTTCCCTCCCCACCCACCCTCCCTAAGAAGGCAAGCAATTCAACATAGGCCTCATGGGTATCATTATGCAAAACCCTTCCACAATATTCATGTTGTGAAAGATATTTTGCTCCTTCCTATCCTATCCCCTTTATCCAATTTTCTCCCTTGACCCTGTCCCTTTTCAAAAGTGTTTGCTTTTGATGACCTCCTCCCCCTATCTGCCCTCCCTTCTATTGTCCCCCCTTTTTTATCTCCTCCCTCCTTCTTTCCTGTGGGGTAAGATACTCAATTGAGTGTGTATGTTATTTCCTCCTCAGGTCAAATCTGATGAGAGCAAGATTCACTCATTCCCCCTCACCTGCCCCCTCTTCCCTCCCAACAGAACTTCTTTTTCTTGCCACTTTTATGTGATATAATTTACCCCATTCTATCTCTCCCTTTCTCCCTCTCTCAATATATTCCTCTCTCATCCCTTAATTTGATTTTTTTTTACATATCATGCCTTCATATTCAACTCACCCTGTGCCCTCTGTCTATGTGTGTGTGGTATGTGTGTGTGTGTGTGTGTGTGTGTGTGTATGTGTGTATCCCCTTCAGCTACCCTAATACTGAGGTCTTATGAATTATACACATCATCTTTCCATGTAGGAATGTAAACAAAACAGTTCAACTTTAGTAAGTCCTTTGTGATTTCTCTTTCTGGTTTACCTTTTCATGCTTCTCTTGATTCTTGTGTTTGAAAGCCAGATTTTCTATTCAGCCCTGGTCTTTTCACTGAGAAAGCTTGAAAGTCCTCTATTTTATTGAAAATCCATATTTTGCCTTGGAGCATGATACTCAGTTTTGCTGGGTAGGTGATTCTTGGCTTTAATCTAGCTCCACTGACCTTTGGATTATCATATTCCAAGCCCTTTGATCCCTTAATGTAGAAGCTGCTAGATCTTGTGTTATTCTAATTGTGTTTCACAATACTCAAATTGTTTCTTTCTGGTTGCTTGCAGTATTTTCTCCTTGATCTGGGAGCTCTGGAATTTGGCGACAATATTCCTAGGAGTTTTCTTTTGGGGATCTATTTGAGGAGGTAATCTGTGGATTCTTTCAATTTCTATTTTGCCCTGTGGCTCTAGAATATCAGGGCAGTTCTCCTTGATAATTTCTTGAAAGATGGTATCTAGGCTCTTTTTTTGATCATGGCTTTCAGGTAGTCCAATAATTTTTAAATTCTCTCTCCTGGATCTATTTTCCAGGTCAGTGGTTTTTCCAATGAGATATTTCACATTGTCTTCCATTTTTTCATTCCTTTGGTTCTGTTTTATAATATGTTGATTTCTCATAAAGTCACTAGCTTCCACTTGCTCCAGTCTAATTTTTAAGGTAGTATTTTCTTCAGTGGACTTTTGGACTTCCTTTTCCGTTTGAGTAATTCTGCCTTTCAAGGCGTTCTTCTCCTCATTGACTTTTTGGAGCTCTTTTGCATTTGAGTTAGTCTATTTTTTAAGGTGTTATTTTCTTCAGTATTTTTTTGGGTCTCCTTTAGCAAGTCATTGACTTGTTTTTCATGGTTTTCTCACATCATTCTCATTTCTCATCCCAATTTTTCCTCTACTTCTCTAACTTGCTTTTCCAAATCCTTTTTGAGCTCTTCCATGGCCTAGGACCAGTTCATGTTTTTCTCGGAGGCTTTTGATGTAGGCTCTTTGACTTTGTTGACTTCTTCTGGCTGTATGTTTTGGTCTTCTTTGTCACCAAAGAAAGATTCCAAAGTCTGAGTCTGAATCTGAGTCCATTTTTGCTGCCTGGCCATGTTCCCTGCCAACTACTTGACCCTTGAGTTTTTCATCGGGGTATGACTGCTTGTAGAGAAGAGAGTACTTTGTCCCAAGCTTGAGGGGATGCACTATTGTTTTCAGAGCTACACAGCAAGCTCTGCCACACCAGCACTCCTCCTCCCCCAAGGACTACCAACCCCAGCTGGACTCAGATCTTAATCAGGCTCTGCACTCCTGCTCTGATCCGCCACTTAATTCCTCCCACCAGGTGAGCCTGGGGCCAGAAGCAACTGCAGCTGTAGTTCTGTCCTCAGAGCTGCACCACCTCCACTGCCCCTGGGGCAGTGGCCTAACTGCAAACTCCTTTCACTCTGTCCCCGAAGCTTTTCCCACTAGCCTTCTCTGTTGTCTTTGGTGTTTGTGGGTTGAGAAGTCTGGTAACTGCCACAGCTCACTGATTCAGGACTCTAGGGCCTGTTCCGCCTGGCTCTCGGTCTGGTTGATCTGGGTGTGGCCCACGCTGGGCTCTGCTCCATGTGATAGACCTTACCCAGTGACCATCCAGGCTGTCCTGGGCTGGAGCCCTGCTTCCTTCTGCTATTTGGTGGGTTCTGCTAGATTGATGCATTGGGAGACAGGAAAGCCTAGGTTCAAATCCTGCCCCAGACACTCATTAGCTGTATAACTGTAGACAAGTCCCCCTTGACCTCCCAGCTACAATTTCCTCATCTTTAAGATGAAGTTGGTGATGTTACCTACCTCGATAAATTGATATAAGATCAGATGAGGTAACCTATGGAAAGTACTCTTCAAACTTAGAAGAGCTATATAAATAACAGTCATTACTAACTAGCTGCCAAAGTAGAAATGAATCGAAATGGGAGGATATCACCATCTCCTCTTAAAATTCATGATAGAAAAGTATAAGATTACTTAGCTTGGTTTCACAAATGCCTTAGATTTGGGCAAAGTAGATTTCCAAGAGCCCAGAGAAAGTAAGATCCCGTGACCTAAGATTTTATAGGGAACATAAGCTCAAGAGGCAGGTGATGTTCTCAAGAATGAAATTCTGATGACCTAATACAAATGATCCTTATGTGCAGAGAAGATGTCCACCCACATTAGTAGAGAGGGTCTCCTCACTGAAGAGTTTTCTGTGCCAATGAAATCATGGCCTATAAAATATGTAATGAAATCTACTCCCTATCTCTATCCTTATTTATGTAATAGTAATAACAGAGTTCTGGCCTTGGAATCAGAAAGACCCAGGCTTAAGATTTGTGTCTGACATATCCTAGCTTTCAAGTCACTCTCAGTGCCATGGGTTCCTCTCTAAGAATATCTCTTATAGACCTTTTGATGAGCTGCTTTGGTGAAGGAAGTTTCCCCTAGGGAATTCTTTACATCGATGGAAGCAAAAGGGGAGGGAGCAAAAAATGGCCTAGATGGATAACTAAATGGGATGTACGGTCTGGTATGGGTCAAGCTAGATAGAGTGGGTTATGTGAGTTTACATTCATTCACCAAACCAGACAACTGCCCACCCTCCTCCTGGCTTCATCCAATACAGTCTCTGGAGGTCGAGTGGTCTGAACAGTGCTTCAGCAGAGTGGATGGCAAAAAATGGAAGGGGTAGATAGCTGGATAAAGCCCATAAGGATATTGGACCAGAGAGGATCTCACAGGTTCCTTCTAGCTCTAAAATGGCTATGATTCTAGGAATGCTATATTCCAACAGAGTGGTCAACTCTTTCTGTCTCTCTCTCTCTCTCTCTCTCTCTCTCTCTCTCTCTCTCTCTCTCTCTGTCTCTCTGTCTGTCTCTCTGTCTCTCTCTCTCTCCCTCTCTCTCTTTCTCTCCCCCTCCATGTGTGTTAAATGACATTAAAAAGCCTTGGATCATGGCCTATAAATATGTAAAGTTCCCATTAAATTGCTTTGCCTTTATATACCTTAATCAAAAAAAATGTTCAAGCTATTGAACCCATTGGGAAGTTCAAGGTTGTTTTTTTAAGTTTATGCTGAGAAAGATTAAGTCCATCTGATGTAGATTCATTTATAATTAATCTATCACCTGGCGGTTTCAGAAGGATTACTAAATTTCCAAAAAGAATCATCCTTTTTAGTACAGTATAGTGGAAGGAATGCTAGACAAGAAATCAGAACACCTGGGTTCTAGTTCTTACTTTACCATTTAGTATCTGTGAGAACTCAAGCAAGTTATGTCACCTTTCTGAAGTTTCCCCACATGCAAAAAGTAGATAATATTAGCCCTACAGGACTATTATTAATAATAGAATAATAATAAATCACATTTCTAGTTTACAAAGTTATTTCTATAAAATGACCCTATAAAATAGAGAGTGCTAGTAAACCATTTCATGGATGAAGAAGTGGCAATACAATTTAAATGATTTTTCTCTTCTCAGACTGCTGGGGTTTTCATGTTCACATGAGGTCATGTATCTAAAAAACTATGAAAATTGTCAACCTCTACACACAAATACAATACTAAATTCTACCAAAAGCTCTAAGATTCTGATTTTGTTATTCAGCGAGTAAATTTGACTGGGCCTTCACTTCCTATATTAGAACCACTCACAGCATGCTCTGGTTGTGACTTTTGATCAAACTAATTAATTATGTGGCATCACCTAGAGAAAGAGAAAGGGTGCATTTAAGGCATTTATGCATTTAAAAACATTATTCTGAGAAAGGATCCATAGGCTTCACCAGATTGACAAAAGAATCCATTACACAAAAATGATTAAGAACCCCCTGTCTAAGACTATAAATTATAGAGCAGTGCAGCTATACATTGGTAGGAGTTTCCTCACCAAGGAGTCCCCACACTGTTAAATCATAGATGCAGACCTCTCCTGCCCACCAAAAAGAAATAAAGAAAGTAGCTTAGGATTTTAAAAGCATGTTTTTTGCCACCACAACCCCGTGAGGTAGGTAGTATAAGTGTTATTTTTTTATCTCTGTTATATTGATAAAAAAAAAACCCAAGGCTTAGAGAGATTTGATGATTTGCCCAGTGTCATACTGGGATTCCAACTCAGGTCTCCTGGCTCCCATTTCAGAGTTCTTTCCACTAAAACATGCTGATTCTCATGACAAAGCAAAAGCCCTAGTATTTAAAATGATAAATATCAAAGAAGTAAAGTATGGCAACCTTATAAATTGCATTGTAAGTATCCAATAGTCTATTGGGTTTTTCACTGCCAAGAAGTTTTTTATGGCAATTAATGCTCTCAAAGTCAGGTGTTTTTCATTAGCAAGAACAGAGAGATTCCAGGTGAAGATTTTATAAATGCACTGACAAATGCCAACATTTTTGGTTCAAGTTATGATTGAAATAGTTGTAACTTCTTAGGGAAAATGCTTGGAATGCTCTTGATGTGGTTTAAAAAGAGAGAGAGAGAGAGAAAGAAAAAGGGGTAGTTGAGAATGCCAGAACAAACTCTTTGATTCTGAGGCTTACCCTGACAACAGAGCAAATGTGGCCAGGAGCTAAGACTACACGCTTCAGGCCCCCATATGCTCATGGAGAAGCTAGTGAACATCGTAAAGATAATGACCAGTTACAAAAGAACTCAGCCAATTATCACCCCATCTGAGAGTTGATGATTCTGGGCAGAAGCAACATTGCACAATCTCAAAGCTTCACTTGAGATATTGCTCAAGAATTTACTTGGGAGTGAGGTTTTGATTGCTGTTGACCCAAAAGGCAAAAGATAGTTAATTTGGTGGGTATTTTTGAACCTGATTCCTTCACCCAGTGTCAACTCTTTGCAGAGGAAATCTTCTCCTATCTTGTCATCACCAATTAGGAACATTCGAGAATTCTCTGGGAGAGAGATGAGCAGCTCGAGGGTCTTCTTCTGCCTCACTCTGTCTTCTAAGCATTGCCTAACATATTTGGTTTGGAAAGTTGACCTGGTGGAACTGTGTCCAGAGCTGAAAGATAGATAGATAGATAGAGAGATAGATAGATAGATAGACAGATGGATAGACAGATGGATAGATAGATTATATTGATAGACAGACAACGGACATATACAAACATGCATACATAGATGACCATTGATAGATTATCGACACATGATAGACAATAGATAGCTGAAAGAGATGATAAAGAGAAGATAATCAACAAATCAGTGATAGATGATTCATGACAGGTAGTAGATAGACAAACATAGGGAGATAAATAATGTATAGGTTATTGACAGATGATGGAAATAGATGACTGATAGAGGTTATAAATAGATGATAGACAACAATAAATTAATAAATAATGATAACATGATTATAGATGACAAGAGAGTCAGGAAGAGAGAGAGAGAGAGAGAGAGAGAGATTATTTAGAAGATAGTTCCGAGTAGCTCTGAGGAACTGTCCAATCATTGCATTTCCATGGAAATCAATACCTGTGACTATTCTCCAGGTGATACTGAGACCTCTTTGTGTACTTCCAACCCTGGATCATGTGGTTGTGAATTGCCTGTCTATGTTAGAAGACAGAATTGATAGCACACCTTTTAGACAGTCTTAGACTATCAGTGGGGTGGTGGTGAACAGCAGGAATAAAGCTCTGGCCGGAGGCGGCTAGGCTGCTCAGTGGATAGAGAATTGAGCCTGGAGTCAGGAAGACCTGAATTCAAATCTGGCTTCAGCCACTTACTAGTTGTGTGACCCTGAGCAAGTCATTTAACCTCTATTTGCCTTAATCCATTGGAGAAGGAAATGGGAAACCAGCATCTTTCCCAAGAAAACTCCATAGAGAGTACTGGCATGCAATGGTCCACAGAGACACAGAGTCTAACCCAACTGAACAACTGAACAACAAAGGTGTTGGAATATCAAGGAAGAGAAAACTGGTCAAACTATCTAGAATGTTCCAAGTAGAGGGGAAGTAACAGAATTAGGTATATGTGATCAACTGTCAAGGAGGAAGTATCAGAGTGGAATAAGCAGTAGATTTTAAGCCAAGGAGCCTACGTTCAAATCTCTGCTCTGCTACTTAATTCATGTGTGACCTTGGACAATTCACTTAAGCTCACTTGGCCTGTTTCCTAATCCGTAGAATAGAGCACTGAAGTGGATGATCTCTAAGTTCCCTCCCAGCATTAAGATATAGGAACTGATCCAACCTGTACATTTCCATTTTCCAAAGTATTTTCATAAGATAATATACCTCAAAAAGGGACAGACTTAAAAGGAACAACTTCTAATAAAGTTATCTTAACTTTTCATCTATCAGTTATTTGAAAAACATAAAGAGAACTATGCTTACTAGCTATGCGACCTCAGGCAAGTCACTTAACCTCTCTGTGCCTTGGTTTCCTCATCTGTAAAATGGTGATAATAATAGTACTTACCTCACAGAGTGGTTATAAGGATTAAATGAGTTAACATGTCAAGTGCTTTGCAAACCTTAAGACATTTCTATAAATGCTAGCTGTTGTTATTAGTATTATATTTGTTATGATTTATACTAAATTTATTATTGTTTTAAACTCTTTGAAATATACCCCCCTAAAAATGTTCCAATAATGATTATTTGTTTTATTTTGTGTCAGGAAATTAGGAAAAGCATCTCTTGACACTGTCACTGACCAGAGCATTCTTAGGTCATGCCACTTTTTTTCTGACACCCTTCTACTGACATTCTGGATATGCCCAGTGAGGGCTGCTGATGGAACGGGAATGTTAAGCCTGAAGAGAGCTAAAACTGCAGGGTCTATCACTCAGTTCATAACCATCACTGCCAGCACATTGGGGAGGACTCAAAATCCTGAGCAAGGGGAAGAGTGAGATCTGAAGAAGGCAGCCCAACTGATAACTCTTTGGAGTGCTTTCTTCCCCCTGGAAAGTGCTCTGGTGACCGTGAGCTGTTGAGCTGGCAGAAAAGAGTGGGCCAGCTTAGTATTTGCATGTGGCTGTCCTGCCAAGTGCTGCAGTGGGGAAGGAAGGAAGGAAGGCCTCGGGAAACAAGGCTGTAATTGGATCAAGCCTCCCATGGAGCGGGCAGCCACTGCTACCCTCTCACTGTGGGAGGTAAGAAGGAACCCCCACAGTCTAACAGCTACTCGGCAATACATGTTTCCACACTCCCAGGGGAGGAATATTTACAAGACCTGACAGGCCATCCTGACTCCAATTAGGGACTTAAAAGGAAGAAGGCCTGTGCTGCTGAAGAATGGTCTAGGACCAAGAGGTCTTTTCCAATACCATTATTGTTTCTTACTGCCTGAGTGGCCATTCTACAGCTCATATCCAGATGTTAATAGACCCTGAGTGGTCTTGGGAAAGATTAAAAGAGATAGCAATGAGAAGTTATATACACACAGCGCTCTCATTAAGCAATTACCTAGGGTAGGAGCTATGATACCAAACAGTCAATACCCCCTCCCCAGTAATTTTCTATTCAGTTTAACTTAAGAATACAAGAAATGCCCAACTGGGGCAAATCAATGATCCATCCAAACTAATATTCTCTCTGATGGAATTACCAAGGGCCAGTTTGTGAATGAGCATTATGATCCATAATACTGTCCTCAAAGATGAGGGATGTATCATGAGCATCCCTAACTACCTTGAATTCCCTTCTGGAATTGGTTCATCTTTAACTCACCTATAATTCAGATTTGTCAGAATTCCACCCAGCAAGGAATACCTAGAGAGATAGGCAACAATGGAGTAGTAAACAGGAGGCTGGCCTTGGAAGTCCACAAAGACTTGGATTTAAGCCATGCCTTGACATACACTAGCTATGGAGTGTGGCCAGAATGGCCTTTGTTTTCTTTGAGTGACTCAGCTTACCTCATTGAGCCTCGCTGGGCGCTGGGGCTTCTCTTCCGGGGCAGGAAGCCCAGAAACCATGCCAGGAAGAAGAGAACTTCCTCTGTGATGAGTCATGGGGCTGGCTGAGGGGAGGAGTTAACTCCAGAGCCATGCCCTATTGGGTATTAACCTAGTCTATGCTAAGGGGAGGGGCCAACTCAAGAACCAATCCGCCCTGGTCATTCAGGCGGCACTTGATGATGTCAAAAACTCTATAAGAAGGGAGAGGACAGCTTGAAGAGCTCTCTTTCTTTTTCCGGTTGGTGTGGGTGCAGTGGCAAGCGTGACTCTGGGCCAGCCCTTGCTCTCGGGCTGAGCCCAGACGTTGGTAACTATGAATTGTATTGGGTCTGTCTGTTGATATTTGTAATTTGTTTGTATTTTGGTTTTGAAGTTCAGGGTGCTGGTTCTTTTCCCCAAACTAAATGAATATTCTGAACCTCAGGGTGCTGGTTTTTTCCCCTGAAGTATGTCTCTTGATGCTCGTGTGTATGCTCCCCTGAACTAACTGAATGCTAACTGAATGCTGGCGTTTTTCCCCTGAACTAAATGAATGTTGTCTGTATGCTAACTGAATGCTGGATGAAAGTAAGCTGGTCAACCCCTTCACCATGCTTTCCTTGTTTAAGCAGATAAAAAGAACCTGTGCTTTGCCGGCATCCCGGCAGCCTCCTGGGTGCTGGCTGTGGTGTGGAATGCTATATTCCAACAGAGTGGTCATCTCTTTCTGTCTCTCTCTCTGTCTCTCTCTCTCTCTCTCTGTCTCTGTCTCTCTCTCTCTTACGCCCCCACAGAAGCTGCTAGCCAAATTGTTAATACATGTGGCCATAGGCAAGTAAGTCGTTTAACTTCTTAATGGCTCCAGCAATTCCCTAAGATTGTAGATTATATCAGCAGAAGGAGTTTCTACCTCAGTACTTCCTTCCAAAGGTCTAGAAATATTCTCCCACTCATCCCAAAAAAGGAATATCTAAATTTTTAAAAAATACATGACAGAGACAAGCATTTTGAAAACAGAGAAATACCTGAAAATATTAAGCGTTCATCACATAAACTGTCTAACATTTACATAGCTCTTAAAGGTTTGCAGAAAGCACTTTACATATTTTATATTATTTGATCAAGTGAAAAAAATATAGAAAGGTAAAGCTATAAGCATGTCTGCTTAATACCCTTTCTCAAATACACTGAATTGCTTCTGTAGAATTATTAATGAAATAATGTCAAACTTTCCCAAATTACTGTTAAGCAAGTTAAGCATGCCTTGATGTATTCATATGTAAAACATAAAAGATACATTTTTTAAAAGCCATTGAAGAGGGACGGGGGAAGAAGATATTCTGTGATCATTCCAAGCACCTCCAGGAAGCAATCCTAACCCTCCACTTGTAGCTTTCAACAACACTTGAGACCTCTGCAAACTATTGGTGAGCCTGCTTCTTAAGTCTGACTGGAAACAAAATCACTTTTGAAACTAAACACAACTCAATTCCATTCTATTCAAGAAATATCCATTGAGTGTCAATTGTGTTGGGCCACTAGGAGAGAAAAAAATATTTCTTTCTCTTCATAAGAGACGGCCCCTGCCTTCAGGAAGCATATAGCCTACTCTGTAGTTTAAATCCCCATTAGGTACACATTGTAAAGTGTTCTCTACGCGGTAGACACGCCCAATAGCAGGTTCTTTGGGATGTTTTCATCTTTGTGAAAGAGAAGACTTTCCCTAATCTTAGGAATAAGGGCAGGTAGGTGGTGCAGTGGATAGAATGTGGGCAAGTCACTTACCCCTGTTTGCCTCAGTTTCCTCATCTGTAAAATGAGCTGGAGAAGGAAACGATAAACCACTCCAGTATCTTTGCTAAGAACACCCCCAAAAGGGGTCATGAGGAGTCAGATATGACTGAACTACAACAATCATAGGAATAACTAAAAGCCTTACAAAATTAGCCTGAGCTACATTGCGAGACTGACCGTCACACTGAAATATTCGGACACTACCAACTTTCTCTCAATGGTATTAGAATTTCCCTCACTAAAACAAAATCCACCCCAACTGAGACTGAAATGGGGTAAACCCCTCTCTGTCAACATTTTAAATGGCAAATAAGTTTTGTTTGCTATTTTAAAACTCTTCGCAACCTGTCCCTTTCTTACCTTCCCCAATCTTTCTATCTTTCTGGTATTCTTATACCTTATTCTCACATGGAACTCTAGAGTCCAGCCATATTCTCCAACTTGCTGTCCTTCCCACAATCTTCCATTTCCCATCTCCAAGCTTTTGCACTGACTCATTAGGTACTAGGACACCATACATGCACTAGGTATATCCAAATGATTGATTCACAGGGCAGATACTGGCACTGCCTCTTCTTCCACTGGAAAAGTTCAAAAAGTTGAACTTTCCCTGCAGATTACAAAGTAAATCTCCTAAGAGGGGAGACTGCTGTCCTCACCTGTACCCATTAAAATATCTAACGTCCTTCAAGATTCTGCTCAAATGCCACCTTCTGCAAGATGCTCCACTAAGTCCCCCAGCTTCTAGCATGATCATTAACCTGTATCTACTCTATATGTATATTGTATATGCCTAATATGTTCCTCTTCAGGCAAGAGAGTGCAAGGAGTGTTTTCAATATTTCTGTCTGCTCAGTGCTTGAGCACAGTATCCGACACATAATTAACCCTTAATAAATGTTTGGTATTGATTTATTGATTTCCATTATTCCATTCTTGATAATGGGAAAAGTAAAGTTATTCTCATGCTTGCATTGATTTCCTAAAAAGGGGTTTGTACAAGCCTTTGGATGGCAGAAAAAGTATATATCAGTTTGAATGAATTCAATTAGTGGAAAGAATTAATCGACCAAAAAATATTTATTAATGTGCTAGATGGTGGGTTTTTAAAACAAAGAAAGCAATCTCTAAACCTTTTGAGGGTAGAGATTGTTTTTCATACTGTCTTTGCATCCCTAATACCTATCGAAGTGCTCTGTAGAAAGTTTTTTGTTCAGTCATTTCAGTCGTATCTGATTCTTCATGACCCCATTTGGCAAAGATTCTGGAGTGGTTTGTCATTTCCTTCTCCAGTTCACTTTACAGGTGAGGAAACTGAGGCAAACATGGTTAAGTGACTTGCCCAGGGTCACAAGCTAGTAAGTGTCTGAGGCCAGATTTGAACTCAGGAAGATGAGTCTTCCTGACTCCAGGCCTGGCACTCTATACACTGTGCCACCTAGATGCTCTAGGCACTTAATAAATGCTCATTAATTGAATATTACTAAGGTAACACCTTGAAAGTACTGGTTCGGCAACCTGAAAGCTAAATATATTCAGCTTACCTTTGTTGCTAATTCAGCATCTGGGCCGTGCCTCCCAAAGGGGGAGGGAGGCAGAATCTCATCCTAAAACTTCTTATTTGAAAGCCCAAGTCCAGCTAGCATCTCTAATTTAGCACTTGCATCTGTCTTTTTTTCTTGTCTTCCTCTACTTTTCCCTCCTTTTCCCTCTTCTCCTCTCCAGACTGATACCCAGCACAGGTTGAAGTCAATGTGTTGTATGTTGAGGGATTCCTACAGATTCACTTGCACCAAACTATGTTCTCCTCCAGTTTGTCACAGTACCTGAAATCCCCACCATTACATTCATCCCACCTGTGCTAGAGGTCAGAGAAGTCCTAAGATCATGATTCCTCGAATTATGAAATTAAAGTATGTGCTAAAAGGCTTTGTTGGGCTAGCCTGGAAAGCTAACCAACATTTACAACATCATTCCTATGGGAAAAGATCATCTCTGATGTGTGGCAATAAAGAAATAAAGAAATACCAGGAACAGACCTTTGCTCCTCTCACTAGCCCTTCCCCTATTTGCCCAGACAACAAATCCAGTGAAAAGATTGAAGAGGCCAAGGAGTTGAAGGTTGTGAAGGGATGAGGGGTAATATTTAGAAACTGAAACAACTGGAGACCCAGGGTTGGAGGTGTGCATGTAGAGCTTTGGGCATATGAAAGGGCTTCCCCAGACAGCCAAAGGGATCCATGATACAGAAAATATTAAGAACCCGTACCCTAAGGATATAAGGCCAACTAGATGGTCCAGTGGATAAAGCACTAGACCTGGAAGAGTCAAATTCACATCCAGTCTCAAGAGCTTCCTAGCTGCATGACCCTAGGCAAGTCAGTTAACCTCTCCCTGTCTCAGTTTCCTTGACTGTAAAATCTCTCAAGGTTGTTGTGAGGATCAAATGAGAAAATACTTGGAAAGCTCTTTACATATTGCCTGGCACACAGTAAGTGCTTAATAAATACTTTCTTCTCCTCCCCTCTCCCCCTCCCTGTCATAGGGCAGGCCTGCCCCAACTAGGACAGACCATTTGGATATATAGGACATTTTCAAGTCAGTTGTTTATAGGCCAGGGAGCTCCTATGGAGGGTTTGATTATATCTACTAAGATTGGAAGGATAAAGGACCTTTTCAGATCCCTGAAGAAATTGAACCAGGGTCCAACTGGCTTCAGTCACTCTCCACTTTGGAAGCTCACTGCCTTTGACTCATAATCACCCCTGACCTCGCATGCAAGCTCCTTATGAAATCAGCCCACAAGGTTCATTTTTAAAAAGTGACCTTCCCAAAATAGCTGCAGATAGGAGCCCACTTGGCACTACTTCCCTCAGAAAGCTTAAGAGACAGATTTCCCTTTGAGCTTTCCAAATCCCTTGTTTGGGGTTCAGAAAATCACTGCAACCACAGCCCTGCCTGTACCTATCATCACTCTCTTTTTCGGAGAGTTGTATCACTTGGAGCTCTAGGCTGTATTCATTTTCACTGAACTCATTTTTTTTCCTCCTCCTCTTTATTTGTTCCATTTACTTAAAGGGCCACTTTCCCTTATTTTGGCCTGAGGCTTTGTGCGTGGAGAGGTGATAATAGCCAAGTTAGGTGCTGACAACCTTCCCTCTCGGGTCATTTTGGATTCTTTCCCTCCTTTCCACTGTCACCCAAGAAATGTGGAAATATTTTAACAGGTAACCCAGAGCCCAACCAAAATTAGATCATTTCCTATTTTGGAAAAATAAAATGAAAAGAACTGGATTTTTCCAACATCATTATGGTCCCATAAGGAAGATCATAGCGGAGACAAAGGACTCCCAGAGAATGGAATGCCCTTCAGACCAGAAGGTTGTTAAGCCCAGGGACTGTGTAGACTGGTGTGGCAGAAAGATGGAGAAAAGTGATGAGGCCAATTTGGCCCATTAGGAAGCACACAAAGGCCCAAAAGCAGAATGGAAAAGCCACACCAAAATAGCACAAATTGGATCACTGAGGTCTACAATCAGGGCATCTAAAGGAAGAAGGAGAAAAATGGAGGAAGGGTGAAGCCTTGTCCAGTTATATAACAAGGCAGACTTTGTCTAGGAGGAACTGGCGAGAAGCACACAGTGTGACTTCTGGGGCTGTTAGGCTATATGAAGCCCCCTCCCCCATTACCTTTCTCACTGATTGGTTATTGCTTGACAATTCACCCTCAGAGTTTCATTCCTTTAACTTAACACTTTGAACTCTATTAAAATGTAAACATTCCCATGTAATGCCAAGTGCCTACTGGTATCTTATATTCTGCTTATTTTTCTATCAGCAAACCCCTCAAGACTTGGCTTACCTGTGCCCTCTACAGCTTTTTTCTCAGCCATTAATTACCCTCTGGGGATTGAGTTTTCACTACTAAATTTAACCTAAACTAGAGGAAGATAAAATCATAAATAAGAAGGAAGGGAGGAAGGAAGGAAGGAAGGAAGGAAGGAAGGAAGGAAGGAAGGAAGGAAGGAAGGAAGGGAGGAAGGAAGGAAGGAAGGAAGGGAGGGAGGAAGGGACGAAGGGAGGGAGGAAGGGAGGGAGGAAGAGGGAGGGAGGAAGAAAAAGAGGGAGGGAGAAAAGAAGAAAAGGAAGGAAGAGAAGGAAGGAAGGAAGCAAGGGAGGGAGGAAGGAAGGGAGGGAGGAAGGAAGGGAAGGGAGGGAGGGAGGAAGGGAGGGAGAAAAGAAGAGAAGGAAGGAGGAGAAGGAAGAGAAGGAAAGAAAAGAGGGGAGGGGAGTAGAAAGGGAAGGAAGGAAGAAAAAAGGAAGGAAGGAAAGAAGGAAGGAGGGGTGGAGGAATGGAGGGAAGGAAGGAAAGGAAAAAAGTAGGGAGAGAGGAAGGAAGTGAGAAAGAATTTATTAAATGTGCTTACTATGTGCCAGGCACTATGCTAAATGTTTTACAGATATTATCTCATATCATTCTCACAACAACCCTCAGAGGTATTATCCTCATTTTACAGTTGAAGAAACTGAAGCAGACAGAGGTAAATGACTTGTCCAGGATCACAAAACTAGTAAGTATCTAAGGCTGGATCTGAACTCAGGTCTTTCTGATCCCAGACTCAGCGCTCTACCCACCAGGCCACCTAGCTGAGGCCCAAAGGGATTGTGGCTTGCCTGAGATGCCACAGGTATTAAGTGGCAGAGCAAGGATTTTTCCCCAGGTTAGAGACACATTTTCCAGTGAGCCCTGCTCAGCTTTTCTTTTATTGCTTGGCCTGTTCCCTAGGAAAAAGCTTACAATTCTTGTAGACTGCCTAAAGATTTTACACAAGGCACTACATGGAAACTTGTCACAACAACAAAAGAGGGAAGTTTGTTGAGGTCTCATCAGTCAGCTGTGGTTATTCTGCTCAACCGGTCTAGCCTCCGTCTCTCCTCTGACTCAGCCTCTTACTGCAAGTCTTACCTCCGTAGGTCACTTATCCAGCCTTGAGTTGATGGTGTTAGAACAGTTCTAGGTTACTAGCCAATGGATTGAGGTATCTCAGCCTTTCCAATATGCTTCCTTTAGCTCCAAATGACATAGACCCGCACTCGAAGGAGGTGCCCCCTTTCTCCGTATCGCCAAATCCAAGGTGAATCTTTCTCCTGGGCTTTAGGCCTGCAAGGGACCAATGATTGATTCCCTCATCCAAAGTTCATTTGTCAGGGACCATGGGAAGTAGTACTTGATCCATGCTGCCCTGGTTGAGAAAGTTTCTTTTCTAAACTACCAGGATTTCTCACCGGAGCTTCAGCTCTTTTGTCAACTTGGCCTCTCTCATCCTCTTCTGGAGCCCTGGAAGCTCACACACACACACACCCTCGACCTATTGATCCTCTTTGTCATGGTTGGTTCGCCTAAAACAAAATCTTTGTCTTTTTCTATGTCTTTGGTCATTTGTGTTTGATGTATTTGTATAGGTTCTCTATTTTTAAGCTAGATTCTGAACTCCATGTGGCAGAACAGCTGGTTCCTAGATTATAAGCATCTTATTAGATTGTATAGCCCTTGAAGGCAGAGACTATATTTCTTCTCAATTTTACATGTCCTCCAGAGCATAACACAGTTCTCTGCATATATTTGTGGCTTTGGAGTTTATGACAAAATTCTTTTTTTTTACTCCCCTTTTCACAACTTCTTTTCACTATCCCTAAGACATAGAACTGCACATGGAACCATCTCTATATGTTGTAGATAGTATGTTATACTATATGTTATGTTAAAAATACTATATCTTAAAAATAGTATGTTATATGATTTATCTTAATAATAACATACTCAGCTTCAAAAAGCACATTAGATTTTTCTAAGAACTGTCACATGTATAGTCTCCTGGGATCCTCACAACAATCTTGCAAGGTAAGTTCCTATTTTATTTGAAGGAATGAAATAAGCATTTATTAGGCACCTACCATGTGTCAGGCACTATGCTAAGCACTTTACACACATATGATCTCATTTGATCCTCATAACAATCCTAAGAGGTAGATGCTACTATTATCCCCATCTTATAGTCAAGGAAACCAAGACAGACAGAGGCTAAATGACTTGCCCAGTGTCACCCAGGCTACTGTCTGAAGTCAGATGCAAACAAAGGTCTTCCTGGGTCCAAGTACTACTGCTCTATTCAATGCACCACTTAGCTGTCCACGATATTGATGGGAAAACAGATAGTGAGAGGTTAAGGTCATACTGTAAGGAAGTAAAAAATTAGAGTCCAGAACCCAGGTTCCAGTTGCTATTTCAGTATTCTTTCAATTCTACCATACCAGTTGTTCCCAGGATCCTCATGTCTGTGATCATATGCCATATATATTTTGGTAAGCTTATTAAGGCGCAATACCCTTTAAATATTCCGAAGGCTAGCCTCCATTGTGACTTATGGACAAATCTACAACATTGCAATCTACATATGGTCTTGTCCTCTTCTGCAAAATGCTTGAATGTAATGAGTACAACTACAGCAGAACTGGGCAAAAAATGACGTCTCTTCCATACTGTCATCTTTTCAACAAATAAACCAATTACTTTTTTAAGAAGGCAGAATTAAGATGACCTAATTCACCGGAACTTGAGTGCTACTTACCCAGTCTTCATAATCAATTCTTGCTGTCAAAATGTTTCCAGGAATTGTATAATTTGACTATTCAGGTTCTCAAAGCAAATAAAAAGGCTTAGTTCTCAAGGGTATATTTTTCCCATGGGAGTCTATAATTCAACGGATGTTTAACTTTTACTAACTTTATCAGGATACCTCCAACACACCATTTGTCTCTACATCTGATAAGAAGTTTCTAGAAAATAAGGTTTTTAATTTCCCCTTGTGGCTCTAAAGAGTCAATCCCCACCCATCTAATCTTCCTACTGCCCATTATGAAACCAAGCATTATCCTTTGTCACTTGCCCAGGCTCATTTAGAATTGTGTACGGTTTGCAATTAACTGACAAAAATAAAATCTTTCCGGAAATGACAATGATACAAGTTCTTTCATACCTAAAACACCACAGGTTGCTGCTACAATCTGCCTCAACCTGAGGTATCATGGGACAAGTAGTGAAAAGTCTATGAGTCCGGGATGCCACAAATTCTTGTAGAGTTCAGGCAGGAATGGACTGATAAAGGTTTGACAACCAAATCTCCTTTTAAAAAAATGTATACAGGACACACTTTAAGTTTAATCTATAACATTAACATTTTCTCCATCACTTTCTTAAGTCTAGACAATCAAAAAACAATGAATCAAGCCTTTCTTTGGAGCATTTGATGATTTCTGAGGTGTAAATTATGACAATGAAAATTTAACAATCAGCTCTCATGAGCCAGTTTGGACTGGCTCAAGCAAACCCTTGATGTTAGCAACAGCAATTGCTACCATTTATGAGGTACTAAAGTACTTTAAAACAGGCTGCTTATATTGATTAAAAATTTTGTATTGAGTTTGGTTCCAATTATGGATCTACCAATTCATCCCTAGCAGGACCTGAAGTCTTCCAGTTTGGAAAACCTGTTTCCACTGTAATTCGGGGTCCTGTTTCTTATAAATGACTTACTCTTTATCAAAGTATTGAGCCATGTTGCTTTGAGTGAGATTCTAGTAAGCATTTAAAGTTTTGAGTGTATCACCCAAATCCTGGACATTTTGGAACCTGTTCAAGTGTCTCCAACAGAGGCACTGTTTTCTCTTTGTCTTCTTGTGTGTGATTCCCCTGAGAATTTGGGGCACCAGGCATCGGGACAGCAATTATTCCTGTTGCTATCTCTGCATACAGCCTCAGCCAAGGGCCTTCTCTCTAGCAGATGTTGACAAGTCTCCAATGTGTTCAACTGAAGGAACTTCATGTTATTCTCCCTGAGACCATCAGTCAATCAACAAACATTTATTAAACATGTACTATTGCCAGGCACTGTGCCATGCACTAAATAACCAAGAAATCTTTCGGATAAAGGCAAATACCTTTAACCCAGTTCCTGTTTCTCAATCTTACCTTGGGCTCAGTTCTTTATTCTTCCTCCTTTGAGGTCATTCTATGTATGACATTCCTATCTGGGTGCTGTCAGAATGAGAATTGGACTACAGTTCTTTTGTTTGAACGTCTTTTCCAATCCAAAGACAATTAAATGACTCAGAGAGACCATGGAAAATGAAAATGTCTCTACTGGAATAACTGGGTTGAACCTGAAAATAATCACTATTGCTGGTTATAAAAAGTGAGAAATACTAACTCTCTCCAGAATTATTTGATTACTGTTGGAAGAGAAGCAAGCCTTTTTTTCAACTCACTTCTTGGTGTAGCACCATACAGAATTGCCTGTCATGTTTAGTCAATCATTCTAACAGAGATGTCACCTTCAGTGAACTAGCCCTAGACCAGGGGTGAGGAATCTGTGGCCTCAAGGCCGCATGTGGCCTTCTAGGTCCTTGGGTGGAACCTTTTGACTGAGCCCAAGTTTAAGACTTTTTACTCTTAAGTGGATTCTCTGTGATGGAAATCACACACCCTGGTAGTGTTTGATTCAGACACATGAGGAATTGAGCGCATTGGTGGTAAGATTGAATGATAAGACCTCACGACGGGACTCATGCTAAATTTTGATCAATGAATTACTCGGCAAGAATCTTTCTTTGATATTTGTATTTATATTTTAGTAACAACAATTGCCAGCATTCATAGAGAGTTTTACATGTATTTTCTCATGTGGTTCTCACAACAACCCTGGGAGGTAGGTTTTTATTATAATCTCCATTTTACAGATGAGGAACCTGAGGCCCATGAAGGTCACATGGCTTGTCCAGGGTCACACAAGGAGTGTGTAGAAGGAATTTGAACTTAAGTCTTCCTGAATCCAAGTTGTGCAGTCTGTCCACTATGACACCACCTAGTTGCCTATAATAAAACTGCTATGTCAGTAACATCTCAGAAGCATTCCTCCCTGGGAAAGTGGACCTTCACACCAAATCTCAGCTCTGTTATTTACTAGCTATGTGACCTTAGGATATGCACTTGACCTCTTTGGGTCTCATTTTATTCATCTATTAAATTAAAGAATTGATTTCTAAGGCCCCTTCTAGTTATAAATCCAAGGATTTTTCATTAAATGTTTAACAACTGGCTCTCTGAGGAGGAAATATATGCATAACATATATTTCAGTTTAATCTGCATTATTAATGTTTTCAACATCACTCTCTTAAGTATAGACAATGAACAAAACAATAAATGAAGCCCTGATTTGTAGCATTTGCTGATTTCTGAGGTATAAATGCTCACATCGAAAATTTAATAATCAGATGGCTCCAGCACTGCCCTGGAAGTCCTATAAATGGGTAAAGAGTGGGAAGGAATGCATTCCAAACAAGAAGAACAGTAAGGGGGAAAAAACAGAGATGGGAAAGCACTCAGTTTGATCATAGTATACTGCATGAGTTGAGGTAAGTAGGTGGAGAGGTAGGGTGGTATTAGATGTGGAGGGCCTTGAATGCCAAACAAAGGAAATTGAAATTTCTTCACCAGACCATCCAGAGTATACCACATATGCTCCAGGCATATCTGAATGGTTGGCAGGGCAACCACTGGCATTTCCTCTGGAAAAGTACATAAAGCATGAGTGTCTCCATAGGTCACTAGGCCAACCTCCCAGTGATGTGGGAGAAAGTTCAGCCTTGGGATCATAGAATCCTAGGATTTACAGGTCAAAAAATCCTCAGTAACCATCTAGTACATCCCCTTTATTTTATAGATGATAAGTCTGAGGCCTGGAGAGATGAAGTCATGCACCTAAGATCATATGGGGAATTAAGTAAAAGAAGTGGATTCAAATAAAGAGTCCTGGCTCTCGAGTCAGAGGTCCTGGGTTCAAATCCTTCCTCTGCAATGTACTACCTTTGTGACTTTCAACAAGTCTTTTAAATTCTCTGGGCTTCAATTCCTTCATCTTTAAAATGATTTTAGATTAAATCAAAGTTTTTAGCCTGGGTCAATGGAATGATTTCAAGAGGTCCATGAACTTGTGTGGGGGAAAATCATCTTTGTTTTCACTCGCTTGTAGCTAAAATTTAGAATTTCCCTCTTTATTTAAAAATATCATTCTGATTAGGGGTCCATGGTCTTTTCCAAACTACCAAATAGGTCCATGACACAAAAAAATTAAGAACTTCTAGATTAGAAGACCTCGAAGGTCCCTTCCAACTATAGATCTATGATCCTTGTAACTTGGGTTCAAATCCTTCCTTTGATGCTTAGTACCTGTGTGTCTTTGGGCAAGTCAACTAGACTCCCTTGGGCCTCAGTTTCATCATCTATTGAATGAGAAGAAGTGGACTGGGTGGCCTCTGACTGCCTTTCCAATTCTAGGTCTATTATGACGCTCAGTTTCTAAAGCCAGGACTTTCTGTTATACTGTTACTGCTTTTTTCTGCGGGCTGACCTTTTATCTACACAGGTACATGTAGCGGTGAAATGAGGAAATGGCTTAAATTAGTACAAAATGTCCCCTCCCAGGCTGGAGAGGAAGATGGGAAGGGTCTATTTTTTGTTTGGAATGCTCCATATTGGCCATATCTACTGAGCTTTAGATAAGTAAATGGAGAATGTGGTATCTGAGAAAAGCTGGACAGAGACAGAAAGTCTCTGACACAATCTACCTCCTTGGCACTGACAATGACATGCTTTCCCTAGAATCAGCTTTCAATAGAGTTCCTCAAATAAAGACAGCAGGAATCTAAAGAAAATGAGCAACCCTCTCTTTGTCCCTTCCATGTTTCTGTGACGGGGTCATCAGCTTCAAGGAGGCTTACAGTCAATGTGTCATTTATAAGCTCTCCTGATATTTGGCTTGACATGAAAACCCAACTCTTCTTATAAGACTTAAGTATCTCTGTACTTGACCAACACCCTTCCTACCAAGAATTAATGATGATTCATCTCCCAACCATTTCAAATTAAGAGGACCTATTGTGTGAGACCCTTTTACAGAGTGATTGGTTCACTGGTCTGTAGAAGAGCAGCTTTGTCAGGGAGAAGAGCCAAAAAGTCACAAGTTTTGCCCAAATTCTGCCTTTTCATTCCTCATTGACTCCTTCCCATTATCTCTTCTTTTTGACCCCACAGAAAGGTTCAGAAGCAGAGGCAATTGGAGAATGCCAAGTGGATCCACCCAAGAATTTTATAATTATTTGAACCTTGACAACTTGGCCCCTAATCTCTTTCTGGAGCAAAATTGTATTATTCTGGAGAGGGAGAGGCTGAGGCAAATGAAAGATTTATGTGGATGGAATAGGAAGATAATCTCAGGGACCACAGATTCAACACTTGAATGCCAACAGACATAGAACTATTCTCTCACTCCTTACCAGAAAAGCAAAAACCCAAAAATGAGCTGATAATTTCTAGAAAAGGAATCAGGGGAAAACTATCCATCTTCAAAGAGCCCAGATAGTGAAAGGTTTTATGAATCACAAAAACCATTTCAAAACATCTCCACTGGTTTCTGCATTCACTCAAAAGAAATCTATGGAAACAGTAAGAGGTGACCAGGAAGTTGGTACACTTTTACAATTTTGTTCTATATTAAATGGAAGAGCAAATGTGGGAAATCATTCATTCAACAAGCATCTGTTAAGTGCACACTGTACAGAAAGTTTTGGACATGGAATCAGGAGCATCTGGATATAAAATCTGCCTCAGACACTTATGAGATGCATGGCCCTGGCAAGTCACTTAATTTTTCTCTGCCTCAGTT
Source organism: Trichosurus vulpecula (assembly GCF_011100635.1). Lineage (NCBI taxonomy): Eukaryota > Metazoa > Chordata > Mammalia > Diprotodontia > Phalangeridae > Trichosurus > Trichosurus vulpecula. The sequence continues at coordinate 124,195,258 of NC_050576.1, forward strand.
TCCTCATCTGTAAAGTGAAGATAACAATAGTGTCTACTTCATGGGGTGGCTATGAGGATCAAATAACATCGATACGATGCTTTAAGGTCTGCAAAGTGCTTTGAATGCTATCTCACTTGATATGTACATCAGGTAAAATGCTTTATAAAGCTTGAAGTGTTGCCTATCATTATTATTTTTAGTATCCCCAGTAGGATCCTAAACAACATGAAGGATGCAAACATACACATGCACACACACACACACACACACACACACACACAAACACACAAGATAAATGTCCTAGCTAGACAGCATGGAGAGTAACTATAAGGTAGAAAGAGTAGTAATTGAGGTAATAAGAAATTCACAAAAGATAACATCTAAGCATGGCCTCAAATGTCTATTCACAAATGCAAAGCAGCACTGTGTGTTAAAAAGGTATGGTCATGTGAAAAAATACAGGCCCTAGAGATGGGAAGCAAGGTGGGGAGCTTTGGGGTGATAATCAATAGAATAGCAAATAGAAGAAACTTCATCATCAGAGTGGACTATGAGCTACCTGGACAGAAAGAAGAGATTGACTAGGGAAACAGATCACAGCCTGAAACAGAGGCATGACATAATCAATGATGGAAGGCTTCAATTATGCAGATGTCAGCTGAAATTCTCTCTCTGTCCGGCAGAACGGCAAACAACCCCTTGACTCAGAGTAATGATAATTTTATCCTTGAAAAGGGAAGTTTTGCTATGGATCTGATTGTCACCAACAAGGGAAAAATTGATTTGGGGGGTGGGAAAGGGGAAACAATAGAAACACCTATTGAAAGGGTTTTAGGGAAGGAGACCACTCCTTTCTAGACATTAAAATAAGGAAAGGAAAAGTAGACATACTCTGACATACACCTCTCAATTTGGGGAAAGCAGATTTTGAAGGGTTCAATGTAGAAATAGGATCCCGCCAACAAAAATTCTCCTGGAGGTCACACCAGAAAAAAATGAGAAGCTCTCAAGTTTCAAAATCTGAAGAGATATTAGAACCAAGTCTGATGAGGTGGGTGGGGGAAGGAAGGTAGTGGGTTGTTTTAAGAGATTGATATGGCCAAACAGAGATCTCACCAATCTAGTTAGATACTTTACAAAAAAGATGGAAGCAAGGGCAAGAAACAGAGGATAGATACAAATGAGCAGCATGGTACTACTGTACCATGAAGAGTGTTAGGATTGCTAAAGCTAAAAATGAATTGAGGTTGTCAAAGAAAGCTAAGGTCAACAAAAGGAAGGATGATTTATATACTGAGAAACAAAGTAGGAACAAAGAAACAATGGGAATGCTGCTCAAGGTGGGTGGAACAATGGGAAAAAAAGGACCGAGAGAAAATAAATTAGTTTGCTTCTGTTTCTTCCTCCAAGGAGAATGACTTTTGACCCAGAAATGACAAAACTAAAATGGCTGATAGGGAGGTGATAATCAAAATAAATAAAGAGGTAGAAAGAAAACATATATGAACTTTTGAAGGATTTAAGTTACCTTGCCCATGGACAGTGTTGAACTTGGAGGCAGGAAGACCTGAATTAAAATCCCGCCACAGACATTTACTAGATGGGTGACTTTTGGATCTATCTCTCACCTTCAGTTTGCCCATCTACAAAATGGGGATAATAGTGGCACCTATGTCACGGGGCTGTCAAGAGTATCAAATGGAATAACATATAAAGTGGCTTGGAAACCTTCAAGCATTATACATATGAGCTATTGCTGTTACTAAAATATCAGTAAAAACATCAAAGAAGGATTCTTGGCTAAGGTTCATGACACAGATGAGTTGTCTTATTGCACTGCTTGAGGCATTCCCATTTGTGTGTGAAATGTATAAATTCAAAGTTAAATAATCTTTAAAGTACCAAAATATCTGATATGTTTCTAGTTATTTATTTTGTTAAATACACTATAATAAGTAAATTTTCCAAAAAAAACATAACTTTTAAAAAGTAGAAATAACTTGAGAATATTTATAAGTAACACTTTGAAATTTTCAACAATTATATTTAAATGTCTTAAGTTTTAACAGTCTCCAAAATTTTTTAAGTATATCTTCACAATGAATTAAATACATAGCCATTTTGAAGAGAAAACCCACTGGTACTGTGAAAATGAAAATTGATATCCCACTTTAGTAGGTATTATTTGTTAACTATTGTTTGAGAATTGTATCTAATCCTCGAAATCAGGTTGATTTAAATGATAGTTTGACTACTTAAAATTAGAAGGTCTGACTTCTTTATAAGAGTAACTTCCCTATTTTTCTGGGCTATAGCTTGGACTCTTGCCTAAGATGGGAGTAGGAGGGATATGAATACTTAGAGTCACAAGATGGTCTGCCTAGCCAAGTCATAGATTGCTTAACACTACTTTCCGGAGAATGATGATTAATTCTGTGTTTTTCCTGTTGTCATGGGTCCTATAAATCCCCTCCTGTAAATCAGCCAAAATATAAGCCCACCTTATACCTTTACCAACTGTATAAAAGACTGCTCTGTCTGCTCTAATGCTTCCCTGACCACTGAGTGGCTCAGGATCTCACTTATTGGTAATTGCTAGCTTTGCTAATAAATCATCATGCTCATACTTTGTGCCTCAGTTTCTCTTCATGGCAGTTTTTCATCAAAACAATTGGCAACCCAGATGAGACCCAAGAGATTGCCTCCAGTCCCCAGGACTTCCTCTCAGAAGACCTCCTTTTGGAGGACTGTCCTAGAGGCTGGACTTCTCCTAGGCCCTCAAGATAAGATTTCTCTAAGCAAAGGCAAATCCCGCTTTTTCTCTTCTTTGCAAGGGAAATACCCTTAAGGTAGTAAAGGAAGGCCTTTTTTAGGCAAAAGTTACCTTAGATTTCACAGTACCATTGAAATTAGTACAAGTGAAGACAATAGAGAAAATTTAATGACAGATATACAGAGAAACAAAGTCAAAGCCCAAATCCAAAAAATAAGATCCGTTATATTTAGCATTGGAATTCACGATTATTGTTATTGAAGAAAAGACTTCAGTGTGTTTTATATAAATGTTTTATGTGAAAATAGCATAAAACCTAATAAAGTATTTTGAAAGTGAATATTCAGACTCTATTGGTAATTTTTCCAGAGAAAATTAGATATTTTTAATCATCATCATTAACAAGCATTTATACATGCTTACTATGCACCTGCTGCTATAATTACCTCATTTGATCCTGCCAACCACACTAGGAAGTAGGTGCTATTATCATCCCCATTTTACAGATGAGGAAACAGAGACCTCCAGAGGGTTAGTAACTTGCCCAGGGTCACATAGGGTCTGAGGCTGGATTTGAACTCAGGCTGCCTGACTCTTAGACCAATGCACTATGCACTGAATCACCTAGCTACATAGTTGTAAAAAACTTAGAGCTATGGATAATAAAGTTTTGAAAATAACATTTATATGTTTCTTAATGTGCAGAACACATACCCTACATCTGAAATTGAAGAAAGTAAAGACCTACTTATTAAATAGTTGTCTGGTCTGTAGAAAAAAAATAACTAATTTTAAAGACCTAGATATTTCTAAATAATAATGGATTAAGAGCCCATTAGCCATGGACAAATAGGATATATCTGGCCTCAATCCACCTGAGCAATAATGGTTAAAAGAGTTGCCTTGTGATCATCTACCGGAACAAAAATCTTGCTATATTTTGGAAGAGAGGTCTCTGGTTTATTAAGTCAACAAGCATTTATTCAGCACTTAATATGGGCCAGGAACTGTGCTATGTGCTGGAGGTAAAAACACAAGGCCTCAAGGGTCTTACATTCTAATACACAAAGACAAAGCATAAAACATAACTGAAAAGCTGAAACGAAGGGTGAAGGTACTGCCTGGGGGCATTGCAGAGAAAGTCCAAGAGTCATCAGTACAGTCTGGAAAGGAATGAAGACATGGATGGCCCAGGTGTCATCCTTAAAATGGAGGTTCAGGGAGGAAGCAACCAATGAGAGGGAGAGGAAGAGGGAGAAGAGGTGGAGGGTACTTACAGTGAGTGAAATCCAGGGGTGGAATGAATTTCCACAGTGAAAAGGTTTCTGGAGGATTGTAGAGACAGTCCAGGAGACTCAGGAGTGCAGCCTAGAGAGGAGCACAGCTAGCCTGGATAATCTTATTAAATAAAGCAATTCAATTTGTATTGTTATTCACATCTTATTGGTCCAAAATAAGGTTTTGCATAGTAACTTTTATAAGACAAAATATCAATCTCATATCACAGTTGAAAATAATTAAGTAGCAAGATCAACAGTGCCAGTTTTTGAGAAATTTTGCACCAAAAATCAAGCCCACCTATCACCATCATAATATTGTTATCAATCGATCAGTTAGTCAATAAACATTTATTAAGTACTTAGTATGTGCCAGGCACTGTGCTAACTGCTAGTGATACAAAAAGAGACAAAAAACATTCCTCACTCTCAAGAAGCTTACAATCAAATGAGAGAGACCACACGCAAATAAATATAGATATAGATAGATATACACACACATATACTTACATAAAAAGATATATATGTGTGTATACACACATTTGTATATATATGCATATGTGAGTATACAATATCAAGCTATACAGGATAAATGGGAAATAACTAGTAGAGAGAAGGCACTGGAATTAGGAGGGATCAGGGAGGGCTTCCTATAGAAGATGGGATTTTAGTTGGTACTGAAAGGATGCCAGAAAGATCAGTAATGAGAGATGAGGAAGGAGAGCATCCCAGAGATGGAGGACAGTGAAAGAAAATGCCTGGTGCAGAGAAATAGAGTATCTTGCTCTTGAAACAACGAGGAGGCCAACAAGACTGGATCAAAGATTATGCATCAGGGAGTGGGATGTAAGAAGTAGGAGATGTTATTGTATTTTTGCTTCATAAGTTATAAATATTAATATTGTAAATAAATAAATATTGGCATGTTATTTATTAAATGAATAAGATCTGCTTGTGTATTATATAATTATAATTATCCCTTAATCTTGTTTGGATAAAATACAAGATAAATTACAGTATTTGTTTTATTTTATGAAAAGTGAGGTGTTGTAGCCGGCAGAGGATTTGGCTTTAAATCATTAGAGCACTGAACAGTAAGAAGCATAAGTTGGTAGCAAAAAGAAATTTAACTGAATGGGGATAAACTCATGTTTCCAGCACCAGGGAGAACCCTTGGTAAAGAATACCAGGCTAGAGGGCACCTTCCAGCATCACTGGCTTGATCAGGATGGAGGCTTCAATGATGCCAATTAGGTCAGCCTTTTTATTAATACTGTCCTTGGGTATGCAACCTAGAGATATTTAGGCAGTTATTACAGATAAAATGGTATCCTTTTGACTGAGTTCAAGCCTCAGACTCTACAAGGCTGAGCAGGTATTGATAAATTTCCTGGTCACACTCAAGACAACAGTTACCATCACAGCTAAAACTAAGAGGTAATCTCTTTGTTCACATTTTCTTTCCATACAAAATCTTCCAATTCTCTCTCTCTTCAAGCAATTCAACAATTTTTTGGTAAAAAGGTAAGATCATTACTATTTAAAGCTTATAGACCATGAGATTTTGACCATCATTCCAGTGCATTATGGTCTTTCTAGATCCTGATTCGGCTACCCAAAATATTAAATGTCCTCCCAGCTTCATTTTTCCCGCAAATTTGTTTTGCCTTTGTTTTGTCTTTATCCAAGTCAGTGATGAAAATGTTTGCTAAGACAAGGCTGAGAAAAAAGTCCTTTGGACATACCAAGAGACTCCTCCCTTCCCAGCTCCCTTGTAAGAAGTTAACATTGAATCAAAACTCTAGGAATTCACCTAAGTATCCTTCAGCCTATGTTTCTCCAATGTGTCAACAAGAATATCATTACTTCAAACCCTATCTTGAACTCCAGTTCCCTCTTTACCATATCTGTTCTACCCTTTCTGATTTGAAGCCCGTTGCTGTTCTCAGACAAGATGGGAGTACAAGAGCTTGCAATCTAGTTATGATAGAAGATACACACAAATGCACATGAAAGGGCCAGGGGAAGCAAGTACCTGATAATAGAGTGAAAAGTGCTGCCAAAGAATGCAAAGTGAGCTCGTGATATGGATGAGGTTGAGGGAGAAGGAATGATCTTAGAAGTTCTTGGGGGGTTCAAAGTCTTCAAATATGTCATCAGGGTATAGAGAGTCTCACATCATGCAGCCAGAAACGAAACGGGATTACGACTAAAAAGGGGAGCTTAGAGAAAGGGATATAGAAAGAGCAAGGAAAGGATTCAAAAGATAAGAGAGGAAGTCAGAAATCTTTGAACTGGTGGCCTAGATAATGTAGCTTTGATCAATGGCAGGCACTCCCACTCCACAGACATTCTCAGCCCTCTCGTAGAAATGTCATTATCAGCAACTGATCCTGGAGACAGGTTGAAGGAAGGAAGGTCAGTGTGAGAAGGGATGCCTGGGTGGAGAGAGAGAGGGAAATGATTGTGTAAAAGCCTCCCTCCATTGTTCTTTATGCCCTGTAAACCACATATATTTATATTTGCCCATCCTCTACAGTGGGACATTCAACAAAAGGGTTTCCAGTGTAAATGGAGAACAATCCTATTCATTTTTCATTTTAGACTTCTACAAAAAAAAGGAAAAACAATTCAATGTAGGGGGAACCATTATGTTTATTAGATGTGCATTTAAAGAAGAATTCTGTCACCTGGATACTATAAAATCATGTGTATACATGTTAACTCATATTGACGTTGCAGACCAGAGGTGACCATAAAGTAACTAAAAAAGTTTTTCCTAAGAAAGGGTAAAAGAATCCTCAATGTAATTCTATTCAATAAGCATCACGATAGTATTATGGAATCAACTTAACAAGAATTCATTATGTTATAATAGATGAAGAAAGGTATTTACTACAATAGCACAAACACAGAAGCAAACAGAGCCTGCTTTCAGGAGACTCCATTCTAATGGGAGATAAGTAATGGAGCAGAATCAGGAATTAGTATATGATATAATATGATAAAACTATAACATTTATATAGCAAACAAAGGTTTATAAAGTGCTTTAAATTTAATATTAGATTTAATAGTCATAACAACACTTTGAGACAGCTACTGTGATTATCATCATTCTATAGATGATGAAAGTAAGGCTCAGAGAGGTTATATGACTTGTCCAGGATAACAGAGCTTATAAAAGACTGAGGTGGGATTGAAATTTAGTTCTTCCTGACTTCAAATCCAGTCCTCTTTCCGTTACTAACCTACTGGGGATCAATTCAGCCTGGTTTAAAACTTAACTCTTTTTTTTAGTCATTACGCTCATTTAGTTAATTATAATACAATATGGTTATATTAAATTCTTGTGGAATTGCATTTAATCCTCAATACATTTACTTCTTAAATCCTATTACAATGTGCCCAATTTATCACCAACTTTTAAGAGATGGTGTTGCAAAAAGATGATTCGGAAACTACCTAAAAATAAGCAAGTAGTAGTTAGCATTTATATGGAGTTTTAAATAGAGTATCTTTTATCATCTTCCTAAAAAGCCTATGGAGTTAGTTTCTCTAATTATCTCCACTTTACAAACAAGGATGCAATAGCTCGTAGGTCTTAAAAAGCTTTGGTTACTTACCCAGAGATACACAGTTAATGTGTCTGAAGCCCCTCTATTTTGTTTTGCTAGCTCCTTGTTCTTCTCTAGTCCCCTTCACTAATTTCACTTAGTTGAAATTCCCCAAGACTTTTTCCTTAGTCTTCTTTTATCTCTATACATCTTTGGTAATTCTGTCCACTCTGCAGCTTCTCTTTATAATCCCCATAAAGAAAACTCAAATCCATGTCATCAGCCTGAAATTCTCACCCTTAAACTTTTGTTTTGTTTCTGTTTTCTTTACTAAGGAGAATAATCTTTAGATTGGAAAGGACAGAATAAAAAATGATTAGTAAGGAATGGAAGCTCAGTATGATGTACAAAGAAGGGAAGAAGTTGGTATCCACAAACAATACGCTACTGAGATTGACTTCTATTCCCAGCAAAAGTGTAGAATACATCACCAAAGGGAAAAATTGTCATTTAAAAAAGGAAGTATGCACCAAATGGCAGAGCATATTAATGCTTAACAGAAAGTTACATGAGCTACAGTGGGGGGCAGGGGGGTGAGGATCTGCTTTGCTGTAAGAAAGGATGAAGGGGATGGTTTTGGTGAAACCTGGGAAAACTTGTATAAATGGATGTGAAGTGCGCAGAACCAGAACAATTGATACAAAAACAAAAAGTATTGTAAAGACAAACCAGTTTGTGTTTCAAAGAACTTTTCTTAACTTTGAAAAACAAGAATTCTGATCAAAATAATAATTAGCCATAATTTTAGGAGATTCTTGATGAAACATGCTACCTACTTCCTGAGAAATGATGGACTCAAGAAGCAGACTGAGGTATGTTTCTTTGGGCATGACCGAGGTAGAAATTTGTTTTTCTTGAATATGAATATTTGTTGCAGGTCTTTTGACTTTCTTTCTTTTTCAACGAGGGAGGGAGCTGTGGGAAAGAGAGAAAACAGATTTTGGTTCATTGAAAAAAAATACAATTTTTAAAATAACAAAAATAAGAAAGAAAAAGATCACTGAAAATCAACATTTCTCAAGAAGGGATGATTCTAAATTATTTTCATTCATCTCCTCCCCTTTTTGATAGGGTAGTTATACTTACAGATGAGATAAAGTTTGCCTAAATTTAAGCAAAACATTTGACAAATTAATTTGCAGTCAAAACTGCCTTGGGCGAAAGGAGGGCATGCAGTAACAGAACAAGGGATAGTTTAACTGTAGGTGCAGTATTATCTGGAGAAGCAGAAGCTTGTCTTCAAGGAGTCTGGCCCCAGACCCACAAAGGTTGGAGAAAGGCAGATCCAGCAAAAGGAGTATAATAGTACCTTAGGGGTACCATTCAGTACAACAGAATTCAAGGTGAGATGAAGAGGCAGTGGTCATCACAGGGAATAAATTCACCTTTTCCCAGGGAGGAAATATGTCCCTCTAGATGTTGGCACTCTAGGGCAAGGCCCTATTCACCCCATTAATTATTCCTCTGAATTCTCTCACATAATCCTTATTAACAATATGTAAAGATGTAGACTAGATCAGTGTCTCTTAACATTTGCAACTTAAGTGAGGATCTCTCTCTAATCTTAAAAAAAATTTCAAGGATCCGCACATAATTATTTGTACTATTGCTGTCTGATGATTGAGAAAATACATGAATTTTTTAAGAAACTGTAGATGAGGTATCCAGAAGACCAATATCTACAGTTCCGAGACTTCTATACTAAATGATAATTCCATCATGTGGACTTGGTAATGGTAAAAATGACCAGACCCAATGATTAGTCACTGATGGCTCAATGTCAACTTGGAGGGAAGTCTGTAGTGGAGTACTCCAGGAATCTGTCCTTGGCCTTGTGCTATTCAACTATTCAACATGTTTATCAGTGACTTGAATGAAGACATAGAAAGCATACTTACCAAATTTGAAGATGACAGAACTGGAAAGAATAAGTCACGTGCTACATGATTAACGTTGGGCGCAAAAAGATCTTGACAGTCTTGAATGCAGGGACTTATCTAATACGATGAAATTTGAAGGGTTGCAAGTAAAGTTCGAGAGTAGGATTTGAAAAAAAATCAATTTTTCAAGTACAGTGTAGGAGAGGCATAGCTGAGCCACACAAAGTCACATATGCCATCTAGTCTAACCTGTCCCTAAACAAGAATCCTCCTGCCTTACACTTTAAGTTCCTTGAGAGCAGGGACTGGTTTTTTGTTCTTTGTTTGTTTGTGGGGTTTTTGCCTTTTTGTATCCCCAGCACTTAACACAGCATCTAGCAAATGTTGTTGTTGTTGTCATTGTTCAGTTATGTTCAACTCTTTGTGATCCAATGGACCATAGCATATCAATACTGTGCATGGGATTTTCTTGACAAAGACACTGGAGTGCTTTGCCATTTCCTTTTCTAGTGGACTAAGGCAAAGAGAGGTTAAGTGACTTGCCCAGGATCACACAACTAGTAAATGTCCAAAGCCAGATCTTCCTTACTCCAAGCCTGGTGCTCTATCCACTGAGCCACCTACTTGGCACAGAGTAGGCACTTAACACGTATTTGTGGACTTACTGACAACATTCCCAGCAATTAGCCAGTCAGCTAAGCTTTGGTTAGAGACCTCCAGTGAAGCAAAACCCACCATCTCCTGAGGAAACCTATTCTATTTTCTTCTAGTGCTAATTGTTAGGGAGTTAGAGGTAACGTCAAGTCTAAATCAGCCTCTTTGCAACTTCCATCTGCAAAATAAATCCACTAACCCCTTCAAACACTTGGAAGGCTGAGAAACTAAACATCCCCATGCTAAACATCCCTTGTTCCTTCAATTAATATTTGTAAGATGTGACCTCTAGGACTTGCACAATGATCACCCTCCTCTGAGCACATCCCGGCTTAGTAATGCCCTTCTATAAATGTGGCATCACAAACTGAACATAGTAAATACTGATATGGTCTGATAAGGGGGAAGAGCAGTGGGACTATGATCTCCCTTGATCTGTACATCACCCTATTCTAAATATAGCCTGCACTCTCATTAGCATTTTTTTACTGCCATAGCTTTATATAGAAAAAAATCTGAGAGTTTTCTTGATGTCGAAGATCAAAATGAGTCAATAGTATGATATAGAAACCAAGAAAAACTAATACACTCTTAGCCTACATTAAGAGAGTTGTATGATCAAGAAAAATGGAAATGAGCATCTCTTTGTACTCTGCCCTAGTCATGTTACATCTAGAATATTGTGTTCAGTTATGAGTGCCACATTTTACAAATTATATTGGCAAGCCGGAGAGTTTCAAGACGAAGAAGGACTGAGATGGTGAAGGGACTGGAGAGCATTCCATAAGAGGATTAAGAGAAGGAAATAAAGAACAGAAGACTTCAAGGGAATATGATAGCTGTCTTCAAGTTTTTGAGGACCATCTTGTGGAAGAGGGACAAGACTTTTTTCTGCTTGTCCCCAAAGGGCAGAATCAGGAGCAATAAATGTAAGCTACGTAGAAGCAGACAAAGGCTGGATGTAAAAGGGAAAGTTCATAAAAATTACAGCTAGCTAATCACAAGTAGAAAAATCTTCTTTAGTAAGATTATCATCCCTCTCACTGAGCAGAGACTTCATGACCATTTGTCAGTGACATTGTAGAGTATTTCTGATTTAATTGTTGGTTGATCTAAATGGCCTCTGAGATCCCTTCCAGTGACTATATTAAAGGATCCATTTATTGAAAGGTAACAAATCTAAAATGGTCTTCCAGACCTAATGTGGTCTTTATAAAGATGGGGCTCTGACATTTGGTTTGTATAATTCAATGCCCCAGTAGTTAAGGAGGTGGGATATGAATGTGGTTTTGGGGGGAAGGGTTGTCTAGGCTGGTATTTTCAATCAGACTGACAGACATGAGTAATACCCAACATATGTGGTATCATCTTCAAATACAAAGGACAAGACTGCCAGGATTATGATATACATAAACATATAAGAAAGATTTTACACATAAATAATGCATGGGAGTTTGTATGTACAAACGTGTTAGTATGAGGCAAGAGGATATATATGTGCCTGTGTGTGTTCACTAACTCTGCTGCACGCACCATCTGCAAAGAAAGTGATTCTGCCTGTCAATTATAGTAGCTCCCAGTGCCAGCAAAAATAAACACATCAAAGGTCTGTCTTCACATGATTTTTCACCACCCCCAACTACCTCATTCCCACTCCTGTCCCTAAAGCAGCAGTTCTCAAACTTTTTGGTCTCAGGACTTTTTTACACTCTTAAGAATTATTGAGGACCTACTTCTTTATATTCAAAAATTATTGAGAACCCCAAGGAGTTTTTGTTTATGTGACTTATATCTATAAATGCTCCCCACGTTACATATTAAAATTGATAAAATTTTAAAATTCATTTATTGATTCATTTAAAGTAATACCATAAACATAAATAACATATTTCATGAAAAATAACTATATTTCCCCAAAAAAATTTAGTTAGTAGAGTAGCATTATTTTACATTTTTTTGCCAATCTTTTTAACATCTGGCTTAATAGAAGACAGCTGGATTCTCATATCTGCCCTTGCATTCATTCTGTTATGATATTGTTTTGATTGAAATATATGAAGAAAATCCAGCTTCACACAGTTTTTTAGTTGCATTGTAGGTGCATTGCATTAGGTAAATAATATCTCAGGATTATAATGAAAATAGTTTTGACCTTGTAGATCCCTGAAAAGGTCTCAGGTTCCTCAGAGGTCCCCAAAGCACATTCTGAGAATTATTACCCTAAAGAAACTGAGAAAATGTTCTTCAAATCTTAACAAATTAACAAAAAAAATGTTGATTCCATGTCCTTTTTCTGGAAAAGAAGCAATAGCAAAACAGGCAAGGAAGCTCAGACACTCAATGAAAGCAGGTGGCAGAGGAAACAGAAATTCAACTTAACTCAGACCCGGAGAAAAGATTGCAGACTAAACCATCTGTACAACGACCCAAAGGAGCAGAAAGAATCAACACGGGAGAACTTTATGCACTGGGGAGTAACTCATACCTATCCCTTCACTGATTCTGTGGGTTTTGTAAATTGTACAGGTCCTAAGTGAATGTGAGGATCATTAGAGAAGAAGGCTGCTCAACATTTTCCAAAAGTTAAAAGAATTTTCGTGATTCTGGAGGATCTTGGGTACAAACTAGCTTCGCATTTTATATGACATTAAGTAAATGCTGACCTACCCATGCATGTTTTAAAGAGTACCTTCCAATGAAAATATATCTAGAAATGGTTATAGCAGTAAGCCTTATCAGCTCACATCATAGTGAGGATTAAAGTTTAGGGGAGGAGACAATGCACATGTCTTGTGGGGGAACTTCTAGGTGATGAGAAGAGGCTAGAGACCATGCATGAACACCAAAGACAAGTATGTCAAAGGGCTGGCCCTGGTGAAAAGTAAACCAGAACACCCAGAAGTACTGCTTTTAAAAAGCAACATTGCAATATTACCTCCACCTGCTATTAATTCCTAGTTCCTCAGGAAGCATCTCAATCAAGCATGTTCAGAATGGAATAGTATCTTTATCTGCACCCTACTTTACAGTAACCTGTATACCCACTTTTCAGGGAAATCATGCCTACTTGGTGTGCCCTTGCTCCACTTCCCCTTGTACCTTGTCTCTCAATCTCTTCACCACCATCCCAGCATGTGTCTACAACCTTCTAGGAAAGGGCTCTTTAAACCCCAGAGACAGTCATCAAGGGCCCACTGCTACCTAAGAAAGAGGCAGAGTAGACACCTTCAAAGTAATTTGTCAAGACCATATGAACCCACTTCTGTAGTTTTACTTCAGCATTCTGAGTCTCTAACCTCAGTTTTTTATCTGAGCTATAGCACTGGATCCTTTACCCAGCTCTGCCCACCCTCACATCTGTTGCTGGCCCAATCTGCAACTTCCAGAATAGTATTTCTCAGTGTTCCCCGTTTGACTCCGCCTACTTCCTTTTTTCCCCTCTTTGTTCCTTCCTGACATCACTTTCCCCTGGGGTCTTCTCTGGTATATTGTACTAGATTAGGTCCCTGGATCTCTCTCTGAGGTGCCAGCTCTTCCTGGTTCTCAGCTTTCCTATAATAGACATTCATTTTACTATCCTGCCTGGACTTCAAATGAACCTCTTGGGTACTTCCAAGTACCCAAGGGGTTCACCTGCATTTTTCTGGAGGAGTATTGGACAATTTATGCTTTGAGCACCTTTCTGGAGGAAGAGAAGGCAGACATGTATTACCATTGCTTAAAAATACCTAGTGGTCTCACATTTGTCCTGTCTGACTTTGTGAAGGTTATACCACCATTCCCCCACCCCAACTCTACCCCAAAACTGCAAAAAAGGACAAATGGTCCTCTTGGTATTAGAAAGGTCATGTGCACAGTCATGGGCTTCTGGGTTTCAGAAAGGTCATTCCCACAATATATGTCTTCTAGCCCAATTCATTATCCATGAAAAGAATCAGTGAGATGGAAAAATTTAGTACTCTCTTGTCCCTATGACAAAATAAACTTCCAGTTGTTTGCAATCTGTGAACCAAAGCATCTAGCATACTTCTGACTAATTAACCAATCAAATCAGAAGAATCCAAATGGCACTATTGGGAATTAATTTGCAAGATCTAGGTAGGGGGAAGGGTGTAGTGATTCAGTTAAGGCAAAAAGAGGGGAAAAAGATACTCAACTATCTTGCATCCCTATTATTAAAAAGATGAGAGGTGTCTGGCAGAGTCTCAGAGTCTGATTCTGGGGAAAAGCAGCATCAAATAGTTGGTGAGAACCAATTTTTCCTTGTTTTCAGTCAGATAGCATCGTGATCCATGAGTAAGCCTGCAAACGAGCTCCAGCATTGACAGTGTGAGTCAGAGGTTCACAGTCGACCCAGGAGGTGTGTGGGCAGCCTCACAGTTCATTTGACCTCCTTTCATTGAAATAAGAGGAAACTGTGATCTGAGCTGACATTTCCTTAGAGATTCGCACAGCTTTCCTAACAGAGGGACCACAATTCACTGATAAAAGGGCTTTGAAGTACCTGGCCCCAGGCCAGGAAACATTGGAAGTATTCTTCAGAGGATATCTGTTTCAGATTTACCCTCAATTTATAGTAAGACACACATGCTAACTTTAGTATTTCTTCTTCCCTTTGAATTTAGAGGCTTCGGGCTGATTGATCTCATGCCTGCTCCCCTGGCTCAAACCTGTATGGCTGTATGGGTAGGTTTCAAATGGTGTGCAGTATTTTTTTTTCCTTTAGAATTACATTCCAATTGTCTTTGCTTTTTTTTCTCTTTAAGACTGCTCTTCAAAATCTTCTTTCCCCAGGGTACATTTTGTTGAATTCTATTTTTCTTCTACTCCAAAGTGTCTGTTCTGGATATTAAAGTCATAGTTTAACCACTAGAGGCTGCTGCTGGCCATTTGCCTGATGCTGCTCAAAAAGAAGAACCCAGTCACTCTAATACCACACTCTACCTTCTAGTTATACCAAAGAATGAGGGGGTTTGCAACCATATCATAGGTTTAAATCTGGAACAGACCTTGTAGTTCATCTAGTCCAACCTCCTCATTTTATAGATATGAAAACTGACACCCAGAAAGGGAAAGTGATTCACCTAGGTTCATACTAGCAATAAGTAGGAAAATCAAGATTTGAAATTAGGTCTCCTGAGTCCAAATCCAGCACTCTTTCTACTGAGCCATGCTATTTCCCTCAAAAGGAAATTAAGGCAAGCATTTAATAGAGCTTTTAGAGGTAGAAGGGACCCTAGTGGCCATCAAATCCAGCTTCTTCCTTTAACACAAGAAGAAACTAGATTCTGGAATAAGAAAGTGACTTTTTCTATCAAGGACTTAGATGAAGGCATGGATGGTATGTTTATGAAATGCACAGATAAGATGAAGTTTGGTTTATAGATTATATGGGCTGCACAATCTTTTTTAAGATTGTATAGATAGTAAGTTGCAAAACTGGGAATTCAAATCAAAGTCTAAAATGAATCACAATAATAGAATATCTACTGTACAAATTTGATTATATGGTAGATCTAAGATAACCTCTGAGTATATAATGGAACTTTTCTTTCACTAGAGCACAAAAAATCTCTACTTGCTCTAGCCCCACCATTACAGCCAAGTTCTACATAATATATAATTGTATCATATAAAAGCATAATTCTAAATTTCTCCCTGAAATCTATCATATTTGATCTTGTATTGGACTGTATCACTCCTCAGCAATATTTTGGTTAGTAAAAGCAAATCACAATCTAAATAGCTCCTTTGGGGGGGGGGGAAGGATTGAATAACAAAATAATCAGAAGAGAAAAGGCATGGTGTTATAATCCTCTAGCTTCCAAAGATGGAGCAGATGTCAGGTCATAACACAGAGCTATGAAGCCTATAGGCACTCATTGAATCCTTATTGATTGGCAGCCTCTGAAGGAGTTCTGAAAGGATCAAAGGTTTAGGTCATTTTTTTGAGTATCACAAATCTTGGACCTGTGTCTGAGGCCTATCTCAATTGTCCGTGATTGGAAAGTGAGCTGGAGATCTTAGGAAAACATCTTTGGCCACAAGTTAAGAGATCATTCCTGGCTCTTATCCTGGCAATGATGGGAGAATAGCTTCTGGAGCCTCAAAGGTCACTCTGTGTCTGGGTCATCCACAGTTGAGCCCCACACAAGAAAAGTTTAACTTAAATAATTTTAATAAGGCTTTAAAACCTTTAAGCATAACTTCAAGGTTGGGGCAAAGACTGGTAATTCAAGGTCTGGTCACAGGATCATAGGACCCCAGAATCACAGATTTAGAGCTAGAAAAGACCTTAGATAACAATAGCTAGCCAAGGTGTAAAAGTGCTTTGCAAACCTCACAACAACTCTGGGAGGTAGGTGTCATGATTATACACATTTTACAGATGAGCAAACTGAGGCAGACAGAAGTCCAGAACCAAACAGCTAGCAAATTGTTTGAAGTAAACAGTACTGAGCTTGGAGTCAGGATGACAGATTTCTAATCCTGGTTCTTTCACTCTTTAGCTATGTGACCTTGGAGTTGTCTCTTACCTTATCTGGGATTCGGTTTCCTCATCTGTACTACAATAATAGCAATAGATGTAATTTGTATGTCAAAGTTTGCAAAGCTCTTGGTATCTAATATCTCATTTGAGATGCACAATAGCACCCAGAGCTAAGTAACTATATTTATTATTATTTCCACTCAATAAGTGAGGAAACTGAGACTCAGAAAGAGTACATTTTAGCCCAAGGCCACACAACTAGTGCCAGAAGCAGTATTCAAGACTCTCTGAGTCCAGTGCCCTGCCCTTTATGCCAAGTCACCTCAGATGCAGCATTCCCCAGTGAAGGGGCTAGACTGTGCAACCTCTAAGTTCTCTTCCATTTCTAAAGGTCTACATTCTATGATCATAACCCCAATTAAAAAGCCAGATTCTCCCAGGTTGTAATGTCAATGAATCCCAGAATCTCCACCTAGTTTAACCTGTCTCCTACCAAAAATTCACTCTGAAACAGTGATAACAACTGGCCATCCAGTCTTGGCTTTAAGACACCTAGAAAGGGGGAAGCCCCAGCCTGCTAGAGCAGCACATTCTACTGTAGATGCACCAATTCCAATTCACCCCCACTGATCCTAGTTCTGCTCTCTGGGACCAACCAAACAAATCTGATCTCTCCTCCACATGAGAGCTTCTAAAATACTTAAAGACACCAATTAGGTCTTTGCAGATCTAAAATCACATGATCACATGCAAAGCCAAAAGTAGCCCAGAGTTATGAGGGCTTTGCCTTGACAGAAAATTTAGAGTATAAAAATATGGTGCATGAAACCTTTTAGTGTAATAGAAGGAAGTAATAGAAATAGCAGGCCAGATATTGGTTGAAGAGCGGCCAGAAAAGTTCTGGGAAACTATGTGTGAAGATTGCAGACCAAAATCTATTCATTCCTTCCTCTGTCCTTCTATCTATCCCATAAAGTCCTTAACCCACCCTAGCCCTTCCCTTCCCGTGATTCTACTTCCCTTCCTCCCTTTCTAGCATACCGATCTCTCTCCAACTCTTCCCCATTAAGTAGGGACATTTCTTCTCAGCAAGGATAAGTAATGGTCCCTATTCTTCCCTCCTTTAGATTGTGTTCCTGGGAGCCTTACCCCAGGCTCCTCCATGGAAACAGGAAAAGCATGAGCAGCCAAATCAGCCAACCTCTGAGGTCCTGTCCAAGTTCTGAGCTCCTACCCACAGGCCAGTGCACCTAAATTGCACAGTAGATAGAGTCAGAAAGACATGAGTTCAAATCCTTACATACTTCACTTACAAACTCCTTCATCTCTGTCAAGGGCATCACCATCCTGTCTGTGACCCAGTTTCACAGCCTCAATATTATTCTCACCTCCTGTAATGGTAATTTAAATTTGAAGATCTTTCCCACCTATTAATAGGTCCATATGATCTGCTTATGCCACAGGAAGCCTAAGTCACGTGTGGTGGGAAGAGCTTGCTTAACAAGAGGAACTGGAAGGGTGGAGCAGGAAATTCTCAGAGCAGTTGTAGCTGAGGTAGAGAGCAGATGTGTGCTAGCTGTGCTGTGAGTGATTGTTGATGGCAAGGCCCCAGCAGGAGGCAGGAATGGTTTTGAGGTAGAGTTGTTCTCTGCTATGATAACATGTATTAATTTCTTTGCTGCTGTGATGGATTGGACTTACGGATTTGGGGATCTGGTTTTCTGGTGTCTGAATAAATGGTTTACTTCTTCCACCTTCTATATGGAGAGTCTCTTATATTTTGTGATACTGAATTACATGGGCATATTTACAATTGTCATCTACATTGGGATCATTGCCTTGCTAATACACCTCCTTGTTTTTCCTCATCCCTCCTATCCAATCAGTGTTAAATCTTGTTAATTTTACCTCCATGGCATCTCTCACATCCATTTATTCTATTTACTCACCCAACCCTCACTCTAGTTCAAATTCTCATCACCTCTGTCCCAGACTATTGCAATAGCATCCTAGCTGGTTTACCTACCTCATCTCTTCCTTCTCTAATTTGTCTTCCACCCAGTTGCCAAAGTGACATTATTAAAGCATAGGACTGACCTTGTCAGTCAATAAATTCTATTGGTTCTTTATTATCTCTTGGGTAAAATAGAGCCCTTCACTTTAGTAGTTAAAATCCTTTACCACCTGGCTCAAACCTACCTTTACCTTATCTATATTACTCTCCTTTATACACATGATGGTCCTGTCGAACTGGCCTTCTTAATGATCCTTATGCATGATTTTCTATCTCCAGTCTTTGTGCAATCTCTCCCCCTTTACTAGAATATAACTCTCGTCATATCTGCCTCTCAGAATCCTTAATTTCCTTCAAAGTTCTTTAACAGTGCCATTTTCTATGCAAAGACTGTATTGATCCTGCTACCAAGTACTAGTACCTCCTCCTCAAAATTGACTTGTATGTATTTTGTATAAATCTTGATAAGTGTGTTGGTCATGGCCCATGGGGGCCCCTTCCCACAAGGGATTTTAGCTTTGATCTCAAGCCAACTGGGTTCTTTCCTGTGGGAAGCCTGCTCCCAAAGAAAGAGGATCAGATTTTTTTCATACTTTCTGACTCATTATTCCCCTCTCTCTAGGGTGAGTCCAAGAAAATCTACCAAAACTTAATTTTGGCTTATGTCTAAGGTCTCCCAAAAGGGATTAGCAAAGCCCCTTCTAGAAAAGCTACTCACTCTACCGAATAGTAGGTAACAAAATTCAGCTATTTATTTATAAAAGAAATGCTTGATACACAAAAGACTCATAAGCATACCTTGAAAATACTTGAAACATGAAAGAGAAATGTGCCTCCTAGGAGATGTAAAAGATTCCTGAGAGATGAAGATACAAAAATCTCACAGGAGCCCATAAATAGATCCAGGAACATTCCTCATCACTTCTATTATGCTTGCTAATAGTTATTTTCATCTTTCTTTCAGAGCCTTCTTGTCCAATCAATTCACTCAAAGCTTCTGTCTCCTAGTCAGACAGATATGCATAGCTCATCCTCCTAGAAGGGTCAGTTACTCAGAGAAAAGTATAGTAGCAAAGAACAACTCTCTCTATGACTCCAGATCTCTCAGGTTCTAAAGTTAGCCACCAAAACTGGGAAAAAAAAATCCATATTTAAGGATGTCTGGGGCAGCTAGGTGACGCAGAGGATAGAGTACTGGGCTGGGAGTCAGGAAGACCTGAGTTCAAATCTGGCCTTAGACACTTGCTAGCTGTGCATCCCAGGGTCACTTAACACTGTTTGCCTCAGTTTCCTCACCTGTAAAATGAGCTAGAAAAGGAAATGGCAAAGCACTCCAGTACCTTTGCCAAGAAAACCTCAAATGGGGACATGTCTGTTAGGTTATATAACAATAATAATAATGTTTACATAGCACTTTAATGTTTGTAAAGCATTAATTATACATTATTGCATTTGATCCTTAGAACAACTCTGTGAGGTAGGTGCTATTATTCCCATTCTAGAGATGAGAAAACTGAGGCAGACAGAAATGAAGTGACTTACCCAGGGTCACACAGCTAACAATTGTGTGAGGGCACATTTGAACTCAAGGTCTTCCTTACTTTGTGCTCAGAGCTATATCCAAAGTACTTTGGATGTCTCAGGGAAGAGGAGAGGCAGCTAAGGATTTGAGATCCAGTCTCAGGCTCACCTAGGCCAGCACATGGATCTATTCACTGCTGCTATTGCTGCTGCTAGAAAATGGGAAGATATAGAAATTCCCTCCCCTCCACCACCCCTCACCCTGAAGGAAGAGCTAATGAAGTCCCAGGTGACACACTTGAGGGGAGAGGAAGAGCCGAGAGGTGGAGACATTCATTAGCCTCTCCTTTTCAGCCTAATGAGCCATGAGCCTTCATGGCTTTGTTGCCGATCCATTTTGGAACAGTCTCACCCTCTGATCACTGGAACCAAAGGACCAGCCTAGAACCACTGGCTTGTGCATGCCTTTTAGCAAGAAGCACATGTGAACCCAAGCAGGGGGCTTATGAGAAGGCACCAGGGTACAGGTTCTGCTGCATGAGAAGCACCCCAGTCCGGTAGATCAAAGGCTCTGTTGATCATCCCCATTACACGTGCACATGTTATCACCTCCAAGAGAATGTGAAGTCCTTGAGGGCAGGGACTGTTTAATTTTTGTCTTTGTATTCCCAGCTCACAGCACAATGCCTGGCACATAATAAGCATATTATAAATGCTAGTTAATTGATTATTGGGATAACGGATCTATCCAAGTATAAAAGTAATATGAACATGTAAATCTATGAGGAATCACTTCTATAAATTGACTAATAATAATAATAGCATCTTATAGCACTTAAAGATTTGCAAAGAGCTATATGTGTTATCAGATTTAATACTCAGAACATCCTGGTGGGGGGGGGGTAGGTGCATTTTACATATGAGGAAACTAAGGCTGATGTTGTGACTTCCTGTGACCACAGAGTTGGTAAGTATCTGAGGCAAGATTTGAACTCAAATGGTTCAGTGCCAGGCCTGGAATTAAGAAAACCTGAGTTCAAATCTGACCTAAGACACTTACTAGCTGCATGACCCTCAGCAGGTCACTTCACCCTGTTTGCCTCAGTTTCCTTATCTGTAAATGAGCTGGAGAAGGAAATGGCAAACTGCTCCAGTATTTCTGCCAAGAAAACTACAAGTGGAGTCCCAAAGAGTCAGACATGGGTGAAACAGCTGAACAACAACTTCGGTTCAAGCCCAGAGCGCTTACACACTGCATCACCTTGCTACCAAATCTGTTTGTCTGCCAACAAACCATTCCTTTAATAATGCATTCAGGAATTTTTCCAGGTGTTATCCTTTCCCAGTTTTGTTGGGGAAACAAAATAAGAGGATGTTTGTAAAGTGTTTTGCAAACCTTAGAGTGCTATAAAAATGCTGGCTATTATTATTGTTAGGAATGAAAGTGGAGCTCATGGGCTTATAATTTAAACTCCAACCTCATCACCTTATTGAAAACAAGGCCATGTTTGCCCTTCTTAGATCCTACTGCACCTCTCCTTTTTCTCCTGGTCATTTAATGATCATGGACAGTAATTCAAATAAAATCCACCAGTTCTTTCATTAACTGGAGTAGTAGTGATGGGTGTTATTTATATTTGTTGAGAGGATAGATGACTGAAGTGAATAGAGAAACAAGTGAATGAATTTTGACATTTTTAACAGCCCTCACACTATAATTTCTAGCTGAATCACAGAATCATTGAGCTAGAAAGTATCTTAGAAGTCCTCTAGTCCAGTGATGTCAACATCAGATAGAAATGGGGGCCACTAATCCATGCATAAAAACCCCTGCAGGGTTCATATTGACTTAGTTTTTAAATGTTTCATTATCTATTTTTATTGTATTTTATTTATTTTGTTAAATATTTCCCAATTCCATTTTCATCTAGTTCTCCGGGTTGTGTGTTTGATACTTCTGCTCTAGTCCAGTGGTTCTCAAAATATGGTCCGGGAACCTCAGACTTTTTTGGGGGGTCTAGAAGGTCAAAAACTATTTTTATAATATACTAAGACATTTTAAGTTCTAATACAATAAGTATTGATAGCTATAACCAATATAAACAAAAGCTCTTCTAAATGGTAACCCTACAAATGCTTGAAGGGAACTTTCAGGCATCAAGGACAAGAGAATATCCAATAGGTCTCTGGGTAGTCCAAATATGACCAATATCAGGACCTACCGTTCCAAGCAAGGACATCTTGGCATGTTACACTGTGGCTCCTCATGTTCAAAGCAGCTGATACCTACTTTGGGTCATGCTGCTTTCTCCCAGAAAGAAAAATGAGCTACCATATTTTGATAAACAACTGTTGCTGAGGTCACATCTTTGAATCTAGCCATGGAACAGCAGGGAGTTGGCATCTGGGAAGAATTCCTTCAGCTTACTGAGAAATCAGTAAACCCTGAGAATCAATTGGGTGACTACAGAGCAATTCCCAAACACAAAGGCCCTATTGCAACATCCAATCCTCCCCTTATGCTCTGGTTGAGAGCTCATCCACAAGGGTTACCGTCATGGGGAGAGCCTGTGGTTACAGGCAAAAAGGAGATATGAGCAATCTCAGTTCCTCACCCCAGGAGCCTTCTTTCCTCTTGTCTTCTGTTAACTTTTAACTACTCTTACCAGCATCCCAAACCTGAGCAGCAACCCCACCTTCTGTATCTCTCCTGTTGCCACTAGCTACACCTTGCACCAATATCAATAGCCCTAGTTTTTTAACAGCTCAACCAGAAAGAGGTCAAGGTTGTGGGATTTTTAAAAGAGACTTCACTAAGCACTTAAAAGAAATATGGTAAATAATAAAGCAAGCTTATAGAAAGTACAAAGATACAGAGCACGTGAATCTTTTGTTCGTTCGTTGAATGAATGTTTTCTAAGTGCTACCAAGTGTCAGGCAGTATGGCAGGTGTTGAGGATACAAAGACCAAATATATATGTATGTGTGTATGTACACACATATATACATAGGTGTGTGCACATATATATATATACATATACATATGCACACACACACACACACATATATAGTCCCTGCCCTCAAGGTGCTTATATTCTACTTGGGGGAAATGGGTACACGTAAATCAGTAAATACAAGACACATGGATAAAGATGGGACCTATGATTTTATTTGTATAATAAACTCCCAGGTGAAGAAACTCCCTCTACCAATGCATGTTCCCTGCAACTTAGAGATGTCAAGGACTATGGGAGGTGAAACAACTTACCTAGGATCACACAGCCAGTATGTATCAGAGGCCTAACTTGAACTCAGATATTCAGGGTTCCAAATTCAACTCTCTCTATCCACTACACATGCTGCCTCTCCAACACAAAATATATACAAAATGAATACAAACAAATATCAGGAGACAAAGGCTCTAACAACTAGGGAGACCAGGATTCATACCCCCATAACTGGCTACAAATGACTGCCACAAATGTCCATCTAATTATAACTCTTTCCCATTAATTGGTCTCTGACCTGGTTTCACCTTGTAACCCTACCGTCTTGGCTTGGGTAAAAACCTTCAGTGCAGCTCATATCTGCCTATGCCTAAACCCAGCTCTCTACTCTTCCCATCAAAACTCTAGCTGACCTTGATCCCTTCCTCCAACTTCTGCAGTGAGCTGAGTTGTTATGATCCTAAGCAGCCTGGTGGCACAGTAGATAAAGCACTGAGGTTGGAGCCAGGAAGATATGAGTTCAAATCTGGATCCATTTAGTAGCCATGTGACCTTGGACAAGTCACTGGACAAATTTGCTTCCATTTTCTCAAATATAAAATGGGAATAAAAACACATCTGTCCCAGGGTTGCTGTGAGCCTCAAATGAAAAAAAAGTTGTAAAGCTCTTAGCACAATGACTAGAACATAGTAGGTGACATATAAACGCTATTGTCACATTATTAAGAATATACTAGTTTTAAATATGTTACACATACAACACACTAAACTCCATCCTACCTGTAAATTGCTATCTTTCTTTTACAGATGAAGAAATTGAAGTTTAGAAAGATCAAGTGGACTTGTCCACAGTCTCCTGGATAGTAAGTTTTGTAACTAGAATTCAAACTCAGGTGTCTTGCCTCCGAGCTCCATACTCTTTCAAATACATAGCACTGGCTTCAAGGTACAACTTCATAGCATCAAGGAATTTTATCCATAGCTAAATAGAATTGGAAATTGGTCATCACAGAGCTTATGTGAAAGGATGTTCACTTTCATAAGCATTAGTTCACCCAAGTGAACAAGGGGGCAGATTATACCCAAGCAAATCAGGAACAGAAGGCTCTCTGAATCTGGAAAAAATCATTGTCCCTTCAGGGAGGTCGGCACATTTATTCTCAGTTGGGTGGAACCAAAGCCTTGCAAAGTACCATAATGTTGCTTTCCTGAGACTGCATTACTCCCAGACTTTCAACAGATGAAATCTTATTTTCTTACAGATGAAGAGTTTCCTCCATAAATTTCAAAGACACTAAACTAGTTACTTCCATTGGCAGTGTAAACACACTGCTGGGGAATAGATACATTCTTAGGCAGACAGGTTCATGCCAGATGCATGGATTACTCCTGCAGGCACATTCCATTCGACTTGCCTTTAGAAAGTCCCAGGCCCCAGGAGTGACCTCAGAAGAAGCAGAAGAAAAGTTTTCTCTGCTGAAGATCCCAACCTATAAACCCTCTCCCTCTGGTCAGTCTATATGCTGACCCATTTAGGAGATCATGAAAATGCTGGACTTGAAATCAACAGAGAGTCATTGTGGGACCATGGAAAGAGTACTAGACTTCGATGTCAAAAGAACTGGGTTCACATTCATCAGTCACTAACTCTGCGACCTTAGGCAAGTCTCTCTGAGACTCAGTTTCCTCCTCTAGGAAACAGAGATAATCATACTTGCACTACATTTCTCATGAGGCTGTTGTAGAGTTAATTATGATACAGTATATTTCTGCTCAATTCAGTTCAATTTAATTCAAATATTTAAGTACCTACTATTTCTTCTCACATATAGCTACTCATATTCTATGGTATATTCTATACCTTAAAAGACACTGTACTGGATCCTGAAGGTATCCTGGATAAACACCCAGATAAAACCTGGATCTTGCCTTCAAGGAGCTTGCTATCTAATTGCAGAGAAAAAACATGTAACAAAGGATCTCCCCATTCCTCTATTTGAGTCACAGGGATCGGTGCTGGAAGAGATGCTCCTTCCCATTACCTGATTTTTGGAGATATCTAAGAAGCAGCCCAGAATAATTCACAGGTTCAGGTGCCCTGAAGAAAGACTGGAGAAGGAAAGATGAATACAAAGAGAATGCAAGTTCTTCTCCCAACCCCAGAATACTCCATGGGTGATACTGACATGAAAAGGAGGCAATTAGAAAGTAAATAAGACTCTCTGAGCCAACCTAGAATAGAAATCAAAGTTCTATTACCAATAAAAAGGCATTCTCACAACCGCCTGACAGGAAACTTTCTATTTCTTTAGAAAATGAAGCAATTAGAAATAGAAGAAGATTTAAACAGGTGGGATGAATTCAGTGTACCAGAAGCGAGAAAGAACTGTAACACCATCAACCGAGACCCAGATGTAATCACTAGACATCCAGCTACTGGGCTGATAACTGGAGATGAAGTAACTAGGAACATGTGCTGGAGAGAGCCACACACAGGAAGCAGCCAAACAGAGCAGAAGACACTAATGATGGCACAAGAGGGGAGAGACAGAAAGAAACAGAGACAGAGTCAGAGAGAGGAGAGTCAAAGGAGAGAGAGAGACAGAGCTACATACAGAGACGAGACAGGGCAGAGAGACAGAGAAGAGGGACAGAGAGAAAGACAGAGACAGAGAGACAAAGAGACAGAAAGACACAGAGAGAAGAGGAACAGAAAAAGAAAGACACAGAGACAGATACACAGAGACAGAGACAGAGGAGAAACAAAAGAGAGACACAGAGAGAGAGAGAGAGAGGAGAGAGACAGAGAAAGAAAAGAGAGAAAGACAGAGACAGACAGAGAGGAGGGAGAGAGAACTTTGAGGATCAGAACAAAGACATGGAAAAGAAAGCATGCCTGTCCCCTTTGCTGGGACACCACTCAAGACTGTTACTGACTCTGCTCATTTCCTATCATACTTGGTAGTAAGGTGAGTGTGATGAAGGGTGTCATCAACCCAGTTACAGAAGAAGTGCTACAGTGGTCCCCACCTCCTCACTTTCCTTGGTAATATCATTATTAATAACTGAAAGCTTATAACTAGTCCCCAGCCCTACCTTCCCTGTTATCAGCTCATTTTACAAATGATGCCATCTGCCTTTTTGAATGCGGAGGGAATGGTGGAATAACCACTGGTTCCAGCCAATGAAGATGCTCCTCAAATGGGACATAGATTGAGGAGACAACTTCCTATTATAAATGCTTCTTTATTACAGATTCCTCTTAATTCAATACCATGGACCCTGATGAGGGTGGCAGATCTTTATTTATTCCATGGGAGTCATATTCCCTTCCTAAAATGACTTCTTCCTTGAGAAGTACTAAATTTGGTTAGGCATTGACTCATCAGAGGAGGGAGAGTTAAGAAGATGGATGACTGAACTTATCACCTAGTTAGACTAGAAGTAGTAGACAGAATTTCTGGACTTTTGTTCTTCGCTTTTCCTGTATGTTTCATACATGCCAACTACTGAAAGAGCACAAGCTTGGCATCTCTGTTCCAATTTTTCTTCCCTTACCTTCTGGTTGCTCCCAGAAAGCTTAGCGTTTCTATCCCTTCTGGCCTTGCATGATGCCCTGGATCTGCTCTGACTTAGATTTGTCAAGTAGTAAAAGCAAGGGCTTTGCGGTATCTCTCTCAGTATGGCAATCTCTCTGTCTCTCAGTATCTCTCTGTGTCTCTCTTTTCCAGGCGGGAATGATTGTGTGCCTTATATTTCTGGGACTTTTGTTAAGGATTCTATATCAAAAGATGCAGATTTAAGTAGTGGTAGATTCACATGTTTTTGAGCAAATTATTCCCCTGATGGTCTCTGAACTTGGTATGTTCATTACCGACAAGAATTCCCCTATTGAGTTTAAGAGCCAACTGGACATCCAGGTGGAGATATGCAGCTCGCCACTGGGAATGCAGGTTTGGAGCTCAGGGGGAAACTCCAGAGTAGAAACACACATTTGGGATTCATCTGGATAGTTAGAAGCATGATCCGAATTGCTAACTATTACGAAGTCCAGGGTAAGAAACTGAAGACCTTGGGGGCACAGGTGGTGTTTTTATCACTGCTAGTGATCAAAGGCAGTTGAGCAAAGCAGAATCAAGAAATGAACTGTTGATTAATAAGATGGTATTTGAGAACAGGATTTGGATTGCAAAGCCAGCACTTAAAATATAGGAACAATGATCTCTTGGCCAGGCCTCGAGTGCATTTAACCAGGACTGCTAAGAATGGAGTTGCCTGGAATCTTGCAGATCTGATCCAAAGGGCTTTGAACTGAAAAAGAAAGGAAGAAGAGAGAAAACTGCCAAGCATATCTACCCATGTAAATACCATGATGAGTAACTACAGTGTTGGAAGAAAATAACAGCAGTAAAGCACAGAAATTCACAGAAGAAAAGATTCAAGAAAAGAATAAGCATTTATTAAGCACACTAAGTGCTTTACAAATGTTATCTCCTTTGATCCCCACAACAGCCCTGTGAAATAAATATTACATTCCCCATTTCATAGTTAAGGAAATTGAGTCAGACAGTGGTTATGACTTGCCTAGGGTCACATAGCTAGTAAATGTCTGAGGCCAGATTTCATATTAGGTCTTCCTGACTCCAGGCCCAGCACCTAGCCCCTGCAGCACCTAGCTGCCTCCGCTTAGGTAGTAGAAGTTTGGGAGTCAAGGAGGTGTACAGCATTATCCTGGCTCCCTGGGAGACTTAAAGCCATTATACATAAAAAGATCAATCCTACAAAATAGATTAGAGTGTTACCAAGCTGGAAGGGACCTTAGAGATCATCTTTGCTAAGCATCTCATCTTACAAATGAAGAAACTGAGGCACGGAGATACTAAGTAATTTGCCCAAAGTCACACAGATAATAACCCAAATTTAAACCCAAGCTTTCAGATCCAAATCAAGCATTCTTTCAACTATACCATGGCATTTTCTCAGTTCAGCAGGCAGGGCTAGGTCACCCCTGTCTGTGCCTCTGGGGCCTCTCTGAGCTGTATTAACTACTAGTTGTTTCAGTGAAATAATAGAGCCCAGGGTAATTGCCCTAATTATCCACACCCCAGTTATGGCTCTGGTCTATCACACTGATTCTCTGCTATATGCTGAGCTCTTGCTAGATACTATAAGAAGAGAGAGCAGAAAGAGAATGCAGAGCCCATGCTTCCAAGGAAGAGCAAACTGTTGGGAGAGGTAGAGCAAACACATTTGAAAAATACTTTAGAACACAGACTCACAGGCACCTGAAATATCAGTGTTTGTAGAGACCTTGGGGATCAGAGAGTCCAACCTCCTTGTTGTATAGATGAGGAAATAGAAACCCAGAAAGGGGTACTCAAGGTGACATAACCAGTTAGTAGCAGAACCAAGAATAAACCCTGACTAGTCATTCTCAGACCCTTTTCATTGCCTCTACACCAGGATGCCTCTCATAGCGGTTAGAGTGCTGGACCTGGAGTCAAGAAGACTCATCTACCTGAGTTTAAATCTGGCTTCAGACACTTAGCAGCTGTGTGACCCTGGGCAAGTCACTTAACCCTATTTGCCTCAGTTTCCTTATCTGTAAAATGAGCTGCAGAAGGAAATGGCAAATCACTCCAGTATCTCTGCCACGAAACCCCCAAATTGTGAACTAATCCAACCATTCTGGAGAGCAATTTGGAACTGTGCCCAAAGGGCAATCAAACTGTATATACCCTTTGATCAAGCAATACCACTAATAGGTCTGTCTCCTGAAGAGATCATGGAAAACGGTCCATATTTACAAAGATATTTATAGCAGCTCTTTTTGTGGTGGCAAAGAATTGGAAATTGAAAGGATGTTCATTAATCAGGGAATGACCGAACAAGTTGTGGTATATGAATGTAATGGAATACTATTGTGCTATAAGAAATGATGAGCAGGTGGATTTCAGAAAACCCTAGAAAGACTTACATGAACTGATGCTAGGTGAAGTAAGCAGAACCAGAACACTGTACACAGTAACAGAAACATTGTGCAATGATTAAATATAAATAACTTAGCTCTTCTCAGCAATACAAGGATCCAAGACAATTCCAAAAGACTCCTGAAGGAAAATGCTACCTACATCCACAGAAAAAACTGATGGAGTCTGAATGCAGATCAAAGAATACTATTTTCACTTTATTTTTTGGTAGCCTTTTTTCCTTTTGTTCTGTTTCTTCTTTTACAACATGACTAATTTGGAAATATGCACATTTACATTCTATGTCAAATTGCTTACTATCTTAGGGAGTAAGTAGGGGAAAGAGGGAGGGAGAAAAATTTGGAACTCAAAATCTTATTTAAAAAATGAACATCAGATGTATAGAGATATATAAGCAAATAAACTGACTTCTGATTCGGAAGGCAAAAAAATCAAATGAAATCAAACATTCCCCACCCCCCCAAAAAAACTATATGGGGTCATGAAGAGTTGGACACAACTAAAACAACTGAACAAAGCAAATATATATCCAGTAAGTACAAACTATGGATGCTTATGAGGAGGAACCGATAGAAACATGTGCCATGTTACATTTTTTCTAAGTTCGTTTGTTGTAGTGGTGATGGTGGTGATGATGATGATACTGATGATAGAATTTACATGGCATTCGCAAAGCACTTTGTATGTTTTATCTCATTTGATTTCACAACCTGGGGAGGCAGGTGCTATTATTATCTTGATTCTAAAGATGAGAAAACAGATTTGGAGAGGTTAAGGGGATTTGTCCACAGACATGCAGCTTGTAAGTGTGTGATACAGGGTTGACATTCAAGGCTTCTTCTCTCCCAGCACTTGGTCCTTGATGCCTCCTGAGGCCTAAGAAATACAAAGAAATCTCTGGCACATTGGTAGATTCACAGGCATTGTATGCTAAGTGCTAGAGATACGAAGTTATATACCATTCAAATAGTACAAAAATTATTGCTAAGGAAGGCAGTAACCGATCAACAATCGCTTCTGAATATCCTGATCACCCAATACCAAGTTACATTAGGTCCTGGAAAAAAAATCCACAGAATTATACAGTGTTGAATATCTCTCTCATTCAATGTATGTGTCTTTCTTAAGAAATCTAAGACATCTGGACTCATCACAAAATTAAACTCCAGAGTTTTGCTGTTTTCATTTTTAATTGAGTGTGCAAGGTTCCTGGCGTGAGTTCATCAGGGAACTCTCCGTAAGTCCCTGTTTGGGTTGGCTCATCTTCACAAAATAACAACATCAAAACACCTTCTGTTCTTGTTGACCCAGTGACTGGACTCATTGTTTTTGAAGCTGAGTCATCCTGGGGAGGCTGATTCACAGTCTCTTTTGTCTACCTGGAGCCTGAGACTCAGATCTTCTAGGTCTTGCTCCTAACTTCCACCAATTTTGCTATCTGCCCTTGGCCAAGTTGGATAACCTCTCCAGGCTTCTGTATTGACACTGATTAGTAGTAATAATCCTTCCTGTCTATGGCCAGTGCTTGGCATTAGAATGAGCTTTAAAGGATTAGAAAAACTTGGCCAAGAACAATGGGATGGGGGACAAATACTTTTTTATGAGTCCTTCCCCTCCCCCCATTTAGTAGTTCTACCCAACAGACAGTGACTAATCCATCTCCTGAGCATAGAAAAAGAACCAAATGGAGCAACACTAAGTCCTTGCTTCCCCTTATAAAGAGAAATCAGCCAGGCCTTCCACATGGTGATTAAGCATTGTCAGTGTCCTCAAACTCATAATGAGAATTGAGCAAGAGCTCTTATTTAGAATCAGACACACACACACACACACACACACACACACACACACACACACACACAAACACACACACACACCCCACTCCAATATCACCCCAGCCCAGTGATTACAGTACGGGGGAAGCTTTAGAAAAACTTTACTGTGGGCAAATCCACAGAATCTAAGAGATGAAAGGGGGCCTCAAAGTCCACCTAGTCCAACTCAAACCTGAACATCTCCAAAAAGTGGTTGTCCAACTTCTGCTGAAGACCTCCAATGAAGGCAGATGTGCTAACTCCCATACCATCACGTTCTACTTTTAGACAAGTTTTGGAGAAGTTTTTCCTTACATAAAAATGTATTCTGTCTCTTCAACTTCAATCTACTACTCTTGGTCCTGCCCTCTGGACCCAAGTAGAGATGGGATCTGGACCCAGGATTTCATTAGCACAAAGAATTCCCCAGGTGAATAAACTCATTCTATCAGGGCAGAGCACATAGCCCTACTTTGTCTAAAATTGAAAGTATTAGAGCTGTCTAAAGCAATGGTCAAAGCTCAAATAGGAACAGGGACAACTAAACCCTCCATGAGGACTCCCTTTGGCCCATATATTGACTTAGAAAACCACATGTTAAAATTATCTATATTCCATTGTATTTTTATTTATTTTGTTAAATATTTGCCAATTCTGTTTTCACCTGGTGTGTTTGACACCCTCTAGTCTGGAGCACAAAAAAGTTTGCCCAATGACTTGCCCAGAATCACACAGCACGTTATGTATGTGAGGCAGGACTGGAACTAGAAGTGTTCTAGAATAAGCACAAACTGGGAGGCAGAGCCAAGATAGCAGCTGGAAAGCAGGGACTTGCTCAAGTGCTCCCCCAAACACCTGTAAAAAAATGGCTCTGAAAAAATTCTAGTGCTGCAGAACCTACGAAATAGCAGAGGGAATCAGGGCTCCAGCCCAGGACAACCTGGATGGTCCCTGGGAAGGGTCTATCTCACGGAGCTGGGAGAAGAGCAGAGCACAGCCCAGCATGGGCTGTGCCAGGACCAACCAGACCGGGAGCCAGGTGGAACAGGCTGTAACACCCTGAATCAGTGAGCTGTGGCAGTTACCAGACTTCTCAACCCACAAACACCAAAGACAACAGAGAAGGTTAGTGGGAAAAAACTGCTAGAGTGAAAGGAGTGCACTGTTGGCCCTAGCCCCAGCAGTTCAGAAGTGGTATAGCTCTAATGCTCCTTCCAGAGCTCCAGCTTCTGTTGCTTCCCACCCAGGCTGACCTGGTGGGAGGAATTAAGTGGTGGATCAGAGCAGGAGTGCAGAGCCTGCTTAAGATCTGAGTCAAGTCTGGGTTGGCAGTTCTTGGGGGAAGAGGAGCACTGGTTTGGCAGAGTTTGCTGTGTAGAAGTAGCTCTGAAAACAGCAGCACAGCCCCTTAAGCTTGGGACAAAGTACTCTCTACACTACATGCAGTCATACCCCCATGAAAAACTCAAGGGTCAAGTAGTTGGCAGGGAACATGAACAGGCAGCAAAAACAGACTCAGATTCAGACTCAGACTTTGGAATCTTTTTTGGTGACAAAGAAGACCAACACATACAGCCAGAAGAAGTCAACAAAGTCAAAGAGCCTACATCAATAACCTCCAAGAAAAATATGAATTGGGCTCAGGCCATGAAAGAGCTCAAAAAGGATTTGGAAAAGCAAGTAAGAGAAGTAGAGGAAAAATTGAGAAAAGAAATGAAAGTGATGCAAGAAAATCATGAAAAATGAGTCAATGACTTGCTAAAGTAGACCCAAAAAATTACTGAAGAAAGTAACACCTTAAAAATAGACTAGGTCAAATGTCAAAAGAACTCCAAAAAGCCAATGAGGAGAAGAATAACTTGAAAGGCAGAGTTAGCCAAATGGAAAAGGAGGTCCAAAAGACCACTGAAGAAAATACGACCTTAAAAAATTAGATTGGAGCAAGTGGAAGCTAGTGACTTTATGGGAAATCAAGACATTATAAAACAGAATCAAAGGAATGAAAAAAATGGAAGACAATGTGAAATATCTCATTGGAAAAACCACTGACCTGGAAAATAGATCCAGGAGAGATCATTTAAAAATTATTGGACTACCTGAAAGCCACGATCAAAAAAAGAGCCTAGATATCATCTTTCAAGAAATTATCAAGGAAAATTGCCCTGATATTCTAGAGCCAGAGGGTAAAATAGTAATTGAAAGGATCCACCGATCACCTCTTGGAAAAGATCCCAAAAAGAAAACTCCTAGGAATATTGTCACCAAATTCCAGAGCTCCCAGGTCAAGAGAAAATACTGCAAGAAGCCAGAAAGAAACAATTTGAGTACTGTGGAAACACAATCAGGATAACACAAGATCTAGCAGCTTCCACATTAAGGGAAAAAAGGGCTTGGAATATGATATTCCAAAGGTCAGTGGAGCTAGGATTAAAACCAAGAATCACTTACCCAGCAAAACTGAGTATCATGCGCCAAGGCAAAATATAGATTTTCAATAAAATAGAGGACTTTCAAGCTTTCTCAGTGAAAAGACCAGAGCTGAATAGAAAATTTGACTTTCAAACACAAGAATCAAGAGAAGCATGAAAAGGTGAACAAGAAAGAGAAATCATAAGGGACTTACTAAAGTGGAACTGTTTTGTTTACATTCCTACATGGAAAGATGATATGTGTAATTCATGAGACCTTTCTCAGTATTAGGGTAGTTGAAGGGAATATACATACATATAGACAGAAGGCACAGGGTGAGTTCAATATGAAGGGATGATATCTAAAAAATAAAATCAAGTTAAGGGATGAGAGAGGAATATATGGAGAGAGGAAGAAAGGGAGAGATAGAATGGGGTAAATTATCTCACATAAAAGTGGCAAGAAAAAGCAGTTCATTGGAAGGGAAGAGGGGAAAGGTGAGGGGGAATGAGGGAATCTTGTTCTCATCGGATTTTACTTGAGGAGAAAATAACATACACACTCAATTGGGTATCTTACCCCCACATGAAAGTAGGAGGAAGAGGATAAGAAAGGGGGGACAATAGAAGGGAGGGCAGATGGGGGAAGAAGTAATCAAAAGCAAACACTTTTGAAAAGGGACAAAGTCAGGGGAGAAAATAGAATAAAGGGGGGACACGATAGGATGGAGGGAAATATAGTTAGTCTCTCACAACGTGACTATTTATGGGAGTGTTTTGCATAATGATACATGTGTGGCCTATGTTGAATTGCTTGCCTTCTTAGGGAGAGTGAGTGGGGAGGGAAGAGGGGAGAGAATTTGGAATTCAAAGTTTAAAAGCAGATGCTCAAAAAAAAGTTGTTTTTTGCATGCAACTAGGAAATAAGATATGCAGGCAATGGGGCATAGAAATCTATCTTGCCCTACAAGAAAATAAAGGGAAAGGGGATGGGGGGAGGGGGAGTGGGGTGACAGAAGGGAGGGCTAACTAGGGAACAAGGCAATCAGAATATATGCCATCTTGGAGTGGGTGGGGGAGGGTAGAAATGGGGAGAAAATTTGTAACTCGAAATCTTGTGGAAATCAATGAGGAAAACTAAAAAATATGAAATAATAAAGTATGGAATAAAGAAAAAAAAACAAAAAAAAGAATAAGCACAAACCAATTCATGAGAACTAATTACGCAACTTTCAGTGTGAGCGTTTACACCTAGAGTTTGATTTATTGTTGATTATCTAGACTTAAGAGACTGATGTTAAGAGAGTAAATGTTTATTTGTTTTCATGTTGTTTCAGTCGTGTCCAACTTTTCATGACCCCATTTGGGGTTTTCTTGACAAAGACACTGGACTGGTTTGCCATTTCCTTCTCCAGCTCATTTTGCAGATGAGAAAACTGAGGCAAAGAGGCTTAATTTATTTGCCCAGGGACATATAGCTAATAAGTATCTGAGACCAGATTTGAACTCATGAAGATGAGTCTTCTTGCTACCAAGCCTGGTCCTCTATCCACTGCCACCAAGACCCAAAAGAATTGCTTAGACTGCAGATTAAACTTAAAAGTGTGTCCTATATTTCAGAGAGCCAATTTTTAAACATTTTCTAATACTGCCACTGACTTGAACCCAGATCCTCCTGCCTTTAGGGCCAGCTATCTATCCATTAAGGCCAAGCTCTTTCTCTGGAGCCAAAAAGAACAAGGTTAATCCACTTTGCCAAATGAAAGCTCTTAAAACATTCAGAAACAGCTGTAATATCCACTCTACTCTTCTCTTCTCCAGAATAAACATCCCTAGTTCCTCTAACCTACTCTCAAATAGCACAGTCTCCATTCCTCTCACTATTCTGGTCTTCCTCCTCACCTGGTAACATTCTTATTTATTTATGTCTTTTCTAAAATGACATCCAAAAATGAACACCATACTGTAGGTAAACTTATTTCTCCAATTTGCACACAAGTCAAGACATCACCTGTGATGTCATTGGTCTTCTTCAAAAATGAAGGATAAAGAACAACAGCTATCTTAATGCAACCCAGCATAGCATAGCATTTTTGTCTGTTGTGGCATGTTATTGACTTACAGGCCACTAGGACTCCCCGATCTTTTTCAAACTATTAACCATCCATACCTCCCCTTTTCTATATTTGTGAAAACGATTATTTGAACTCAGATTCCGGAATGTATACTTACCACTGCTAAATATTATTATTTAGATAGGCTGGTCATTCTAACCTATGGACTTCCTAACCTTGGAGATCTCTTCTAATCCCATGTTTTTCAATTATTTCCTCACAGAATGACAGAATATCATACTCGAGAGAAATATCAAAGGCCACCCAATCTAACCTTCACATGAACAGGAATTTCCACTCTATGTTACACCTAAAAAGTAGTGATCCAGCTGTGGCTTAAAGACTTCTAGTGAAATCCATTATCTCCTAAAGTGGCCTGTCCTACTTTGAGATGGCTTTAACTACTAAGAAATTTTTTTCTTATATTGAACATAAATCTACCACTGTTCCTACTTCTGCCTTCTGGGGCCATGTGGAAGAACCTTCATCTTTATTTCACATGAAAGCCTTTAAAATAGCTGAAGACAGCAATCACAACCCTACAAGTCTTCTCTTCTCCAGATTTAAGCCTTTCGTCTCCAGAACCCTAGCCACTTCACTCTGCTGTTATGAATAGTAGTCGTATCAGGCTCCCTCTCCATCTAAGCATGGCTCATTTTACTCCCTGGCAATGACCTTGCCAGGCACAAGGCTGCTACTTCCTCAGCACTTACTGTTCCAGAAGCACAATCAAATCTGCTGTTCTATAAAGGGTTACCAATATATTCCACTGTGGTTCAACTCACCATTTCTATAACTCATCTAAACAAAGTATCTGTCCCTGGCCACCACTCCTCTATATGTGTTGTTTCATCCATTAAAGTGGAATGTAAGCTCTTCGAGGGGAGAGACTGGCCTGTATTTGTATACTCAGTTATTCATTAGACTGCCCCAGTTTCCTCAAGTGATCATTACTATCAGCTAGGTAGCACAGTGAATAAAGCACTAGACTTAGAGTCAGGAAGACCTGAATTCAAATCCTGCCTCAGACACTTATTAGCTATGTGACCTTTGGCAAGTCACTTAATCTCTCCCTGCCTCAATTTCCTCATCTGTAAAACAGGGATAATTGTTGTTCATATTGCATCTGTTGAATGTTCTTCAATTTTGGCTCCAGAGAAAGAGCTTGGCCTTAGTGGATAGATAGCTGGCCCTAAAGCCAGGAGGATCTGGGTTCAAGTCAGTGGCAGTATTAGCAAATGTTTAAAAATTGGCTCTCTGAAAAATAGGACACACTTTTAAGTTTAATCTTCAATATAAGCAATTTTGGGGGGGGGTCTTGGTGGCATTGGGTAGAGGACTAGGTTTGGTAGCAAGAAGACTCATCTTCATGAGTTCAAATCTGGTCTCAGATACTTATTAGCTATATGTCCCTAGGCAAATAACCTTCCGAGGTTGTTGCGAGGCTCAAATGAAATAATAGCAGTTAAGTGCTTTGCAAACCTTAGAGTACTATATAAATGCCAGTTATTATTATTATCATATGATGTGTCAAAATCCCTCACCAACCTGGTTGTCCTATTTCTCATATTTTCTAGCTTTTTTAATGTACTTCCCAAGATGGAATGGCCAAAATTGAAGAACAAGGCAGAGTATAATGAGGGTATCACTTCCTTAATTCTGGATACTATACCTGTCATAATGTAATCAAAAAGTTACATTAGCTTTTTTGATTGCTATATAATATTATTGACTCATATTAACTTTGAAGTTCACTAAAATATGAAATCTTTTTCCAATAAACTATTCTTTAACCATGCCTTGAGAAGATTATTTTTTCACCCAAATATGAAATAGTATTCCTATTAAAGTATAATAGCATATTATACTTTATTAGATAATATTAAGTACAGTAGTATCCCTATTAAATTTTAATATGGATAGATAATATTAAGTACAGTAGTATCCCTATTAAATTTCATCTTAACAAATTTGGTCCAGTATTCTAATCAATCTTCTTGGATCTTATCATCCAATAAATTAGCTATCCAGCCTATACAAGATATGCCTTTATCAAAGACATTGATTAAAATGTTGACTAACAGAGGAGAGAGTCATAATTATCAATTCTGGCACACAGGACTAACTCAGAGGTTGTTAAGAGAAGCCACTACTAGGGAAGTAAGAGAGTGGAACCAGGCCGAGTAATAAGTTGATTCACATGCAGGAAGCACTCAAGACCTGGCCTTGGACATTCAGTAGCCTTCACTCACTGTGACACGCGGTACATTCATGCTAGCCACTCCGTCAGATGGAGTCAAGGTACAGGTGAGGAGTGACCTATCCAGACTCAGCACAACCAACAACCTCTGACTTCCCTAGTCCTTGGGATGAAGTTTGGGGTGGGGATGGGGCAGCAAACAAAGGCAATGTCTTTTGTCACCATCCTCCAATGTATTATCTCTCCCTCCCAGATTTATGTCATCTTCCTATTTGATATTCTGTCATTTATGTCCCTGATAAAAAAAAATATTGACCAACACAGAGTCAAGGCCATATCCCTGGGGCACTCCAGCAAAAACTTTCCTGAAGATTGATATCAATTCACTCATAAGTACTCTGTGTCTAATCATTCAAAAAACTTTGAATCCTCCTAGCTGTACTGTCATTTAGCTGACTTCCACAAGGATAGCCTGAAAAACTTGGTCAAATGACTTATTGAAATCTGTTAAATACTTTGTATATGGCATTCTAGCTATTCTGTCAAAAAAGGAAAGCAGGCCAGTTTGACTTCTTAAGGAAGCCATTCCAGCTCTTTATAATCACTGCTTCCTTTTCTAAATGCTAAGAAAAATCCTTTTAACATAGTATAGATCATTTCTAGTACTCAAAGGTTATGGTCTGTAGACTTTCTACCTTTTCCTTTTTTTAAATTGAAAGAACATTGGCCCATATACAGTCAGGACAATGGCATCTCTCCCATTCCTCATGGTGCTCCAAAGATCACCAACAATCGTTCGGCAATCATCATCATCAACAACAACAAGAAGCATTTATTAAGAACCTACTATGTGCTAGATACTGTGTTGAACAGTAGGGATACAGAGAAAGGTAAATAAGTGGCCCCTGCCTATTATAAGCTTCCATTCTAATAGGGTGAAACGACATTCAAATAATTAAGTACAGCTAGGTGGTGCATCATATAGAGCGCTGAGTCTGAATTCTGGGAGATCTGGGTTCAAATCCAACCTCAAAAACTTACTAGCTGTGTGACCCTGGGCAAATCACTTAACCTCTGTCTGCCTCAGTTTCCTCAACTATAAAATGGAAATAACTATAGCACCTACTTGCCAGCATTGTTGTGCAGGTGAAATGAAACAATATTTGTAAAGTGCTTAGCACAGTGCTGGGCACATAGTAGGTGCCACAGAAATGCTAGCTGTTGTTAGAATAATAATTATTACTATACACATTATTATGATGATATTATTGTTGTTATACATGGCAATCTCAGAAGGAAGAGGAAAGTTCTATTGCAGAACATGAGATTTGAACCAAGTCTTCCAGGAAGCCAGAAGGCAGAGATGAGGAGAGAAGATTCCAGGTATGGGGGGCAGTAAGTGAAAAGCCACCAAGTAAAGAGAGAGAGTATCTTGTTCAAGGAACAGTAAGAAGACAAGTGTTGCTGGTCATTGTAAAGAAAACATACAAACAACATACAAAGGAGGTAGGTGATGAAGGTCTTTAAAAGTCAAAGGGAGTATTTTATATTTGATCCTGAAACAAGAAACCACTGGAGTTTATTGACATGGTGCTTAAAGATCTGTGCTTAAAGAAACAACTTTAGCAGCTGAGTACAGGGTGGATGCAAGTGGTGAGAGATTAACCAGCAAGTTATTGCAATATTCCAGGCATGAGGTGATCAAAGTGGTGGTAGTGTCAGAGGAGAGAAGGGGGCATAGAGGAGAGCTGTTATGAAGGTTGAAATGATGGGACAACACCAGTTTGGATAAATGCGTGAGTGGGAGTGAGGAGTTGAGGATGACACCAAGGTTGCCGGTCTGGGTGAGTGAAAAAAATGTTATTACCCTCAAAAGTAACAGGGAAGTTTGGAAGAAAGGAGGATTTGGGGGGAAAGATCATGAGACCTGCTTTGGACATGTTGAATTCATGCTGCCTCTGGGACATCCACTTAGACATGTCCAAAAGGGAGCTGATGATGCACAAGTGACCTCAGCAGAGAGATTAGGAACAGATAAATAGATCTGAGATACGTGAAGTGGAAAAAAAGTTATCAAAAGACTGAAAATGTAGAAAGGGGCTAGGTTATGAAAGGCTTTACGATATGATCATTGAACCCACAGGAGCTGATGAGATCACCAAACAAAATAGCATAGAAGGAGAAGAGAAGAGGGCCAAGGACAAACCTATGGAGGCTACCCAGACTTAGTAGGCATCACCTGGATGAAGATCAAGCAAAGGACAGTGAGAAGTAATCAGACAGTAAGAGGGGAACCAGGAGAGAGAAGCACCACTCAAACCCATATGAGGAGAGAGTATCTAAGAGAAGAAAGTGATTGACAGTGTCAAAGCCTGAAGAGGGTCAGGAAGGATGAAGATAGGGAAAAGACCACTAGATTTAGCAACTAAGAAATAACTTGTAACTTTTGAGAGAGATTTCAGCTGAATGATGAGATTGGTAACCAGAGGGTTTAAAGAATAGAGAAAATAGAGGCACCTATTTTAAATGACCTTATCAAGTTTAGCCCCAAAAGGGAAGGGAGATGTGGGATGACAGCTAGTGGGGATAGATGGATCAAGTGAGGGTGTTGGGTTTATTTTTAAGAATGGAGGAGACAAAGGAGTATTTAGAGGCAGCAGGGAAGCAACCAGGAGAGAGAGAGAAAGACTGCAGATTAATGGGAGAGTGAGGATAACAAAAAGGCAATCTGCTGGACAATGGAAGGGGATCAAGGGTGTAGAGAAGGGTTTAGAGAGGGTTTACCTTGGTAAGAAAACCAATCTCTTTGTGTGAGATAGGTCTGAAGGAAAGAATAGTAAGAGACAGCATTTGAAGGTGTAAGAAGGAACTCTCAGCAAATGATTTTTTTTCAGTGAATCATGAGGCAAAAGCTCTCAACTGAAAGAGTTGGGGCAGGAGAGGACATGGGAGGCTTGAGGAGGGATGAAAAGGTTTGGAATAGCTACTTACTGTGGTGCTGCTGTAGTACTGCTTACTGTGGTGAGAGAGTGAATTGATCAGGGAAGTATAAAAGTATCTCCTTGCTAGAATGAGTTCCCAGTTCCAATTATGAAACAAATTTGCATGGACCCAATTAGCACAATTTTATGATTTTCTCCAGCTTCATTCACACATGTGAATAAAAGAGAAAACAGAGAATATACAGAGTAATCTCAAGTTAGGCATTTGCAAGGCCCATAGGCTAAGGTGGCAAGGGACTCACGTATAGGATAGAATAGAGTCAGTCATCAGCCACTTCTTCCAATACCCTCAGATGTAGTTTGTCTTGGCCTGATGACAGAAACATATTTGAAAGAAAAATATAGCAGCAGAATTAGTTTCTTCAAGAATGCACTTTACTTGAAATTTCCAAATGAAGGGCTTGGCTTTCCACATGTACACCAACTCTTTTATCATATCAGCCAGCAAAGAGGTTCCTTGAGACCAAAATCTTAAACCAGCAATTTGGCAACGTATGCCTTCCTATCTAAAACAAGTCATCAGTGCCATTCTCAGTAAGGATAAAATAAGAGCCTGTTATATGAGGGATGGGGTGGGGAGTGGGGGAGGGGGAAGAGGTATGAGGGTGAAACACTGTTCAGTATTAAAAATTAGACTAGTGGCTCTGAGTATTTGGTGGGGAGAAGGTAAAGAGATTTTCAATGTAATGCAGATTGATCAAAGATTAGAGAGAAAAAAATAATATATGTTATCTTTCCTGTTTACATGGAAGCTCAAATGGAATCTTTCAAATCAAATAGAAAAGTAATGTTCACTAGCTGGAAACCACATTTTTGTAAAGGAATTTGTCCTATTGAAGAAAACAGATCTGGCTGCACTTAAGATTAAAAAAAGGGTGAAGGAAAGAGATTTGGTGGGGTTTAAGCATGTGCTTGTGAGTAATGTTCCATAATATCTAAATCTCTGCTAAAATCAACAGAGGGCAGTTGGGTTTGGGGGATACACTGACCCCTTTCCTTCAGTAGGCTGCATACTAAGCGAATAAAGCAACACCAAATCATTAGGTGTTCAAAATATT
This sequence comes from Trichosurus vulpecula, assembly GCF_011100635.1. Classification (NCBI taxonomy): domain Eukaryota; kingdom Metazoa; phylum Chordata; class Mammalia; order Diprotodontia; family Phalangeridae; genus Trichosurus; species Trichosurus vulpecula. Next base: position 124,237,277 of record NC_050576.1, read on the forward strand.
GTAGGTCACTGGGAGATCATGGCTATAAGAGGAAAAAGAGGGGAGGAAGGTTGCAAGACCAAACATTCCTCAGTACTATTCAATGTATTTCCAGTGTCCGGAAAGAGGTTGGCAAAGTGACAATCACTAATAAATACTGGATTGATTTGGTTCACAGTAAAGTGTAAGTTTCCCTTACCAACAGCTACAGAATCTAATGGTTATCGCATACTTCCTTTCATCTTTGTCACTATTAGCAGGCTATATTTGGAGAGACTAGCCCCATTCCACCCTCTGTCTAGTTACATCCTTCCATCATCCGCTGCATAGGTATGGCTCACTGAGGTGTTAAAGCACCTGGAGGGATACCTTGCTCAGAGTAGATCCTTTGAATAGAAGTTTAAAAATTAATAAACCTGCAGGTGGTTAGAACCAAAGGATTCAGAGATGGAAGGTCCATAAAGACCATATAGCCAACCCCTTCATTTTACAGTTGGGAATAATGAGACCTAGAGAGATTAAGTGATGTGTCCAAGGTCCTAGGTAAGAAAGAGCAGAGTCAAGGGTTGATTCCAAGTGTTCTAACTCCAAATCCCCATTCCCTTTTCTTTATATTGCATTACCTCAAGCTCTAGAGTTTTAAACGCTAAGTTCCTAGACATAGGGTATGTTTCTCCAAAAGTTAAGAGTTTAGCATAATGAATTGAAGTCACAAAGCCCTAAGTTCAAATCTCATCTCTATCATTTACTAGCTGTTTAATTCTGGACAAATCATAACCTCTCCAGGCCAATGGCACATATCTCACAGGGTTATTAGAAGATTCCCATGAGATAATGTCAGCAAAGTGCTTTGTAAACTTTAAAGTGCTATGTAAATGTCAGATCATCTTATTAGTACAATTCTTCTGTATTTTTATGTCCACAAGTGACTCATTAAACAAAAACATAGAATGTTCTTCAAAAAGAACACAGAAGTTGCTAATAATTAAATAGTTCATAAAATATTTACCAATACTGATTTTTTAATATTATAAAGTTAGACAAAATACCAATAAGTCAACACCCTACTAGAGTGTACATCTGTATTGTTATGAGAGAGAGAGAGAGAGAGAGAGAGAGAGAGAGAGAGAGAGAGAGAGAGAGAGAGAGATTGAGAAGTAAGTTATAGCTATGGAAGGACAGCTCACAAGTTCACCTTAGAGAAATGAATAAGAGAGTTGACCAAGATGGTTTTATGTTCAAGCAAGAGTAACAAGAATCATTCCATGTGATCCTTGGTCAAATCACCTTACAAGGTTCTTAATGAGCATCAACAAGCGGACTACTATGAAGAAAACTTTCGCTTACAAGCAAACCTCTGTTGCAGTGGATCGAGGCATAGAAAAATTATGTAAAGAACTCAATCCTTCAAGCTAAGTCAACATAAACCTTGACATTTAACCACTTCAATGGAAAACTGAGCACAGATGAAGACAGCAAATAATATGTTGGAAAATATGGTCAAGGATTAAGAAATGAAAGAGGTCAAAGGCTGGTAGACTCCTTAAAACCTTCACACCTACATATCATGAATATTTTCTTTGAAACTTTAGTTAAAGCACACTGCATGTGGCATGCTCTGAATAACATCATTAAAAACTAAATTTACTATTTTAAGAGACAAGAATTAACTAATTGCAGACTGCATTCATCTCAGAATCAAATTTCAGACTATTGATTAATGAAAAGGAAGACCAAGTTAATACTTTCTTAGAAGAAAGGATAAAGAGTAGGCACTGTGTGCTGTTGTAGTAGCTTTTATGAAAATTCAATCTTTTTAAACAAGTTGTTAATTCTGAACACTGGAAAATTAATAAGAATATAGATAGTGACTTTATTAATGTTTGTTAAAGAATTTTAACTGATACAAAACAGTCATCATAAGGAGAGAGCTGAAAGAGCTAACGATATATCTAAGATAGCAAATACTTAAACTCCTCAACAAGTGCAGAATTATAAACAACCTATTAGGCAAGAATGGTATAGAGTAGAATCTCATTTGTCAAACATTATGGAGGAAGATGACAGAAGAAAGGGAGTAGCATCACCAGAAGAAAAGAAGGAAGGAAGGAAGGAAGGAAGGAAGGAAGGAAGGAAGGAAGGAAGGAAGGAAGGAAGGAAGGAAATAAGGGAAAGAAGTAAGGAGAGAGGGAGAGCAGGAAGAAAGGGAGAGAGGGAAAGAAGAAGGGAGGGAGGGAAAGGAAAGAAAGAAAAGATTTACTAAGCACAGACTATGTGCAAAGCACTATGTTATCATGCTCCTTACAAAGTAGTCAGAGAAAGTTTGTGCATAACTAGAATGCCAACTGAGCATGACCTAAGGTCAGAACCACTAGGGGACTCTACACAAGCACTCAGGAATCAACTTGAAGAATGCTTCATAGGATCACAGTTACAGATTTAGAGTTGAAACTTAACTTAGAAGTCCAATCCTCTCGTGTTAAAGAGGAAGATAATGAGGACTGAAGAGGTGAAATGATTTGCCCAAAGCCACAAACACTGGTCAAACCTGTATTTGAACCTAGGCCCTCTAGCTACAAATTTGTTGTTTTTTCTACTGCACTTGGAGGGTAAAAGATTCCAGGAAAATTCTAGAAGAGTAGAAAAAATTACAAAGAGTATTTTTTTTTACTCCAAAAAAGGCAACTGAGAAGGAGAAATTACTGACTCATATTTCCCACTTATTATTCCTGTAAAATCTTATAAGAGAAATCTATGTTTGCTTCAAGGGTATTCTTTATGAAAATATTAAAAGGACCAGGCGTGCTGATGCACTTCTATAATCCCTACTACTAGAGAGACTGAAGCTGGTGGATTGCTTGAGCTCAGGAGCTATGAATTATAGTAGAGCTAAAACCAATAGCATATCCATGCTAAGGCCACCATCAATATGGTGAGCCCCCAGGAGTGAGAGACCACTAGGCAAGCCAGATCAGAAACAGAGCAGGTCAAAGTTTCCATATCAATCCTTGGGGGGATTGGACCATTTCTGCCCTGGGCAAAATAGAGAAACTTAGTCTCAAAAAAGAAGAAGAGAAGGGAGAGAAGGGAAGGGAAAGGGAGAAGGAAGGAAGGGAGGGGAGACTGGAAAGGAATAAGCAGACTATATGGCACATATTTAAAATCTCAGATCAGACTAAGAAATGTAAAGAAAGTAAAATGTTTATTGTTTGTTGATTTTTTTATATAAAGCATTTTACTTGATAGAACAAAATGAATCCTTAAGGGCTACGTTAGTCAAGGTGTCTCCAACACACATGTTAAAATTATTCAAGTTTATGACAGATTCAAATATGGAGATGACTAACAATCCACCAAGTACTTACATCATCTTAGGAAACTCCCTCCCAGGGTCTGTGATCTCATCATCATAGGGAACTCCCATTTTAGGAATTCCCTATTCACACAGCAGATCAATAAAAGAGCCCTTCAGGCATGAAAATTGGGTGTTTCCTCTACCAAGAGCAGATCAAAGTGTCTGTGTCTTATCCTTGCTAGACAGACTCCGTGAGTTATTGTGACTAAAAAATTCATCATCCTGAAGCCAAACTTCTTGTGGCGAGCCTCTCCAAACTTAGTTGGTACTTAGACAAAACACATAAGGACCATCACTGGGACCATACTTAGAATCTATCCTGGTTAGTTAGTACCTTGTAGAATTTGTCATTTGCTAGTAGTCCAAACAAGCTTCATTTTGCAAACAAGGAAACAGGCTCAGGAAGGTTAAGTAATTTGCTCAGTTTCACATATGGCACACGATGGCATGTGCACACAGTGGCACATGTAGATGATGTCTTATGCCAAGAGCCACATGACTAATAAGTTTCAGGAAGAATTTGAATCCAGATTTTCCTGATTTCAGGTTCAACACTCTATCCACTAAGTCCCTTTGCCTTTGATGTCATTCTGACCCACAGATATCAGACCGCATATAATACAGGGAAATGTGCACAAAGTCCAGACAAGTCCTTGTTTACACAAGATTCCCCAAATGTTCTTATTCACATACAACTACACAGAGTCTATATCACAGAAGCAGGCAGGCGCTAGGTTCAGCTTTTGCCAAAGTCAGTGGGTCAATCAATCCCTCCCTCTTCTGAAATCCTTCAGTGAAACATGGGGCTCCCTTCAGCACAGAAATACAACACACACATTTTCATGTCCTTGGTTTCCTTTTGTTCAGCAATAAGTTGAGGATATATACACCACAGATGCCCCAGTCCTCAAATAGCAAAAGACGTGGTAGCTGGTTTTAGCATCTTCGTGCATGCCTTTCTATTTCTCCTCAACGAAGAGTACAATTTCCAAGAGATAGAAACTATGCGGCATCTCTGACAGTTCACATAGTTGTTTAGTCCTTATGAATTTATGCTTTAGAATACTTTTTTGGGACATGTTATCTCTGGTGCCTGGCTTTTCAGACTCTGATCTATATTTTCCAACAGAAAGAGAAATTTCCATTTCTTTTTTTAAAATACATTTTTATTGATATCTTTTACTCTTACATTGAAAAAAATTCCTCCAGTTTCCTTATGACTCCCCTTCCCAGAGAACCTTCCCATTAACAGATTTTTTTTAGCAGAAAGAATAAAAAAAATCAGAAAAACCAATCATGACATCAAAAATGTCTAGACTATATGCAATGTCCCATATTTATAGACTTCCTGCCGCTTCTTGCCTCCACTTCTGTTGGAAGCCTTGGGATGCCTGGGATTTAGAAGAGTAAAAAGAGTGATCCTAGTCTGGCATTTAGTGTTCTGTTTTGAGATTTTCTGTTTGTTTGTTTGTTTGTTTTTTCACATCTGTGATTCCATAGCTATAGGGAACTTGGAATATGGAAACTCTTTCCACCAATACAGATTGATGATTCATCTTAAAGATCGTAGATTTGGAGCGGTAATAGACCTCTAACGCCTTCATCGTACAGATGAGGAAATAGCAAAGAAGTTAAGTTACTTGCCCAAAGTTACTCAGGTAATAAGTGAAAAAGCCACTGTTTGAAGATATGAGGATGGCAGGTTTTCATGTTTATTCACTATGTTGCTATCTAATAACTCCATAGGATGAGATTGCTCATCAAATGTGGGCACTTCAGGAGTGTAAAAATAAGCAAAAGTGTTTTAATATATGTGGATATTGTGGGTAGATTTGTATGTATGCTATTTAATACAATAGTTTTATCTTTACTTGAAATATCAATCACTAAGCTCTCGGGCCAGACTGACTATGTACCAGGCACTATGCTAAGCATACAAAGAAAGGCAAAAATAGTTCCTGCCCTCAAAGAGCCTACATTCTAATGAGGGAGACTACATGTAAATAATTAGATACAAACAAGATACTTACAGAGTAGAAGAAACACTATCTTAGAGGAAGAATTCTACCAGCTGGAACAAAACTAGAACAACACATTTGTGAGCCCTGGGCAAAGCTTGAAAATAGTGTCACCTGTGTATTACTGTCCACTGGAGGCCTTGAGCCTTTACTGATGCAAATGTGATTTGAATTATCAGAAAATAAATACCTGCATGCCATGGAAGGCAGAATTTTCTGGAAGAAAGGAAGAATGGAAGGAAAGAAGGAAGGAAGGAAGGAAGGAAGGAAGGAAGGAAGGAAGGAAGGAAGGAAGGAAGGAAGGAAGGAAGGAAGGAAGGAAGGAAGGAAGGAAGGAAGGAAAAGAAACAAAGAAAGGAAGAAAGGAAGAAAGGAAGGAAGGAAGAAGAAAGGAAAGAAGGAAGGAAGGAAGGAAGGAAGGAAGGAAGGAAGGAAGGAAGGAAGGAAGGAAGGAAGGAAGGAAGGAAGGAAGGAAGGAAAGGAAGGAAGGAAGAGGGATAGACAGATCTAGTGACAAGAAAATTATTTGGGGCGCAAGGGGTTAGGACACTGTTCCTTCTCTTTATCCACTTCACAGATCTCTCTTCTCTGGACCAAAATACATGATCTATCTAGACTGAGTTAAGTCTTTAGGGGAACCTTGTTGCTAAAATGAGGGGCTAGTCTCCCTTTCCCACACTTTGGTTCTTGACACTCCCACCTGGGACCCTAGGAAAGACTTACTTATTGATCGGGTTTCAGCTCCTGTACAGGGTTTCCACAGATAGGGGGAATGGAGCAAATAGTATAAATGTACAATATGAATCAGGAATGAGACAGTTATTTCCTACACACAAAAGAAATGCTAAACTCAAAACACATACAAATGCCCGTGGACAGACATGATTCAGTAACAACTTAAAATTACTGTCATACTCTCTTGGGAGGTTAAAACTGGAACTTCATGATAGCATAAAGAAGTTTATGGGACTGATGAACAGGCATTGCTGCATTTCAAACGGGATCTGTACTTCCTCTTAGAATCCCTGCCTTCGTGTTAACTAGGTCAGGGCTTATATTCCTTTTCTCCAACCCAGAAACCCCACCTCACCTCTCCAAATCACTAGGTTGCCTCTAAGCCTGGATATTTCCATTTCAAAGTCAAATTTTAGTTACATATACTCAGGAAAATTACACAAAACAGAAGAAGCAATAAGGACTCTGAGATCCAGTCTCAGATTCACCTAGACAGAATGTGTTCTTTAGCTGCCATGTGCTCACAGCCACATGGCACCAGGGTGGGAATAAGAGCCACCCTTCTTCTACCCCTCACTAGATGTCCCAGAGTTTCATAGTGCCACCTGGAGGGTCAAAGGAAAAGAACAACAAAGGTAGAGTCACTTTTTAAAGGTCCACTGAGTTGTCAGCTTTTCCTGTTAAGTGAAAAATAAAAGAATTTCTCCGTCACCTCCAAAGGGTCCAACTGCTAAGCTAGCACATGAAGTCATCCTTAAAGAGCCAGGGAAATGCTGTACATTCTCAATGCAACCTCCATGTACAGATAGATTTTGGTTTTTAAATGTGTGATTAAAAAAAAATCATTATTTCATTGGTGTAGGGAGTGTCCAGTGAGAAATTCCTCTCACAAAGTATATAGAAATCTCTCTGCAATTTATATTCTTGGAAAGTTGCCTGAGACACTGAGAGGTTGCCCAGGGTTATATAGTACATGTCAGAGGAAGAACTTGAACCCAGGTCTTTCTAACTCTGAGGCCAGCTCTCTAGCCCTAATTCACACACTGCCTGCATACTTACTTAAAAATGTAAGGATTTGATCTTTGCTATGGATATTTCCTCTATCATACAGAACACAATCCCTCCACGCCTACAGAGACAGACATGAAGAGATATTGTGAATGAAAAGTTCTTCACTCTGCAGCCGACTTTGCTGTGATGAACCCCTCCAGTCTTAGCTAATCTAGTCATTGAAGGATAGGTAAAATTTCTATAAATAAAAAGGAAAGAGGATTTTCTGGGAATGGGGGTGATATGAGAAGTACACAAAGCTGAGATAGTACAAATAAACCATTTTAAAGAGAACAAAGGGCTAGTAGAGATAAAATGAGGCTGGGAAGGTAGTTTGGGCACAGATTATACAAATTTTTCTGTATCATTCCAAGACATTTTGGGATTTATTCTTTTCTCTAAAGTCTTAGATTCAAAAACTGTCATTTTACTATTTCTGATCTCTTCCCTCCCCTAAGTTTCCCATGCCCTCCTTGAGTTTAATGCAACAATTCATTTCAATAAACATTTATTAATTGCCTACTACATTCAAGGCATTGTGCTAGGTACACAAGATAGTACAATGCTGTAGAAACAGCTTTGGACTTGGAGTTAGAAGCCTGGGATTCATGTCCTGGACCATCATTGGTTCTAGACTCAAAACTTCTGGAGGTTTAGGACCTACTAAAATTTGTCCTCTGCTGCCATAGCCTTCTAGAGTCTTGGACCACCCTACCTGCCCATATCACAATGATGCATTTTATAAAAAAAAATAGTGCCTATGTCCATCTGGGTGTTATTCCCTAGGCAGTTTACACAACTAGCAAGCAGCAGAGATGGTACTCAGAGCCAGGAGCTATAACTCTGTAGACCCCCTTCCCACCAAGTTGGCATCTCATTGTCTTGTTTTCACTACAGTGAGAGGGTGGAGGAGACAACCGGGAGAAAGATGCAAGTCAGCACTGAATGTACTCTAAGGTTTGAATCAAGTATTATCCCTGCAGGGCCATCCATGTTCCCAGGAATCTCCCCTCCCACCATGACCCAGAAGGAAACACCAAAGCACAGAGTATATGCAATCAGACAAAGGCCAAGCCAGCATTAACACTTGAATCTTCTCCCTCTTGATCCACCCCCTCTTAATTATCCACCCTAATAGAGGGGAGTGGTACTGCAAAGGATCCAAAAATAATTTATACCGGACTTTGGAATGTAGCCTATGATTTACTTTGCAAAAGAATTTTTCTCCTATTAAAACTAGGTTGCATTCCCTTAGCACACATCAATTGATGCTAGTGGGGAGGCAGCCCAGAAGCCTGCTGAGCAATAGTGGGGAAGCAAGCCTCAGTTACAAAATGTGTTTCAGATCATCCAGAGTAGATATCCAAGAGTTGATTGAGACTCCTAAATCATGAGTAATGCCTCCAAGCTGGGGGAGAGATCTACAGCCAGAAGAGAGTAGATAGAGACCAAAAGCCATGGGCCATGCCATTCAGAAGCTTCACAGAGTTGCTGGGCAAAACTTACAAAGGATCTCTGCACCAAGGTCTCATGCCATTGCCAAAAGGAATTCTCATTCAAAATGGTTAAGTCCAGTTGGTCAAATTCCCCCACCCCAAAAATTCACTAGTAGCAGAGGAAAAGAGCCCACATTGTATGTTCAGTGCCGCATTTTTAAACACCCATAACTTTGTTATTTTAGAACCAAATTTCTTCAAACAAGGCAAAGCACACATTCCTCATTCAGGGTTATGTACCAGGGATGCCAAGTTTGAAGTTTCAAAACAAACCTGCTTTTGAGTAATCGAAGTACAAAAAAAGCATTTGAATACTTTCTGACCTATTTCAAAAAAAATGCGATTTTTGTTTAACATGTAGATAACTCTAAAATGGTAAATGAGTTTGTGTTCAACTTTCCAAAATAAATCCATTTGGGACTGAGGCTAAGCCTTAAGGAGAAGCCAAGAAAGCCTGAAGGACTCCAGAGGAGGTGAGAGCTCAGCTGTAAGGGCAACCTAGGAGCAGCAGATACCAAGCTTTCTTGGTATTTAGCACCAGCTCAAGCCCACTTTGTCATGGAAATAGTCTCATTATAAAAGAGGAGGCGAATTAGGAGAATAGTCACTGGACAACGATGAAATATCAGTCATTCTCCACTGATTTCACTGTCTTTAACAGATTTCCTGGCAGAAACTCCAAGACAAGTACCTCAGTTTCTAGGTACAACAGTTTCATCTGTAAAATGGGTCCAGGACAGATTCTAAATTATCCACTGACAGTATTAATTAATACTGTAGTATTAATAATTTAGTATTAATCAATAACTAATTAATAATAATTCATAATACATAATTTAGTATTGACTTAGTATTGACTAATTAATAAATTAAATAATTGCATGATAAATTAGTAATTAATTAATAACTACAGTATTAATAATTTAGTGTTAATTAATAAATTAGCATTAATTAATTAATTTTTAATGAATTAAAACATCCTTTCCCTAGATAAAAAAATATTGATGAATATAAATCCCATGAAGATAGATAGATGTCTCTTCTTTGAGTAAACTCTGTAGCCAAGAGATTGTTAACCAACCAATTAGCAAGTACCTGGAGTTACCAAGTATTTTACAAGATACTAGAACTGTTCCCAACTGTCAAATAATTTATCATCTAATTGAATATGACAATTATAGCTTCTATTTAAACCATAGCTTATATTTAAATGGCTTTAAAATGTTTTACATGCATTAACTCCTTCAAGCTTTATAATAGCTCTGGTCATGTAGAAAGTGCAAAAATTATCTCCATTTTAAAGATAAAGAATTGAGGCTTGAAAGTGACCTGAGATCAAAAGATCACACACCCAGACAGCAATAAATGTATAATTCGAATCCAAGTGTTCTTCCACATCCAAAGCTGTTTCCTCTACACTATAGGCACAATATCTTGCACGTATTAGGGACTTAACAAGTGTTGGATTGAATTGTTGTATTAAACTCAAGAGGAACAAGAGAAACTTAAGGAGGGTCTAGATCAGAGAGAATAAAATTCTAGGGCTGGAAAATGAAAATTTAGAAAAAAAGAAGAAAGCTCAAATTCCCTAGTATGCCATTTAAAATCTTTTGCAACCTATACCCAGCCTACCTTACCAGGCTCATTGCACTTACCAGCCCTTTGTTCTCACCAGAATGGTCTATTTGCACTTCCTTATATCTATATTTCCCACATCACCCTCACTCCCAGAAGAATACCTTTTTCCTTTTTTATTTATGGAAATTATACCCATCCTTCAAGACTCGCCTCAAATCTCACTTGCTCCCTGGCCACCCCAGCCTGATATGATCTCTCCATCCCTAGACTCAGTGTCTCTGAAACTCATTTGGAAGTTGGTATTTCTGCCCTATAATGGGAGTTTTTAATCTCTTCATATGTATTGGTCTTATATCCCCAACTAGATAGTAATCTCCCTGAGGGCAAGGACCGTATCTGACATCACTTTCTATCTATAGGGGTCAATGGCATAATGGGAAGAACACTGGACCAAGTATCGGGTGACCTACCCAAGTTTCAAATCTTGACAGTTACTAGCTATGTGACCCTAGAAGAAATTGCTTATCTGTGCCTCAGTTTCATCATTTAGAAAATGGGAATAATAACATGCTACCCACCCAATTGTTGAGAGGAATGCTCTTGGTGAACCCCAAAACACAGTATGAGTGTGAGTTATCATTAATCTTCTTCAATACCTTATACACAGTATAGATATATACAGTACATGTATTACAGTATGTACAGTATATATAAATATACAGTAGAGATATTTAATAGACAGCTGTTGGTTGACTGTTAGATTAATGAAGAGAAATCTCAGGTATCATGCTGAGGTTAAGTTACTTAAAGAGGATGCTTATATTTTAGTATCCCTCATTTCTAGTGTAGAAGCTTCATGAAGTAATAGGAAAACACTGGACTTAGAGTCAAAAGACCAAGGTTCAAATCTTGGCCCTACCATTTATTACCCTCTGTGATTTGTAAAAACAAAATGAGGGGTTTGGAGTTGATGGCCTATGAAGACTCTCCCAGCTCTGGATCTGTGATCCTAACATGCATAATTAGATTACCTCTCAAGTTGCTTCCAACTCTGAATCTATAATACAATGAGCCTACAATGGACTGAACTAAGGTCAGAATAAGAAGAAATGAACAAAGTGTTGCCATTCAACATGTCCAGTGTTCATTTGACATGCTGAAGAATTTTTAGAGAGTGGGGGCTTCTAAGAGGCAGTGGACAGTTATGAAAATTGCTCCTTTGAAGCTTTTATAAAAAGTCATCCCAAAGATCAGATTCATGTGCTGCAGAGGTCTTCCAAAGGTCTTCTGAGATTTTTTTTTATTTTTTTGCTTTTGCCTTTCTTTGTATCCCTGGTGCTTAGCATAGTGCCTGGCAAATAGTAGGTGCTCTATAAATGCTTGTCCACTGACTAAGAGTCTCCAGAACACGCCAGATTTTCTTTTTGATGGAAAAACCTACTTACTGTGGAACAAAACTTCCAAGACAGCCCTAATTTAACGTTTCTACCTTTACTAAAACATCCCTAGCATTTCAGCAAATGCCTTTTCTAGTTTCTATAACAAAATGGATTCTCATTCTATTGCTGCCAAGTGTACCTTAACTTCCATCTTACAGTTACTTTAGGATGGCAGACTCCTAGAGGTTAAGGACTACTTGCCCATGATTCCCTTCTCATGGTGGTAGCAACACCATAACCAATCTGGCATATAATAAATACTTCATGGCAGTAACCATTTTTTTGGTCGGGACTTGTGAAAACTCCCTCCACCAATCTTAGTAACTTGCCTGTAGCTTCTAGTCTGAGAAACTTGCCTCAGGAACTGACAGGTGGAATGATTTGTTACTTAGCTAGTATGTATCAAAAATAGGACTTGATCTAGGTCATCCTGACTCCAAGGACATACCTCTCTATCCAGGGGTGGGGAACCTGTGCTTTGAGGCTATATGTGAGCCTCTGGGTCCTCAAGTGCAGCCCTTTGACTGAACCCCAAAAGGGCCTCACTTGAGGACCTAGAGGGCTCAAGGTTGCAGGTTCCCCACCCCTGGATAGAAGACCCTCTGAAAGCCCAACTTCTTGGCTTCAGAGAGCCAGGAACAAAATAATTTTGCATACCAAGCCCAAAGGAAAAGAGATTATTGCTCCAATGGGTTGGTATGGGATCAACGACCATTTTCTACAACCATCCCAAATCCTCAATCACATATAAATTACTTCAAAATCAACACCAAGCATCGAAATGAAACAAGAATTAGCTATTGCTGTCCAGTCAGTGAAGAGCTCTGGAATCTACTGGGACTGACACAATATGAATTGTGTTCTCCACTGGCTATGAAGATATCACAGCTGAGCTATTGTCTGTGGGAGATGCCGCAGGAGCTGGTTTTCTGGTGGTGAAGCTGGGTCTACATTGAGCAATCACCCAAGCTCGTTTGTCTCATTTGTCCCGAGAATGGATATTTGCAAGACAACTTGCAAGGGTCAGGCATGCAGTTTGTGGCCTCCTAAATTTTCTGAGCGTTTAACTAAGTTTCTTATGCTGAGGTTAAATCCATAACTTTGTGTCTAATTGGCACTGAGCTTTTAACAGCTAAATGAGTCAACCCCAGCTATGTATATGGGTATGTGCAGAACCTTAAAGAAACAGGGTGGGAGAGGGTGCCCAAGGGGTATGTGGGAAGTACGGTCATGTAGAACTAGACAGAGACAAATGATGGATAATATCCTCAATCATATTATTTCCTTTTCCCAGCAGTGGCCAAGGCCTTGAGCTTCCCCTCTCCTTCCTCACTCCACCCAAATCCAGCCTCTTGAACATAAAATGGCAAAAGGCTGAGGAGGTCGTGTCCTCAAGTGGCTAGCAGAAATGCTGGCACCCATCCCAAGAAGCCTTAGTCCTCTCTGGAGTTTTGTCATTACCTTTTGAGTTCCTTGCTGAAGCTTTAATCAAGGTTAGGTTTGGGTCCATTGTAAGATAAACAGAAGGATTAGGTTTCCCTGGACCAGAGGTGGGGAACCTGAAGCCTCAAGACCACATGTAGTCCTCTAGGTCCTCAAGTGTGGCTCTTTGACTGAATCCAGACTTCACAGAACAAATCCCCTTAATAAAAGGATTTTTTCTGTAAAACTCAGTCAAAAGGCTGTACCCAAGGACCTAGAAAGCCACATGTGGCCTCAAGGCCACAGGTTCCCTACCCCTGCCCTGGACAATGGGGAAGCCAAATGATATAACTAGAGTTCAGGGCCTAAAGTCAGGAAGCGAGTTCAAATCCAGTCTCAGATACTTCCTAGCTGTGTGACCTTGAGCAAGTCACTTAACCTGTTTGTTTCAGTTTCCTCATCTGTAAAATGGTAATAAATAATAGCTCCTAGCTATGTGGTTCATTGTGAAGATCAAAACAGATATTTATAAAATGCTTAGCACAGTGTTTGGCTCATGGTAGGTATACATTGTCCTCATTATCAGCATCACTGTTATTAGATATGGTTCTCCATCTTTAGTGAGGTCCTTGCTGAGTAGCCTAGGAGGGCTCTCCAGGGCTTGGCTTATCTTATAGGTGGACAGAGTAAGCATGCCCCCATGTGGTGTGATGCTGATGACAAAAAGCGTCTTCTCTCTAACAAAAAGTATTTATCCCACTGATCTACCAGAGTGTCTGAAATTCCTCACACCAAAGGCCCTTGTTACCAGGAAGGGGCAATACATTAACCCACACTAGTTTGTCTAATTAACCTCTCAGTGGGAGAGCACATAGAACTGAAGGAATGGAAAGAAGAATCTATTACTAAGTTTGTGGGTGGAAAAAAGAGTCCAAGAACATGGCATAGTGGAGAGAACACTGGCTGAGCAGTTGGAGGTTACAATACCACCTTGGAAGTTGGTGAGACCTTGGGTAAGTCATTCATCCTCCATAGGTGTCCATTTTCTCATCTATAAAATGAAAGCATTTGGACTAGATTGCCTTGGAGGTCCCTTCCGGCCCTAGCTCTATGATCCTCTGAATTTATGGGGGACTCTGAGCAGTCAATGGGGAAAATGAGGGAACAAGATGCCTTGAGAGCAGAGGGATTCCCATCACAGTGACCAGATGAAAGGGCCTCAAAGATCAACTATGTCTCCCCAGCAATTCTGGTTAGGGTTAATTCTGATTCAGGGTCTTCTGTTTCAGTTATGACAATCGGCTCAAACTGGCCATTTCGACTTCTGTCACGAAATGTAGGGAAATACAACTGGACAGGGGTCCCAGTGTAAGGATGAACAGTAGTCCAAAAGAGCACCAGTGAGACCAGTGGCATTCACACCGGGCTAACCACCCTGAAGAAGTGGCAGGCAGGTGCTGGGGGAGGGAGTTGGGGGGGAAAGGGAAGAGTCAGAAAAAGTCACATGCAGAAGGGATTATAAAATAGAGATCAGTAGTGAGTCCTTTCAGGCATGAGAAACAGCCTGCACAAAGACAGGGAAATGCAGCTGGAGTATCGCATCTAAGGAAGAGCAAGAAGGCCAGTTTGGCTGGACTATAGAGTGCATGAATGGGGAGTAATATATAACAAATATGCATTGGTGGGCTAGAGGAAGGTGTGAAGGGCTTTTAATGTCAAACAGAGGAGAATGGGGTTGGTCTCTATATACTGTCTCTAAAAGGCACAATGCAAAAATGCATAAGAGCAGCCCACAGAATTATAGAATCAGGAGAACTAGGACAGACCTTAGAGGTCATGTAGAATGAAACCCCACTCCAACATCACCAACATCTGATTTATGCTTCATGCAGCCTTGGCCACAGGGCTGCTAGACACTATTGGAAATCCTAAGTGTCCAAAATGACCACTAGATTTATAGTTTTCTTCCCTCTCAATGGTACCTCCCCCTGCCTGGGATAACAGCCCTTCTCCAGCTTCAAATGGATATCTAATTAAATAGCAAGGAAAGACTGCTAGGAAGCTTTACAACAGTTTCCTCTTGGATATATGGCCAGGGCTCTATATCTCTCCGGTACTTGGCAATGATATGAATCGGCCATCTGATAAGAATCGGAAACCAGTAGTTTCCCACCACCAATCATCTGGTTTTGGAGACAGCTACAAAGCAGGCAAAAGCTCACTCAGTCAGGACTGTGACTCTCCTAAACAACTTCTGTTGACCTTTCAACCACCATTGTCTCATCTTCATTCCCACTCCCACACTGTCCCCTCACTCTCTGCCCTAAATGACAGCTAGATTTTTTTCTCCATTTTGATCTACTTCTTTGCCTGCCCCCCACCACCACAAAAAAAAAATTCTGAGCACTATGAAACAGCAAGCCCACATCTTACCTAGGTGGAATGCAGAAGGAATATTTTCCTTTTGATATTAAAAAGTCCTCCCACCAACTAAGTAAACATTGGCTACTGTAGAGTGCTGGTATGTTATTGCAGAATGCAGCTGAGCACAAAGCTAGAGATTTTTTTTTCAAGTGTCAAAAGGAACCTTAGGCTTCAGCCCCAACCCCAGGGAAGAGATGAAAACACTATGTACACGTGTCAGAATGCCAACTGCAACTGTACGTGTGCATTACCATGGTTAGCTAGCTCGGGTGTCAAAGGATTTGGTAGAACAACAGAAACTTCTTTGCAAAAGGACTTTCAGAATTCCCTCTCCTCCTTTCTGACACATGCTCAGCTGAGATGAATTGCAAAGCACTTGGCAAGACCTCCGCAACTAGGCAATTTTTGAATGGTGTCGGTAAATGAGGCAGGCGCTATGTGCAAGGGTGTGGTGCCAAGTTCTACTCTGCTGCCTCTCCCAAGACAGCCACAATCCTCAAGGCTGGGTTAAAAGGAACCAGGAGAAGTAGGCTCCACCCTGACTTCCCTTGGTTCTCATGCTCTAGAAGGGTCAGGACATAAGCAGGGCAGAGAAGAATCAGATGCTGATGTAGATAACTTAATGTCTCCAGGAATGAGTTCCAATCATCAGAAACTGATGGTTTAATAATATCTATTCTGAGTCTTGAAGTTAGAGATTGGGACATAGTAGATGCTCCTTTGTCTCTGATTTGCTGAGTTGCTGTGGATTAAACACATTACCTCTCTGTCCATTGGTTCACCATCCATATAATCAAGATATTCCCTGATACCCTTACCCTCTCTCAAAGGGAAGCCAAGATGATTGAGAAGAAGAAAACTTTTCACGTGAAAAGGTTTCCCATAGGTGTACAAAGATCACCATACTTGATTAGAATCAACAATCATTTATTTAGGGGTCTATTGTGGCCAGGAACTGTTCTAGGCACTGAGGAAAAAGAGGCAAAAATTAAATCATCCCTCCCCTTAAGGAGCATACATTCCACTGAAAAAAGACAATGTATACAGCAAAGTAGATATAAAATATATACTACATAAATACAAAGTAATTAGGAGATAGGAGAACACTAAGATTTTGAGGGATCAAGACAGGTTTCATGTAAGAGGTGATGCTGGAGCTGAGTCCTGGAGGGAGATAAAGGTCCCATGGGACAGAGAACTGAGGAGAGAGAGCATCCGAGGCATGGGTCTAGTCTATGCAAAACAAAAAAAAATACCATTAGGCAACCAGGTAGAGCAGAAGATACAGCATTGAGTCTGGTGTCACAAAGACCTAAAGACCCTCACATTTGGGCTCAAATCCAAACACTTATTAGCTGTGTGACCCTGGGCAAGTCATTAACCTCTGTCTGCCTCAGTTTCCTCATATATAAAATGGGGATAATAACAGCACTTCTATCCCAGGGTTTTTGTGAGGATCTTTGCAAACCTTCGAGCACTACGTAAATGCTGGTTGTTATTATCAAATGTTCCTATTCCAACTGTGATTACATGGTCCTACTTCCATTTACCCCAGGTTCTAAGTATGAGACCAAAATTGTTCTTCATTAGCCAGGAACAAGTCGCCTTTGTTAAGCACCAGGCTGTAAGAAACTGGCATTGTACTATCTCTAGAGTCTATTCCTGGTAACATCTTCAAACATCAGCTGGTCCCAAAAGCAAGTTGCACCTTTTTTTAATCAAATGGCATTTCTGTGAGCAACATTTGTTTTCGTTTGCTGCCAAGGAGACAATCTGGCTTTCATTTCCTTTGAAGAAGAGCATTGTTATGATGAGAAAGGTCTACACTGGGGATAATTAGGTCAAACACATGAGCCCATTCAGCTGCTTGTGGCATCACTCAACACCCCAAAGATGCAGCTTCCCCAAGATAAAGGAGACTACACTAAGGGCAAAGGCAGATGCCACAGGTCCCAAATCAAGGTGTGTGTCTGTTGGGAATTACCCCCTCCTTGCCCTCAAAAGGTGATGTTTAAAAACCTTAAAAGTCAATTATTACTTCTCATACCTAAAAAGCTGAAAAAAAAATCTGTAAGAGTCTTTTATGGGACTTTTATGGGACGGAGTGGTATTCTCAGAATTAGAGTCTCCAGCATATTATTGGGACCCTATATTGACATGCCCTAGAGAAAAGAGAAGAGTTTAGAAGGTCCTATTCAGGACACAGCTGTCATTAAGCTTGGGACGCAAATCTGTCACTGCCAAATTCCTCTTTTGTTCACCATGCCCCTGACCTCAGGCAGCTTGATAACAAAGCCCTGCAAACAAGAATCTCCAGGGGAACTTGTAGAAGCACAGAGAGAACATGTCTACAGACTCATGGTGAAATATACCCAGGAACAGCCAGACCCCACGACCATGATGCTCAGTATGGAAAGAGTCTCAAACACCACCTTCTCTGTACTGGCTTTCAGTAGCTCCAGCATGGAAGAGAGTCATCAGCCATCCTCAAGGCCATTAAAAACAGCTGCTTCTTTATAATTCTTGAAGATCAGCTGCCCTGCCTCCCTGACTGTGCTAATATATCATATTTGCCCTCTTGGTCTCTCACCCACCTGATTATGTTGCTTTCACGTCCACTAGAAAGAGCAATTTTCCCTAGTGTAATTGGCATACCACACATAAGATGGTCCTGACCATTGCTACAATTAACACATCACGTTATAACCAAAGCCCCACTGTCACAACATTCAGCCAATTTTCCACTAATAAAATGGTTCTTATGAGTCTAACTGTGACACTATTTCACCTAGCAATCCAGTCTAATAAGATTTGGGTACCTACCTTGTGTTAGCCACTGAAGGATCAAAGACAAAATGGAAAACAGTTAGGTCCTCTTAGAATCAATTAACAACAATATCATGCAGGATGTTTATGTTTATTCATTTCATCATGTCCAACCCTTTGGAGATTTTCTTGGCAAAGATATTGGAGTGGCTTGTCATTTCCTTCTCAAGATCATTTTGCAGATGAGGAAACTAAGGCAAATAGAGTTAAGTGGCTTGTCCAGGGTTATACCCAGTAGTGTCCATGGCCAAATTTGAACTCGGGTCTTCCTAATTCCAGGTCTAGCACTCCATCCCCTGAGCCACCTACCTTAATGGATAGAGAGCCAGCCTCGAAACTGGAAAACCTCAACTCCTACCTAGCCAATATAATGGCTATGTGACCCTGGGAAGGTCACCTAACATCTCAGTGTTCTAGGGCAAGGGTTCTGAACCTGCATCTGTAAAGTTTTTTTTAATATTTTTATAATTACATTACAATATGATTGGTTTTCTTTGTAATCTTACATGCTTTATTTTATGCATATGAAAATATTATTCTGAGAAGTCTTCACCAGACTGTAAAGAGATCCATGACACCAAAAAGTGGTTAAGTACCTTTGTTGTAGACAATTCTCTAAGATTATATATTGCAAAGAAGGCACTAACTAACCTTCATTGGCCTACATTGGTAGAGAGCATTCCCCCACCTGGGAACTCCTATACCAACAAAATCACAAAATATCTTTATTCAGGGTATAAATACTCTGTTTTCCCTTCTATCCCTGGCTCCATTTTCAAGCCCAGTACTTTTTGCTTCTTTGTTCTATGACTAGGGGTCTAGGGGTTTTTTTAATTTGTTTGTTTTTAGTTTTTAAAGCCTCTGACTGGTTTCTGCAGCCTCATCATTTGCCCAAGCATTTCTTACAAATTTCTCCACTACCCCATGTTAGAAATCAGAAAATTCAGTGAACCACAATCAAATAAAATCATCAAGTACATATTAGACATCTACAGAGTATGGAGAATGCTATGCTAAGAATTGGGCAAGGGACAAAGTGTAGGTAAGACATGTCCCTGCCTTCAAGGCATTTGTAATCTAGCAGGAAGATAGAGCACCAGCAAAGACACCGATAATTAAAACAAATTTAGCAAGCATCGATTAAGTACATTTTGTGTGCAAAGAGAAGGAAATGGCAAATCACTCCAGTATCTTTGCCAGTGAAACCCTATGGACAGTATTGGCATGTGATGATCTGTGGGATCATAAAAAGTCAGACACAACTGAACAACAACCACGTGCAAGGCATTAGAGATAGAGAGAATAAAACAAACAACAAAACCGTTCTGGGAGATGATTGATGCCCAGTTTTATATGATCAGTGCATTTGGGAGTTAAAAATAAAAAAGGCTGTGTTAAAAATTCAAATCCAGCAAGCTAAAGACAGGTCAACAAGATTAGTGCCAGTTACCTGCATTGTCAATCTGCCATACTGCCCACAGAGCTAGCCTACCTAGATTTTGATGGTAAAAGTAGGTAGAAAACCAAATGTATTTTCTACACATTGACTAAACAGAGGCTCTCACTTTATGCTCAATATAGAAACAGAAACAGCATTTTTTTAAAGTTCAGTTAATCCTTTTGCCTATTGATTAGTCCTAAGTGGTCCCCAAATTGTAAAAATTCAATAAAAAGAACAGCTCATATTTATTTAATGCTTAAGAGTTTGCAAAGAAAGCACTTTATTCACAATCCTGGGAGACAGATACCATAAGTATTATGATCCCCATTTTACAAATAAAGAAACTAAAACTCAAAGAAATTAATTCACACATCTGGTCTTAGAGCTAGAACTCAAATCCAGGTCTCCTAATTTCAAGTTCAAGTTTATACTATGTTGAAAGAGAAGACAACTCCTTCCTTCCTGTGTCTACCATTGTCAGTGAACCTTATTCCTGTCAAATGTCAAATTACTATGGGGTAGGATTATTAAGGAAAGAACCCCTTCAAAAATGAAGGACAAACAACAATTAATGAAAATTAAAATGGTTTAGCTTGCATTCTAATAATAAAGGACTCAGTTATCCCTCACCATGTCCTCCTACCAAGTATACTGAGGCTAATGTCCACATCATACACCTTCAACGTGACATGTATCACTTCAGTATAATGGCAGAAGACTAAAGAAGGTAGGCTCAATTTAGAACCTCAGATATAAGCAAGCTCTTTTTAGGGTCTCTGGTCCAATGTTCACTTTAGCAGGATTTCTTTCTACATAGCATTTATTTGTTCATTCAACAGCTCTTTGCGAATCACCTGCTAAGTGCTAGTCACTTTCTTTCCACTCAGGGTCATAGCTGACCTACAGATCTTTAAGGTTTATAAAGCATTTTATAGACATTATTTGATCCTCACAACTCTTGAAGGTCGATACTATCATTTTCATCTTTATGCACATGAAGAAACTGAGGTTCGGAATGGACAAGTGACTTGTCCATGGTCCTCCAGCCAGTAACTGAACTTAAGTCTCTGAATTCTAAACCCAACCATGTGGCTATACCATGATATAAATAGCATCCAAGTAGAGATTTGTTCACCTTAGAGAGTAATAGAGACCTTTTCTTAATATTTCCCTTGTCAGTCCAACTTTCTCTTGCAGAACTGGCCACAATCAAAAGACATGAACAAACAATTTTCAGAATAAGGAAAGCAAATGACCAGCAATGCCACCTTCATTTCAGTCTTCCTCCTCATCCTTCCACCCCTAGAACTTGGACTCTATCCTTGGAACCCTGGGCTCTGGCAGGAGAACCTTTGCTTTATCTTGACCATAACCCAGGCTGATACATACTTTCCAGCCACTTTCCAACCAGGCAACGAGACATATACATTCCCCCACTCTTTTTAATACTAATTAGAAAGTAAATTCGTTGAGGGCTGAGACTGTCTTGTTTGTTAATATTTGTGTCCTCAGCACCAGTGCTCAATAAATGCTTTTTAATTCATTATGACAAAATTGTACAAATCCCTAAAAATAAGGAAAATATAAATGAAAATAACTCTCAGGCTTTACCTCATACCCACCAAGTTGGCAAAGATGGAAAACAGGGAAGATGGGTCATTTTGGAGTGGCCATGAGAAGATAGGTACATTGTTTCCTTTTCTGGAAAAAAAAAGTTGCCACCTCCCCTCAAACATACATTAATTCACTATTGGCAGAGTTGTACTAGACGTTTGGAGAAATAACTTAGAATTAGGGGAAAAAATAAAGGATTTCACTATTTATACCCTGTAACCCAGCAACCTCACTACTGAACATAAATCCCCCAAAAATTCAAAAACAGAAAGGTCCCCAGTAGAGTAAAACATCCATAGTAGTACTCTTTGTAGTAGTAGAAAACTAGAAACAAAGTGAGTGTTCATCATTTGGGGGACTGCTAAATAAATTTTAACACTTAAATATTGCCAAGAAGAACAAACAAATGGGAGAAATTCAGAGAAACATAGACATACAAAATGATGGAGTATATGAAAAGTTTTGTTGTTCAGTTGTTTCAATCATATCCAACTCTTCGTGGCCCCATTTGGGGTTTTCTCGGCAAAGATACTGGAATGGTTAGCCATTTCCTTCTCCAGCTCATTTACAAATGAAGAAACTGAGGTAAACAGGGTTAAATGACTTGTGCAGGGTCACACAGCTAGTAAGTGTTTGAGACCAGATTTGAACTCAGGAAGATGAGTCTTCTTGACACCAGGCCGGGCACTCTATTCTCTAAGGCACCTAGCCGCTCCATATAAAAATTAAAATCAAGTAAAAACAAAAATTGTATATGAAAATAATATAAATAAAAATACGCTAAAAGACAGCTAACTCAGATTGATTGCAACAAAGAGTCATAGTTCCAAACAATAGAGGCTATAACGTACATCCCTTTCCATCAAAAAGTAAGAGACTATAGGTATGGAATGTGGTATATACATCTTCAGATGCAGTTGCTTTGTTGGTTAGTTTTGCTTAAATGTATTTTCTTTGTTACAAGAGAGAGTTCAAAGCAGCAATGGGGAAAGTATAACAGGGTATATAGAAATGAATGGGTTTTTTTAAATCATCAGTTTAAAAAAATAGGAAGAGGGAATGTGCCACAAGATAGATTGTACCACATGTGACACCCATGATTTTCCCAGGCCTGTTTCCATCTGGTAGGAAATTTTCTAGAGAATAGGCTGGGTCTTCCCATTCCCATATTGCCTGTATAATAAGAACATATGGAAGAGTACATCATTGACCAGAAAAGGAAAGAAAAATTGAATAAATGAAAAACATCTTCTTTTTTCCTTTAAAAAAATTTTTAATACCTCATCCACTTGTCTTGCCCTAGTCTAACTTCCTCTCCTGGGGTATATCTGCAAGGCTCATTAACAAGAAATGCTGGCATAATCCACACAACAAGCTTGTGACTTCAGCACCTCAGTTTCTACTTGGAAAGCTGCAGCTGTTCTCTAACAAAGCCGTATTACATCTTTCTCAAGAGATCACCATCAGGCCACACTGTAAGCAAGAGCCAACTAGGATAGGAGGGTTTGAGGAAAGGGAGAGAGGATGAAGAAAATACTCCCTCTCCAGTCCATGTATGGAGAACCCATCAAACCCAACCCCCATCCTTATGCTTTCCTGAACCCCTCTTCCCCCAGGAGCACAGAGTCAGTATGTTGCTATGCTCTCCAGGCCAGATGGCATGGCTCACGTGACAAGGAGCATGGTTAATATTTGGGGGCAGAGGGGTGGGGGTGGGTATACTCACATGTGCAGTCTCTCATTCTTTAGCTTTTGCTCCCTGGGGCCAGGAGGAGGGAATTGTGGTTTCACAGTATTCATT
This sequence comes from Trichosurus vulpecula, assembly GCF_011100635.1. Classification (NCBI taxonomy): domain Eukaryota; kingdom Metazoa; phylum Chordata; class Mammalia; order Diprotodontia; family Phalangeridae; genus Trichosurus; species Trichosurus vulpecula. The sequence continues at coordinate 124,260,455 of NC_050576.1, forward strand.
TATTAATATAATTGCTGTCCTAGCTGGCTGGGCTAGAAGTGAATTCACAGCAGGGTTACCGCACTGTTATGATCAGGGTGGGGATTATAAAGAATTGTAATTGCTGGTAATACAAATGGAATAGAACTTTCTTTTTTAATTTTCTTTCTCTTTCCCCTAATGTGTGTCTTTAATGTGTGATTGAGGAGGCATCAGGTTGTCTCATGTAACAACAGTACTTGGGGAAGAAAAAAAAAGAACCCTGCTATGTGGAATATCCACAGTGAGAGGAGAGGTGATTGGAGATGCAATTATACTGTAAATCCCCAGCAGCTGTTTGACCCTCCCTTCTTTTCTCTCTCTTTACTGAAATCCCCCAGTGAACAGTAAAAAGAGAAGATGACAATGTGCTACAGATGGTGGTCATGGGGTGTGTTTTTAATGGAGATGAGAAAACATCTTTTTTTTCCAAAAGATACTAAAAGATAGCACTGTCTTTTCAACCTAAAAGTATGGCTAGATACCTACCATATTTCCTCAGCATTTTCCTCTAATTCTGCACACCAGAGGGAGGAGATGTCACTGATGAGCTCTCAAAGCATCTTCTGCTTGCCCCTCTGTCCCTGAAACACCAGTGCTCCACAACTGATGAATACGGTTTCTTTTGTGGGATAAGAATGAATGACCTTTTCCCCTGGATTCCCATCCAGGGAGGCTCAGAGGAAACTCAGCCTGGCCCCCTGTACCTCCGTGGGAAAGAGAGTCTGGACCTTAAAGGTTGACAAATGCCCCCAAATGCTTTGAAAATCACTCAGCGTGATTGCTCACCCCCTGGACAAACGTTCAATGGTATGATGGGAGTTGCTCCTCGGTCTTTGCCTTGTGCATGGCCCCCATAGACAGGAGTGAATCACAGCCTAAATTCACCCCACTTTTCTTGTCTCTGGGAACAGTTTCGAAAGGGAGAGCTGGTGAGGTCAGTTTCCAAGGAGAATCTATCACATGGCCCCAACGGACATTTCCACCTTTGCAAATCATTAGTTAAACTCAAAGGACAAATTAGTACTTCTTGTAGGTCACCACCACCCTCCAAACATATGAGACACACACGTGGGCGCGCGCGCGCACACACACACACACACACACACACATATCCCTCCAGTCAACCACCCAACTAGAACTTAAATCACATTTTCTCCTCTGTGGGCCAGAAGTCAATGGCCTAGCTTTCTGCTCAGAACTGTCTCTTAGAACCTCAGTGAAAAACTCAAAACAGTGAGCAACAAAAACGAGTTTAGAAGCGTTGTGTGTAACTCACTTTTGTAGGCTGCTGACCAAATAGCAGTAGAAGTTAGGCTAAGGTCAAAGGGATTATATAACCACAGGCTTATAGCTTGAAGGAGCCTAAGAAACCATCTAGTCCAATCACTTCATTTTACAATTGCCTCGCCTCAACAGTCTCATTTTTATAAATGCCTCACCTACAACACCTCATTAGTACAAAAACTGAGATGCAGAGGAGTTAAGAGATTTGCCTCTGGTAGTAAGCGGCAGATTAAGAGAATTCAGACTCAGATCCTCTTCTTTCAAACCTTATAATCTTTCCACTGGTGGTGAGCCATGACAAGGGAGAAGAGGGAAAAGAGGGAAAAATATCGGAACTATGCCCTAAGATCACAAATGGGTTTGAGACTATTTTAAGCTGAGACCCTTTCCCACCTTGATTTTACTCACTTTTCCAGGTGCTTAGTTTAGCTACAATGGAGTCTATAGGCATTAGCCATTAGCAGATCTACTGTTCAGATAATCACATTGATCTGGAAAATAAAAGGTTCATTGCATCAGATTCATTAATTCAGCTTTCTAAATTGGTTGACTTTTTTGTTGTATGTTTTATGTATATGTCTCTGCTTTCCATTAAACTGGCCATCATAATAGTAGTCCAACTCTTTCACGCAGTCACAGGTAAGAAAGAACACTCATCTGTCACCTGAGCTCTAATTAGTAATTGACTGACTCGTTTTCAGCATCCACGGTGACCTCTCTACTCTTTTTTGTCTCTTCTATCATATTCCACCACTTCAAACAATATGTGTTTTCACAGGTCTTTGTAGTCACTGAACTAACACAGTTCATAACCCCACTCCATACCTTAGCAGATGATGTCATGAGTTGTTGTGGCTGAAAAATAGCGATGATGATGATTCATTACCAGGTGACCAACTTTGTGGTGATGAGGCAGACACTATACTAAGCTGTAGGAATACAGAGCTAAAAAAGAAACAACCCCTGCTCTTAAGGAAGTTATATTAATTGCTCAAAATTTCTCAGATAGGGGATACACATATCCGCTGCTACCCAGCTGAGAACTACCTACACATATGACCTAACCATGGAAAATACAATTTGACTGTAGTACACAATTTAGACAGCTGTGATTATTGGGCAGTTCTTTCTTATCTTGAATAAAGTTTTATGGAAGTATAATATTTCATTACAAGGAAAACTATCCTGACAACGAGAGTTATGGGCTACCTTGAAAGAAAATGAGTTCCCTGTCATTGGAGCTCTGCAAGCAGAAGCTAGATAACCACAGTTAGGAACAAGGTACAGCTTTGAAAACCTTAAAATAGTATATAAATGCTAGCTATTGTTAGACTACTGGCATCATTGTAGTAGAGCAAATTCATGTAATCAAGGGATTTAAAAATAGATGACCACTGAGAATTTTTTCTTTGGACCTTTTATTTCACTGTTGAGGCTAACTCAAGGCATGGAGCCTTCTTCAATGCAGAGTAGCAAATCCTCTTTAATTAAGAGTCTTAGAGTTCCCTGTGGCACTGAAACATTGATAACATGCCAAGGGCCACACAGTCATTGTGTATAAAAAGGGGTACTTGAACCCACATGCTGCTGATATCAAGATGCTTTTCCCCTGAAATTTTCATTCTGTAGTTATATAAAGCAAACAGTTGAAAGTTATTTATTTAGAAAATGAGAAGAAATAACAGGAAGAGACTGTTAGGAAATGTAGGGATATGGTATGAGTGGTCATGAAAAATAATGATGAAATTGTTGTAGGGATGAAGAGTATATCATAATCCCAGGTCAGCTTGCAGGAAAGAAAGGAAAGTTTAAGAAAATCTGGTTATAGAATCAGAAGTCAAAAGCAACAGACAGTAACAGACACCCAATGCCTTTGGCACATGAAAACACATTTCAACTGATCAATTAATCAATCAGAGGTCAACAAGGCCTGGACATCTTCATTCAATTAAGGAAGTTCAACTAGTTGTGACAGGAAGTCTGTTCAAAGTGGTTGAGGGCTCACATAAAACCAGTGAGCATTCAACCATCTAGCAGCTTAGCGGACCAGGAGGTGGAAGTGTCCCTTGATGTCCCCGGGAAGTAATTTCTTGAGGTGTGGGGGAAGGAAAGCGCCTCTGCTTTCAGCCTCAGTCTCCTCGTACCCGCCTTGGCAGTGGAAGATTTGGATCTTTTCATCAGCAACCTAACAGTGTCCTGAGACAGCCACAAACAGTTAGCAGCCATGTCTGCATCAGGAGCTGAGACCAGACTGTATGAGATGGGGAAAAGCAGATTAAAGGCTGTACATGGAGCCCAGCAGTAAAGCTATACCGTAACTAAGGGAGGTATCTTGGAGACTCGAGCAAAAGGACTTTCAGCTATCAGGAGCTGCTAGTTATACCTTTTCTACACATGCTCTCTAAATTGAGTCCAGTTTCCCCTGCCCTTTGTATATAATAACAAAAGAATTCGTCACATATTTGGAGGAGGGAGAGATTTTTTTTTGAGATAATGGGAGTTAAGCCCATTGACTTGCCCAGTACTACTTACAGTTAGTAAGTGTCTGAGTCCAAATTTGAACTCAGGTCCTCCTGACTCCAGGTGCTCTATCCACTACACCACAAAGCTGCCCCAGAGGTATACTTTAAACCAATTGTTGTTTAGATATCATCTTAATAAATACCCTTTCCTAAAAGCTAATTAAGTCTGGCTTACTAATTGATATCAATTGATAATCATGGAGAAAGCATACCAGTTGTGGCTCATGATCTATAGCTTTAGAAAAACGATCTCCCAACCCCTGAGGAATGCCTCTAGACTTTGAGGGGACAGGGAGCAGCAGTGCTCTGGGGATCTAGCTTTCTAGTGCAAGGGGGTGGGGAGAATATCTCCAAAATCTATGCTATATTAAAATGTAACACATTTAGAAATGAGGTAGTTGTGGGGCATTTTGAGGGAAGTCCTAGTAATTGTTTAACAACTGGCTTTCAAAAAAATGTACTCACGACATGCTCCTAAGTTTAATCTATGTTATTGACATTTTCTCCATCATGTTCTTAAGTCTTTACAATCAGCAAAACAATCAAGCCCAGGTTTGTAGCATTTGACCATTTCCAAAGTATAAATGTTCACCCGGAAAATTTAACAACCAGCTCTCTCAAACCAGTCTGAGCTGACTCCAACATAACCTCCTGGACATATTTACCCTATTCCTTCATGCTCTGTATCACATTTTTATTTTATTTTATTTCCTTCCCTTTTTTGGAGGCAATCAGGGTTAAGTGACTTGTCCAGGGTCACACAGCAAGTAAGTGTTGGAGATCACATCTGAACTCAGGTCCTTCTAACTCCAGTCAGTGTTCTATCCACTGTGCCACCTAGCTGCCCCTGTATCACATTTTTTCTTGAGAGTTCAGCGTAGGGTGGCTTGAATTGGAGGCTACAACCCAGAGAATGCATCATGGAGAATAGGTCCATAGAGACTATCCCAGGGCATATGCTCCAGAACTCCCCTCCAAACTTCTCTAGACTTCAGAGACAGCATTGGTAACTAAGGTGGGACTTTCTTACTGTTTTAGAATGATAAATTAATTAAGTCTCTTTGATCGAGTCTTACTCGGTGCTAAACCCCAGGCCCACACCCTTTTACTACTAGGTACAAAGCCCCAGGCTGGTTAGCAAACTAGTTCTCTAGTTTGAGAGAGGCAGGAAGCCCCCAGGGCCCTAAGGGGAGTTGCTAAGACCGGAGCCAATAGTAGGAGCCTAAGTTCTGGGTTGCTCAGAGTTTGATGACAGCTAAAGAGTGTATAAAAAGAGAGAACAGAGCTATTTGCTTGAGGCTCTCACTTCTGGAAGAGTGTTGGCTTGGGACTCTGGGCAGCCTCTGTAAGGCTCACCCAGATGTTGATGGTTTCTTGGTAACTATGAATTGTATTTAGTTTGTTTATAATGTATGTTCGTAATTTGTATTTGCTCTGAAGTTTGGAGTGCTGGCTTTTTCCCCTGAACTAAGTGAATTTATAAATAAATGTATATGTTGGATTAAAGGAAGATTGTTAACCCCTTAACGTTACTTTCTTTAGTAAAGCAGATCAAAAGAGCCTGTGCTGGCAGCATTCTTGTTGTTGGGCTTGTGTTGGTCTTTCACCCCCACAGCAGCTGCTAGCTGAATTGTTGCAACAGAGACAGGTATGACTCAGCACTGAAAAGAGAGGGAGTGTCCTAATTGGAACAACATTAGTTGCAATGAATGTGAAAGCTCTGCTCCAGAGGCCAGTCAAATTGGCCATCTAATAAAAAAAATTCTATGACATTAGGCAAAAACAAAAAGAAAGAAAAGACTTTCACAAGGCCACAGGAGATTGAAAGGGTTGCTGAGGTTCTAATGACCCCAAAATGGGAATTTTCTTAACTATCCCAGGAAAAAGTGTCAACCTTCACTTGAAGCAAGTATATGATATGGAAAGTAGATTATTCTTATCAAAAGGTGAGGTCTTGGGACAGCTAAGTGGCACAGTGAGTAGAGCACTGGCCCTGAAATCAGGAGGACCTGAGTTCAAATCCAGTCTCAGACACTTGGCACACTTACTAGCTGTGTGACCTTGGGCAAGTCACTTAATCCCAACTGCCCTGTCTTCCCCCCTCCAAAAGAAAATGTGAGATCTTCCTGTATTTTTCTGATCTTACTAAAACTGAAGTTATAGAAAATTTATGTGAAACATTTACATACAAGCTCAAGGCTTCTTCAAGGAAGAGAATAGGTATAGGTATTTTGAGTAAAAATAAAATAAAATAAAAAAGAAATCCCCCAAATCCCACCCATGAAAAATGAAATGGAGTTTGTAATTCACATCTAGTGCACATTGACTCAACAATAATCAAAACTTTCTACCCAAGTACTTCACCACTATGCCTTTCACTTACACATTGAACCAAAGAAATTTAGATATGTGTAAGAAACAAACCTCATTTTATTGATGAGGAAATTAAGGCTCAGAGAATTAGTGGTCTGTTTAAAGTCACATAGGAAGTTCATAGCAGATCCAAAACTAGAACATGGGTTTTTTTCCACAAAACCGCACTGCTCTACAATGATGCACAATCAAGTCATCTCTGCACTGGTGTTATCAAACTCAAATAGAAATGGATCCCTGTAGATGCATATCAACTTAGAAAACCACAAATCAATATTATCTCTGTTGTATTGTATTTGGGGCAGCTAGGTGATTGATGCAGCAAAGAGAAAGCTAGGCCTGGAGGCAAGAAAACCTGAGTTCAAATGTGACCTCAGACACCTACTAGCTATGTGACTCTGGGCAAGTCACTTAACACTGTTTGCCTCATTTCTTCATCTGTAAAATGAGCTGGAGAAGGAAATGGCAAACCACTCTAGTGTCTTCTCCGAAAAAGAAACCCAAATGGGGTCATGGAGACATAGACATGACTAAAACAAGTGAACCACAACCCTGAAGGAACAGGAGTCTAGTGGTCAAGCTCCTAATTTTCATGGGATCATAGATCTAGAGCTCAAAGCAACCCGAAAGGATATCTAGTCCAACCCCTTTGTTTTACAGATGAGAGAATGGAGGTCTATGAAGTTAAGTGACTTGCCCAAGGTCATGAAGCTAGTAAATGAAGCAAGTGGAATTAGAAGCCAAGTCCTTTGATTTCAGTTTTCTTTCCATTCTGCCACACTTTCCAGCTATTGAAATAGTAGGATCCTGGCTTTTTCTCTCACAGGTTTCTAAGAGACAGGAAACTCAGTGGTTCCTCTTTAATGTTTTTGTTTGATGTTGATGTTTTTTCTTCCTTTCTAGAGAACGGTAACTAAACTGCACTCAGGACATTTTCCATTCTTGTGTTCATGAGGGAGTAGCAGAAGCCTACCTCTGTGAGTCTGTGTCTGTGTCTATGTCTGTCTCTGTACCCTTCCTGTTTGTCTAGCTTGCTCACTCTCCAAGGAAAAATCACATGCATGCCTTCCATGCCTAGCAGAAGTAATCCTGTGTTATCCCTTTTAATTCATTTTGTTTACTTATATTCTTTATGTTTTCGGTATTATTGTTAAAGTTTCAATTTTTATAACATAGAGGTCATTATTGATAGATTTGTATGCTGTTGAGTTAATTATACCTGTGATTGTTCAAGTAATAGATAGTTCCTCTTATAATAGATTATCTGGCAGCCAGGTGGTACAGTAGATAGAGTTCCAGGTCCATGGTCAGGAAGACCAAGTTTAAATCTAGCTTCAAGCACTTCCTAGCCGTGTGACCCTGGGCAAGTCACTTAACCCTATTTGCTTTAGTTTCCTAATATGTAAAATGAGCTGGAGAAGGAAATGGCAAACCACTCCAGTATCTTTGCCAAGAAAACCCCAAATGGAGTAACAAAAAGTCAGACGTATCTGAAAAACGGCTGAACAACAACTTAGAAGAGATTGGCTGTGTTCATTACTAAGCTAAGAAATTTCCCTATTAAATACCTCTCTAGAGTAAAATTTTTTTAAACACATCGAAAAATTAGTAGGCAGTGAAATTATATTCAGTCTACAACATTCCATTGACTCTACTTCTACCCAATGTCTGTCTCTCTTCCCCTTCTTAATTATTCCTACATCCTTCTATTGTTCTCTGTGTTAGTTGGTTAGTAAAACACCGGCTTCTGCCTGCCACAAACACTCTGGTTGTCCCCTTGGAAATAAGGAATTCCCATAGAAACCAAGCCAAACAGAAAGGAGAGTGATGGGAGGCATATGTTCTCCCCAAATCTAATGCTGTACGTATGCTCCACTGACCTCACCCATTTAGGGCTTCGGTCTTGGGACAGGTCCTTATTTTCATGGCTGGTCTCACACAATCTTTTCTGCATCAATATTAAAATGTAAATTGTACTGCTTGGATATTCTTTCTGATCCATTCATTCTCAATGCCCCAGATCAAGTATAGAACTGAAGGTAGAGAATTCGTCCAAATCCAGGGGGAGGGACATAGGGAGAGCCATAAGAAACCCTTGCCTGAACTCTAGTTTACACAGGGATACTGAGGGTAAAAAAATTTCTGGGAACTCTAGGCTTGAGCATAAACTTTGTCTCAGTGCATTTGGGGAAGGGAGGGGGCAATGTTCACTTGGTCTTTTCTGCAAGAGCAGTGTGTACTGGACATGTGCCTTCACATCCTGGAATATGAGCTAAGCTCATTTGGTTCCAAGTCCTATAGGGCCCAAGTAGAAACATAGAACCATTGTAAACAAAGACCTCGGAGCCTCAATGTTTTAAACAGAAGGAAATAAAGCCGTAAAAGGGCCATCTTGAGAGTGGCAAGCTGCCCAGGTGTACCTGAGCAGCAAGTTACATTCCCCCAACATCAAAGGCAAGGGTGCAGTCGCTAATTCCAATCGCTGAGACATTTTAACAGCTGGAAATTAAAATAAGCTGTCAGTCGGCTCAAAAAGATTTTTTAAATTCAAAATAAAGCAAGCTAACAATTTGCAGATGTTTGGAAAGAAAATGTTTGGGTGACTCATTTTCAAAACTTGATTCCCTACCTTTGCCACTCTGGGACATGTGAATGGCTGTGGAGATGGTGGAGTCCTGCTACCTGAATTCTCCTTGTGCTAGTAAAGCTGTCTGGTGCTGCTGATGAGGGTCAACTAACAGGCCAATAGAGGAGAAGAAGAAGAAGAAGAAAAGGTCTGATCCAAGTGTCGATTCGAGAGAATAAATAGAATGTCATCCTGGGTCAAGTTAGAACTCAGGGGAATAACCAAATCCAAGGCAGGATTCAGAAAGACAGGTTCACAAAAGACAAAGTGGCCAATTTACAGAAAATAACATAAACGCTACTCCAAAGGGAACCATAGGGACTGGTGAAATGATGGTTCATCTCACACAAGTCCTCTGCCCGTGATAGAATTTTTGTATGGTAGCAACGTAAATATATTGCCCTTCTCACTGCCCTCCATCTGTGTTACCAGCTTCCCATTACCCCCAATCTAATACAATTGTGGATTTTTGTAAATTGAGTTACCTTCTCTATTCGACTAAAAACGATGAATGTAAGGATGGGAAGAACCAAAAACAAAAACCACCTCCTAGTGAATCTGCCTGTGTACCACTGGCAAATACTAAAGAATAAAGTTCTTTAAGGAGAAAGGTCACAATTTTTGTTTAATGTAAGTGAAAGAATTCAGACTTTGAAGCATTCCTTACACATGAAGTCATTGCCCAGGTTTTCACTAAAGACCCTCATCCCCCAAAAAAAATTAAAAATAAAAAGCTTTGCTATCACCAAACTATGTCCAGTGGTAACTGTCCAGCAGAGCCGAAAATGAGCAGAGGCTCATGGGAACAAAGCCCTTTCATTTCTTTCCATGTAGGTCAGTCAGTCTGACAGGAAGAGTCTTCTCATGTCTTTCCAAAATTACAAAATCCAGAGTGTCAGACTGACCTGAGTCACTCAAAGAATGCAAATGACTAAAGTCCTGAACCAAATTTAAAAAAAAAAAACAATGGAAGGTGGAAGGTCAAAGATACTTTAATGTGGGAAAGGACAGGAAAAACAAACAAGGATCATTTGCTCAGGCCTGAGCCTGTTTGCTTTTCTCATCCCCAACTTTCAGTGTGGCAATGCCGGAGTTCCCCGTTTGGCCAGCTCCACCTGGACTTAAGCCTGTAACACCTCTACCCTGTAGGTATTCTTAGACTTTGCTTCTTTTTTTATTTTACATTTTTAGCCAGACCTATGATTTCACTGGAGTAGTGCCTTTCCCGTAGAGGATCTCTTTCTCCTACCATGGATTGGCACTTCCCCTAGCTACACGGGGCATTTAGAGTAGCTTTTTCCGGGGTCACACATACAAAGCAGAACCTAAATCCAGAGTTCCAAACTCTGAGGTGCTCCTCTACACCCTGCTACCTCTCATAGATTTTACATTAGAACTTTCCACCTCAATTCTCCACCCCAACATATGAAGGAATTTTTCCCCCACCTTCTAACTGAGTGATTCGTTATCAGAGTTCACTTCAGTATTCTGGGAAGAACCAGTAACTTCTCTTTTCCCTCATTTCCCACAGCCTTAGACCAAAAGCTATGACTACAAGATAAACATCCCTGGATCAAAAATCTTAGCTAGCATTTATATAAGCACTTGAAATCTTGCAAAGTACAACACATATGTTAGACAGCTAGATGGTGCGGTGGATAGAGTACTAGGCTTGGAGTCAGGAAGACATAAGTTCGAATCTGACTCACTAGCTGTGTGACCCTGGGCAAGTCATTTAACCATGTTTGCCTCAGTTTCCTCATCTGTAAAATGAGCTGGAGAAGGAAATGGCAAACCACTCCAGTATCTTTGCCAAGAAAACCCCAAATGGTGTCATGAACAGTCAAACATGACTTTATAATACATAATACATATGGTATCTCATTAGATTCCCAAAACAACCCTGAGAGGTAAATGCTATTATTATCCCCATCTTACAAATGTGGAAAATGAGGCAAGTAAAGACTAAGGGCCTTGTCGAGGATCATATAGCTAGTAAGCATCTAAGGATGATTTGAATTCAGGACTTCTTGGCTCCAGATCCAGCACTCTATCCACTCTGCCATCAAGCTATAAAAAAATCAAAGCATAGAGAAGATATTGAGCACACAGTTTTTGGATAATTTGTACTTATTTTCTGGTCTATTAGCTTAAATGGTTATGGTGCTTTGTTAAAGATTCTAATGTTGTGGTCAACAAATATTTATTAAATGCTGTACAAAGCACTAAGGACACAAGATGGGCAAAAACATGGTCCTTGCCCTCAATGAGCTCACATTCTAATAGAGGAGACAACCAGTAAATAACTATGTATATCCAGAATAGAGCATAGATGTAGTAAATGCTTATTAAAGTTTATTGACTGACTGACTAAATGGGAGGTAATCTCAGAGGGAAAGGACTAGCAATGGGGGAGGAGGGAGGAAATCAGGAAAGAACTCTTGCAGAATGTGAGGGGTTCAAGCTTTCCTGAAAGAAGAAAAGGAAGCCAGGAAGTAGAAGGGAGAAGGGAGAACATTGAAAACGTGGCAGAACTCTAGCACAAAGGCAGAAGTCAGAAGACGGAGTATCCTAAATGCAAAACAGAAAGGACATTGTCACCGAATTGTAGACTGTGTGGAGAAAGTAAACTATGAAGGAGACTGGAAAGGTAGGAAGTGGCTAGGTTATGATTGGCTTTAAAAGCTAAACAAAGCATTTTCTATTTGAACCTGGAAGTAATAGGAAGTATAGGAATTTATTGAAAAGAAAGGTAACATGGTCACATCTGTACCTTTGGTACCACTTCTACTTTAGGTAATGCAGTGGATAAAGCTGGGGCAGATGTTACTGAACAACGAGTTCTGCTTTGGACATGTTGAGTTTAAGAAGTCTATGGGACATCGAGTTGGAGATGTCTAAAAGGCAGTTGGTAATATGAGACTAAAGCTAAGCAAGGAGATTGGGGTTGAATAAATAGATCTAGGGTTCTCAAAGTGTGGTCTGCAGATGCCCAAGGCTCTCTGAGACCCTTCCAGGGTGTTCACAAGGTCAAAATTATTTTCTTAATAACATTAAGACATTATTTGCCTATTAAAATATCATTCCCTTTTCCAACCACATACCTGTGTAACGCTAGATTTTCTTCAAATACTTCAACCAAAACATCAGATCCATGCGACAGATTGAATGCAGAAGCGGATATGAGAATCTAGTTGTCTTCTATTAAACCATAAACTAAAGAGATTTGCAAGAATATAAAAAGACACCATTTTTTCTAATTTTTGTTTAGAAAATATAGTTTTTCATTAAAAACATGTTTTATATACATATATATATATTATCATGCAGTGGGTTTATTGTTATTTTAAATGAATTAATAAATATGTTAAAAAATTTATCAGCTTTAATTCCTAGTACAGTAAACATCAATAAATATAACAAACCAGAACAAAAATTCTTTGGGGTCCTCAGTAATTTTTAGGATTATAAAGGGTTTCTAAGACCAAAAAGTTTGAGAATAGCTTGTCTCAGAGTATTGCTTAAGGCATTTAGGTATACCCAACATGCTGGCCTAGCCTTTCTCCTACATCAGAAGTGTCAAACTCAAATAGAAACAGGAACACTAAACCTTACATGAAGATCCCTGCAGCTTCCCTTTGACTTAGAAAATCACATAGTAACATTATCTATGTTCTATTGTATTTTTATTTATTTTGTTAAATATTTTCTAATTCTATTTTAATCTGATTCTGCCAGTAATGTGGCCTGGGGCCACACATTTGACACATCTGCCCTAATCCAAATTGTCTCTTGTCTACATAGAATAAAAATAATTTTGTCCAGAAGTATATGTGTTCATTTGATGCACATATTCTTTAGTGCCAGGAAGACAAAGCATTTTTTGTTACCCATGTAATTCTGACAATAGTTGAGCAAATGTGATCAAGGGCATTACATTTGGGGTTATTGCCTCTAGTCCTGAAACATTCCCCAAAGTCCTAAAACATTCTCCAAGTCCTCTTCTGTCCTGCTGCAATAAACTTTTTTGAGGGTATTAAGCAAATACTATGTGCACAGCAGTGGATTAAGCATATAACATAGCAGAAACAGGGCTGGAATTGGGTTCAGGAGGCCTGAATTTGAATCTTGTCTCAGCTGTTGTTGTTCGTCCTTCATTCTCAAAGAAGACCAAAGACATTAGAAAGGTTATGTCTTGACATGCAACTATCAAATGAGGTAATATTTGCAAAGAGCTTAGCATAGTACCTGACATATCATAGGTGATTAATAAATGCTTCTTCACTTCCTTTTCCTCATTTACTATGTATTGGACCATTGACACATCAACCTCTCAAAGCCTCAGTTTACTCCTATGAAAAATGGGGACAATGATACTTGTATTACCAACCACCCAGGGTTGCAAGGACAGCAATTTTCAATCTTAAAGCTCTGATACGAATCTCATAAGTAATATGAGCATCATTAAGGGGGTTCTTAAGAAAGACATGGTCTCTATTCTCTAGCAGTTTATTGTTGAGAAGACTAGTTACCCACATATGAAACAACTTGGATTATTTAGAAGACCACAAGGAATGAGAGTCACACATGGAATATGATGGCTCACCTGAGAGCTACCAGAATGGTATCAGTGGCTACCCCAGTAATGGTATTGTCACTTCTCTAGTACCTATGGTACAGCAGCTTGGAGGGACAAAGAAGAGCTGTAACCATACAGGCTTGGAACTGTGTATCATTTCCCAGGAAACATATCCATCCCAAGCCAGCTCCCGGCTCAGTCGAAAAGGGTTCCGTTGACCTCAGTAATCGTTTGCTGGGATTCATCAAGAGTTAGACACTTCTGCCACCTAGTGTAGAGAATGCTAGGGTTAGATCCCTTGGGTTTACAAAATGGAAGGGACACAACAATGCCTCCTCAATATGGAATAGGGACAGAGGTAGCCCTACCTGATATAACATAAGAAGTTCAAATTGGACTGTTTTTTAATGCAGCTTTGTTTGTGGAGGTGAGGGGCTATGGGCATGGAACATTGAATTATTGTCTTGCAGACTTGGCCTATGTGTTGTTTAGTTTTGCTAAACTGCTTTTTTTTTCCTTCTAAAAAAAAGAGTCTTTTTTTTAGAAGGGGTAGCCCTCTGGGAACATGATAGGGGAAGGATGTATCTAGGAATGAAGATAATAAAACAATAAATATAAATAAAATAAAATAAAAATAAATAAAAAAATTAAAAAACAAAGATAAAAATACTCAGGTGGGAAAAAAGAAACATAAGTTTGATGTTTTTGTTAGCTTCGAGTGCTGAGTATATATTCAATAAGCTAAGGAACCTAACAGAATACTAAAAGGGAAGATGTGGTAAGTTAATTTGAAAAGCACAATTCACTATAGACCTACATTACATAATGAGAGTCAGAAATAGCAGAATCGTAGAATTATAGAATTGCAGAGTCAGAGGGGACCTCAGAACTTATCTAATCCAACCCCTACCCAACAAATGAATCATGTCTACAATATTTTAAGTTGTCATCTAACTTCTATTTAAGAGTTCCAGTGATGGGGAACTCATTACCCCTCCCCCACATTGAAGCAATCCATTTCATTTTGGGATAACTCTATTTGCTAGTAAGTTTTTCCTTATGCTGAGCCAAAACCCATCTCCCTGTTACTTCCACTCATCGATCCTAGTTCTGCTTTCTGGGCCAATCACCCCTTCAAATACTTGAAGAAAGCTACAATACTTCTCCTAAGTATTCTCCTTTCCAGCCTAACACACCCTTGTTCCTTAACTGATCTCCGCATGGGATGGCTTCTAGTTCCTTCATCATCCTGTTGTCTTAGTAAAAAACATTCTAACTTGTAAATGTCCTTTCTAAAATATGGCACTTAGGAGGGTCAGGTGGGCACCCAGAGTAAGAGGGGCTGAAAACAGAGAAAGAAAAGTCAAGTTGGATGACTGAAGGGAGAGGAAAAATTCATTGCTTCTCCTGCCCCAACAGATACCAACTTCCCTGACAAGGTTCCCAGAGAAGAGGCACACCTGCCCAGCCCCTCCAAGAAACCAAATCTGAGAGAATGGGGGCAGGAGTTGGGGGTTCTCTAACCCCACAGCAAAGACTGTAAGAATGAAACATCATTTAATAAAGTCCTCCTAACCCTGAAAAAATAAAATAAAATAAAATATGACAGTCAGAATTGGGCCACAGATACCATCTGATGAGGGTACAGTACAAGGGGGAGAGAAAAGAATGAGGTTAAGTGACTTGGCCAAGGTCCCATAGGCATCGATTCCAAATCCAATGATCTTTCCATTCTTTCATGCTGCCTTTCAAACAAGGTGGTGGAGATAGAAATATAAAGGATTTGGAAATGAGATATTATGGAAGAATTAATGTGATTTGTGATTTATTTTCTATGGAGGACAGCAAAAAAAAAAAGGAATCAGAAATGAATCAGATTTCTAGCCTAGGTAATGAGAACAAGGACATCTAAATAAAAATAAGGAAGTAAGAATACGGAGCTGTTTATAAAGAAAGAGGATGAGCTTGGTTTTTGATTTGTTGAGTTTCAGTTTCTAGCAGAGAAGTGGAAACATCTAGTAGACAGTAGGAAATATGGAGATCATTGAGACAACTAAAGAAGATGGAGATTAAGTGACTTGACCTATGTCATATTGTTAGTAAGTGTCTGAGGCCAGATTTGAACAAAGGTCTTCCTGACTCCAGGTCCAGTACTCTATCCACTCAACCATCTACCTACCTCTACTGGCCATGTGGTAATAGAAAAGTTATTCACTCTCTCAGTGTCCATACCACTCCTAGAAGTTAAATCTGTGATGCAGACTTGCATTGGTGGAAGGAATTTCCACACTGGAAGTTCCCTATGACCAATGAAATAACAAGCCTAGTTTCTCTCCCCTCCCCCATATACATACATGTAGGGGTGGAGTATATATATAAAATCTCCACAGAGGTGCTAGTTGAGTCCACAGTGATAATTGAGATTGTCAAAGGAGAGCTGAGCAAGAAGAAAGGAAGACCCTCCCAATGAGTGAGAAAAACAGAAACTTAGTTATGGGCTTTTCAAAGAGTAGCTGTGATTTCCAAATCAAAGATCAGTCTTTAGACAGAACATAACTGGGAGAAACTTCTGTCCAGACTTTCCCACCTACCTCACCATAGATGATGACATGGTCAGTAATGCTACACACAGTGACATTCAGTTTCTATCACTTACCACCTCTCCTCCCCCCTCCCCCAACAGCCAAGCAAGCATAATTTATTGCAACCTTCTTCTCAAGTTACCTCAAAATACAGACACAGAAGGGGGAACCTGAGGGAAACCACAGGGGCAGTAAGACAGAGTTCACCAGCAGTCAAACCACCATGTGAGATTTGGAGGAGGAGACAAAAAGAGAAGAGATGAGGGATGGCCTCTTCAAAACCCAGCAAAGAGAATCCAGTTACATCATAGGAGGGTGAAACCACTTCAAAGCCACACAAAAGCTTACATATTGGCAGCTTGAATCCCACTAAGGATTGAAATGAAATACTATCTATTTCAACAGAACTGGAGCAATGATTCAAACAGCTTAATCCCTCCACATAGCCTCAGTTGGTGATCAGGGAGATCTGTCTCAGACCAACCCATTCAGCACATTTCATATATTTTGTCTTTATGGGTTTCCTTTTTTGGGAATGTTACATGAGATGATGAAAAACTGTAATTTAACCCCTTTTTACAAAAGAAAAAGGGCAATATCTAAACTTAGTCCTACCATGCCTAATGCCAGTCTAGAGTCCTGAGACATCAGACATAGAAGCTGTTTTCTGGAGATTGGCAGGAAGCATGGTGGGAGGGATCTAGGGCAAAACTGCAAAACAAAGGTAGGTAAGTTTAAATAGGTGCTGTTAGGGCCACAGCATTGAGCCAATCACCTACAGCAAAGACTGGAAACATTCTCCAAGAACAAAACTTCAGGTCTCTATTTGAAGATTGTGACAGAGATACAGACCCCTCTGCCAAAGAAAAACAGCCGCAAAGCAATCAAAAATGAATGTTGCACAATCACTAGGAATAAGCATGGCCCAAAAGAAGAGACATGAGAAGTCACCTCTCCATCCCCACCCCACATTGCTTTGTAGAGGTAGGAGGTCTGCATAGAGCATTGCATAGATTTTCAGATTTTTTTTTAATGTATTGGTTGGTTTTGCTGATTTTTTTACCCTTTCTTTCCTCTTTTTCTTTAAATATGTATTCGTTACATGGGGTGTCTTTCTGAAGGGGGATAAGAGAAGGATTTGAGGGGAAATTTAGACAATATTAAAGACAAAGCCATCAATAAAAAATTATTTTAAAAAATCTAGGTCACACTATGAAACTCATCCTGGTTTAGTGCTCAAGCATAGGACCTGAGTTCACTTTCCAATAACCCTGCTACTTATGTCTTTGAGCCTCTCAGGGCCTTAATTTCCTCATCTGTAAAATCTAGGCCATCTCGCAGGTTCCAGCCTGTCCTAAAGCTGTGATCCTTTAATCCAATGACCCTTTCAAGTCTGGTGTGACTGTAAGGGTGAGGGTCAGGAAGTCATGAGTGGAAAGAGAATAAAAACACTTACTGCATCTGCCTAATGTGGCTTAAACCAAGGGCTTTCCCTGTCTCACTCCCAGAAACACTAAATGAAATCCCATACATTTCGAAGAAAAAGAACAGCTGCTTTAAAAAAGAGATTGCAGGGAGCTGTAGCAAAGTTCTTCGCCCCTCATTTACACCAAGTGCTAAAAGTCCTGAGCCCAATCAGTCCTGAATCATCAGCCAAGCACGATGCAGCAAGCAGATGTGGGAGAAGGTCTACATCTCTGGGGGTCATTCCAGTGGGTCTGTGCCAAAGAGGAAAGGGAAAGTTTTACAAGGCAGTGGGCCTGATTCTCAGGGAATTCCCCTACAAACTTCCTCCTCCCAGCCTGAGGCTTCAGGCTACATTAACACCAGCTTCAAGCAAAAGAACTCTCATGAAGAGAAAGGTGGGGCCATAGGGGGCAGATTCAAATTTAGACCAGTGATCAGAGAAGGCCTTGGTAAAGTTAATGAAATAATCCAACTTTGACTTCAGCTTCCCCGCCCCCCACCCCCCCGGCCAATTCCCCTGTCTTTCCCAGTTTTCTCCATCTTAAGAGATATCCCCTTTAGTCTCTCCCTCTTATACCTACTGCCTTCATATAGTCCCCTGCACTGAAGAGAGAAATCAGATCTGGAAATAGAAATTTAGGAATCCTAAAGAGGACTTGTAAGCTCTGGCTTTGAGTGAGTAACTTACCTTGAAGCATGGTACTTTTGTCTCTGCAAGTTAGAGGTGTGTGACCTGGAGTCATACACATAGAGACTATGACCGAAACTATGGGAGAGGATGAGATCCCCTCCCAACCCCCACTCCCATCACTGTCTGCCCTCCGCAGCAGCTGAGAAAAATTTCAAATATCCCTGGCCTCTCTTTCCATGGGTCAGAATTTCCTTGCTCTGTATTCCTTTTTCTCTCAGGTAGCTATCACACTGAAAAGCAGTATAAAAAATTTCATAGAACCTTAGATCTGCAAAGAACTTTAGAGATAATTTATTTTATCCCCTCCTTTTACAGATCAGGAAACTGAGATATAAGGAGTTTAAATCATTTGGCCAAGTTCACATAGCTAGCTTGTAGCAGAACTAGTATCTTCTATGTCTCCTAATTCCCAGTTTTGGGTTCTTCCTCACTGTGCCACAGCAAATGAATCCCCACAAAAGTAATGACTGCAGAATATAAGCTTCTTGAGGCAAGGACTGTTTCATTTTTGCTTTTGTGTCACTTAGTATCTAGCATGGTGCCTTGCTCTTAACGGGTAGCTAGGAGGCGCAGTGGACAGAGTGCCAGGCCTGGAGTCAGGAAGACTCATCTTCCAGAGTTCAAATGTGGCCTAAGACACTTACTAGCTATGTGACCCTGGGCAAGACACTTAATCCTATTTGCCTCAGTTTCCTCATCTGTAAAATGAGCTGGAGAAGGAAATGGCAAACCACTCAAGTATCTTTCCCAAGACCCCAAATGGGGTGATGAAGAGTTGGACAAATTGAAGACTGAACAATTACTCTTAGTGAATACCTGTTGAATTTACATTTTAACTAAGGCTATTTCTTAATCTAAAAAAACAGGCCCCAAATGGTAGAATTTAGGCAGTGGGTTTAGTCTCTGCCAGGCGTGGAGTCAGGAAGACACATCTTCCTGAGTTCAAATCTAGCCTCAGACTCTTACTAGCTGTGTGACCCTGGGCAAGTCACATAACCCTGTTTGCCTCAGTTTCTTCATCTGTAAAATGAGCTGGAGAAGGAAATGGCAAACCACTCCCATGTCCTTGCCAAGAAAACCCCAAATGGGGTCATGAAGAATCAGATATGACTGAACAACAACAAAATGATATTATGTAAAGCAATTACCTGCAAAGAAACCTGCTCTGGTTAGGAGGGTTCATGTCATGACTGAGACTCCAGTAAAGATACTATGGCTACACTGATAAATTTAAATTCTGAGTCCTAAGTTCTAAGGTCACTACCTCACAAAAAAAAGATGTCTTCAAATGTAGCCCCAACCTCTCTTTCCAAGCTCATTAAACATTATTCCCACTCCCATGCTCTGCAACTCAGTCCAGCTGGCCTCCTCTCTCTTCCTCACACCCAACCTGATGTCTCCTCTCTTCTCTTCCCCCTCATTGATTAAAAGCCATCCATTGGGCTGGAATTGGATGTGATTGTTTCTAAGATTCTGATCATTTGAAATGCTTAATCTCCTTTTGAAAAATTACTTATTTTCTTCTGGACTTAAGGAAAAAAAGCATTTCTATAACATAGTAGAATAGAAAAAAAAGATGATTGCACATGAAAATGCAAATCTATCATGTGCAACTTGCTATTCCTTTTAAATATATAATGAAGTTATCATATAACCTTCTTCCCCCTCCCCACCCATGAATCCATGTCTTTGCACTGACTGTCTCACATACCTGGAATGCATCCCCCCCCTCACCTCCACCTTATAGAATTCTTCCCATCCTTTAAAACATAAACACCACTGTCTATGTGAAGTCTTTTCTAATCTACCCAAACATCTAGCTTCTTTTCTCTCTACCTGGTATTTAATTACTTTGTTAGAGCACGAAGAAATTTATGTTAAGAATTAATGATACATTGGCCACAGGACACAGAATATCCCTTCTCAGGATCTGCCATATTTCAGTATGATACTGAACTTCCTCTTTACAAGCATTTTCTTCATTGAAAAGCAAATGTAATTGTTCATCTTCTCTTAATTTCCAAACCCTTGGCTTCTTTAGATTTTTTTATACCTTGAAATTGGTTGAATCTCAAAAATGTACCATGAAGCCTCCACCTCCATCCCTCCTTGTATAAGATATTAATATTTCCTTATTTGTTTATTAAAGTGGAGTAATTGTTCCAGCTCCCCACTGTTGTATCTGTCCACATGTTATTGATTCCAAACTATATGCTCCCAGTGGGAAACAATTATTGTATGTTATTCTATACACAAGAGTGAAATGAGCAGAACCAAGAGAAAGTTGTATATAGTAACAATATTGTTTTAAGAATGATTTTGAGTGACTAAATCATTTTGACTATTATAAATACCCACATTAACCACAAAGGACATTATCAGAGAAAACACTATCAGTATCCAGAGAGAGAACTGGTAAGTAGAGCTATACATGGAATGCTTTTACATATATATACGTATTTATGTCTAATAGTAGCCGTGGGTGGGGAAGGGGAAGAAGGTTATATGATAACTTCATTATACATTTAAAAGGAATAGCAAGTTGTACATGATAGATGTGCATTTTCATGTGCAATCTTTTTTTCTATTCTACTATGTTATAGAAATGCTTCTTTTATTTCTTAAGTCCAGAAGAAAATAAGTAATTTTTCAAAAGGAGATTAAGCATTTCAAACGATCAGAATCTTAGAGACAATCACATCCAATTCCAGCCCAATGGATGGCTTTCAGTCAATGAGGGGGAAGAGACGAGAGGAGACATCAATTAGTGGGATCAAATAAATTTAATTACATAAAAAGAGGGTCCTCGTCTAAAAAGTGGCACTTGGAATTGAATGAAAGAGTCCAGCATTTATCCAACTAAGATAGAGCACCATGGGAGTAGTACCTCTCTCCTTCTGGATGCTTTGTTACTGCAGAATACAATCACTTTAGGTTTTCTGGCAGCCAGATTGTTCTTTGATTCATTTTAAACTTGCAGTCAACTAGAACTCCCATACTTTTCCACATGAACTGCTATCAGGTCATGCGTGTGTCTCTCCTCACCTCTCCCTGATTTTTTTTAAGAGCAAGGGAATTTACATTTATTCCTATTAAGTTTCATTTTGTTTATTTGCTTTATTTATCTAGCCTGTCGAGATTATCTTGGACTCTGATTCTGTCATCAAACGTGTTAATTATCCCCTGACTATAGTAGAAAGAGCACTAGATTTGAATTAAGAGACCTGAGTTTGACTTCCTGCTCTGATACTACTGCGTAGTGGAGGTAGTGTAGTATAGTGAATATCTATCAGAAAGCTCTGAGTCCAAATGTTGTCTCAGACATTCACTAGCTGTATGACCCTGGACAAGTCACTTACCCTCTCTAGGCTTGCTATCTTTTCCTCATGTGTAAAATGAGAATGTTGGACTAGATGACCCATACGATTCCTTCCAGCTCTAAGTCTATGATCCTATAATCTTTGTGACCTTGGATAAATTACTTGATCTCTATGGACTTCAGTCCATCAGTAAAATGATGAGGGTAGATTAAATGTCCTCTTCACATCTAAGTGCTATAATCCTTCAACAAACATTTAAGAATCTTAATAGACATCAAGTCCTACATTTTCTCATTTTACAACTGTAGAAACTGAGGTGGAGAACAACTTAATATTTATTAACCACCTACTGTATTCAATATACTCTCATTGGGGTTCTCATTTTATGCATACAATATTGCGGTGAATGCACCTATTGTTTAGCTTATCATTTTAATCTTCCAGCTTCCACATGAACAAAGAGCTGGACTTTGACTCCCATTTCCAGAGTCTATGCCTTGTGGTCAGGAAACAGTGACTTCATTTTATTTTTTAGGCTTTACTGCCCTCCTGTGGTCTTTTGAAACTATTACCTTTGGAGCCATTTTTTAATTCTCCACATTATAGCTTAATTCCATAATTGACTGAAAATACTAAGCTGCATTCTTTTTAGGGAGAAACCTACTGGCCTAAGAGCAATCTAAGTAATCTTTGTTGAAGAAAAGAATTATGGATGTCATAGTTAATATTTCCTGTAAATAGTGAATATCCAATAAGAAAGAGGTGCTTAGGGTATAGCAGATGTTATGTGTGCCAGAAGTGGTTATCAATTTCTATATTTCAGATGCCTAGAAGAAGGACCATACCTATCATTGCTATAAGGAAGGTAGGAAACTAACATAAATAAGGGAAATGAAGGCACAGAGAAATGGAGGGGAGGGGGGAAATGATTTGCCCCAGAGAGAAAATTGAAAACAGTGTGATCTGATTCATTCCTGGATGCCAGGTACTTGATCATATTGCTTATGAGCTGGCTTTGCAGGAATGAATGCCTTCTGCCTATCCTAAAGCCAGCAGCAGTCTCTCCCCATAATGTCAGCCCCTGCATTAAAACCCCACAAGCATGCTACAACAAGCCTTATTCCAACATCTAGAAAAAGTAGCTAGGAAAAGATTGATAGCAATACCTCCTCATTTTCACCAGTTTCAGTAGTTCACATACTCCATTGGTTGCAGTTTCTGCCTCAATTTAGAAAATTGGAAGCATAAATAGGCATATGTCCAACCTGGCAAAAGAAAGTAGCAAACTAAGCAAGACCACCCCCCCACCCCATCCCACTCTAACAGCCATTCAAAACAGAGGAGTTTTGACCACCTGGAAAAAAAACATTCAAGATTAATGGCCCAACACTCATGGTTTGCACTAAAGACAAGTGGAAGATGGAATACAAATGCATCATGGGGGATTTAGGTGAGGTGAACAGAAGAATTTTCCTGGCAGAAGAGGTTACTGAAGAGTGTATTATGTAATACTCTCCTAGAGGCCATTTTTAAACAGGAGAAAATCTGTCATACATCTGGGTTTAATACTATGGAATGTTCAAGCTGGAAGGTATTAGCAGGATTGCCTAGGTACAGAAGAACAAGCTAGATGGGCTCTTCAGGTTCTCTTCTTAATTCTATGATATTTAAAGATTTTTATCCAAGAGATATTTACCCTTCTCTGGGGAAGAGAACATAGTGGCTCTATAATAGGCCATACTCTCTAAATGCCTGCTCATTTGTTGAATGTCAGCAAGGACCTAAGCAAAAGGTATGGCGAGAAACAATTGAAAGATGGGACTGCTACTGTTTCCTCAAAAAAGAATTTGTGGGAGCCACTGATAAGGCTCTGGTTGTCCCTACCAAGAAGTAGAAAAGGACTGAAATTGTCAGCTTACATATGCAAACTCCTCTGTTTGGCTTTTAAGTCCTTTACCTCCTGGCCCCAACCTATCTTCTCAGCCTTGTTACATACATTAGGCCCCTTCCCACTATCTGCAGTTCAGCCCATGTTCCTCATACTTCAGGCTTTTGTATAGCTATCCACTAAGCTTTGAATGTAGCCCTCCCTTCACACCAGTTCATAGAATCCCTCACTTTCATGGTGACTCAACTCAAGTAGCACCTCACCACGTTCTACACAAAGCCCTTTCTGAGCCCTGCAAATATTAGGGCCCTCTCTTCCTAACTACTCTGTAATCAATGACCCTGTATTTTTTCTGCATTGATTTATTCTGCATATACATCTATCTGAGAGACTATATACAAAGCCAATCCCAAAGCCAGAAAGACCTGGGTTGAAGTTCCACCTCTTGCCCATAACGGATATATGGCCCTGGGCAAGTGGCTTAACCTCTCAGTGCTCTAAGATGTACTCTAAGATGATCAATTGCAAAGAAGGTGCCCACTGGCATTGGTAAGAAGAGTACATGATAAAATGATAGGTCTAGTCCCTAATTACTTATATATGTATATGTCATCTCCCTTGACTGAATATGAGTTCCTTAAGAATAGAGGCTGTTTTATTTTTTGCTTTTTAAAAAATATATGTAACATTTTATGTTCCTCAATTATGTTAAAACAATTTTTAACATTTTTTAAAGTTTTGAGTTCCAAATTCTATCCTTCCTTTCCTCCCCTACCTTCCCCTTCCCCCTCCCTGAGATGCCAAGCAATCAGATATAGGTTTGCATATGCGAACATTTCCATATTAGTCATTTTATAAAAAAAGACTTAAATAAAAAAAAAGAATGAAAGAAAGAAAGCAGAAAATAGTATGCTTCAGTCTGTATTTCTACAATATCAGTTCTTTCTTTGGAGGCAGATAGTATGCTTCATTATTAGTCCTTTGGGATGGTCTTGGATCATTGCATTGCTGAGAATAGCCAAGTCATTCACAGAGCTCCAGTGGTGCAATCAGTTAGTGCAAGGTACTTATACAGAATTTTTTGCTTTTGTATCCCTAGCACTTTAGCACACTACACCTGACACATAGTGGTAGGCACTTAATAAATGCCTCTATCCTAAATATCAAACACACCTAATTCACTACTAATCCTAGACATCTTATACCACTTTAGCAAATTCAACTAACATTTAACTGACTACCATGTACAGAGCCCAGTGCTGGAGAGGTTGTTTGTCCTTTGTTTGGGAAGACAACCAATGATATCACACAGTCTTGTCTTGACTTGCACATGAATTAGATTTAAGGCAGAGTTGCACAAAGCCATAAGCCTCACGATCTCTTCCTGAGTCGTTGAAGTCCAGAGATGGGACAAAAGTCAGGATGACTGGCAATAGCCCAGGATGCAATGGATGACCTTGGCATCTTTGATATCCGACCAAGCTCTAAGCATGCCACAGAACCTACTTCTGCCTACTTCGTGGCCATTAGAATAAATTGTTCTTTCCTCCCGTTCCATCAGGGAAAGTCTTCACGTGCTTGGGGCAGACATCTCCCTACTTCACCAACAGGTTTAAGGCCTGCCAAGACAGTTTGACTGGGCCATGGCCACTGCTCATCATGCAGCTTCTTGGAGCCACAGGTGATAGCTGAGTCACCAGTTGGGCACCAAAAGTGTACGAGCCCTGGAAAAGGCTCACAAGCCCTCATGTCAGAGGTGCTAGTCCTCCTGAACACCTCATATACCCCACCGAAGGGTAGAAGAGTTATAAAGTTTAGATAAGACTAAACCTGCCCTCAGGAAACATCATCTGAAAGACACTATGATTCATGCACAAGTAAATGTAGTACAAAATAATACACGCTAAGTGTGCCAAAGAGGTACAAGGTATAAAACATCAGTAGAGACCAGGGGATCAGGGAAGGTTTCATGAAGGTCACATTTAAACTGAGTTTGAAAGGATGAATAGGAATTCACCAGATCATGAGGGGCAGGGGATCCAGCCTTGAATCAATAGAAGCAAAAGCCTAGAGCTGGTAAATGAACAGAGCCTTTAAAAAGGAGAGTAAGAAGTCGAGCTTAGCTAGAGAAGGGGCCTCAAACTCAAAGAGAAATGGATCCCAGGCCAGACTTGACTTAGAAAACCACTATGATATGATAAACAGTTAATTTTCACATACTTGCTTATACTTATGTTGTCTCACTCATTAAACTGCAAGCTCCTTGAAGACAGGGACTGTTTTATTTTTGTTTTTGTGCCCCCAACTCTTACCAGAGTTTCATAAATGCTTGCTGATTGATTGACAGACTCTGTAAATGGGTCATGAGATGGACCCAGAAATGAACAGGAAGAGAGGAGAGTAGGCTATGTTGCCTTTGGGAAATTGCAGAGTTCTTTTAATGACCCCAAGAATCTCCCTGAAACAAAGGCCCATCTTTTTTAGCAATTTTCTTGATTCTTGATGATATGTGGTATACTGGTCATGGTATACTGGATCTGTAGAATGGGATTGGGGAGGTAGTGAATTATATGATCCCTAAAGTATCTTACGTTAAGCATTTAAAATTCTATGATTATCTTGCCTCCAAGCCCCATTATTTTCCCCATAATTTTACATTGTAAATTGAAGGACTAATTCTACCTCTTTAATGTGTTCAGTCCAACCAGGAATCAAGACAAAAGTTCAAAACAAAGGGGAAAGGGTTTGCATTGAGCATATTTATCCCATAAGGCAAGACATTTAAAGAATGGAAAACCATCTAAAGGAGGAGACATTCATCTGAAACCTGTCTTAATCCTGTCTCTAATCCTAGAAACTTTGGACTTTGGGAAACTTTGACTGTGAAAGTGAGGGTAGCAAAATGATCCAAGTGCTTGAGTTTGGAAGAGAGCTAGGAAGTGACCAAATTTGGGTGTCATTTCAAAATCCCAGAAAAGAGTTACAAGAGCAAGACTAGGAAAATAATGGCACTCTCTTTATGCCACTGTAATCCCAAGACTCTATCAAGAAATCAAAAAACTGCCTCATTGATGCAAACTCCAGTTTGCCTTGTTAGACTTCAACATAATGGTTCTTGCCACCCAAGTCTCCCACCTCCTTGCCCCATAGCCCCAATTTTTTTTCATCCATGATAGTCATAACATTCATGACAATCTCACCCAGATACTTGGATCTCCTCAATGTAGTCACTCCCTTCACTGGTGCACATTGTGACTCTTCTTTCTTCTTATACACAATTCTTGTCTATGCCTCCCTCTAAATTCCCCACAAAAGATCCACTGACAAACTTGCAGCTTTCCTTTGGTTTGTCTAATATTTCTGAGCTCAAGCTATCCATCCATTAGTCCTAACTCTCACTTCATAATCAGACCACATCTTTTTGACTAAAATTTGTCTTTGATGATGTCTTCTACACTTCATAACCATCATTTTGATAATATGCTACAGTATACATTTAATTATTGTGCATATTTCCATTAGCCACCTTGCATATTATCTCTCCCATATCACTGCCTTGTTATGGCAGCGGGGTTTGCATACTTCAACGAAAACATGAGCTTTGCCATGAAAGGTTAACCAAGATGGACAGGTCACAGTGGAGAGTTTTGGAGAAGGAAATGGCAAACCATTCCAGTATCTTTGCCAAGACAACTCCATGGATAGCATTAAAATAATAAAAGATATGACATTAAAAGATGAGCCTCTCAACTTGGAAAGTGTCCCACACATTACTGGGGAAGAGCAGAGGACAACTACAAGTAGCTCCAGAAAGAATGAAGCACCTGGGCCATAGCCAAAAGGAATATTACTGGGCAAGAATCCCTTAGAAGAAATGGAATAGCCCTCATAATCAAAAAAGGGTGAGAAAAACAGTACTGGGGCATAATCTCAAAAATGACAGAATGATATCTGTTCTAATCCAAGGCAAACCATTCAACATCAGTGTAATACAAATCTATGCTCAAACCACCGAGGCCAAAGAGGCCAAAGTCGCTTGATTTTATTAAGTCCTACAACATGTTCTAGAAATAACACCAAAAAGAGATGTCGCATTCATTGTAGGCATTGGAATGTTAAGTAGGAAATCAAAAGGTAATTGGAATAACAGGTAAGTTTGGCCTTGGAGTGCAAAATAAAGCAAAGCAGAGGCTATTAGAGTTTTGTCAAGACAACTTGCTAGTCATAGCAAACACTTTTTTTCAACAACCCAAAAGGCAACTCTACGCATGGATGTCCCCAGATGGTCAAGAATGAAATCAGATTGATTATATACTTCGCAAACAAAGGTAGAAAAGTTCTATACAGTCAATCATAAGAAGACGTGAAGCTGACTGGTTCAGATCATCAACATCCTATTTCAAAATTTAGACTTTAGAGAGTAAAAAAAGAGAGTGCAAAAGCTGACTTGAAGCTTAATGTTTAAAAAAAAACCCTAATATTATGAAATCTGGTCCTGGCAAACAGAGGAGAAGAAATGGAAGCAGCATCAGATATTATATTCTTGGGCTCAAAAATCACTGTAGATGGCAACTGCAGTCATGAAATTAAAAGACATTTGCTCCTTGGAAGGAAAGCTACAGCATTTCTGGACAGCATACTAAAAAGGAGATACATCATCTTGCCAACAAAGGCCTGTATAGTAAGCTATGGTTTTTCCAGTCATGACATATGGCTGTGAGTTGGATTATAAGGAAAGTTGCACTCCACAGAATCAACACTTTTGAATTGTGGTGCTGGAGAAAACTTTTCAGAGTCCCTTGGACAGCAAAGAGATCAAATCAGTTAATACTTAAAGAAATTAATTCAGACTGTTCATTGAAAGGATAAGTATTGAAGCTGATGCTTAAATACTTTGGCCACATAATGAGAAGACAGGACTCATTAGAAAATAACCTGATATTGGGAAAGATTGAAAGCAAAAGGGGAAGGAGATAGCAGGAAATGAGAAGGATAGATAGCATCATGGAGCAAAGAACGTGAGCTTGGACAGACTTCAAGAGACAGTGAAGGATAGAAGGGCCTGGCATGGTATGGTCCATGGGATCATGAAGAGTCGGACATGACTGAATGACTGAACGGTAAAATGCTTCCTTTGCTTTCTGGATCATCTACAAATGTGATTCCTCTGAGCTTATGGGATTCCATAAATGACTGTCATGTAGAGTTACTGGGAGAATACTAGTGTTAAAAAGTTGGGCATTTGCAGAAGGGATCATCATGGGGTCAGTGAAAGAAATGTACAGTTTCTCAGCTGGAATCCAGACTGATTTCTTCCTCCCCTCCAGTTTTATACCCTGTTTATTGTCCATCTTCAGCACTTGTTCAAGAATATATAACAAATGGACTCCCTTTACAGGTGCATATCATAATCTGGACAGCATTCATATGTCATTTTCCTTATGTGGATGATTCAGATGAGGCTCTTTCAAATGAATCTGGTTCTCACTAGGGCTTTGTAAAGTTCAGGTTGATATCATTTGTAAATAGAAGCTTCGGGGGAGCTTTTTCACAATCAATAGAAATCCTTCTTTTTTGGAGTCTTACAGAGCATCTTCTCTGACACTGATAAATATCTTACGTGAACATATGTGTCTCTGTTTTATGCCTTGCTTAATGTTGATACTCAGTGGATTGTGGAACAAAGTTATTTCCATCCATCACCATCATGAGAGACACCTTGTTTGAAGAAAGCCTATAAGGGTATATTTGTTTTACACAGTAATGTGTGTTTTTTTTTTAAACCAATGAGCAACAGACACAGAAAGATGATAATTCATAGTAAAAAGAGCTTCTACCTTTCCCTCTTGCAAACACACTTCCCAGCAATACGTTCAGCAGCAGCTGGGGAGGTATTCAGCTGACTTCTTCCTTCCACATGCACATTCAGCCCAGCAAAGCCAAGGGAGAGCAAACATTGCTTCAAATCTGTTAGACTTGGCTATGCTTAGGCAGCTTGTTACTGCAGATCCATTCTTGCCATCTGGAAGTTAAGTGTCACAGGTGTCACACTTGAAGAAACTGCCCTTGGTACCAGGTATGGCGTTGATCACAGATCTAAAGTTCATGGCCACAAAGACATTTGAATGCCCCCTTATACAGCCTCCTGCCTCCTAAAGGAGAAGCTAATCTATCTTCTTAATATAGTTTGCTATTTCCTTGCCTCTTTCTTAATGACAACAATTTCTTTTTAAATCTCCTGAGGGTTTTTTCCTCCCAGACCTCCATGGTTTTTTTATATTGGTGAGTCTTTGAATAGAAAAGAAACAGAGACTTACTGCTTGGCTTCAAAGAACAGGACTAAGAACAATGGGTGAAAATGGTAAAAGATCAGATTTTGACAATGTCAAAAAAAAAAAAACTTAAGACCAACCACAGAGACAGAGTTGGAAGTTACCTCAGAGACCATCTAGTCCAATGCTGTCATTAACTAAGACTCAAGGTGTTTAAGGAACTTGATCAAGTCACACAGGAAAGTAGAATGCTTGCTGCCTTAAGTAGCAGTACCCCTTGTCGGGGAAGTTGTAGAGGGAATATTTCTTCAGATATGGATCAGATGAGATAAACTCTGAGATCTCTTCCAGCCACTAGTTTCTAAGGGTATAAGAAAACAACAAATTTTGTTTATAGGACAGCATCAGGGCCATAGTAGGGATAGTAGAAAGGGACACAATGAAAACTTTCACTGTTTTGACACTAAATCATTTACCCTACCATTTGTATTAGTGAGTATTCTAATCATGACTTTTATTTCATGAAACAGCTTTTTTAAGGCAACATAATGGGGATCATTTTAAGGTTCTGTTTCTGCCTCAAAATTATTTCATTCCATATGGTGGTAAGAGGAGGTCATATAGCAAGCAATTCAGATAGGAAGGTCACCAAACCACATCGCCAGGTCTTTCCTCTCATTTCCATTACTAATCATTAGGAAAAGAGATCCTGTTGCACCTTTATAAAAGGGGGGGAAAGAATTTTTTTCCTTGACATCATTGTCCCATTTTTATTTGGAGGAGGAAGGGTAAGGGCAAAGTATGAGAACCTATTCAGGGAACACTTTATCCTTAACCAAATTTCAGTTGGTAGAAACCTAATTTCTCCAGAAGTGAGGTCAATCCATTTCTTTTCTAAAGTATCTGGTGAGTTGAATGGTTCTCTTGACTGTTCAAGTTATTTTGGAGGTCTAACCCAAGAGGCTTACAGTGTAGCGACCTCATTATACTGCTCTCCTCACTTTTCCACTTGCCATCTCTGAGCTTCCTTTACAAGGCTCAATGAGCAACTAAAAACTTCCTATGCAACCATAATTTCTGGGTGCTCATCAAGACCACATCTCCCTCATAAACCAGTTACAGTCCCGTGAAAGAATGTGAATTCATAAAAACTAAACCTACTTAAACTTAAGGCCAAACCATTTGGCATTGGTGTGTTCTGCATGTAAAATGAGGTCTTGTGTGCACTATTCAGGTTACATCACATTAAACAATCCTCCAGCTCCTCCATTATGGTACTTTACTATAACCAGTGCAGCCTGTGGAAAGAAAACCAGCCCCATTTTGAGTAAATTC
Organism: Trichosurus vulpecula; assembly: GCF_011100635.1. Classification (NCBI taxonomy): domain Eukaryota; kingdom Metazoa; phylum Chordata; class Mammalia; order Diprotodontia; family Phalangeridae; genus Trichosurus; species Trichosurus vulpecula. Next base: position 124,291,415 of record NC_050576.1, read on the forward strand.
AGGCAGACTTTATTCTTAGCTGGGGACTCACTTCAAACCATTACAGAACCTCATGGCCTCCCTGGCTATGGGGTCAGCCAGCCTAAAAGTCAGCCCCTACTAACCCCCAACCTCCCTCAAGGACTTGGGCAATGCAATGAAATGCACATTTGGGCAGCTCACCATAAATAGCATCCTAAAACCATTAAAAGCACATAAGAATTCGCCCTGAGTGCGATGACCTGTGATCTGGGTACAGATTGCCCCCTAGAAAACCAGCTTGCAAGTGGATAGCTCCTCTTGAGCCTTGGAGCTTATGATCTTACTAATGTTGAGCCCCTACCTCATGAATTTGCCTGCCAAGGAAACGTGAACAAAAGAATGAATAGGCAGTGTTTTTTGCCCGGAAGGGCAGTTCAACTGTTCTTTTGGAATCAAAGACCTCAGAGATGATCTGTTCCAACTCTTTCACTTTACAGGTGGATAAACTCAGGCCCAGAGAAGTAGAGACTTACCTATGGCCACATAGTGGGTAATGAAATTGATATAATAACCCAGTTCCCCGCTTGCTACTGCTCTTTCCACTAAAATCAACTAAAGAATTCAGTAAAATAATAAGAAATCGAAAAGCACTCGGGTATAAGGGATAGATGGTGGGTCTTGGAGTCAAGAAACCCAGATCCAAGCGCTGCTTCTGCTACATACCAGCTATGTGGCCGTGGACAAGTCATTTAACCTCTCACTACCCTGGCAACTCTCTAAGGCTATAATTTACAAAAGAGTTTGTGATCTGCATCAGTGAAAGAAGTTTCCAACACCAGGAAATCCTAACATCCATGAAATCATAGATCCTGACCAAAATTTGTAAAATTACAACAACAGCAACATACTGCCTGTGTGACTCTGGGAAAATCTCTTAATGTCCCAGGAAACTTTTAATACTACAAGTATTAGAAATGAAATCACAGGCCAGAACAAAAAAAATCATCCAACGTAGTACTTAACTAACATTTCAGCCTCTAAAGGCCCTCATGGTCAAGGTGTCCACACTAAGTAGGACACTATATTTAGAGTCAAAAGACCTAGGTTCACTTCCTAGCTTGGCCACCTGTGTTACCTTGAGAAGGTCACTTACTCCCTTTGAGCTTCAGTTTCCTCCTCCATAAAATGAGGACATTGAGCTAGGATTCTCTAAGAGTTTGCTCAGATCTAAATCTGTGATCCTATGAGCAGATAGGTGGTAAACACAAATACATACATATCTGTGTACATATATGTACATATGTGTATATATGTGTATCTACATGTGTATATAGGTGTATATCTACATATATGTAGTTATATATACTTGTATATAGGTACAGATGCATATATACCTGTGTCTGTGCATGCATATTCACATATTGTGTTATGTGTATAGGTGTGGATGTGCATATATGCCTATATAAATCATATGCGTGCATCCATGTGCATGTGCATATATAGCTATAAATACATCTATGTACATATAAACATATGTCTATGTACATATAAGGTATATATGTATACCTACATATACATCAATGTGAGTATAGCTTGTATATGTATATATAGATATATACACATGTGTTGCAGATGCATGCAATATTGCACATATAGATTGTAATATATACATTGTATTGTGTTGTATACATATATAGGATTTATACATGTGTGAATTGTGTGTGTGTTTATTTGCATCTAGATTTAGGCATACATGTGTGTACACACATATGTATAACAAAAAATCATGCCCACTAAACTTTCTCTTCTGAGTGAATACTAAATAACCCCCTAAGTCTTTCCAAAGTCCTTGGATGTCCTAACTTCATATTTCCCCACCATCCGGAGTGTCCTTCTGTAGACTGACTCAAGATTATGAATATTTCAAAACTTCCAAAGATCTGTGATTTCATCACACATCATCCATTCTTCTGGATAGTTCTACTGTAGGCATCGATCACAATCCCTCCAAAAATGGTTTCGTGAATTGATGTATTCTCCACCGAAAAAAAAAATCATCCCTCATGGCACTCCTTTTGTTAATTAGCTATTTGACCTTTGTTAAGTTGTTCCCTGGACGGCAGTCCATTGCCACACCCACACCGAGCCTTTCTATTAAGGAAGGATCTTTAGAGTTTGCCCTCTGCTGGTGTTGATCTTTGGACACCTAGATTCATCTCCAAGCCCTGAGGAAATGTTGGAGTAAGGTTTGTCAAAGTCTTTCTAAAATAAATTCCTGGAGTGGACACAATGTATGCAGTGTGAGCAAAAACATGGGTAGAATAATAGAATATCACCTTCTTTGTTCTTAAATCTGTACTTTTCTTATCAGGGCCTAAGCTCGCATTAGCTTGTTTGGTTACTGCTGTCACACCACTACTCCTGCTGAGGTTATGGTCCGCTAGAACCCACAGATCTTTTTCACATAAACCATTATTAGGTCAAAATTGCTCCAAGATGTCAGAAAAAAAGGACTAAAGAGTACCTGTCTCCTCATGCAAGAGGAAAATAAAAATGAAATAGAAACACCAGAGGGAAGACAAATAGCAACACAAAAAAAAAATTAAATTCTCAAATATTTTCATGACCTCATCAATTTGGAAGTGCCCTCCAAAATAGAGCGTAACAACTCATGCATGCCTGTCCATTCTGTGTAACTTCTGTCCAGGTGCTAGAGGCTTTCTTCACTTTCTTGACATCCTACAGGTACCAGTGAGACACGCTGGCTCTCCACCTCTCCTATCTATCTCTCCCTCACCATGTGACCAGGCCTTCTCTTCCTATTATACGTTGTCTTGATGACATCTTTTACTCCTATTCTTTTTCAGAATTGCCCCTTTCTCACATATTGTCAATGGTTATGCCCATCATATGCTTCTCTGTGGCTTTCTAGATGGCACTGATTGTTCATTCTTCTGACTGTTATTATCTATACCTTGTCATGGTATCTAAGTTGGTGGTAAAGTGGTGAGCACAAGCACTTTCTAAGCAGGTGACCTGGGTTCAATTCCTGGCCAACACAACTTTTTGAGAGGCAATGTTACATAACAGATGGACCACGGGAGTTGGAGTCAGGAAGACCTGTGTTCAAATCCTACCTCAGACACTTTCTATCTGTGTGCCCTTGTTCCACTCACTTAATCTCTGACTAAATTTATTCTTCTCTAAAATGAGGGAAGCTGAGGCAGCTAGGTGGCACAGTGGAAAGAATACTGGACCTGGAATCAAGAAGGCTCACATAATCCCTTGTTTTATATTTAGCTGTATACATGGTTTACCTCCCTCTCTAAACAGTAAGCTCTCTGAAGGCCAAGGCTATGTTTCATCTTTCTTTGGTTCCCCTCCATCAACTAGAAAAGACTTTCATTCTCCAAGAGCAATGAATGGACTGTGGGAAAACCTGCATGTTAGAGCCTTTCTCAAAAAAAGGGAGAACAGTCACTTGAAGTTGGCCTGGCTGACCTGATGTTATAAGAACTTGCTCTGACTCTTCTATGACAATCAATGACTGACTTTTAAATGCTGCTTTAAGGTTTACAAAGCACTTCCCATGAGTTATCTCATTTAATTCTTACCATTTTGTGAGGTATGGTATGCCTCCCAAGGAAAAGTGTAAAAGCCATGTCATACATAATCTGTTTCAGAACACGAGGGCTCTGCCTCTCCCCCATCCAGAACTCCCCTAACACCTAAATTAGTAGGCATTTTATTTATTTGTGTTTTCCTTACATTCTCCCCATGCCTACCCTTGCCAAGAGAAGGCAAAAGGTTAAAGATTGTATGTTATCCAAACTATATAGAACAACCAGCCAACAAGCACTTATTAAGTGGTCACTATGCGCCAGACACTGTGCTAGACGGTGCCCTCAAGAAGCCTCCGTTCTATAGGGAGAGCATTGCATTTTACCCAGCGCTCAGGATTTCATTCTACCCATGTGTATGCCTAATAAATGTTGGATTGAATTAAATCCTGTCAACCTGAGGAGACAGTCAAGAAATGGCGGCTTTTGAGAGAAGTCCAACCTCATCCATCACCTGCACCCTGACACTCATCTGATGAAGCTCAGATGGAAAATGTGTGAGCTGCCAAGCTTGCCCTACCCTCTCCCCACTGACAGTAGGAGCAAATTGCATTTACTTGGAACCAACCCAGGAATCTCTTCTCTCACCAGTTCCGAGTTACTTTTTGAAAATTGCGTACACAGAATTAAAACAGCCATGTTGGAATAGAAAAGCAATGGACGGGGAATTGGGGGGACAGAAATCTAGGACTAATTTGTCATGTGACCTTCAGCTTCAGTTTCCTCATCTGTCAAATGAAGGACTTGGACTAGATGATTTCTAGGGTCCCTTCCAACTCCAGAATCCTAGGAGCCTATGAAAGAAGCCCTCAATGGCCAGTCACTTTCCTGTCCTTATACCTCTCTCCCTCTTCTAAACAAACATTGCTATTCATTGCCTGGAAAATTCCAACGTTGTTCCAAATTTATATATTACTTTTCCATTATCTCAGAGTAATATTAATAATAATAACAACAGTAATAACATCTTCCTTCTCCCGGAAGAGGTCCTGGCCATTGCTTGTACTTTTCTGGTTTGGTATACCCTGGTGGGCTCCCTTTTTTTTTTCCTTTTTCCTCTTCTTTAGTGGAAAATGTTACTTCTAGCTGCTGGATTTAATTTAATTTAATTTAATTGCAGTATTTTGCACACATGCCCAGAGGCCTTTGGGTAATACTTGCATTTTTAATAAATCTAATATATAATAATGACTTTGTTTTTAACTTTCCACTGAGAGCTGAATCCTGAGTTGGATGTAGAACTCCAGACAGGGGTGTCTAGGTCATCCCACTCTGATTGGATTTCAGGGAATCATAGGGTTCCTAATTGGCTGCTCCTCTGCTCACTATTCCCACACACCTGTGTTTAAAGTCTACATTCAAACTTCCCATAAGGATTGAATTGACCAGTTGTTTCCATCAAAATGACCAAACAGATTGTGAGTATAGACACATCGCAGGCTTAGTGGGATTCAGAATGAGCATAAGCCACCAGTCTATGGAACTAACAGAAGTGTCTGATTGGACACCAGTGGCGCTTTGGCTGGGAACAGACCTAGTATCCAAGGAAAGAGAACAGCCATTACTTTTTAGGAGAATGTTATTTTGATTGTTGCTAAGGAGACTCTGCGACAGTGTATTGTGGGGAGGCACCTTTCCTAAGTGACTGGCTTAGATCTGCCTTTAGCCTCAAGTCACCATGGCCATCTCAGGCCAGTAATAGGAGGAGGAGTAAGGCTAATAACAACTGGAACTCATATAACATTTGCTAAGCTTACAAATATCATCTCATTTTATCCTCACAACAATCCTGTGAGGCAAATGCTATTATCATCCCCATTTTATAGATAAAGAAACTAAGGCAGACAGAGGTTAAGTGACTTGCCCAGGGTCACACAGCTAGTAAGTATCTGTGGTTATATTTGAACTCAGGACTTCTTGACTCTAGGACCCACTGTGCCATCTAGCTGTCAATAATTAATAGTTGAATACAATTTAATAATTAAATTCACTGCCACCACATTAATAGTTGATTAAATACAATTTAATAATTAAATTCACTACCACCACAAATCAGTGGCTACATAATAGATTAAGGGATAGCCTGGGAACCAGAAAGTTCTGGGTTCAAATTCTTCCTTTGATGCATAACCCTGCCCCAGATCACATCCCTTAACTTCATAGTTAACAGGCAATTCTCTAAGACTGTTAAGTTTCAGAGGAGGTGCTGATCTTCATTACTAGCAGAGAAGTTCCTGTTCCTGTCAAAATAGCAAGTCAAGTCCCATAACCACTGATGACTAGAAGAAGGAGCCCCACGCTTGGGGTAAGGAGAGTCCTAGGTTCTCTGCTCTGAATAAACTAGAGTCTAGTTCTAGACTAGAACTAAAAACCCCTCAGTAAAAGGATTTATTCTGTGAAGTTTGGATTCAAAGGACTGCAACTGAGGACCTAGAGGGCCATATGTGGACTCAAGGCCACAGGTTCCCCACTTCTAGACTAGACTACACTAAATAAGTCACTTCTCTAAGTGTGGTTCCTCATTTCTAAGAGGATATAACAATACCTGCATTCCCTACCTCACAAGGATTGTCAGGTGGAGAGCACTTTGTAAATCTCAAACAATTTTGAAATGTGAGACATTATCTGTAGAGATTATATGTTTAACACGCACCCAATCATTCTAGGCTTATCGATATCTTATAAGTTACTCACGTGCCATCCCTTTGTTACTATAACTCCCATTTCCGTAGCGCCTTCGGGTTTACAAAGCACTTAGCTAGAAACAAATTGGTAGGCAGATAGTATAAATACAATATTATCAATCCCAATTTTATAGATTAAGAAACTGGTTTAATTTAAATTTAATTTAATTGTAGTTTTTGCAAACATGTTCAGAGGCCTTTGAGGAATGCTTGCATTTTTTATAAAGCCAATATATAATAATGACTTAGTTTTTAACTTTCCACTGAGAGTTGGAAAAGTTAAGTGATTATAAGGTCACTCAATTAGTAAGCTCCAGAGCCAGGATTTGAATACAGATCTCTCCTAACTCCAAGTCCAACACTCTTTCCTCTACAGCATTCAGTATCCATCTATATTTGACCAATCTGATTTAGATTATAAACTCCTTGCAGTCAGGAATCATGACTTATACTTCGTAGAACCATAGATTTCAATCTTGAAGGACCCTTAGAAACAATCTAGCCCAAGTTCATTTTGGTTCCTCCCTCACCCCATATCACATGAATACAATGCTCTCCAACTCTCATTAGACTATGAGTTTCTCGAGAGGTGGAACTTTGTTTGTCTTTCTTTATATCACCAGAATTTAACATGATGCCTAGCACATACTGGGAGCTTAGTAAATGTTTCTTGACTGTGTTCCACCAAAGGCGCTCAATGAAAGCTTCATTTTCTGCTAATAAAAATCTTAACATATCTAAAAAATTTCTATGCCTTGGTCACTGGCTTAGTCAAATCAATATTTGATACAACAGCACTATGAAAAAAAGATTCAGGCAGTTTCCTTTTGTTTATCGTAATAGTACTTGACCCATACTTTTATTTTAACCCATATGCTTAAGGAACTGAGAAATTTGGGCAAACTGGAGGCATCCAAAAGAAGCTACAGGATTAGTTATATCAAATTGTCAGTGAATAAGGTGCTATATAATCAAAGGAATGTAGATTTGGAGGTGAAAGGGGATTTGGAATCCTTTCATTTTGCAGAGGAGAAAACTAAAAGCTGGAAATTTAAATGACTTACCCAAGATCACACATAGTCTGTGGGTGAATCTGCCCGCTTCAAGTCACTTCCCACTCCAATCCATCCTCCATTCAGCCACTTAAATGATTTTCCCAAAAGTGCAGATCAGACCATGTCACACCCCCTTCTTCTTTTTTGTGTCCTGGATCAAATACAAAATCTCTGGTTGGTGTTCAAAGCCCTTCATAACCTAGCCCCCTCCTACCTTTCCAGTCTTTTTATGCCTTAATCCTTGCCACATACTCTTCAATCCAGTGACACTGGCCTCCACGTTATTCCAAGAACAGGACACTCCACCTCTCAGTTCCCAGCATTTCTTTTGGCTGTCGTCCATTCCTGGAATGCTCTCCTTCCTCATTTCCATCTACTGGCTTTTTTTAAGTTCCAACTAAAATCCCAATTTCTATAGGAAGTCTTCCCAACCCTTCTTAAATTCTAGTTCCTTCCCTCTCTTATTTATTTTGTTTCTTGTCTCTCCTATTAGATTAGGAACTCCTTGAGGGCAGAGACTATCACCTCTTTTTTTCCCCAGCCCTTAGCACAGTGCCTAGCACATAGTAGGTATTTAATAAATATTTATTGACTGACTCAAAACAGTTAACTCATTACACTTACTATCACCTACACAAGGGACAATCAGTTACTCCAACATCCAGTAAGGACTGGGAGGTAGATTTCTGCAGATGGCTTTAACTCCTATAGGAATATCAGCTGCTACACCTGATAGTAGCTCCCTGTGAAGTATTGGTTGTCTTTGCTCTGCTGGACAAGACAGGACCTAGAAAGTAGCACTCACTAGCAACATCTATGTCCTCACTGGGATAAGCATTATCCAAAAATGGACCCAGAAAAGGGAAACATGCTTATGTGGCCCCAAAACTTTATTATACCATAAGAAGAGTAAGAAATCTAGATTACTTGGTATGGTCAAGTAAGGGACTGTTCTGGTCAGTATAAGTATGAAATGCCCCTATACTGATGGTTCAATTTCATGGGGTTCAAATAAGTGTTTATTTTTTTTTACCTTAACCTCCAAAATGTATGGTACATAATTTTCTTTTGATGATTTTGGAGGCAATTTAAGTTAACTAGTTCTATTTAAATAATCTGGGAATTGCGAAGAATACAAAGAAAGCCTAAAAGGCAATACCTACCCTCAAGGAACTACAACCTAGTTGGCAAGGCAAGTCTTTCATATAGAAAACCTGAGGATAATATCTGGCAGGATACAATTGTCTCAGAGTCATTCGTGAAGCGGTTTTATTTGATCATACAGCAAGGCTTGTTTAACAGGACTTTCTGTTGGTAGAATGCCCAACCATTTTATTCCTCCTCCAAAAAAACCAACCACATTTTCATATGCAAATCAGTCACCACCATAAAACAAAAAACTTTCTTGTTGCAAAATGCAAACGAATTTAACAAAGCATGAGGCTTATGCAATTACAAAAATGTCACTACAAAATCATCAAGTTTCTCAATTGGATTCTTTAAATTAATTTTATTCAGAATAGTGGACTATATTTCTAAAATACATAATTTCTTTTTTAAAATGAGCCTGCATTTTTAACAATAATAATAATAATAACAGTAGCTAACATTTATAAAGTGCTTACTATGTGCCAAGCAATGTGCTGAGTGCTTTGTAAATATTACCTCATTTGATCCTCACAATAGTTCTGGGGAGTAGATGTTATTATTATCTCCATTTTACAGATGAGGAAACTGAGGCAGACAGGAGATAAACGATTTGCTCCAGGTCACACACCTAGTCAGTAGCCAAGGCCACATTTGAACTCAGGTCTTCCTGATCCTAAGATGTCTCTTTCTTGTCTTCTAACCACATAGTTGTCTCTTAAGGTATCTTTGGAACAGTAGATTAAGACCTATTTGTAAATGATCATAGAGTTTGTAAATGTCCCAACTGGATTTGAACTCAGGTGGGCCTGGAATCAGGAAGACCTGAGTTCAAATCCAGTTGGGACATTTACAAGCTGTGTTATCCCAACTAGACAAGTCACTACCTGGCACATAGTAAGCTCAACAATGCCTCCTAGCGGTAGAAGACCACTTCACATCCATTATCAGAAGGGAGCTAAACCTTTACTTGATTTCCTTAGATTAAGAGAGGAGTGTCTGCCTGTTTCTCAATTCCTAGAGTCCTAGCTCTGAGTAGCATTTCTTCCCCTTAGACCAACTAAGTCTCCTGGAACTAAGCTTTTATAGAAAATACAACATAAGATAAATGGATCCCACAGACATTTAATTTGTTTGTGAAAATACTTTGGAGCTAAATTGTAGTCGATTGTTTTAGACAACCTATCTAAGTTTGAAATGCCTTGTAACCACTTAATTCCATAGTAGTAGTAGTAGCCACTACCTGGCACATAGTAAGCTCAATAAATGTTGGTTACTGTTATTATTATTATATCACTAAAAGAGCTGAAGTTCTAGCCTCTGGGCTCAAAGGCAAGAGAAAAATAGCAGAGAGTCCCTTCCTCCTCTTGTGAGGAAGAGGTAAAATTCAGCCAAAGGTTCCAACTGGAGCCCAGAAGTCAGTAGCAAAGAAAGAGAAATTCTGAGACCACATGCCCAGCAGAACAATGTCTAGCAAACAACCCCAAGACCAGAGGAGGACTGCCTACAAGGGATCATATTACCAGAAAAGACTATCTACCATGTTAAGACCAGTGGAGAACAGGCCAAGTAGGAATGGTATTATGACACCACCAGAAAATATCAGCAACCCTCTAGCACCAGAGCTGTGAGCTGGCCTTCTATGTGCCAAATATATCCTCTATATGTGTTCACTTGTAGGAGCCTATGGGCTCCCTATGCATGAGCACACACATGTTCCCTACATATGTGTGATTCTGCACTTGTTTCCAAGGCTTGTCCACTGTTCTTACTGATGTATTTTTAAGATATCCCAGGTTCATAGGGATAAATTTATATTACTGTTTCTGCACCTATGGTATTTGATGAAATGCCTTTGCTTTGAACTAGTTATGTCCTCTGGTTGACCAGTAAAAGTAAACCTATCAGAGGGTATACATGAGCTATCGTTTTTGAGTAGATACAGACCTATGGTATACCTTGAACTGAGTGTAGATTTTTTAGGGCCTCTATGTGTGAGAGGGGAAATTCCCCAGGTGCTGTAATAGATCATATTAACATTAGTCAAATAAGTGATGCGTGTATTGTCTAAACTTAGGACTGATTGCTTTCCTAATGTATATTGGACATTAGCCAACAAATACATCTGATGTCAAGATGATCTGGATAATGTTGATATTTTCCCTGGTTCAGGCTTTAACCCTGACATACACTCAATTCAAGACATGCATTATGTACCTACATTGTCTCTCCACTGGAGTCCTATCTCACTGCATCTTGGAGATGACCCTTAGTTCTCAAAAATTATTCCACGTGAACAAAAGTTATGGCAAGTTTTACCAAAATAAAAAGTCTTCAAATACAGACAAGTCTTGTTCACATCTAGGTCACATCTCTGATTGATTCAATTCACCTGGAAAAAAGGGGGATCTAGGCTAAGTGGGATGATTTGACTCAATCAACCCTCACCCTTTCATAAGGATGTCTTTAAAACACTTTATTTCAGAAGCTTTATCAATTCATTACCAACTTTGTTCTTTAAAAACTGTTACATATTTAAACCTATTCACAGTAAAAGACAAAAATTATAAGTAAATCATGCTCCCCCCCATTAAAACTTAATGCAGTATGTGAATCTCTCATAATTGAATAGTAGCCCTTTGGCAATTTTTTAAAGTTACCACTTTAACAATAAACCACATAAACAATAAAATTTGAATTTAGAAATAGCACCTGCCTGGGTGTAGACAACGCAGAGCCTACACTTGCTAACTCATAGCTACTTTGGCTTAAAGATTCTATAATTCTATGTAATCCTAAAACAGAATACAAACTGGATAAGACTTATTCTGTCCTAAGTTCTGGCTCTTGTTATCTTGTCTTGGTGAGACTTCCAAATTCAGAGGAAAAGAAGGGAGCACTGGAAAGGATCAGGTCTTTACTTTCCTAGAACCTTTTCAGTACTCTTTTTGAGGAATTTCAAAAGTCTCTCCAGCTGCTCTGGTGTAAATCCCTAAAAGGAAGACTATTACCCTGAATTCAGAGCACCTCTTTATAAATAATAAAAATGACAACTCACATTTATAGGGCACGTTAAGATTTATAACACAATTTATCCCATAGCACTTCAGGTTAAGTAGCACAAGTATTTTTTATCCTGTTAGAGACGAGGAAACCAGGGCTCACAAAGGCAAAGTGACTTCCTTGATTGTACAGATATCAGATTCTTACCCACCCAGTTCTCTTGACTCTATATTTGCTGCTCTGAACACAATTTGTTGGAACTCCAACATGCTTTTTATCCTTTTAATGCTTTTTTTGGTCTGAATCTATGAGTTCATCAGTCAGGGGAATTCCCTATAGTTCATTAATTACTTACAGTATCAGATTATTGTCTAGGCCATTGAGAGTTTAGATAACTTACCCATCATCACACAACTAGTATGTGTCATAGGCAGGACAAAAATATACCTTACCTGTGCTTGACCCTATGTTATTGGCAATTTTTGTCAGTCACTTGAATAAAGATAAAGATGACACATTCATAAAGTTTATAAATGACGCAGACCTGGGAGAGATAGCTAACACAGAGGATTACAGAAATCAGGATCCAAAAGTATGTTGACAGGCTACAGCTTCAGAGAAATCTAAGAAGATGAAATTCAATAGGCATAAATATAGTCTTAAGTACTAAAATGGGGTGGCGTAGGTAGCACTTGTTCTGAAAAAAAAAGGCATGGGGAGGTTTAATGGACTATAAGCTCAACGCAAGTGAGCAGTGTGATATGGCAGTCAAAAAGGCCAGTGTCTCGGGTGGTATTTATAAGGGAATAGCTCCCAGAAATGGGGAGGTGATACTTCCACTGTACTCTGCCCTGGTCAAATTTTGTCTGGCACATTGTGTTCTATTCTGGGAATCATGGTTTAAGAAGGACATTGATAAGCTGGAGAGGCAACAGAGTCAGACAACAAGGATGTTAAAGGGCTATAAGTCCGGCATGTTTAGTTTGAAGAAGAGAAGAAGTGTCTGAAGGGCTGCCATATGTAGACTTGTTCCATTTAGCTCTAGAAGGCAGAATCAGTAGCAATTGGTAGAAGATGCAAAGAGGAAACTTTAAGTTTCATGTTGGGAAAAACTTCATAAAAATAAGAGAATCCAAAAATATAATGAGCTAACTAGAGAGGCGGTAGGTTCCCCCTCCCGAATCTAGACACCCATATTGGGATGTAATAATAGAAATTCCTTTCAGGTGTGGATTGGACTAGAAGGCTGCTCAAATCCCTTCCAACTCTCAAATTCAGCAATTCTTCCTTGCTGGCTCCTGCTCTATCCACTGAAACACGTATCATTATAGGTCACTACAGATTATCTACCATGTATCACTCTCTCATATCCTTACATGGGATTAGTATACTATAAATCCATGATAAACTACAACTTGTTCAGGACCTATAAAGGCACATTACTAGATTATAGCCTCTTTGAGACCACAGACAATCAATCAATCAACATTTATTAAGTGTCTACTATGTGCCAGCCACTATGCTAAGTGACGATGATACAAAAAATAGGCAAAAAACAGTCCCTGCCCTCAAGGAGCTCACAGACTAATGGACAATGACTTTACTCATCTATTTAGCCCCCAGGTCCTCACATAGTACCTGAATATAGTAAGCCAATCTTTATTCCAAATCTTTATTCCCAATATTTCCAATCTTTATTCCAAATCACTTAGGTCTCAAATTTGCAGCCTGAAAAATAGATTCGATTTTTCAAAATTGAAATTAAAATAAGTACAAACTAGGACAGGTTTATCTGACACTCAATAATATTAAATTTTTGACTCTATTATTAATACCAAGGCTTGAAATAGAGAACTTCTTAGTAGTATTAAAACTTACATTAAAGAGAACTTCTGCTAGGTTAAAAGTTAGGTTTTTCATCCCCTTCATGTTGCACAAGGTAGAAAATTCATAAACAAAGCATTTACTAAATGGCTTTACTTTAAATATAATGGAGATTTAATTCAGGAAATTAGCATCTACAAACGTTTATTTCATCGTGTTCCATAACAGATGAATTGTCAGAGTGTCACTCAGCAGTGGAAATGAAGATGCTAAGTAGGATGCAAGACCATTCAGCCTTCTCAGTGTGTAACTTAGTTTGCAGTATGCAAATAATTTTACAGAGATCCCAGAGGAAATTATTTTCTTTTCCAACCACTGGTTTGAATTAGCTCTTTAAAGTCTTTAATCTTAAAATCAGAAGTTTCCTTTCACCAAAGATCAACTCTGGCAAATGCCCCAAAATGGAGTTCCTTTTGGGATTCCCAAACCCAAGTTAATTTCCTGAATTTATCCAATCCTCATTCCTAACCCCGCCTTATGCCTTAAATTTTCAGGTAAATTGTACTTTTAAGAGACACGACCATTCCTATGTCTTTAAGAAGAACAGAGGAAACAGGGAAAAGATCCAAAATGACTTTGTGCAAATGACAATGAACTCCAGGTTTCAAGATTAACAAAATCAAAGTACTTTTGATTTTGAAAAAGACATGTCAATTGACTGTCCCACTCACCATCCTTGTGACTACCCAAACCAAAACTTCCTTTCTAGGCCATTCCACTTATCTCTATCTCCCCATTAGAATGTAAAATCCTTAAGGACTTGGAGTATAACATCTTTGTATTTTTAATGCCCTTTCTCACCACTAAACACAGTGTTTGTGTGTATATGTGTGTATGTTCAATCATTTTCAATTCTTCATAACCCCATTTGGGGTTTTCTTGGCATAGATACTGATTTGCTATTTCCTTCTCCAGCTCATTTTACAGATGAGAAAATGAGGCAAAGTTAAGTGACTTGCCCAGGGTCACATAGCTAGTTAGTATCAGAGACTGAATTTGAACTCACGAAGATGAGTCTTTCTGATTCCAAACCCAGTGCTATATCCACTGTGCCACCTAGCTACCCTGGAAGCTGAAATAAGAATATCGCGTCCCAAACCTCCTTGCTCAATCAGTATTTGTTTCTACACAAAAATAAGAGGTGCCAAACCAAAGCAGCCTATTCTTTAAAAAAAAAACTTAAATGCTTTTGGATTGATTGAGTGAGTAGAATGTTTCTTGGCTAGGGTGTCAAAAGATTATGTGCTTCATTAGCCATAAAAAAGCACTAGCTATGAGGAAAGAGTGAGCCATCAGCACCCACTGCCAACTGACTGCCACCTACAGAACAGGTGAGCCAGCCTCGCTGAAGCAGCATTGGACTCCAGTGGACAGGGTCCAGATAAGTTGTCATCACCATCACCTTGACCACTCCTCGCAGACCTTGATGGAGATAGCCCAAGACCTTGAACCCAAGAGCTATGAGCATAGCAAGACCTCCCAAATTACCAGCCTTGCTTCTAGCCTAGACCCAGCAGCCATCATTGAAGAGAACAATCACTGTGGAGAAGGGGCTTGCCTCCTTTCCTACCACTAACACCAACTGCCATTGAGAGAAATGTGAGCCCAAGAGCCCAGGGGTGGCAGCACCCCTCAGGCAACCAGTCTTCCTTTAAGCCATGCCCTTGAAGCTATCAACCTGGAAAATGACCCTTCTGGAGATTCAACCTGGAAGCTATTTCTACCAGTGTTGCAACCCTATCTCCACATCATCCCCATCTACTGAAAACCCCCAAAAGAAAGTTCTCATGACCACTGTCAAATGGTTCAACATCAGAAAAAGATACGATTTTATCAGTAAAAAAATGACATTAAAGAGGAGGCATTACCATATGGTTTGCCACAGCACCCTAAAGATCAAGAGACTTTTGATTTGCAGCTAAACTTCTTATATGGTTTTCTCCCCCATTAGAATGTGATCTCCTTGAAAATAAGGATTCTCTTGTTTTCCTATTGGTATCCATAGCATTTAGTACTGTGTTTTACACATAGCAAGCGTGTAATAATGATTTTGAATGCATACCTTTGTTCATTCACCCATTCCTGTCCCTCTCCCATTAGGTAACAGCATGAATTGTTACAGCTACAGGTGACATAGCGGATAGAGTGTTGGACTTCCACCCAGGAAGACCAGAGTTTGTAGTCTTGCCCTAGACACTTGCTAGTTATGTGACTTTAAGCAATTCATTTAAATTCTCTTAGCTTCACTTTTCTTATATTTAAAATGAGAAGAAGAATACCACTTAACTATCTCTCAGGATTGTCAAGATCCAACAAGGTAATAAATGTAAAGTGCTTTGCAAACTTTAAAATGTTTTATAAATGCTGGCTGTTGTCATTATTATTATTTATTGTTGTTCCTACACTCCCTCCCCATTTCTACCTCTATGCTACAGAGAGAAGGGATCTTCTAAGAGTTTGTGTAAGAGTGATGTGTGAATGCCCACAACCTCCTAAAGAGCCTCTAAGGAGAGCAGAATACTTCTGACACAATATAGAAGAGATGGGGGTTACTTTACTAAAACCTGATTAGAATCACAGGTGCTCCTCAGTAAGCTATGCTATTTAAAACTTGGCCCGTTTAAAGTCTCGTGTGTCATACTTCCACTCCCTAACCCATACCCTTGTAACTAAGACCAGCTCAGTCATTATGTTGTGGGATGTTACCTTGTTCCGGGCCAGATCAGCCCAGCCCCTCTTTATTATACAGCCCTCTTAATATTGTCACTCCCTTACTCAGAGACCATTAATGACTTGCCTATGAGATCAAGTTGACAAGTCCCTTAATCCTGTAGGCCTCAGTTTCCCTATAGCTAGATGGCTTCTAAAGCTCCTCCCAGTTCCAAATCCAACAATCCTGTAACTCCCTTATCTATCATTCAAGGTACCTCAATACTTAAAGCTAATTAATCTTTCCATCCTTCTCTATTGTTCCCCCGAATAAATATTTCTCTCTAGCCAGACTGGTCTATTTATTCTCTACCAAACGTAGTTTGAGCATTCATTTCACTTCCATACTTTTGCTCATACCAAAACCGTCTCTCCTCCCTCCCCAATGCCATACCCACTATCTTCCTCTCAGCCTGATTAAATCTTATCCATTCTTTAAGTGCCTGCTCAAGTCCCACTGCCACCATGGCTCCAAGGCCAGCACTCTATCCACTAGACCAGCCAGCTATAGTACCCATCATACTGATAGAGTGTCTTACCTAATGAAGAAGGGACAAGAAGAAATGAAAAAGCATCTTTTTCATATTTACTGTGTGTAAATAGTCTTTCCTGACTACTACAACCCTTAACAGTATCCGTTTCCTCTGGGCTCATATAATATTTGTCATATGTAGTGTAAAGGGTTTTAGAGATAGAATTCTACAGACAAAAGAAGTCATCAAATGCTGGCTGTGTGGGCTTCCAGGAAATGCAGGGTTTTCCTCCCTTTCTGGGGGAGACTGAAACTACCTGCGCTCTGAGCAGGGTGTAGCTCTCCCTAGCACAGAGGTTGGGATTGGGGAGGGAGGGCAGGAACAATGATAATAATGACAGCTAGCATTTATAAAGCACTTTAAGGTTTGTAAAGCACTTTACATATATTGTCTTATGTTTGAGCATGACAACAATCCTGAGAGGTACAGATTGTGGTTGTTATTATAATTATTATTAATTATTTTACAGATAAGAAAAGTTAGGCCAAGAGAAGTTAAATGAATAGTTTAGACTGGAAAGAGAAGAAGAGAAAAAAGGACAGAGAGACAGAGACAAACACAGAAAGAGATATACAGAGACAGAGACAGAGAGATGCTCAGCACAAGATTCTAACTGAAGAAAAGAGAGGCATTTTTCCAGCAGGCATTTTTCAAATTTTGCAGCTCAAGTCTAGAGACAGGAAGTTGAGGGTGGAAGCACCATTGCTGTCCTTGGAACCCCCACCTGAACCCAGGGTGCTGCACCTGCTTCCCCTTTGAACCTCAGAATGGGACAGTTAGAAGAACCAAGAAGTGGATGCCCAAACTACTTACTGGGATTGCCAATTTTCCACCCAGGATTATAGGTCTCAATAGCCCTGAGCAGAAGCTGATTCCAAAGCTTATTCTGTTCTGTAAAGTTACCTTTCTAATTTCTCTTCAAGTAGTTTGAATTTTTGCCAGCTAGATAAAATCGAATCAATCCTAACTACTTTTGAGCTATTTGAGAATATTTGCTAGTTGGCAAACAGGGGCTAGTTAAAAAAAAAAAAGTCAGTAAATGAATAGGATTTGTACAGAGATACAGAAAGGTACAGTGTTCAAACTTCAATCTAAACCACCAGGCCTTTATCCTGTTTTGGGGCCTAATCCAAATGAGGAAGTATCTCAACGAAGCTTTATTTATTAGTAATTTTTATAAGCTTCACAATAGCAAAGAAAGGTTAAGCCCTGAGAATCTAGACCATTAAACCTTTTAAAGCCTGAGATACAAATAAACAGATTGAAATGATAGAAAGAGGCTTGGTAAGTGGTAGGAAGCTCTCCTCTGAAGCAATCGGCCTGTGGAAAGTTTAATCCCCTGATTGTCCTTTCCAAAGAAGTTCAAAGAATTCTATTGGTTTGAGTGAAGGGCAGAGTACAAATATGGACTAAGGGAATATCATACCTTCAGAGACAGCTAACAGTGAGTTGAGGATAAGTGGTGTCACCAACATTTCAAAGTAGAGGCTAGCTGATCAAGAGAGTAACTGGATTGTTTGTGGTACTGACCACTTCAATCATACTAATTGTTAGAACAGTATTTCTGATCATATAGTATTCATTGTATATTGCCTTCCATTTTTATTTCTATTCTCATACGCATATGGCTCGTCTTCCTGGATAGAGTGCCATCCTTAAGGAAATATTAAGTACCTACTATGTGCCAAGCACTGTGCTTAATTCTAGAAATGCAAATATAAAAAAGAAAGACAGTCCCTATCCTCAAGGAACTTTTGGAGGAAGACCCTAGACAAAAGGAGGAAAAGGAGAGGAAGGAGAGAAAACACCTGGTTAGGGAGGGAGATTTGGGGGATGATGGAGAAGTCCAAAGGAGAACAGCCAGTGGGAAATGAAGAAATGACAAGCCTGGACATCCTTCCTAATGGAGGTTCTGAGAGAAGTTCTCCACCCTCCAATCAGAGGGGCAGAGGGTATTGATGAGGTATGAGATCCAGGGCTGATGATGAGGTTCCCGTAGGCATGACAGAGAAATCCAGAGGAGCGAAGCAAGGTGGGAAATGAAACTTCTTTGCACCCTCTTCATTGTCTACCAGTTTCCAGTCCATAGCTGTCTTCATGTTCCCAGCCCTTAAGACAGTGACTACTGAATAAATACTTGTTGACTGACTGATGATCTCCATGTTCTCTATCCAGCGACACTGGACTCCTTGCTGTTGTTCAAACAAGATACTCCATCTCCCAGCTCCAAGTATTTTCACTGACTTTCCTCCATGCTTGGAATAAATTATATACATAATAACAATCTTTGAAAAATAATTAATAAAATACATGAAAATGTGGGTAGTTTTTGTGGCAGAGTCTGGAAAAAATGAATCAAGAAGTAGTTTATTTAGAATACCAGCTTTTGCTTACTCTTCCTCCTCATTTCTGCCTCCTGGCTTCCTTGGCTTCCTTCAAGTCTTAACCAAAATCATATCTTCCACAAGAAACTTTTCCTGATCCCCCTGAACACTAGAGCCTTTCCTCTATTGATTATCTTCAATTTATCCTGTATATAGCTTTTTTGGTACATGGTCGTTTTCATGTTGTCTCCCCTATTGGACTGTAAGCTCCTTGAGGACAGAAACTGTCTTTTGCCTTTCTTTGTGTCCCCGGTGCTTAGCGTAGTACCTGGCACATAGTAGGCACTTAATAAATGTTATTAAATAATGTTATTAAATAATGTAATATATGTTATAGGTGACAAATATATATTTTCTTTATTTTTTCTGTGCTTTTTTTCTTTTTATTTTTCTGTGCTTTACCAGAACATATATGTGTGTGTAGACGCAAGTTAATATCTGCATAGTCATACATGTATGTATATGTGCACACATATATGGACATATACAGACATACAAAAACCTCATATTATGAGGTCACAAAGAGTTGGACACAACTGAAAAATAACTGGACAACGTGTATAGAGGTTTATAAGTATATCACACATAAGGAAATGTGTCATGAGTGATTCCTTCTGTGTAGAAACTCCCTCTACAAGCCCATCCAAAACTAAGTTTTTAAGTATTAAAGAGCTGCTTGAGGTTCAGAAAAGTTAAATCATTTACCACGATCAAAGAGATAGTGAATTTCAGAGGCAGGATTTGAACCCAAGTCTTCCTGACTCCAACCTATCCATTATACCACACTGCCTCATAGAGAGTAATGACGTAGATCTTTGGAGTTCCTGGACATTCCAAGGAACGATTCATGTGACTCTAATGAAAATAACTTGAGCAGCCCCCAGGGTGACTTGAGACCCAGACACTGTTTAAAAATCAACAAAAGCCACAGCTCTAGAATTCTGTCCAGCTTCGGTAAAGAATAAATGCCAATGAACCAGGAACTTGATCTTGGAATTTGGGTTTGGAAGGTATTTATACAGCAATATGATTGTTTCCCATTAAAAAAAAATACTGAGAAAATTGTGCAACCTATTTTCAAAACCCCCTGACTGCCCTCCTCCCCCCTAAAAAAATCCAGAATAACAGTATTTCCTACCTAGAGAACAATACTGAGGAAGTACATAATGCCAAGTCTGAAACCCATGGGAGCATTAGTTTTCAGATAAACTTCTATGGAACAGTTGCTTCACTCAGAACTGTGGGATATGAAAAGCCAACCATTAGGCTCTTGTTCCTTGAGAACCCACTTGGCATCTGAGAATTCCCTGCAGTCTAGAATATGAAAACCTTGAATGGTTTGGAACATGTGGACTATAGAGGGTCTCCTGGCTTCTTTCGAGCTAATTTGCTCCAGTGAGGGTTACATAAGTGCAAGCAAGTCCTCATAGCATGTTTTATCCAAAAAAATAATTGTTTCCAGGATAAAAGGCTTGTATGCCAAGATTCAGCCCAAGGAGAATGGTTAAAACTTCATTATGAGCTCCCAGAAGTAGGTACTTAGAAGAGGAAATATGTAGGCCCCTCTGTAGCAAAGAGCCCAAATTTCCAGAGCAGGTCAGGAAACAGGTCTTCAGCACTGGCAAAGGGGGTGTTACAAAACCTCACAGCTCTCATTTTCCAAAAGGAGGAAAATATTGCCTGGAGGTCAAAGGGGCCTTCTCTGAATCTACCTTTTTGGAATAACCACCTCAGCTTGTAGTCCTAAAGAATAACAGTTTCCTGAAAGGCCAATCTGCTTATTCTTCCCACCTGGGCCTGAGGAAGCCAAAAGAGTATAATAAATTGAAATTTCTATTTGGCATCTTCCCTCCCATATCATGCCCCTTTCTACCCTGTTTGTTACCCATCCCCTCAGGGTCAGAGACTGCTAGGGTGTTGGCTTATTAGAGCTAAAGTTAAGACCCTTACTCAGGTCTTAATAATGGATTCCTAAATAATGTGTTTTAATAATGGATTCCTAAAGAGGAAAAATCTTTAAGAGTCAGAGTGATTAGAACTAATATAGGGAAACAATTTGGAGTAGAGTTAGTATTTAGGGGAAGGTAGCTCTGATAATGGTCCCTAAAATCCTAGCAGTCAGAATGCATGCCACCTACACCTGAGACCCACCCTGAAAGAGGGCTGGATGTGAAATCGGAAAACGAAAGTTTGAATCTTGTTTCTTCCATTTATTACCTATATGACTTAGGGGTTGTATGGCATATTCCAGGAGGATTAATACCTCTGGTGTGAGGGCTTGTGGGCCCTTTTTGGGGCTGCTCACCCACCGTGGGTGTCCACCTTTCACCCAACTATCACTTGTGGTTCCAAGAAGCCACACCCAAACTGTCTCAGCAGAGAGGCTAAACCAGGTTTAGCCTCAAACAGACCTCCAACCCATCTGTGAGTTAGGGAAATGTCTAACCCAAGCACGTGAAGACTTTCCCTGCAGAACAATTTGTTCCAACGGCCATGAAGGCGGCTGAAACAAACACTGTGGAATGCATAGAGCCTGGTTGAACATCAAAGATGTCAAGGTCATCCATCCAAGCCATCACCAGTCATCCCGACTTTTGTCTTGCCACTGGGCTCCGATGACTCTGGAAAAGGAAGCTGATGACTTTGTGAAACTCTGCCTCACTTAAATCCAATTCGTGCAGGACTCAAGACATCACCTGTGATGTCATTCGTAGCTCCTCTTCAAAAACAAAGACAAACAACAACAATATGGCTTTGAATACTCAACAATAGGAACCTGGGGGACTAAAATCAGAAGGCCATCTGAATAATTATGTAGTTGATGAGAAAAAGAACAGTTTTTATGACAATTTTATGGAGGGGCCTGGTGGAGTAGTAGCTTTTGATAGTCATCAAAACAAGATCTCTTACCTACAGTGGCTCCCCCAGAATTCAGTGGTGATTTGCTTACTCATCCTTATGCTGACTTAGTGCCTTCTAGGGTAACAGAAATCACAGGATTTAGGATTTCTTCACATCTGTGGAGGAGCAAGGAGAACTAGGTTATGACTTACAGCAAATCTTGAAGTGAGGCCCTTTTATTGAGAATAGTTATAATTCTTTTTCATTATTTCTTTTTTCTCTATCCCAATCTGCCCCCAATTCCCTGATAATCAGATATAAATTCTTAGAACTTCATTCACTATTTTAACCCCTTGTCATGACTTGTCTAAAGTCAAACAAATAATAAATGATGGAGCCAGGATTTAATGATCCTGGATTAAGGATGAAGTGATCCAACTCCAAAGCCAAGACTCTTTTCACTACTCCAAAGGTTTTGTCCCATCAGGAGATGGAGTGGTGGTGATCTGCCACTGGTAATCCAAGTATCAGCTTTCCCTTAGCTATGAGTTATAGACATTCCTCAATCCTTATACATTATTATTGAAGAGTAGGGAGGGGAGTGAATTGATTCAACCGTTCTGTAGAGCAATTTGGAACTATGCCCAAAGGTCTATAAAACCATGCATACCCTTTGACTTAGCAATACCACTAGTAGATCTGTATCCCAAAAGAGATTTTTAAAAAAGGAAAAGGACCTATATGTACAAAATATTTATAACAGCTCTTTTCTGGGGGTAAAGAATTGGAAGTTGAGGGGAAGCCCATCAACTGGGGACTGGCTGAACAAGTTGTAGTATGAGATTACAGTGGAATACTGTTGTACTATAAGAAGTGATGAGCAGAAGAACGCTCCTCAGAAAAACCTGGAAAGATTTAAATGAGATGACACAAAGTGAACTGTACTGTGTACAAAGTAACAGCACTATTGTAAGAAGATCAGGCACGAATGACTTAGCTATTCTCAGTGATACAATGATCCAAGACAACTCTGAAGGACTTATGATGAAAAATGCTATCTATTCCCAGAGAAAAAACTGATGGTGTCTGAATAGAGATTGAAGCATAGTCGGGTTTTTTTACTTTATTTTTCTTGAGTTGTTTTCTTGTCTTTGTTTTCTTTCACAACATGACTATTATGAATATGTTTTGCCTGAGTACACATGTATAACCTATATGGAATTGCTTGCCTTTTCAATGGGAGTGGGGGTGGGGAGGGAGGAAGGGAAAGACTGTGAAATTCAAAGTTTTTAAAATGAATGTTAAAAATTGTTTTTACACGTAACTGGAGAAAAATAAAATACTAAATAAAAGCTTAAAAATTAAATTAAATTTAAAAATCAAAAAAAATTTAAAGAGTAGGGAGGGGAGGAGAGGTCTCTACTAAGGCCAAGATATCCTTGACTTGATAGCTTTACAAATTGTCCAAACACAAAGCCAACAGACATCTTAGGGGAGTGGCAGTGTGTTGGACTGTAGTTCAAATCCTCATTCTTAGTTGGTAGTATCTAACCTTGGGAAAGTCTGTTACTCTCTCAGAAATTCAGTTTCCTTGTCTGTAAAATGGGATTACTACTTTATAGGGTTGTTGTAATATCAAATGAGACAATGCAGATAAAGCAAATTGTAATCACAAGTTCCTAGTTAGACTCAAGTCAGTACTGCATCTATGTCTGCTTCCTTAAACATCAGACAAAGCTGGCTTCTCAGACAAGCTAGTGGAGCAGT
This sequence comes from Trichosurus vulpecula, assembly GCF_011100635.1. Taxonomy (NCBI): domain Eukaryota; kingdom Metazoa; phylum Chordata; class Mammalia; order Diprotodontia; family Phalangeridae; genus Trichosurus; species Trichosurus vulpecula. The sequence goes on from NC_050576.1 coordinate 124,315,002, forward strand.
AGATACTTTCTTGTCTCAAATTGTCCACTAGAGGTCAGGAGATGCTAAGCTGATTTTGTTGTGTGTGAAAACTGCCAGAATAAAGCCAAGAAAAAAAAAATTCTAATCCATTCAGGCAAGCAAGACAAAGGAGTTGTAGATGATTTGAGAAATCTGTTATTTGAGAGTGTTCTGGCTGGATTAGCCTTTTGAAAAACTTCAGGGTACCAAATGTGTGTTGGAGTTTGTGTGTTTGGGGGTGCAGGGTCGGCGGGGCTGGGGGGGATCTGACAAGAAGGGTCCGAGTTGATTTCCTCATTCCCTTGCTCTAAACCACCTTTGATTTCACACACTTCAGGCAATTAGAGTTAGGGCATTGTTTTGGATTTCCAAATCATCCCCAGCATTCACATTCCCAAGATGTTTTGTAAGAGAAAAGGATGCAAGACTTTTTTTCTAAAGTGAACTTTATTCTAAAGCAGGGCTTTCCAAAATACAGCCCGCGGGCCGCATGCAGCCCTCAGTGCGATTTTATGCAGCCCACCTGTGGGTTTTAATTTTCATGAGCAAAAAAATAAAATAATAATTTGCATGGAAGGCATATTAAATTTTTTCATTCCATCACTAATAAATAATCTCGTTAATTTTCTTTGGTGTTTTTAAGCAGTATTACGGACGGAACATATCGCACAGAATTTTCAGTCTATCTGTGGGATGTGTTCCATCTGTACGATGCAGACTAGTCAGTATGCACCTACCTTTATACTGTTGTGTTGTCACTTTGTTGTTTTGTGTTTGATTTCACTCTTCCTGCACCTTCACCTGTCGTGTTGATGATATGCATTCCCCCTTGGCCACCCCCAGTGTTAGCTTATTAGAGCTAAAGTTAATAATTATTTTATTTCATTGTGGCCCTAAGATAACCTAAGGTTGTACAGCCCTTTTCTAAAGCAAGAGTTATTAACATGTTTGTGCCATGAATTCCTTTGGCAGTCTAGTAAAGCCCATAGTGAACCCTCTTCTCAGAATAATGTGGGGTTTTTTTAATTCATAATTGAAGGAAATGCCAGATTTCATTTTTTTTCCAATCCAAGCTCAAGGAACCCTTGGATCCTAGGTTAAGAATCCTTGATATAAAGAATAGCTATTTTCTTTTCAAATTCATACATATTTGGAAAAGTGCTATTCTCCCTTCTTTGCAGAGGTAAGGGATAACGAGTGTCAAATATTGTATAGACTTCCCAGATCAGTTGATGTTCTGGCTGGTTTTGTCATTCTATTGGAATATCAAGTTCCAAAGTCCATATATCAGGAAGGAGAGGGGCAGGTAGGTGGCGCAGTGAGTAGAGCACCGGCCCTGGAGTCAGCAGGACCTGAGTTCAAATCCGACCTCAGATACTTGACACACTTACCAGCTGTGTGACCTCTGGCAAGTCACTTAACCCCAATTGCCCTGCCTCCTCCCCTGAAAAAAAAGGAAGGAGAACAAATCAATCAATCAATAAACATTTACAAAGCACCTACTATGTGTGCTAGGCCTGGGGGATGAAGATGAGAAGGAAGAAGATGATAGCCCCTAAAATTTGAATAGCACTTCACAACCACTACAGTAGTTTTGCGTAGTCTCATCGTGCACATAATAGATTAAGCACTACCTAAATAGTAAGTCTGAGGTAAAAAGAGTTACAATGTAGGGCCAATGAAAGGGTAAACAATGCAGGGCCAATGAGGAAAGAGTAACGGAAATCAGAGGCCAGCCAGCCTACTCAGGCCACATGCCTTCTGCTCAATGATGAACATTCTCACACATACCTTACACATCCCAGGGATTCCAAACCCCTGCAGGTCATCATCTAAAAGCCATCCCCCATCCTTCATCACTCAGTTCCTTATGCCCTTGCTCTAATCCAACACACATATGAGGTAATACAGTATAGGGCATTGCCCCTTCACCTCCCACCCCAAAAGTCTCAACCAAATGCTATTCACCTTTTCCACTGTGTCCTCTGGAATGCCTGGTCCATCAGCAACAGCCTTGCCTTCGTCTTATATCTTTTCCACCCCGTCTCCTTCTATCTTCTAGTAATCAAGATCTGCCTCTCCCCTGATGACACAGCCTCCTTGGCCACTCTTTCTAGTATTTCACTCATTCGCCTTGGCTCACTGGTTGAGGTGAAGGAATTGAAATACTTCTTGCTGCCCCTTGCTACTTCCAGGTTCTCCCTCTGCCACCATCACTCAGTAACCTCTCTTCCTTTGAGGTCCAAAACTGAACTTAGTATCTTTCCCTTTAAATTCTCCTCCCTTCCAAATGCCCCTATTACTATAGAAGGCAACACCATCATCCCAGTCCTATAGACTCATAATTTAGCAGTCATCCTCAGCTCCTTAGTATCTCTCACCTCCTCCACCGATATTCAGTCTGTTGTTAGGGCCTATCGATTTCACCTTTGCACCGTTTCTTGGATACACCCCCTTCCCTCCTCTGAAGCTACCATCTCTCTAGGGCAGGCCCTCTTTCGCTCATGCCCTGACTACTGTAATAGCCTGCTGGTGGGTTGGCCTGCCTCAAGAGTCTCCTCACTCTAATCCATTCCCCATGTGGCCACCAAAGTGATTTCCCTAAAGCCTGACTGTGTCACTGACCCCCCCCACCCCCCCCACACACACACACCAATGAACTCCAGGGAGGGCTCCCTATCACCTCCAGAATCAAATACAAAATCCTCTGTTTGGCATCCAAAGCCCTTCATAACACACACACACACACACACACACACACACACACACACACATATACACACTTCCAATCTTCTTATACCTTACTCCTTGTCATGCATGCTTCAAGCCAGTGACACTGGCATCCTTGATGTCCCATTAACAAGACACTCCATCTCTCAACTCCAGGCATTTTCTCTGGCTGCCCCCATGCTGGGAATGCTCTCAATTACCATCTCTACCTCCTGGCTTCCCCAACTTCCTTTAAGTCTCAACTAAAACTCCTCTTCTATAGGAAGCCATTCCCAACTCCTCTGTTAATTATTTCTTATTTGTCTTGTCTAAAGCTTGTTTATACATAATTGTTTGCTTTTTGTCTCCCCCATTAGATTGTGAGCTCCTTGAGGTCAGGAACTGGTTTTTTTCCCACTTTTTGTATGCTCAGCATATAGCACAGTGTCTGGCATACAGTAGACACTTAATAAATGCTTATTAACTGACTGACTTTCCAATGGTACTCGTTGTTCTTTGTGATCCAGCACCATTACTTCTGGTTGCGGTCAAGATGCCAGAAAGAATAATGAGCTCTCCTTCCCTCCCACATGCAGCCACCAAAGTCTTAAATCTTACCCTGCCACCGCATGCCCCAGGTAGCTTAGAGAGCAGTGGGGGTAACTAAGGAGGTAACATTGGCTTGCTCTTCTGCCAATATATTTATTTCTTCTTCCTCACTGGTAGTCACAGATATCCAAATGCAAAAAGACTATGGAGACAAAAATGTGGAAGAGTAGAATAGAAGGAGAAATAGAGAGGGAATTTACGGAATACATAAGCATACAGGACAAATAACAGACAAGCTATGCCTGAACTCACTGCCACCTTTTCCAAGAAAGATTGTGCTTGTACAACTAGTCTTAACTGAAGCAACATTCTCTCTGAGACTTTAAACTCTGTTAGGGTAGATCCTATGTCTTAGCTGAACTTTTGGGCAAATCATAGCCTTGTATAGCAAGCTGCACACAGCAAACACATGATAAGTCATTGATAAATTATAACTCTCAAAAGCAAAAGGACCTTGGCCTTGAAGCTGGGAGTTTTGGATTCAAATCCTGCTTGTTAACCATAAACACTATCGTTTAAATTCCTTGTGCCTCATTTTTTTTAGCTGGAAAATGAAGTAGTACTGCTTGTACTATATATCGTACAATGTTCGTATGGAAAGTGTTTGCAGAACCTTAAAGCAGTATTTGTTTTGTTTTCTTCTTTTTTGGTCCAGACCTATGATTTCACTAGTTTAGGAAATTTAGGGTATGGAAGCTTTCCTCCTTGATGTGGATAGTCAACAACTTTTTAGTTTCATAGATGGACAGATCTAGAGCTGGAAGGCCCTCAGAGGCATCTAGTCCAATGAGGAAACTGCAGCCCAGGGAAGTGGATGACTTGCCCAGGGTCACATAAATACTTGTAATCAGAAGGGAGATTTGAACCCAGGCCCTCTCATTCTATTCCATTGCGTCAGACTGATTATGTAAGACTTTTATTCTGCCAGAATTGCCTGGGGCATTGAGGGGTTGAGTGACTTGCTTATACCCCACAGTGTATGTCAGAGATTAGGGCTTCCAGATTCCAACATCCATTTCCTGATTTCTCTAACCACTAAGTCACGCTTCTTCTCCAAGTGTTCTTTAATAGAAGGATCAAACACTCAGCCACAGGAAACAGCCCACAACAATCCCAAGTGCTGCTAGAACCAGACTAAAATGTCATTGGGAAGCAAAAATACAATAGACCAAAAATAATATTCATATATGGTTTTCTCAGTTAATATATATGGTCCACAGACTCTTTACATACAGTTAGGGGCCTGATTTTTATTTGAGTTTGACACCACTGCTCTAGAAAGTAGAGCATGGCAAAGGGACAGAGGCTGGTCTCAGGGTCAGGAAAACCCAGATCAAATTCTGTATCTGATGAGTCCTGGCTCTGTGAATCTGTGAAATTGCCAAGCATATCAGGAGATCTACAAATGCTCAGGTCCTCAGCTGCATTCTGTTTTCAGATTTCCTAATCTCATTTCAATTAAGTCAGTTAAGATCTCCATTGGCCTGGACAATTCTCTAAGACCGTAAATTGCAGAGAAGGTGCCAACCTGTACTGCAAATTGAAAGAGAAAGCTTCCTTATCCAAAAAATGACCTATACCCAAAAAATCAGAGATCCAGTCAGTCCTTGTTTCTATCCCTTGCTATGCACAAGTCACTTAACCCTCTGTGCCTCAGTTTCCTCATCTGTAAAATGAGCTGGAGAAGGAAATGACCAACCACTCCAGTATCTTTGCCAAGAAAACTCCAAATGGGGCCATGAAGGGGCAGACACAACTGAATAACGACAAGGAGGACTGGACTAGGAGTCAGGAAAATTGCCTTCTGGCCCAGGCTCTACCACCAACCGGCTAAATTATTTGAGGTAAATCATGTCTATGTGCACCTACCAGTCCTCCTAGCTACAAAAAAGAGGGGACTTCTACAGACTAGAAGATCTTTAAGGGCTCTTCTAGCTCTGAGAATCTATTTAGTATACTTCAGAGTGATGACTCAGTGATTTTCTAATGCACTGGAAGAAGGGAAGACAATTGCCCAGTAGATGGAACTCTTGCTTCTGCAGCTGAATGGACAGACATCCAGGATGGCCAGAATAGCCTTCTTCTTCTCCCATAAGATGTAGGACTAGTCCAATTGATAAATGGTCAAAGTCCCAAATTGGGGACTGGTCCCCAATTGATAAATGGTCAAAAGATATGAACAGCGAGTTTTCAGAGGAAGAAATTAAAGCTATCTATGGTCATATTAAAAAATGCTCTAAATCACTACTGGTTTGAGAAATGCAAATTAAAACAACTCTGAGGTATCACCTCACACCTATCCGATTGGCTAACGTGACAAAAAAAGAAAATGATAAATGTTGGAGAAGATGTGGGAAAATTGGGATGCTGAAGCATTGTTGGTGGAGTTGTGAACTGATCCAACTATTATGGAGTACAATATGGAACTATGCCCAAAAGGCAAACAAATTGTGCCTACTTTTGATCCAGCAATATCACTACTAGGTCTATATCCCAAAGGATCATTAAAAAGGGAAAAAGACCACATGTACAAAAATATTTATAGCAGCTCTTTTTGTAATGGAAAGAATTGGAAATTGAGGATATGCCCATCTATTGGGGAATGGCTGAACAAGTTGTGGTACATGAATGTAATGGAACACTATTGTGCAATAAGATTGATGAAGAGCCAGCTTTCAGAAAAACCTGGAAAGACATGAACTGATACTGAGCGAAGTGAGCAGAGGAGAACACTGTACACACCAACAGCAACATTGTGCAATGATTAACTATGACAGACTTAGCTCTTCTCAGCAATACAATGATCCAAGACAATTCTAAAAGACTCATGATGGAAAATGCTAACCACATCCAGAGAAATAACTAAGGAGTCTGAATGCAGATCGAAGCATGCCATTTTTTCACTTTTTTGTGTTTTTTTTTCTTTTTAATGGTTTTTCTCGTTTGTTCTGATTCTTCTTTCGTAACATGACCAATGTGGAAATATGTTTAACATGATTGTATATGTATCAGATTGTTTGCTCCTCCTTGGGGAGAAAAGTGGGGAGGGAGAGAGAAGAGTTTGGAACTCAAAATTGTGCAAAAATGAATATTGAAAACTATCATTGCATGTAATTGGAAAAAAATAAAAAAGATGTAGGACTGGTGTGAGAATCCGTTGCAACTTCTTCACCATTCACATACTGAATTCCCAACATCCCTTCTTTTGTGTTCAACTAGAGAAGAATGTGCTCAGTTCTGGACACCACATTTTAAGAAGGACTCAGATAAGTGAGAACAGAGTGACCACAATAGGAATGAGGTTGGATACCATACCACATAAGGATCAATTGAAGGAATGTGGATATTTAGCCTAGGGAAAAGAAGGCTTACTGGGGATGTAATAGTTCTCTTCAAATATTTGAAAGACTATCACGTGGAGGAAGCTTTCATTTGCCTTGTATTCATTTTGCATGAGTTTTGTATATAACTATATTTATATGTTAACATGCCCAATTGAATATAAGGTCCATGGGTATAGAGATAGTTTCTTTTTTGGCTCTGTATACCCAATGCCTAACACAGTGCCTGGCACATGGTAAGTGCTTGATGAATATTTGTTGACTAGTTGATTGGTGGATAGATTTGTTCCGCTTAGCTCCAGCAGACAGCTCGAAACATTGGGTGGAGGTTTCATGTAGACAGGTTTAGGCTCCAAGAGTAGAATGGTGGTCATTCTGGAAGACTGGAAGTCTTCAAAGTCTGGAGGACCACTGGTCAGGGGACCTGTAGCAGGGACTCTTGCCAGTTCTGGGTTCAGGTATGGGTTGGACTAGACATGACCTTTGAGGTCCTTTCCAGTGCCATGATATTGCCCTAACAAGAATCTCTCTATTGCTGATCTCTGCTTAATGCATTAGTCTTTTCTCCATCTTTTCTTCCATCCATTGTGCTGCAATGGGAAAGAACATAGGCCTGAGTATTGAGATCTAGAGTCTAGTTCTGCCTAATTACACTTCTACAACTAATTAACTGTGTATTCATAGGCAAGTCACTTAACTAAGGCTCCCCATTTGGAAACACTCATCTGGAACCTTGCCCTTCCATCCCAAGTTTCTTATATTTTCATGTACTCAAGAAATATATTGGGACCCCATTAATACAAGATTCTTATATATGGTCCTGCTCTTAATCTGTCTGGGGTTTCAATTTCCTCAACTGTAAACCAAAAAGTTTAGATTAACATCTTAGTTCTAAAAAATAAAATAAAATACCTCTATGATTCTGTGGTACTAACACAACTGGGGAGAGAAGGGAGAAGTTCATCTTTTGATACTTGTTATTTAAAATAAAATAGGCCTTCTTCAATCTAAAGAGTATGTCCTGCTGTTTTATTTTGGTCACAAAGAAATGTTCCATTTTTTAAGCTGTGATCAGAGATTTAGGCCCCAGGAATATTTCATATACCAAGCAGTGCAGCAAGGTATTCATTTCCAAGTTGTTCATGCTCAGATTATCTTCATCATTCCCAGCTCTGAATCATCACTCTGCTAACAGTGGCTGGATTTCCAGCAGCCCTGATGGCTCCTTCTCCAGACCAGATCTTGATGACTGCCAATATTTCCTATATAATAGCATGAGGTAAAATAAACCACATAAATATTGCCTAGTTGGTTGGAAGACTGCCAATAACAGGTGACACTTATATAGTGCTTTAGGAGAATTTTTAATTTTTTTTCAATTAATAAGCCTTTATTTTCTCTACTTCTTCAATTAGAAAAAAAGAAAAGAAAAACAAAACCCTTGTAACAAATAGGCACAGTCAAGCAAAACAATCAGGAAGCAGTACAGTCCAGGTCTCCCCACGGCTATTCCAACAAAAATCTAAAAGTGTTAGGCAGAGTCATGAGGGTAAAACCTAAGAAGAAGCCACAGTGAGTCATTTTTCTAACTCACTGTCATGAATTTAGCTCGGAGGCAAGTGACCAGATGCTTAATTTTGCAAAGTAATCTATGCACATTAAATTATTTGAGCTTCACAACAACCCTGTGAGGTAAGTATCACAGGTTGTTATTTCAGATGGAAAAACTGAGGCAGTGGTTTGCCCATGAGAAGTGCCGGAGGGCTGAGTCTGACCGTAGTTTTTCCTAACTCCAAGTCCAACATGATGATATGCTGGCTCTAAAAGTCCGGGATTCGGTATTTTACTTGCATTTTCTGGGTTGGGTTTTCTTTCTTTGCATTAAAGCACAGGGATGATGCCACCATCCTAAGGCTATATAGGAGTTCAGTTCAGACTTGAACTGATGAAGCACTGAAGTGGGAATGGGGGGAGGTGGGAGAAGGGGAGAAGAAACACCTACATATTAACCTGTCCCTCACCTGCCCAGATAACCAAAAGAAATTAGTAGAATAAAGAGCTTCGCATAGTCTCTGGCATATGGTAGGTGCTATAAAAGTGCTTATTTCCTTCCTTCTCTTCTTTTCCTTCTACTCCTAAAAGCTATCAGTCCATCAGCATTGGTTGTCGTCCTTCATTCTCAAAGAGAACCAAAATGATATCACTATGCTTGAGGCAAGATTCAATGTGTCCCACTGTGGCTGATCAGGCCAATATCGGCTTGGAATGCTCTACCACAGGTCGGGCACAAATAGTCCATGTGAACATTTGTGGTGGATACTCCAAACTTGCACATCCTGTGTTTTCTTTGAGCTGTTTCAATTCTGCTTTGCTCATAGAACACAGCACCTTCTCTGATGTGGGAATGCCATGCTGATGGGTCCTATGCTAATGTCTCCCATGTCACACAATCAATTCCAAAGTTCTTGAGAGAGACCTTGAGAGTGTCCTTGTATCACTTCTGACCACCATGTGAGCACTTGCCCTGTGTGAGTTCTCTATAAAATAGTCTTTTTGGCAAGTGTGTGTTTTGCATTTGAACAACGTGACCAGCCAGCCCATAGGTGTTGCGCTCTCTGAAGCAGAGTCTGAATGCTCGGCAGTTTACTTCGAGTAAGGACCTCAGTGTCTGGTACCTTATCCTGCCAGGTGATCTTCAGAACCTTCCTAAGACAATTGAAATGGAATCGATTCAGTTTCCTGGCATGGCTCAGATAGACTGTCCAGGTTTCACAGGTATACAACCATGAGGTTAGCATTAGATCAGCATTAGATACCATTAAGACACTTCCATTCCACAGATGGTAGAGTCCAGTGATGGTTGACAAAAATGTAATGCTCCCTGACTTTAGGGACTTTCCAGTAGGGAAAATAAGATCATAGGACCATAAATATGGAGCTGGAAGGGATCTTTGAGGGCATCTAGCCCAACCCCTCATTTTTACAATCAAGAAAACAGAAAATCAAAGCCGTTAAGTGACTGCCCCAACAACACACAGGTAATAAGGGGATTCAATGTCAGGTCTTGTGACTCCCAAGCTCAGTGCTCTTTGAATTTATTTCTACTCTTATAAAACTAAGACTGTAGCTCTGAAAAGTTTTTAACGTTTTCTCTTTTCCAGAGAGTAAAAAGTAAATGAGGAAACTGTCCGATGCCTCTACCCTTAGCTGGCCCCCAAGAGCAAGGCTGCATGAATCCAGATAGTCTCCTATCTAAACATGGTGCAGCCATATCTTGGATTTTGCCTCTTGAAGGATAGACTAGAAGATCACAAGGCTGATTTCCAATCCTTATCCATTGACATATGTCTCAGAGGGCAAGAAGAGGCAAAAAAAAAAAATCATCTCAAGAAAACCAAGACCCTATTTATCTGCTGGGTTTTCCCAGTAACTTTTTTTTAAAATAGTATTTAAAAGGCTTAGACAAACTACCTTCTTCAAATAGGCAGAACTATCCATTTCCATGTAGGGATAAAAACTAAACCTATGATTTCATTGGTTAAAGGGAATTCCCAGATGAGGAAATTCCCTCTACCAAAGCAGATCAGACTCTTCTGTATAACTTAGAGAGTTGCCTAGAGCACTGAGAGGTTAAATTATTTGCCCAGGATCACACAGCCAATATGTTTCAGAAACAGGACCTGAATCCAGCTCCTCATGGCTTCAGGACAGTGATCCATTAATGATGACAATAGCTACTATTTATAAAGAGTTTTACTTATATTATCTCATTCTATCCTCACAGCAACTTTGGAAGATAAATGATATTACTAACCCCATTTCACAGATGAGGAAACTGAGGCTGACAGATGTTTTCGTTTTGGGGTTTGTTTTTTGCCCAGAGTCACATAGCTAGTAAGTGTGTCAGATGGGATTTGACCTCAGGTCTTCCTGACTCTAGGTCATGTTCTATCTACTATACCACCTATCTGCCTCATTAGTCCACACTGCCTTTTTCTGGGAGCTATTTCTCAGGGATGCTTTCTGAAATGGATTTGGCTTTTAAAAAAAACAGCACAAGGAAAGAGGAGGAGATTCCATAACACTTCCTTCTCTCCTTGCCACAATAATTTGCTCCAGGGTCATTCGGTTTAGTTAGGAATTGCTTTCACCTTTCACGGAACAATTCAGACCACATAAACCGGCTGCCAAGAAGCATCTACTATTCTTCCAATTCAGCGGCTTTTATGACCCTCTTATCATGCTCCAGTATCATAGCCAAGTTCATTGGGTTTGTCTATTATTGCTTCCACAGTGTGTGCTTTGGCAAACCTCAGCCATCATTTTCAACTGGCAGATTATGTTCAGAATAAGACCAAAGTAGCAATCTTTGAAGGATACCCCAACAAGCACTTTCCTGGAGAGGAGGCGCCTTCTTGCGTGTCCCAAAAGTCTTAGTGCACTTTTAAACTTTAATAACTTAAACTGCAAAACTTTACATTCCTTAGAAGAGGAACACCCTGTTTAATCTCCGAACATCCCCCACCCCTAACCCCAGTGATTAGCATAATAACTCATGTAAAGTAGGGGCCAACAAAACTGAATCATAAAAGAGCTTTTTTTAACTTAAGATATGAACTGTACATGTTTATTCCGTCTTATATGTATAATAATGTTGTTGCTCAGTTGTTTCAACCATGTCCTGCTCTTTGTGACTCTACTCGGGGTTTTCTTGGTAAAGATACTAGAGTGGTTTGCTATTTCCTTCTCCAGCTCATTTTTTTACAGATGAGGAAACTGAGGCAAATGGGATTCAATGACTTGCCCAGGGTCACAGTTATTAAATATCTGAGACCAGACTTGAACTCAGGAAGATGGCTGTTCCTGACTCCAGGCCCAGCACTCTATCAACTGCACCACCTACCTGCCCCATATGTACATATACTTATATATAAGATCCATAGGAAATGGTGTTTACAACAGGAAAAGCACTTGGCGCTTGAGCCAAAGCACCTGGCTTCAAACCTCAGCTTTGATGCTAGTTACCAAGTGTGCCCTTGGACAATTTGCTTAACCTCCCAGGGTCTCAGTTTCCTCTTCTGTAAAATGAAAGGGTTGGACTAGATGGTCTCTGAGGTTCCTTCTAACTTTTAGAGCTATGATCTAGAGAATGAGCTATCGATTAATAAAAAAAATCATAATAATAGTCTCTGGCATTTCTAAAGCTCTTTGAGGTTTATGGAGTATGGGATTTATCTCATTTAGAAATGAATTTTTTAAAAGGCGTAGGAAAGAGGAGGAAGAAGAAGAAAGACAGGCAAGGGGGGTTGGTGCTGGGGTGGAGTAGGGGAGAGTTATCCTGGAAATATGTTGAATATTGTTGATTTTAAATTAGTGAAGGAGCATTGACTTTAGGAAACAGCATACAAGTTGAAAGTGATCCCTCATAAGAGAGATTCATTTTCTGGCAGAGCTATGTAAGCCTAATGTAGTCCTATCTGACCTGTGCAGTGGACTTGATTGGGACACAGTTGGATGGAAAAGGGATGGGGAAAGAGTCAGTGATCAAAAGAGTAAGCAGTGTGCTTGTCCATGTAATTCCTAAGCTATGCTGAATTTGAACATACTTGCAGGACTGCAGAAATAATCAAAAAAGGACTTGGAGATAAACTGAATCCATACCAGGTTCACAGAAGAACTGTGGAAGTGTGACTTATTAGTAGTAGTCGTAGTAGTAGGGCTACTCACTTGGTACTGAATCATTTGGAGTTTTTTTTTCTTTTTTATTTACTTGAGTTTTCATGTGTGCATGTCTTACCACTTGGAGTGTAGGCAAGAGCCATTTGTTATATTTTTCTTATATCCCTCACGTCCCCTGCAAAAAGAATGCTGGATACATGGTAGTTGCTTAATAAATATTGACTGAATGAGTGAATGACAGGCTGTCTGTGAAGAAATGATCATTTCTTTGCTATCAGAAAGAAGGGTGTCTATTGATATATGTGTTAAATATTTTAAACTAGTTTAGTCCTGATAATGTGATTGAATCGTGGCAGCTCAGCTCACTCCAGAAGTTGGTGGAAGGGCTCAGGATTAGCTGTAGTTTTAATGGGAACAATGGAGACCTGAGTTTAGGCAAAGTCAGAAGCTCATTGCCATGATGATTTTAACTAACCAATATGGTAGACCCTGAAACCAGATCAGAGATCAGTTAATGCGAGAGAGGCATAATTAGATGGATAGTTGTGCCAGTCATCTATGGCCAATTTAGGGATATCTTAGAATATGATTCCTGTTTCCACCTTCCCCTAGGTGTCATAATCATTGCATCATAATCTGTCTACTTTATATCTATATTGTATTTGCTAAGCATGGCATAGTGATTAGAGAGCTAGCCTTGGAAAAAAGAAGACATGAACTTGAGTCATGCCTCTAGCATATACTGGCTCTGTGACCCTAGGCAAGTCACTTTACCTCAATTTCTTCATGTAGAAAATGAGAGCATTGGAGTCAAGGGTCTCCAAGGCCCCTTCCTAGGATGTTCTAAATCTATGATGCTATGATTTTTGTGTCATTAAGGAGGTACGGGAGTATAGAAGAAAGAATAGATTTAAAATCAAAGTAACTGTGTTTGTAGTCTGGCTTATCTACCTGTGTGATGTGGGGTAATTCACTTCCTCTCTCAATGGGACAGCTAGGTGGCACAGTGGATAGAGTGCCAGGTCTAGAGTCAGGAAGACCTGAATTCAAATGCATCCACAGAAACTTATTAGCTGTGTGGGCCTGGGCAAGTCACTTAACCTATTTGCCTCAGTTTCCTTCTCTGTAAAATGAGCTGGAAAAGGAAATGGCAAACCACTCCAATATTTTTGCCAAGAAAACCAAAAATGGGGTCACAACGGGTTGGAAATGACTGAACAACTTTCTTGCTTGGGGCCTCTATATCTTCATTCCTAAAATGAGAGGGTTTGTACTTATCTGGCCCATAAAGTCCCTTCCAAAACAGCATTCTGTGATTTCTGAAAAGAAAAAGATGGTCTCCCCACCCCATGGCTAGGTCAAGCATAATAAATAATAGCTCAGATTTATAGAGCAAGATATTCCTTTGATAAGTTCCTAATTTCTCCATCATCCTATTCACCAGAGGGACTCTTCCAAACCTTTTCATCACTCCTCAAACCCCTCCCACGCCTCCACCCCACCCCCAAGCTGAGAATCTTGCCTCATATTTCTCTGACAAAATGGAAGTCATTGGCCAAGCACTCTGTCCTCTCCCTTCTCCTCATTTCATATAGTCCAAATACCTTCTGCCACTATTTCTTCCCTCACCATTGTCTCATACACTGAGGTTGCCCTTCTTGTCAAGGTAAACCCACCCCCAGCCCATGTGACCTCATTCCATTCAATCTTTTCCAGAAGATTGCCCCCTCCACTTATTTTCAATCTCTCCCTACATAGTTGCTACTTTCCTACTACTTGCAAACATTTCCTTTCTTCAAAAAAATCTTTACTTGATCAAGCCATCTCCTCTATCATCTTATAGCTCTCCTCTTTTTTGTGGGTAAATTCCTAGAGAAGGCTGTCTGTAATAGGTGCCTCTACTTGCTTTCTTCTCACTCTTTTCTTAACCTCTTACAGTCTGCCTTCCAAAGTCATCGTTCCACTGAAACTGCTCTCTCCAAAATTAATAATGATGTCTTAATCACCGAATTTTCTCAATCTTCATTTTTCTTGATCTTTCAGCAGCCTTTGACACTGTCAATCACCCTCTTCTCCTTGATACTCACTTCTCTAAGCTTTTCCTGATATTACTCTCTCTGGATTCTCCTACCACTCTTCAATCTTCTTTTGGTGAATCTTTTTTTAAATTTATTTTTAGTTGATGGAATAAAACACAGTACATGACATAATACAATTAAAAAGATGACTTCATATGAAACTGCAAACCGTCTATGTACAACTTGCTATTCCTTTCAAATATACAGCAAAACTGTGATGTAAATCTCTCTTTTTGTCCTTTTTTCTTTCCCTATCCATTCCCCACCCTAGAGATGGCTACCATTAGACACAAATAGGTATATATGTTTAAAATTATTCTATACAAACTTCTATTTATCAGTTCTTTCTTGGATGCAGAAAGCATCTTTCTTCATATGTCCTTTATAGTTAATTTGGGCATTTATAATAGTCAAAATAACTTATTCACTCAATGTCATTTTTAAAACAATATTGCTGTTACTGTATACAATGTTCTCCTGATTCTGCTCATTTCACTGTTCATTATTTCATGCAAATCTTTCCATGTTTTTCTAAGATCATTGAGCTCATCATTTCTTATACCACAGTAGTATTCCATCGTAATCATATACCATAACTTGTTCAACCATTCCCCAATTGACGGGTATCCTTACAATTCCCAGTTCTTTGCCACCACAAAGAGGGCTGCTATAATCATCTTTTCCTTTTTCTTTAATCATCTTTGGAAATAGACCTAGTACTGGTATTGCTGGGTGAAAGAGTACAGGTAGTTTAATAATTCTTTGGGCATCATTGCAGATTGTTCCCCAAATCAGGTCACAATTCCACCAACAATGAATTAGTGTCCCAATTGTTCCACATCTCCTCTAATATTTGTCACTTTCTCCTTCAATCATTTTAGCCAGTCTGGTAAGTGTAAAATGATATCTCAAGGTTAATCAACAATGATTTAGGGCATTTTTTCATATGACTATAAATTGTTTCTTCATTCATAAAAATTTCTTCATTGGAAAACTACCTCTTCATATCCTTTGATCTTTCATCAATTGGGGAATAACTTGTATTCTTATAGATTTGACAAAGTTCTTTAAATATTTTTGATAAGACCTTTATCTGATAAGCTGTCTATAAAAAATTTTTCCCGGTTTTCTACTGGGATTTATACCAGGAATGCAAGGGTGGTTTAACATAAGAAAAACTATTAACATAATTGACTACATCAATACTAAAAGTCTATAAAATCATATGATTATATCAATAGTTGTAGGAAAAGCTTTTGATAAAGTTCAACACTCATTTCCCTTTAAAAAAAACACTTGAAAGTATTGGTACAAATGGATTTTTCCTTAAACTGGTAAAAAAAAAAAAAGCATTTATCCAAAATCCTCAGCGAGCATTATTTGTAATGAGGATAAACTGGAAGCCTTCCCAGTAAGATGAAATGTGAAACAAGGATGCCCCCTGTCACCAATATTATTCAATATTGTATTGGAAATCTTAGCAATAGCAAAAAGAGAAGAAAAAGAAATATAAGGAATCAAAATAGGGAATGAGGTAATAAAACTATCTCTTTTTGTACATGATATAATGATATACTTGGAAAATCCTCAAGACTCAACTAAAAAGTTAGTTGAATCATCAGTGTTCCTATATGTCACAAACAAAACTCTGCAAAAAGAGATAATAAAAGATACCCCATTTAAAATAACTCTAGACAGTATGAAATACCTGGGAGTAAACCTGCCAAAACAAATCCAGAAACTACAAAAACAAAATAAAACTATATAAACAAAATAATAAAAAAAAGCCTCACAAATAAAATTAGATTTAAATAATTGGATAAATATTAATTGTGCATGGGTAGGCAGAGCCAATAGAATAAAAATCTCACCTAAACTAATTTATATATTCAATGCTAGGAGAGCCCAAAAAATACCCATTAAGTGGTGCTGGGTCAGGGACCTATTATTGTCCAGTCAACGAGAGCCAGAGTAAATTGGGTTTAAGGCATGGTCTTTAAGAGAGAAATCTAGCTATTAAACCCAAAAACAACTAGGTAGGTTTCAGCCATCCTTCCAAAAGGGACTGATGTCATTCCATCATCATTTACTCCTTCACAGAGGAAATACCTCTTTTATCACCCCTAACCATACCAGATCACTCCCAGTCTTCGGCTGTCTAGACAGAGCAATCTGTCTCCACCCAAGCCAGAGCAGAATACAATGGAGCTTCCATACCTTAGATTAAATTATTTTAGAGCTTGGGTTGGGGCTTGACCAGGATAAGGAGAGTCAATGCAATCTCATTATCAGAAATGTCCTTCTGAAAACTGAACTTAGAGTCAAGACTTGGAAAGAAGGGGGCTAGGGGAAGCTCTGAATCTCCAAGACAATGATTATTAAAAATCATTTGTCACAAAAGAGAGAGATTACAAGAAAATTAGAAGAACATGGAACATATTATGGTTAAGTGAACAATAAACAAGATATAGAAAGCAAAATTAGGTATAAAATGGATAGTTTCTATTACATTAAATTTAAAAGAGTTTGTACAAATAAAACAAATGTAGCCAAGATCAGAAGGAAAGCAGAAAATTGGGGGAAAAAATTTGCTGCATCTTCATCCAAGTTACATCCATTAATTGTGGGTGCCCATGAAAGCTATGTCCTGGACCCTCTTCTCTCCTCCCTCTATACTATTTCACTTGGTGATCTCATCAGCCCCCATGAGTTCAATTATTATCTCTATGCTAATGATTCTCAGATCTGCTTATCTAAGCCCTAACCTCTCTGCTGGCCTCCAGACTCATATCTCCAGCTGCCTTTTAAACATCTTGAACCAGATGTCCTATAAACATCTTAAACTCAACATGTCCAAAACTGAACTCATTATCTTTCCCTTTAAATCTACCCTCTCCCTAACTTCCCTATTACTACTAAGGATAGCGCCTTTCCCCCAGTCACCGGGGGTCACAAATTAGATGTCATCTTGACTCTTCACTCTCTCTCACCACCCCTACCTGCACCACCTTCCAATCTTGTAGCAAAGCCTATCATATCAAATCAATCAAAGCCTAGCACATCTCTCACAAATTCCTTCTTTCCAACACTGCTACCACCCTGCTACAGGTCCACATTACCTCATACCTGGACTATTTCAATATCCTGCTGTTTGGCCTCCCTGATGCAATTCTCTCCTTGCTGCAATCCATTCAGCTGCCAAAAATGATTTTAAAGTGTAGGTCTGGCCATGTCACTACCCCATTCAATAAACTCCTGTGGCTCCCTTTCACCTCCAGGATAAAATATGAAACCCTCTGTCTGTTATACAAATACCTTCCTAAACTTCTCACACACACATTTCCGGTTTTCTTACATCTTACACCACCTCCCATACTCTCTATTCCTAACACTGGCCTCCCTGCCACCGGTTACACAAGACACTCCATCTCCCATCTCCAGGCATTCTTACTGGCTGTCCCTCATCTGTATCATGTTCTTCTTCATCATCTCTCCCTCCTAGATTCCCCAACTTCCTTCAAGTGCCATTTAAAATCCCACCTTGTACAGGAAGCCTTCCCTGATCCCCTTTTGGTCTCTCTGCTGATTACTTCCAATTTATCCTGTACATAGCTTGTTTGTATATAGTTGTTTGTATGTTTTCTCCCCATTAGACTGTGAGCTCCTTGTGCGAAGGAACTGTCTTTTGCCTTTCTTTCTATCTCCAGCATTCAGCACAGTGGCTGGCACGTGGGAGGTGGGCTCTTAATAAATGTTTATTAACTAATTGACTTTAAGGTTTACAAAACATTTCTCTCAAAACAACCTTATAAGGAAGGTAGTGCAAGTATTATCAATCCCATTTTACAGATGAAAATACTATTGGCTTATGACTTGAGCTTATCAAGCGCTCCACAAGTGTGAGTGAAGTGATATTAATGACTAATGGATTAATAACTTGGACGTTCTTGGATTGCCCTTTTGATCCTTTGAAATGTGCTATTCGTATTTCATTTGTGCCTTCTTTGCCACAGGAATCATTTTCATATTTCTCCGGATATTTACAGAGGACTAGCACCTCTGGTGGGAGGGCTTGTGAGGCCTTTCCAGGGCTGCTCATCCACCTTTGGTGTCCATCTGTCACCCAACTCTCACTCATGGTTCCAAGAAGCTGTAGCATGCACAATGGTCACAGCCCTACAAACCATCTCAGCAGATGGGTGAGGGTAACCAACATGCCTCAAACACAGCTGTCTGTCAGTGAGCTACCTCAAGTGTGTGAAGACTTTCCCAGGCGGAATGGCTAGATGAGAACAAGTTGTTCCAGTGGCCGTGAAGGCTGCTGAAGCTAGTGCTGTGGAGCGTTTAGAGCTTGGTCAGGAATCAAAGATGCTAAGGTCATCCGGTGGATCCTGGGCCATCACCTGTCATCTTGCCTTTTATCCTGCGGCTGAATTTCGATGACTTAGTAAGACGGAATGAGGGTGATAATGTGCACAACTCTGTTTCGCTTAAATCCAAATCACACACAAGTCAAGGTATCCCCCATGATGCTATTGGTCCTCTTTGAAAATGAAGGGAGCACCAGTAGCAAGCATTCCAAAGTTATTCCTCATTTAAGCCTTTCCTGCACACCTCTGGAATGCAGCATGCTATATTGGATAGCTGACCTTGGAATCAGGAAGACCTGGATTCAAGTCTTCCCTCTGACCCATGCTGGCCGTATGACTGAGCAAGGTCTCAATTCCTCAATGCCCTGCCAGGCAACTTGTCTCAGGCTATACATTAATAGGAGGAGTTTTCTGAGGAGTTCCCTACATTAAGAAAATGACAGGAGTAGGCTTCGCAAAATTCCCCAACAATACACACAGGACCCACCTCTGGAGCTAATCAATACAATCCTCTATTTTGTAGTTGAGGAAATGAGGACTTGGCAGAGAAGATACTTACCCAGAGTCTCAAAGTAAGGGAAGGGTGGACTCATGGCTGCAGGTTATTCTACTTAATAGCAGATGTTTTGTGAAAATAGCCTCTTTCGAGACAAGTTTCACTTCATAACTATAAATATAGGACCCCAAAAGAACCTAGTCTATTCTGTGTGTGAAATCATTACTTCCATGACCTCAGAGTTTTACAAGTTCATTATCTATCCAGCCTCCTACAATTAAAGCAAACATCCCGTGTCAGTGAACCCAGTAATTTGACTAGTAATACTGACTCTTTTGACCTCAGGTTACCTTTCATTTCAAATGAAGCTTGCATAAGTAAACTGACTTACAAGGGGATACCAAGCACTATCTCCAAGACAAAATTCTGCTCTACAGTAAATATAACAACAGGACTTAAAAAACAGTTGTCTTCCAAAAGTCTCCCTGCAAATATGCTTATAACTCATTTTCCTATAGAAATAATGTCATGGTAGTTAGGTTGACAGCATAGTTGACAAAAGTTTGCTTAACTCATAATGTAACAGGAATACAGCGTATTTGCAATGAAAAAAAAAATGGGAAGTGTTACTGTTACAAGTTGGGTAATTTAAATTTACCACCAGACAGCTGGTGGCGCAGTGGGTAGAACTCTGGGCCTGGAGTCTAGAAGATCTGAGTTCATATCTGGTCTCAGACACTAATTAGCTGCATGACCTTAGACAGGTCATTTACTTCTGTCTGTCTCAGTTTCCTCGTTTGCAAAATGAAGAGCTAGATGAAATTTTTTGTGAAGATTCCAAAGACAACTTCTGGATATTTCCAAGGGATTTGGAAATTTATAAATAACACTTTACTATAACTAATATAACTTCAAAACAAAATTTCCTTTTCTATGAATAAAATCAGTCTAAATATAATAAGAAGAGAAAGTGAGAGAGGGAGAAACCTTCACAACAAATATCATCGACAAAAATCCAATACCTAAGGAACATAGGGAATTGACCTAAATACGTAAGCCCAAGAGTTGAAGGATACGAGTTTTCAAAAAACTTACAAACTTATCAACAACTGTATGAAGTCATGTTCCAAATTACTAATAATAAAAGAAATGTGAGTTAAAAAAAAAAGTTCTGACACTTCACTTCAGGTCTAGAAAATTGGCAAAGATGACAACAAAAAGAGAGAGAATAAATATTTGAAAAGCTATGGGAAGATAGGTGCACTGCAACATCACTGGTGAACTAAAAACAAAGTGCTCATTGGTTGGAGAATGGCTGGACAAACTATGGGATATAGATGCAATGAAATATTGTTGTCCAATAAGAAATGATGAATGAGAGGAATTCAGAGAAACATCACAAGACTGGTATGAACTGATGCTGAATAAAGTAAGTAGAACTAGTATGCACAAAGATAACAATAGCAAAACTGAAGGAAAAAAAAAACACTGAAAGGAAACCAAAAACCAACTAATTATAATTACCGATCTCGGTCCTAGAGAGCACATGATGAACTATATTCCTCCTCTTGGGAAAGAGATAGGGGATATTGGGACAGAATATTGCCCCAATGCATTACCAGGTGTGGTCACTACAAATATAACTGTTTTTCTTTGTTATAAGGAATAGGAGGAGATTAGAGGGTGGACCAGCATGTACCCAGAAATGATCATGACATAAAACCAAAGAGAATCCATAAAAACTTATGTGTTTCTTTTTTTAACTGCATGGTTTTCATTTGCCTTTTCTTGTTTTAGTGAGACAGCATGGCTAGCCCAGGAGTCATGACCTTTATGTGTAGCTATGTGACTTTAGGTAGGTCACTTAACTGAGTCTCATTTTCTTCATCTATAAAATGGGAATGATGATAGCCATAGTAGCGTTATTGAAAGGTTGTTGTGAGGCTCACATGAGGTAAATAAAGCACATAAAGGCAAAATGATAACAAGGAGATATATATTTAGTTGTCATTCAATCATGTCTGCCTCTTGATGACCCCATGGACCACACTGTCCATGGACTTTTCTTGGCAAAGATACTGAAGTAGTTTGCCATTTTCTCTTCCAGTGGATTAAAGAAAATAGAGGTTAAATCTTGTCCAGGGTCACACCTATGATCATGATGGAATACTACTGTGCTATAAGAAATTATGAGCTCACTGAATTTAGAAAAACATGGATAGACTTGCACGAAATAATGAAGAGTGAAGTAAGTAGAACCAAGAGAATGTATATAATAACAGAAATATTGTATTAAGAAAAACTCTGACCTACTAAGTCATTTTGACTATTATAAAAATCCAAATTAACTACAAAGAACCTATGAAGGAAGACAGTATCTGCATCCAGAGAGAGAGACTCGATAAATAGAAGTATGCCTAGAATGAATTTACACATGTATATATAGACATATATATACATATATATATATACATATATATATATGTATATGTCTAATGGTAGCCATCCCTAAGACAGAGGGAGGGGATAGGGAAGAAAAAGGAGGGAAAAAGAAATTTACATCATAACTCTATTATATATTTAAAAGGAATAGCAAGTTGTACATAATAGATTGGCATTTTCATGCACAATCTTTTTTTTTAATTATCATATGTTATAGAAGTGCTTGTTTTATTCCATAAATTTAAAATAAAATAAATAAAAAATTTTAAAAGCGAAGGTGATGGGGAAACAAGGAATCACCATTACAAAAAATTTTTAAATCCATTTATGTAATTAGGCCTGAGCAATTCACATTAAATTTATGGAGAACAGCCAAAAAGGGAAGAGGGAAGGAAGTGCTAATATACATGTGCTACTTAATTCTGCAAGGCCACCCAAGGCTCAGCTAGTCTGTAAGAGGTAAAGCAGGAGTATTTCCAGGAAAATTAGCCTTTTCCAGAGCTATGGGATACTTTCCAGCAGCTCCAACAATGAGGCCTGGGACCATTCTACACAGGAAGAGTCACGACTCCATTTGGGGTTTCCTCAGCAAAGATCCTAGAGTGATTTGCCATTTCCTCCTCCAGCTCATTTTACAGATGAGGAAACTGAGGCAAACAAGGTTAAGTGACTTGCCCAGGGTCACACAGCTAGTAAGTGTCTGAGGTCAGATTTGAACTTAAGAAGATGAGTCTTCCTGACTGCAGGGCTGGCCCTCTATCCACTGAGCCCAGAGGACACTAAAACCTTTTTCAAAAATACCGGTCCAGGACAACCAGACTCCGGGCTCTTTTTAAAAAAATTGTTTTTATTAATATCTTACAATTTCCCAGTGTATTCCCTTCCAGAAAACTATTCCTTAAAGAGAAGAATAAAAAAATAGGAGGGAAAACAGATAACTAAACAATACACCAAAAATTTTGATATTATATGCAGTATTCTATACCCATAGTCCACCTCTTCGGCAAAGAGGCAGAGATATCTTTTCATATTTCTTCCTCAGAGCAAAGTTTGGTCATTATAATTTCACATCATTTAGTTTTAATTATTTCATTGCTCCCCTTGCCTTTTACATTACTGTGGTCCTCGTGAAATTTTTTTTTCTAGTTCTGTTTGTTTTACTTCATAAATTCACTTAAGTTTTCCATTGCTTTCTTTATATTCTTCAATCATTCAATCAACAAGCATTTCTTAAGCACCTTCTATGTGCCAGACACTATGCCAGTGCTTGGGGTAGTAGGAAACAATGCCTACTCTCAATGAACTTAGGTTCATCATGTTTATCCTTTCTTTTGAATGTACCAGGCATGAATAAACTGGTAAGGACTGGAGTTAGTATCATTCCTTTGTTGTCAGGGGCTACATTCATGGCCTCCATCAGTCACTCTAACTTTTTCTGTCTCCTCACACCTCCTCTTCCCCAGTGGGGGAAGGGGCTCCATATGGCCAAATTGCATAAAAAAATACGAAAATAAAATTCAATTGACCACTGGTCAAATTACCACAAATTCTGAAGTAATAGAATTAGAATGAGGAACACACTCAAAATGATGGTGTGTAGGCTAGTTAAACCACAAGTTAAGCAGGGAGCTTCTGGCCATCAAGATTAAGAGTCTACCCAATATGGCCAATCTTTAATAAACTTTGTTTTTCTTTGGCTGTAAGAAGGCTTAAGTCGAATTCATTCATCAGGACCCAGACTGCCAGTATTTTTGGTGTCTTGAGCACCTCTAAACCTCAACATATGGTTCTCTGACCTCAACAAAACTATCCCTGACAGAGGATTTTTTTCAATTGGAACTGCAGTGAAGATTCAGAAGATAGCAAATTCTCTTGCCAGCCCAGCTAGGTATCAAGAATCTCAGATAAGGATCCCGCCATTCTGGAGAGCAATATGGAACTATGCCCAAAGGGCTATAAAAACATTCATACCCTTTGACCCAGCAACACTACTTCTAAGGTTGTATCCCAAAGAGATCACACAAATGGGAAAAGGACCCATGTGTGCAAAAATATTTAGCTCTTTTTGTGGTGGCAAAGAATTGGAAATCAAGGGGATGCCATCAATTGGGGAATGGCTGAACAAGTTGTGGTATATGAAGGTAATGGAATGCTATTGTGCTGTAAGAAATGGAGATGATACGGACTTCAAAAGAACCTGGAAAAACCTACAGGAGATAATGCTGAGTGAACGGAGCAGAACCAGAAGAACATTATACATAACCACAGATATATGGATTCTGTGATGACTAACCCTGATAGACTTCACTCTTCTAAGCAATACAAGGTGCAAAGACAACTCCGAGGGACTCATGATGGAGAGCGCTATCTACATCCATAGAGATAACTATGGAGTCCGAAAGCAGATTGAGACATACTGTATGCTCTCCTTTTTTTTCCCTTTGTTTTTTTTTCTCTCTTTTGTTTTGTTTTTTTTTTTTGTTTTTTGGTTTTGTTTCTTCTTTCTTATGATTCATTCCATTGGTCATAATTCTTCTTTGCAACTTGACTACTGTGTAAATAGGTTCAATGCGAAGTTATATTTAGAAGATATATCAGATTCTATGCCATCTTGGGAGGGGAGGGAGGAAGGGGGGAAAGAAAATCTAGAACTCAAAATTATGTGGAACTGAGTGTTGTAAACTAAAAATTAAAAATCTTAATTATAAAAAAAAAAATAAAATCTCAGATACTTCTTCCAAATCTTTTTCCCACAAGAGAGCCCTTCAAATGCTTAAAGACTATCTTTGATTAGGTTTCCTTCACCAAGTTAAACAGTTATCCCTTCCACATTGGGACTTTCCACATCATAGTTTTGATATATCATGGGTTGGCATAAAAAAATTAAATGAAAATTTGGGGGGAGTTTTGCAGAAGCTGCAGATGACACTCAAAGGCCAGCAGGTAACAAAGAAGAAGTTAAGAAACTCAAACATGCATAAAATATGCATATAGTATTGTATAATATCAACATATTTTATCTTTTAATACCATAATAATTCAGACATCTTCTTTGGTACAAAGGAAGGGCCAAAAAAAATTATGCAGATTTTTTCAGGTTGACGCCACAGGGATCAAATACAAATTCCTCTTTTTGACAATTAAAACTTTTTGCAGCCTGGCTCCAACCTCCCTTTCTAGGCTTGTTATACATTACGCTCCTTTAAGTATGCTACAATCCAGGCAAAAGGGTTTTCTCCCTATTTCTCATATATGAGCTTCCTATCTATTATCTCCATATCTTTGTTAGCTGTATCCCAAGACTGGAATTCACTCCCTCCTTATGGCTGACTCTTACTTATCTCCATCTTATCTTATCACTCTGGAGCTCCTAAATTGGACAATAAGTCCCTGCCCTCCTATCTATCAAGCAGTGAATATAAATAGTAACTAGTAACTGTTTCTCTTTGACCTGGAACCCTGAGGGTCTTCCCCTCCCAGTTTGTTTGTTTTTTAATTAAAGGGGACACCCCTAGATTAACTTCTTAAAGAGGTTAGTCACTGAATGGGAGTTACCTCACTGGAAGTGAGAAGCCGGAAAGACCTTAGCCTAAAAGGGCCAGGGTCTCCCAATGCATCCTGAGCCATCTCCGGTTGTCTGATGAATTTCTATCTGGCCACTGGACCCAGGTGGCTCTGGAGGAGAAAGGGAGGCTAGTGATCTTGCACGGCCCTCCCTCACTCAAATCAAAATCAACCGCAAGTCATGTCATCATTTCCCTGATGCCATGGTCCTCTTCGAGAAGGAAGGACAAGCACTGTGCCTAACACACAGTAGGAACTTGTTTAATTGATGACATTGTGAGATCCTTGAGGGCAGGGACTGCCTACTCCCTCTTTTTGTATTACAGGTGCTTACTTAGCACCGGTGCTTAATAAATGTTTGTTCACTACTATTGACTCCTACAACAGCATTTGGAGTGCATTTGTGGTACTGGGTTTGTTGTTGTTGTTGTTGTTTTAATCCAATGCATAAGACTTGACATTTATCCAGAGTGGTGCAGCATAAAGAATACTAGGGACCTGTTGCAGGATGCAGATCAACTGACCCAGGAGACTTAGATTTATTAAGGACACTGAGGTGTGCCCTCTTAGTATTTCCTCACGTATCTTGGGATTCAAATCATTTTTAGCACTTTTTGTTTTGTCCTTTTAGGTCCAAAGATAATCCTCCTTGGCAAAGAACTGATGTGAAATAAGAATTGAGTAGCTCTACCTTCCCTACAGTATGTCACCACTGTCCCATCTACCTGGAATATCTATATTCCTCATGCAATGGCTTAGCACCTATCCTTCTTTCTTCATTAGGAAGAGAGAGCCCTCAGTTACCTTCCTCTGTATGATAATGTGTAACATGCACCATTTTCAGCACATCAAGATTCAGCACACACACACACACACACACACACACACACTGTGGGAAATGATTATTTCTCTCTTGTATTTAATAATTAATTATTGTATTACTGTGGGAAATGATTGTTTCTCTCTTGTATTTAATAATTAATTATTGTATTAGGACCAAAGTTTTCCCCCTTTTCTACTTCCTTATTCAGAAATTAACCAGTGTGGAAAATCTTTCTAAAAGTCATACCCAGCTAGAATGGCTGAGATCTAATCAAAGACACTAAAAGAAATTCTAAGTTTAGGCTAATGGGTGCATTCCTGCTCCTTGTGTTTGCTCAGATAGGTCTAGGAAAATGTGGATCCTCCCTTTTATCAGACAAGTGATATAGAAATTGATAAGTCTCTTCAACCAAAATTTTGGCAATCCAAGTCATGTACCTCAAAACCCTCATTGTAATATAGCCCAGCTTTTCATGATAATATTCATTTTCTCATCAATTGTTAGCCAATCAGAATTGATTGCCATCCTCAGGAACACATGCTCATCCAAGGGCATATAAACTGAGAGTCCACTACCATTATGGGTTTGTGGTCTAAGAGAGACAACCAAATGACTAGCCTTTTATTAATAAACATGCTGGCCTTATTAATAAAATGATTAAATTACCCAGAAATTATGTCTCTC
Source organism: Trichosurus vulpecula (assembly GCF_011100635.1). Classification (NCBI taxonomy): domain Eukaryota; kingdom Metazoa; phylum Chordata; class Mammalia; order Diprotodontia; family Phalangeridae; genus Trichosurus; species Trichosurus vulpecula. The sequence goes on from NC_050576.1 coordinate 124,341,797, forward strand.
AAACCTTTTCAATCATCACACACACACACACACACACTCAGTCTTAGGATCTAGCAGATCTAGAGTTGGAAGGTTATTTAATCTACTCCATTTTACAGATAAGGAAACTGAGGTTCACTTTAAGTGACTTACTCAAGGTCACTTAGTAAGTGACAGAGCTGGGACTTGAAACTTCAAGTTCATCACTCTTTCCTATGAACTATGTATGCTATTCTTGACTAGCTGCAAGCCAAGAATCGTCTGCTTCTACTTCTAATCTCCATTTCTCAGAAGCTGTGTTGAATGGAGGGCAATCAAACATCACTAATAATACAAGTTTCAGGTTCAGTTCCAAACACCCCAATCATGAATTCTGGAAGTTTCTAAATTTAAGACAACTATGACCTTTATTGTCATTTAACTTTCAAATACCATCATTTATGACATCACAGGTCTACTTTTTCAAAAGATGTCTTTATCCAATCACAGAAAAATATAGGTCTCTATCCAGGATAAGATAAAGCTAAAAAGCATAATGGTTTGGGATCCAGAGAACCTGTGTTCAAATCCTGATTTTGCCAAGTTCTACCACCTAATCTCTCTGGGCCTCAATATCCTCATCTGTAAAATTAACATATTGAACTAAATGACCTCTAAGGATCCTTCCAGAACCTTAATCCTTCCAGGCTCCTAAATCTATGATCTTATGATCCTAGCTACCTTGCAACAAACCTAACACAGGCTTCCGCCTATACATAGCCATGGGAGGTGTGCCTTCTTAACTCATACCTACTGACTTTGAGGCTTTCTTAGTAAGACTGACCTAACTTCTTACTGTGTTAACCAAAAGTTAATGCTAAACCATAACCTCTTCCAGAATCTCCCCATCAGCCTCCTCCAAGCAGCTGCCCCAAGAAACCATTAGAAATATCCAGCTTTGAAATATTAAAGGCAACGGCTAAATCACTGGCATTTAGCCAGGCCAAATGAAAGCCTATTTTTTTTAAATCAATGCAGAACCTCAGATAACACATCAGCAATCTATTGAAATGTCAGCAACATTTTATTGGCGTAATACAGATGTCATATAACCATATTACTTTATGATCTTATTATAATCCATTGACCCCAGGACCTTCTCTCCCAAAGTGCTCCACGAACCCATTAACCTTCACTCATAACACAACATAAGAGAGGTAACAAGTTTGCAGCTTTATTGAGCTTCATGGGAGTGAAAATCAAGGCAAACTTACATCCACTGTCAGTGGGATGGGTAAAATAGGCAGCATTCCATGTCATGATTTCAAGACACCTGGAAGACCACAAAGATAATTTCCTGCACCCCATCCCCAATTTTCTGAGATTCCAGACTAAAGAGTTACTTCTTTGAGCTAAGCTTTGTTTCCTATTAAAATTAAAATGGGGGCCCCCCCACAGGGCAAATGTTAATACAAAAAAAACTGTTCATCATTTATGCTTTAACATGAAAGAACTTATCGGAGCCCTTTTGGGGGAGTAGTTTGATTATTCAATCAACAAACATTAAAATACTGTGCTAGGCTCTAGAGTTCCGCCCCCCACTTGTGATATGGTGAACTTCTGGTGTGGAAATTCTCTGCACTGATACAGATCAGCAACTCCTAATTTAATTTATAGCCTTGGACATTTGCCTGGGAGCAGTGAGAGGTTAAGTGACTTGATTGTGGTCAACTGATAGTGTGTGACTGAGACAGGACTTAAACCCAGATCAATCAGTAAAAATTTATTAAGTGCCTAATATGTGCCAGGCACTGTGTTACACAGCGGAGATACAAAGAAAGAGAAAAAATAGGTCCTGTTCTCAAGGAGTCAGGATCTAACAGAGGACCTCACAGGTCTGAGACTGGCCCTCTAATTAGCGCATTACTGGTGCCTTAATTAAGCCCTGTGGGTAAAAGTCAAAAATGAAACAGTCCTTTGATGTCAGGACCTGGGAGGAGGGGAGGAGACACAAGGATATCGGTCAATGGGAAACGGGGGAAGGGAGGGGAGCCATTCACAGAAAGGGAGTTTGAAGGCCATGGAGATAAGCATTGCTTACTTCACAATTCTGTGTGAGGCCTGCTCCAATCATCAGCCAGGAAAATTGCTTTGGCAGTGGCAAAACCCACTAGAGATCGGAAATCTTGCCTTCTGTTGCATCTGGAAGTATTCTAAACACCGGGCATAAGGTGGCGCTATAGTGCCACACAGTATCCTGTGGAATGATACAGCAAATCCCTGAAGCAACAGTGAGGAATTAAGTAGCATCTTTCTAAATAGATGTATTTGGCATCTCTAAACACTGTCAAAAGATCAGCGATTTCAGAGTACTTTTCATGGACCCTGCCTCAGCTAAGAGCAACATGTATTTAGAGGCAGCTCCCAGTCCCTACTCTGGCTGCCCTACCCTACCTGCCCCCATCTGTTTGTTTGGCTGAACTCCTATAGAAACAATAATTGTTGGAGTGGAGGGTTTGTTGACCAACCAGGATTTGAAAGCAGGGATGCTGGTGCCCAATAGTTTTTTACTAGGTGCTTCCTCTGTGTTGTGTCATGCTCAGAGATGCCTAAAGAAGTATCTGAGGGGCAGCTAGGTGGAGCGGTGAGTAGAGCACCTGCCCTGGAGTCAGGACCTGAGATCAAATTCAGACTCAGACAATTGACATTTACTAGCTATGTGACCTTGGGCAAGTCGCTTAACCTCAACTGCCTGGCCTTCCTCCCCCCAAAAGAAAAAATTACAGAGCGATAAGAAGTATCCAAAAAGTGTTACATTCCTTTCTTGCAATACAGCGGTTATATCTGTATAATCAGTAACTGCCTGAAAAATAAGGAGTTCTGTCAAATCGGTTCTTTGGCATCAAGCAAAGTTGTGGTATATGATTGCGATAGAATACTATTGTGCTATCAGAGATAATGAGCTCAATGATCTTAGAAGAACATGGAAAGATTTGCATGAAATGATGAAGAGTAAATTGAGCAGAATCAGGAGAACATTGCATACAGTAACAATATTGTTTTAAGAATGATTTTGAGTGAATAAATTATTTTGACTGTTATAAATGCCCATATTATCCATAAAGGACATACGAAGATGCTATCTGCCTCCAGAAAAAGAACCCATAAATAGAAGTATGTATAGAATAATTTTACACACACACACATATATAGATACAGATATATACCTATTTGGGCCTAATGGTAGGCATCTCTAGGGCAGGGGGAAGGAAAGAGGAGAAAAAAAAAAGGAGAAAAAGAAAAAAAATTTACATGATAGTTTTATTATATATTTGAAAGGAATGGCAAGTTGTGCATAGTAAATGTGCAGTTTCATGTGCAACCATCTTTTTTATTGTACCATGTAATGGAAATGCTTGTTTTAGTCCATAAATTAAAAAACAAAGTCAACTTTTAAAAATACATGAAAATATCTTTAAAAAAAGGAATAATATCACCCTGCCAAAAAATTACTTTTGGGGTTGGAATTATTTTGAACTGAATTCAGACATTAAGAGACAGTTGCTTGTGCAGACACCATCTGAGACTTCAACAAATCATCTGCCATTGTTTGTTTGTTTGAAAATGTCTACAGATGACAATTCATGATGTTTTCCCCTGCTTCTAAATCTTTTCTATGATTCTGCCAGTTCCACAAAAAATTGCACAAAACTGTAGTAAGAAATGTAATCAATTCCTATTCCTAAAGAAAAACATTTATTTTTATCTTTTTCTCCTTATATCCTTGACAACCATTTTCATACCAGATGCAATGGTTAAATGAAATTATAGAAGATCTTTAGTAGAAATTCATACACTATGAGATGAATAAATGCCTCAAGATATTGCCAATGCAAACTAACAAGTTGTGTAAGGGGTGCCTCTGTTCACAGAGCTCTACCATGGGTGCAGGAGCATACTGTTCATTCAATCATCAAGCCTCTTCTGGGGCTAGGTGCTGGCACAATTGAGATCAGAGAAAAAATAGAAGACTCAAAAAGGTTTCAATTGAATTAGACAAAGCATATAGGTACAAAATGACATTAAAAACTACAAAAAGATTAGTCATTTTAGATATGTATGTGCCTTTAAAAAAAGGAACAGAGATTAATTTTATACACAACAAACCTTTGGTAAGGAGATAAATGAAGTGATATGGAGGAAATGGTTTCAAATTATTAAAAAAAATAATGACTGCCAACTTGTTTTAATAAGTATGGAATTTAAATGAATAATAATAACAGCTCACATTTCTATAGCTAAGGTTTGCCAAATGCTATATATACATTATGGAACTAATAAAAATCAATGTTTTAGTAGGAAAGACTTTAGAGATTATCGATACCTAGGTAACTATTTGGAAAATGATTAAAGCTGAAATGTCCCAAACAAGATGACTACAAAACAGAGGCAGACATCTCAATTCCCATGCCTCTGCTCTGGTAACAATCTAAGAATAGCATCAGATGGAATATTGATAAAGAAATCCAATGAGCAACTATTGTACATGACTTCTACCCCAGAACCTCCCCCCCCCCCAAAAAAAGAGTAAGCCAGAAACTCACAGGCAATAAAAAAGGAGGCCCACCAAAAAAAATAGGTACCCACACTCAGTAGGTAATATCCCTATGTGCCAGCAACTGATCAGAGACACATACAGCCTCTATATTCAGGGACCTCAAAATCAAAAAGTTCCTCAAAAAGAACCCAAGTGTTAGAAACCCACTGAGTGGGCAATGGAAGCAATTGGATGTAAGCTTCACTCATTTACATGAGCCTTTGAATTCTGAAAGGACCATAATCATAGGTGTTAGAGATCAACATGGTACCCCAGATGAACCAGGTCAAAACTTAACAAGGCTCACAACCCCACCCAAATAAAACCCCCATAACTCTACACAACAGAGAGAGGAACCTTACCACGGCACAAAACTCTGGCTCAGGAGCTAAAAATCAAACAGGAGATCCAATAAAATAGATTCCTATTACTATAAAAAATTATTATAGATCCAGAGATAACAAAAAAATCCTCCTAGGAAAAAGTAATTCCATAAAACAGATACTCAAAGAAAAAAAATCACATGGGGATAACATTAATACTTGGAAGAAATGGTACAAGAGATTAACAAATGAAGTAACTGTTAGGAAAGAAAGAATTGGAGGAATGAATAACTCAGAACAGAAAATGGCAAATCTTATCCAAGAAATGGAATCCCTGAAAAATAGAAATCAGATAAAAATAAATTCCACGAGATAGCAAGAAATACTAGAACAAAATAAAAAGACAAAAAAAAAGAAACAATAAGGTATCTGATATCGAAAACAATTGACCTGAAAAACAAGTCAAGGAGAGATAATTTAAGAATTATTAGATCCCACCAAAAAAACCATTGCCAAAAAAAAAAAATACCCTTGGAAACTATTCCAGAAAATCTTAAGCAAAAACTGCTCCCACTTCTATTAGAAGCAAAGGACAAAGTGAAATACAAAGAATTTACTTATTACCTCCTAAAAGAAATTCCATAAAGAAAAATCTCAAAAATGTCCTAGCCAAATCCAGAGCTTCCAAATCAAAGAAAAAAAATACTGCAACAGTCTGAAAGAAAGCATTTATGTGCCAAGGAATCCCAGCCAGAGTCACACAAGACCTGGCGGTTTCTACTACAAACAAGAAGGGATCTTAGAATATAATATTCCAAAAGGCAGATGATATAGGCATACATCCAAGAACAACTTAATTCTGCAAAACTGAGCATAATTTTATAGGAGAAAAAAATAGATTTTTAATAGAATAGAGGACTTTCAAGCATTACTGATTAAAAAAGAAAGAAGACCAGAGCTGATTAGGAAATGTATCATGAAAACTCAAGAATCTAGAGAAACCTAGAAAGGTAAACTTATTTAAGTAATCAATGGGAAGGATGTGTATTGCAATAAAGGACTAACATTCTAATGGGGGAGGGGGAAAGGGTCCCTTCAGAATCCTAATGTCTTGAAAGTATAGTGGAGTCAATTAAGGAAAACAGAGGACCTGTGAGTAGATTGTGTTCTAAAGGTTTTAAGAGGGGAAGGAGAAAGAAGAGTAAAAGAAATATACTAAGGCAGAAAGAAGGAAGAAGGGAGTGGGACTTGCTATTTCTTGTAATTAAGTTGTTTGAGAAGAGCATACAACATGAAGAAAGGGGTGGAGAGAGTGGGCATCAAGTGAATCTTACTCTTATATGAATGAGAAAGAGATGAAAAAGGGAGAGGGAAAAGAAGAGAAGAAAGAAAGGGAGGGAGGGAGGGAGAGAGAGAAAGGGAGAGGAGGGGACAAGGAGAGAAGAAGAAGGAGGAGAAGGAGGAAGAAGAAGAGAAAGAGGAGGAGGAAGAGGACAAAGAGGAGGATGAGAAAGAGAAAGAGAAAAGGGGAGAGTGGGAGAGAGAGGAAGAGAGAGAAAAGGAGGAAGGGAGAGAGAGACGGAGTCAGGGAGGAGGAAGGGAGAAAGAAGAGAAGAGGGAGGAGAAGAGTTTAGAAAGGAGGTATCGGTGGTGATGCTTAAAAAAGAAAAAGAGAAAAGAAAAAATAGAAGGGCATATGAAATATTTTTTGAAGTGCATAGACAAAAACAGAAATTCAGAATGAAGCAGACACAAATAATTTCAAAATTGATGTTGAATTGTAATTTAATGTTTAATTTATTACATAAAAGACCAGAGCTAAACTTTGAAAAAGCGATCGGTGTGGAAAAGAGATTCACAGTTTCATATGCAATTCCCTTTGTGTGTTCTGTTTTGTATAAAAATACTCATTTTAGGGTATTGGGAATTTAAATTTTTCTTAATTAAAACAAATGGAAGGGTCAGGAGGAAAATTTTATTATTGAATTAAAGTGTTAAGGTCATCTGGGATATTTTTCAAAGACAGGCATTTTTTAACTTACCTCCTTTATTTTTCCAATCAGCATTGTAATTATTGCTTACATTAACAGTAACATTAAGAAATTATGATAGTATGTGGAGGCCAATTTCTTAGCTACATCTATTTTAATAGGCAGCACAGATAAGATCATAAGTGTTTGGAGAATAAACTCAGTTTATATGTGGACAAGGCATAAAAGTAATTCCTTTTTAGAATCAACTAAACAATTCTTGCCTTTCCTTAAATCAATTCTTTAAGAACATTTTAAAATTAAGAGAACAGCATTAAAAGTAGGCAATCCTTTGATTCCATACCAAGAGGATCATTTATTGATAAGTCAGATAACTAAATTAAAATGCTATTTTTTCCCAAATCACTTATTAATATATTTAAGTCATTCTTTTCTAGAAAGATTTTCTCTGAATCTTGGCAAATGATGGCATTCCAATGCCTAATATGGGTAGAGTGAAAGAAGGAATGAGACACTCTCCTTCTGTACTTTTAGAATCCAGAAAAATATTTAGTTTTTTAAAATGTCTTCATGGGGGGGGGGAAGAATTAAACCATTATCATACTTCATTTATAAATGATTTTTTAAAAAATTCTTGATGCGATCATTTTGAAATATTTTATAACATGCCACATCTATAAGTATAAATACATTTCTAGTCAGGAGAACTACCAGCTATTTTGTAATGTGTGAATTTTTCAAAAGAACTGAAAGAAAGAAAACTACAACAACAGAGATAAATACCAAGTAACCTCAAAAGTCATATCAAATTAGACTCCCAGCAATGAGGTTTTTTTAGGCAGCATGGAAGATTCTCCTGAAGAAGATTCAAGGGTCTTTGTATAGATCTGAAACATTGATGCTAGAGACATAAATAGTCCTGTTGTGACTACAGTAAAATCATTTTGCTTCAGTAAGAATATTTTAAACACAAATGAACCAAACCAAACAAACAAAAAACCAAGCACCACACCCTCATATAACTAAAATATATAAAGTGAAGCAGTAATAGTACTATGTACAAATAAAGAAGGGTATTCCACCCATCTCTTAAGAGTAATGTGAGCTCTGCTCTTGAGAATTCCCAGAAATAGACACATTGGGATGTTTATACATAGTTAAGCTTTGTCTGATAATTTTGCTTCATGCTTAACCATATAGCTGACCACTCCTTTAAAATAAAGAGGTAATTGGGTTCGATGATTGAACATTTTCAGATTTTAATATGATGAAGAATACTGCACAACAAAAGATTTCCAGAAATAACAACAAAAGAGACAAAATTAAGTTGTACTTTATACTTGTGAAGTTTTGGGTTTTTTCTATTCCATTTTATGTGTCTATGAAGATTATTTGCAAATAAAATGTCACTTTTATAGTAGTTTGCTATATATGTCAATCTCTAGCACATGACACAAACATAGATTTGTTGTAAGACATTAACATGCTGCAAGCTAAAATGACTTGCTAAATATGCATTAATTTAAATTTATCAGTACTTATTGTTTGTTGATTCTAAAAAGCTGGATTTAAAATACTGAATAAATTCAGCATTCAAAATGCAGACCTTTCAACAACAAATGCTTCCTTTTAAAATATTTTATTTGAAAATTAATCTGCTAAGTAGATTCAACATTTTTTAATATTTGTATTTTATTTATTCACATTTAAAATGGCTATCCTTAATGCTTAACTGCCAAGCACTCATGTCCAATTTAAAAGTACCAGGAAATGGCATAAAATCTGGTAGGAAATTTAGAAGTGAAAACTTCACTGATTACACACTGGTTACCATCACTTGTCAAGATTTAGAGAAAATCTTTCTAGAAAAGAATGACTTAAATACATTAATAACTGATTTGGGAAAATAGGCATTTTAATTCAGTTATCTGACCTGTCAAGAAGTGTTTCCCTTGGTATGCAATCAAAGGACTGCCTACTTTTAAGGTTGTTCTCCCAATTCTAAAATTTGCTTAAAGGATTGATTTAAAGAAAGGCAGGAATTCTGTGACTGACTCTCAAAAGTAATTACTTTTATGTCCTGTACACATATAAACAGGGTTTATTCTCCAAACTTGTATAATCTTATCTGTGCAGCCTATTAAAATATATGTAGCTAAGAAAACATTCATGTTCCTGCAAGCTGTTAATGAATTGTTAGTTTTAACTCCATATGTTGTACTTCATTATTCATTTCTAATATATTAGTTGCTTTTAATTTTTGAAAAGAGGTTCAGTTAATATTTTCAGCTGCCTTGCAAATCAAAGATAAATAATAAAAACTTGAACATTCACATATTCTTGGAGATAGATAAAAAGAAAAATAGATAGATGATTGATAGAATATAGATATATAGATATGTGGCAACCCTTACTGAAATTGTTCACTTTTTTTAATGGGAACAAATGGAAATCGCATGCCAGTATCCAGGAAGATTCAATCCCAAGATAACATTATATCTTTTTACAATCCAAACCAGATAGAGAAGGGAGAACACAGTTTCCATTTTTATGAAACGTTGAGAAAAGCTGACATGGAAGCTTTCAACTAGTCCCCAGAATCACTGATAAAGGCTTCTTGTAGTCACATCAGCTTCGGGTAAGGAGGGGGTATAGAGGGAGGGGGGAAGCTAAACAATTTTTATGGGCATCAATCTAGCTGATCTTAATCAGAAAAAAATCAACTAAGTAAGGATTTATGATCAAGTAACTAAGGTGTGGATATATAGAAGGCAGTATTGCTATATTACAGAATAGACACGTATATGAATATTTTAAGTATATATAGGGCTAGAATTGAAGTTTTATTTTCTTTGGGATAGTGAACACCTGAATGAAGAAACTCCTTTTACTAATGAAGGTCATTGTCTTCTCTGCAACTTAAAGTCTGTGAGAGTTGCCCTTGAGCATCGAGAGGATGTGACTTGCCCAGGGTCATACGGTCAGAATGTATCAGATACAGGACTCAAACCCTGGCTCTGAAATGGCCCTCCAGTGATTAGACCAGAGATAAATATGTGCCTCTGCAGAGATAAATGTGTGTATGCATGTGTGTGTGTGTGTGTGTGTGTGTGTGTGCACCCACATGTGTATATATACACACACGGGGAGGGGGAGGAGGAGACCTGATCTTTGGGTATTTTTCTTGCTTTATTTATATGTCTTTTTTATTCCCCTCCCCTTTTTTAGAATACACACATTAATTCTAAGAATATATCTATTTCTAGGTGCTTCTGTATTATTCGGAGGCTGCTAAAAAAAAAAGCAGCATAGGTACATTGCATTAAAATAATACAATAAAATTAAGACAGTTTAGCCCAAAGACCTGAGAGCACTACACCAACATTATCTCCTAAATTCTAACTAGATGCTGGTGACAGAGATAACAGAAAAGACGGTATCAGTGGTGACAATGCTGTTCTAGATGTTCCTTTGGGTGGAGTAGGGGGAAGGGAGAGCGGGGAAGGAGAGAGCTGAGTCTTCATTTAACCTTAACTTATGAATACTGTGAGGATACTTTGTGAGTACACAGGCATTAAGCATTGGCATTCTCTCTGCAGTGGCCAGAATTCTCAATCCCTCCTCCCATCCTGCCCATTCTGCTCATTGGCATGGCACCTATACAGATCTCCCTTTCTGCTTACCTTCTGACATAATAACGCCTGACTGAATAAAAGTTACTCTGGAAGCTGTCCTGTCTCTTTCTTTCTTAGGCATAAACATCTGATGAATTGTCTTCCGTATTAAAAGATGAAGGGGTACTAAGTACGCTAATGCATGCTTGACTCTTTCATTCCATTACCAAATGTAGTTGAAAACAAAATGAGTTTCACTTCCTGAAAGAGAGAGCTAATGGACTCCTAGTGCAAGTCGAGGCATTGTCTGACACTGACTGACAGTATGGGACTTTGTTTTCTTTGACAACGCACATTTGCTACAGGGGTTTTATCCTGAGTTATTTTATTTTGTTAACGGAAGGTGGGGGGCGGGGTGTGGAGCTCCAGAATGGAAGGGAGAGCTAGGATGGGCTTAGAGTGCTTAGTACTATTTTAATTCTGGACACTGTATTCCTGGTTCTGCCCAGAGTCCCGGTCACCATCTACCAGGTGACCATCTGCCAGGATCACAGATTTGGAACCAGAAGGGAATTTGCCAGGTATTCTTGTCCAATCCTTTGGTTCTACAGCTAAAGAAACTGAGACCTAGAGAGTGACTTGCCGAAGGTCACACCAAGAATCACACCTAAGTCCCATGACTTCAGATTCAGCACAATTTCACCTACACATTGGTTACCTCTGGAAAAGCAAACAAACAAACAAAAGTATTGCTAAGTGTAGTATGGTTCAGTTTGGAGACTGATCTCTAATCCTGGCTCAGCTATTTATTACCTATGTGTCACTGGGAACGTTATATCTTGCTGGGCTTCAATTTCCTTGTCTGTAAAATGAAGGGATTAAAGTACATAACCTCTCAAGGCCACTTCCCATCTTGATCTATTATCCTGGGATGCACTGGTTTATTATGTATCTAACCAATCAAAAGTATCTTCTAAACAAGTTGCAAACAATTTAAAACTAGAGAAGGATTCCTAAGATTGCTACATCTCTTCTAGTCCTAAAAAACGGTTTTCAGTTTGCACAAACTCGATGGAGCAAATGAAAAGGGAATTTTCCTTCTTATACCGCTCAGCCTCCCAGGAAGCAAGAGTCTTTGGAAGGGGTCTCTGAACCCTTCAAGCTCAATCCTTCGAGCCAAAATACAAGCAGTTCTGCTGATTTATACTATTAACCACACTCTACCAAGCTGAATTCTACTTAATACTCAATGAATTGAAAAGAGAAGAGAAACAAAGGCCCTCCTTGTTTTAGAGAAGAATTTTTTTTAAAGAAAAAAAACTCTGAATGGTGGAGAAAATGCCCCAGGAGCTTAGAGTCTGCCACCAAGTTCCGAAGACTCTGAGTTTTAAAGTCTAAGTATTCTCTGACCCAGAAAAGGAAAATCTTTATGTCCTGCCCCTCCCCCATGCAAACACATATATACAACATAGAACATGTGTGTATATATGCACATATTACATATATACATATAGCTATGATTTCATAGGTTTTCTTGTCTCAATTTCAAGAGTGGGCCCTAGTTTTGAGATGATCCTCTGTATTTTGAGGGGAAAATTATAAAAGAGGAATTCTATATTTCTGTTGGGAATGCCTTGCAGAAATGCCTGAAACTAGGAAAGAAGACATGACCCTATCATGTTGCCTTTGCGAATTTTCCAAATGGTGCTTGGGTGTTTTCTCTGACTAACAGTGCCCTTGTTCTGAAGATGCTCTTAAGTGTCTGGATTTACTATCACTAACTGTTAAGCATGGAACTCTTTCTATTTCATTCTATAAGTATTTTCCAATACTGATACTCTCAGAACTGATCTGGGATCTTTGAGTTCCACACCTTCTAATTAGATTTCTTTTTTTTCCTTAATAGTATTTTGTTTTTTCCAATTACATGTGAAGATAATTTTCAACATTCATTTTTGTAAAATTTTGAGCTCCAGATTTTTCTCCCTTCTTCCTTCCCTTTCCCCCTACCCAAGACAGCAAGCAATATGATAGAGGTTATACATATACGATCATGTTAAACATATTTCCATAGTAGTCACATTATGAAAGAAGAACCAGAACAAAGGAGGAAAACCACTAGAAAGGAAAAAAAAAGGTGAAAATAGTATGCTTCGATCTACATTCAGACTCCACAGTTCTTTCTCTGGATGTGGTTAACATTTTCCATCATGAGTCTTGGAATTGTCTTTGATTATTGTATTGCTGAGAAAACTTAAGTCTATCACAGTTAATCATTGCACAATGTTGCTGTTGCTGTTCACAGTGCTTTTCTGGTTCTATTTACTTTACTCAGCATCAGTTCATGTAAGTCTTTCAAGGTTTTTCTGAAATCCTTCATATACCACAACTTGCTCAGCCATTCTGCAATTGATGGTCATCTCCCCTCAATTTCCAATTCTTTGCCACGTCAAAAAGAGCTGCTATAAATATTTTTGTACATGTGTATTCTTTTCTTTTTTAGGATACAGACCTAGTAATGGTACTACTGGATCAAAGGGTAAGCAGTTTTATATCTCTTTGATATAAATTGCTCTCCAGAATGTTTGGATAAGTTCACAACTCCACCAACAGTGTATTAGTGTTCCAATTTTCCCATATCTTCTCCAATATTTATTATTTTCATTTTCTGTTATATTAGCCAATCTGATAGGTGTGAGGTGGCATTCCAGACATGGGGCACAGGCAGAGGTCAATTTGTACAAACTCTATGGAGCAAATGAAAAGAGAATTTTCCTTCTTATACTGATCAGTCAGGAAGCAAGAGTCTTTGGAAGGGGTCTCTGAACCCTTCAAGCTCAATTCTTGGAGTCAAAATACAAGCAGTTCTGCTGATTCATACTATTAACCACACTCTACCAAGCTGAATTCTACTTAACACTCAATGAACTGAAAAGAGAAGAGAAACAAAGGCCTGGGGTCATAAAATGGAACATCCTATTGGAAGAACAGCAAGAAAGCAAATGTCACTGGATTGTGGAATAGTGCAGGAAAATTCCCATTAGGAAAGTAGCAATACAGAAGTCAATACAAAAAAGGTACAGAGGGGCATTTGTAACTGGAGTCATCAACTGGGAACTTCTGCCTTGAGCACCGATTTCAGAAATTTTTTTCTAAGGAAGAAACACAGAGTCTCCTACCACAAAAACATGGAACCAAAGTCCAAGATGTCAGACACGTAGTAAAGGATTATAAAAGAAACACACCATTTGCTGACTTATACCATCTCAATTTATACCTTGTAATAAAACTGATTAGGAAAGAGAAATGGAGCCAGCCTAAATACTTTAAAAGCAATTAATTTAAAGAAAAAGACATTCATTACCTCTATGTATAATATATTTATATGGCATAGGAAGACATTCTAGGTCATTAGTTTCAGTCTTTCCCCCTTTTCTTTCTAGGCACAAGGAATTGCAGCCTTTGGACCCTTTCTGATCACAGAGGTTGGGCACTCTGTTCTCTTGAAAGGGCTCCCCTCCTTCTTCATGATCCAGAGGTCATATTGTGCCTCCAAGAAAATATCGTCTGCTCTGGACCAGGTCATGCAAGTTCCAGGAGTACTATTGCCCCATTAGCTAGGCTTTAGCCCTCCCTCATGACGTCTGTACCTGAGACAATATCACTGTCTCCTGTTCCTCAGCTGATATCTCACCAACCCAGAACCCAGAATGCAACATTAGTCATCCCTGATCCCCTCTGTTAGTAACAACTCTTCCCCTTGGATCTTACATATTTTATACTTCTCTGAAACATTTTTTTTCTTAGTGCAGAGGAAGGAAAGAAAAACTAACTTTAGTAAGAATGTCAAAGAAATGAGAAGTGACAGCTTGTTAAAAATTCAAGTTATAACGTTATTATTATTGAGGGGAAGAGAATAAATATTAAGCAGCTACTATGTACCAGGCATTGTGCTAAGTGTTTTATAAATATCTCATTTGATCCTCACAACAACACTGAGGGTAAGTGCTATTATCATCCCTATTTTACGGTTGGGAAAACTGAGGCAGACAGAGGTTAGTGTCTGAGGGCAAATCTGAACTTAGTCCAGCATTCTATCTACTGTACCACCTAGTGGAGGGGATAAAAGAGCCTAAACTGGGGTAAAGGCACAAATTGTTAGTTTGTCCTTTGTTCTTTATTTTCTGCTTTGAATTTCTTTGAAGTTAAGGCAAAAGATCTCATTTGCCCCTCTAACTTTACTTTGCTCAATAAATTCAATATAAGAATAGCTAGCATTCACACAGTGCTTTAAGGCTTGCAAAGCACTTTAGAAATATTATTTCACTTGATCTTCACAACCCTGGGAGGTAGGTGTCATTATTATCCTTATTTTACAGATGAAAAAACTGAGGCAGACAGAAGTTAAGTGGCTTACCCGGGGTTATATAACTAGTAAGTGCCTGAGTCTGGATTTTAACTCAAGTTTTTCTAACTATAGATCCAATATTCTGTCCACCCTAACACCTTCCTGCCTGTTCAAAAAAAAAGAATCTATTAGGTGTGTGCAATGTGAAAGACACTGTTCTAGGGACTGGGGATGCAAAGATATTTCACCTCCAAGAACTTACAATATAGGTAGTGGTTAAGATGAGTATACAAATAACCAGGAGCCATCCAAAAATGAGTAAGTACGTAAGGAAGTCAAACAGAGTGGCCTGATAGATCCAAGTAGGAGGAATCACTTCGATTTGGAAAAAACTGAGAATCAGGAAAAACTATGGAAGAGGTAAGCACTGAAGGAAGAAAAGGATTTCAACAGTGAAAAAAGAGCCCATTCCAAGAGTAAACAAATGGTTTATGCAAATGTGTGGAAATAGGAGATGAAAGTGAACATTAGGGGAACCATTCAGTTTGCTGGAGTTTAGAGTATGTTAGAAAAATAGCATGAAATTAGGTTGGAAAGGTTGGAGTCAGATCATGGTGAACTTTGAATATCAGGCTAAGAAGTATTTGTTATTGTGTAGGCATTGAGAAATAGCTAAATGTTGCATGGAAATAAGTAGTTGGACCTGTCCTGTAAGAAGATTACTATAGAAGTCCTATAAAAGGTTGGAGAATGAAGAAAATGGAGGCAGGAAGATCAATTAGGAACCTACAGACCTCATTTAGGCGGGTGGACCCATGACTAGAAAGGAAGAGATAGAAAGGAGAGATATTGCTGATATGGATGGACTCGACAACACTTGGGAACTGAAAATCAGGGCCTCTTAAACCTTTCCCACTCTCCAACCCTTCAGCACTTCATAAACTGTGGGTTGCAACCCCATGGATCCACAATCCAGAGTTTAAGAAGCACTGGAAGGGAACTGAGGAGAAAATAAGCATCCTTGGTGAACCTGATAGCATGGGAGCCAGTGAGGAACAAGAAAAAGAAAAACAAAGAGGAGGTATAGGTTCAGTAAAGAAGATGAATTTGTTTGAGGCACACTGAGTTTAAAGTGTTAATGGAACATCCAGGTGAAGACTTCCTGAAGCTATGGGGGATGGGAATTCAGGGGAAAGATCAGAACTGGAGATAAGATTAACTAAAGTCCTCAGCAACGATTGGAACCTTACATTTAATCAGGTCTCTTTTAAAGTGTGTCGACGTTGCCGTTGATCAGTGGGATTAGGAGAGCTGAGATTTGTAACCAGGAGTATCACAAAGGCTAATTTTTCTTTAGAGTTTTGCAATTAGTAAAGCTGTTGATGAGTGGGCTTTATTAATAATTACTTGTAATGGTTAAATTAGTCTTATCGCTTCACTTAGGCAAACACCAAGGAAGAACTTTGGCTTAAGACAGTTCCATGTTATCTTCCTCGAAGTCTTCCCTGACTCACTGGAGCCCCGACTGATCTTTTCTTTATGTTAACTGATGCCCTATTCTTCCTTTGCTATCCTCCCCTTGCTTTCTCCAGTTATATCACATAGATATATCTCATTTCCTCTAGTCAATTGTAAAAATTCCTTGAGTGTTGTATTTTCTGCTTCTTTTGTGTTCTTCACAGCGTCTAATGGTCACATGATGCCTTTTCACTGGCTGTCCCCCCATGCCTGGAATGCTCTCCCCCCTCATCTCCATCTCCTAGCTTCCTTTGATTCAGTCAAGTTTTAGCTAAAATCTCTCTTTCTGCTAGTGACCCTCTTAATGAATGCTACCACTAACCCTCTAATGTAATCCGCAGCTTATCTTGTATGTATGTTGTTTTTATAGAGTTGTTTGTATGCTGTCTCTCCACTCCCACTCCCCCATTAATCTGTGAGCCCTTGAGAGCAGCAACTGTTTTTGCCTTTCTTTGTATTCCCAGCACATTGCCTGGCACATAGTAAATGTTTAAGAAATGCTGTTGGGCTTGATTGTATTTGGTGGCTGCTTGATAAATGTCTTATAGTATTACAGACTCACGAAATGTTAGAGCTAGTCCAATCCCTTCCTTTTGCAGGTAGACAGCCTGGGACCCAGAGTGTGAAAATGACCAGCATGAGGGAGCAGCAGGATATAGTAGAAAGAGTGCAGCATCTGGAATGGGGAGAGACCCAAGCACAACCTCTGAACATTTACTGTGTAATGGGTGGCGAGTCATTTAATATCCTTGAGCTTCAATTACCTCCTCTGTGAAATGAGCATGACAATACCTGTAGTACTGACCTCATAGTGTTGTTGTAAGGCTCAAATGAGCTAATACATGTAAAGTACTTTACCAATCTTAAAATGATATATAAATCTCCATCTATGTTGTTATTGTCTCAGGCCATGAAACTAATAGGCAGCAGAGCCAGAAGTTAGCCTCACAATTTCTGTCTCCAGAGCAAGGGTCTTTTCCAATCTACCAGACTAAGTGAAATAAAGTTAAAAGGGTGAATTGAGTCCATCCGCAGTTTGAGCTGCAGATAAACAAGCTCCATTATCATATCTGGTACACGCCAGCTCAGCTAGGAGTGGCTTTCAACTCTGGAGCTAAAGAAAGAGCTATTCAGATGGTGGAAATGTACAGAGGGAGCCTCCAAGATTCAAAATGAATAAGCAAATCCAATTAATGTCCTTTTTCTATTAATATGGATTTTCTTCAAGCTAGTTGAAGTTAGTGGCATTGAATGTGCCCAAATAAACCTATATATCATTTCTCAATTGCAGCCACAATAGCTGAATAGAGGAGAAGTAATTAGCTTAATATACAGTAGCACTTCCTGGTTTCAAAGTACTCTTAAGAATGTGGGATGCAGTGGAAAGCAACTTCAAATCCTAGCTCTGTTCCTTACCACTTGTGTGACCTTAGGCTAGTCACTTAAGTTATCCAAGCCTCAGTTTCTTCCTATGACAAATGAAGGTATTGGACTAGGTAACCTTTTAAGATCTCTTCTGATTCTAGACCCCTAACATCTCATTTGGTCCTCGCAAGCAGAGCCATGGATAGTACCTGTGTCTTACTAAGACTGGTGTGATTATTTCTATTTCTCTGAGCTTCAGAGAAGTGTTGCCAAAAATCTGGTGCCAGGGCTAGAAACCAGGGCTTCTAACACCAGGACTAATACTACATACTATAGTGCATACAGTGTCACGAGGTAATGCAAGATCTGGGCTTCTGTGCTAGTGTGAGAGGTAAGCTAGAAGAAAAAGCTAGGAAATATATACTAAACTTCCAAGAAGGAAAACATAATATTATATAGAATACTTTTGTGGGATGGGGGCAGAGAGTAAACTGTGATGGGACACAGAAAAGAAACATTAAAATATAGGTGGTTCTGGCCTCCCAACTAAAATCATCCCATTCAAATCTGGGGATTTCATGTTAGGCTATCAAGGGCAACAGCTTCTTTCAGTGATTCTTGATAAATCATTTTTCTCTTAAAATGCCCTTGAACTAGTCATAGTGAGTTTAATCATTTATGAAAAATAAAAAGGCTGTATCTTCTTCCAAACGCCCTTGTAATCACTTGGGTAAATAGTCTGGAACCACTTGTCATACACATAATAGGGTAATGAGTTTGAAGTTATAAAACCTAGAAATATTTTACTACAAGAATGCTGTTCTTGGCATTTCTCATAGTATACTGCCTATGTCTATATCCACAGAAGTTTCTTGTAAGACAAGAACCTATCCAGTCTCACTGATGATATATATTTAGATGTAGTGACTTTGAGTCAGGAGGGATAGGTTTGAATTCTAGCTTTGATGCTACATAACCGCGTGATTTGGGACAAGTTGCTTAGCCTCCCTAAGCCAATAAAAAGGAGTCTATAATAATTACACCTAGCACAGTGGCTTGCTAAACACTGCCCGGTTGAGGCCACAAGGTTTACTCTAATTGCTATCTTTTACCTGATCCCAAGGTTTGACATTGGCTCAATATTCTAAGAGGAGTACCTCCTCAGTAGGGGAATTAGGCTCCCCAGTTCTCAAATTCATTGGTTCCTCATCCCCACACCAGCTACTCTTGGGAATGATTTTATTTTTGGCTTGGATATAAGGTTTCCTCCCCCTCCTCAAAAGGAGAGATAAAGTATTCAATATACAATGTAAATAATGCATGGAACTAGTAGTTTATTCCCACACAGAAAAAGGCAATGCTAAGCAATAAAAAAAAATCACAGAATGATTAGAACAGAATTCAACAACTTATAGCTACTAGTACAATTAGTTGAAAGGTCAATGTTCAAGCCTTGTGGGGATACAGTTTCTTTGCAAAGTTGCTAATTAGCTACTTTTCATTTCACCTCTGCGAAGTTGCAATCCACAATCAAACACCAAGCAGGTTTGTCTTTAATAGATAAGAGAGCTTCCCTCTCTTTTCGATGCCAATGTTTTCCTTAGTGAAAACCTAATCTTACTACTGAAGTTGCCATTGAAACTATTCTGAGAGATGCTACCCTTGAATGGTACCAGCACTCACAGCACTCACTCACAGGTAGCATCTTTTGACGATCACAAGGTGTATGCTAGTAAAAAGAAACACAAATGGAGAAGCAAGTCAGTCAAGGGCTTCAATACAAACCCAATTTCTTAAATCAAGGCTCCACATGAGAAATAGATGCCCCTGGCCCTGCCATTATGTCAGGACAAAGAGGGATCTTTCATTCTTCCACCTCCTACTAGTGTCACATCTCCTCTCAATGACTTCTACCAAGGGACCTCTCAGCCAGAAGTCATCTCGTCTACCCTAGTGTGGCACCCCATTTTACCAGCTTTTCCAACTTAGCAACTAGTTGGGGAGACTTAACTCAGTCATGAGTCATCCCTAGGAAGCAGCTGGAAGCAGGCAGAATATATCTATACATGCTCATTTCCACAGTACACTAGAAGGTAGAGAATAGCTGTGCATGCTCCAACATTAGGAAGTCTATGTTGTTGTTGTTTGTCCTTTGTTCTCAAAGAGGACTATGACATCAAGGAGGTGATACCATGACATGCAAGTGAATTGGATTTAAGTGAGGGAGGCCTATACAAGGTCACCAGCCTCGCTTTCCCCTGAAGAGCCATCTGGGTCCAATGGCACATATGGATCAGGAGATGGCCCAGGATGAAGTGGAAGACCTTGGACTTTTTAAGCTAAGGTCTTCCGAGTTCTCACTTTGACTGAGGCAATGCCCATTCAGTGATTAAGGCTAGGTAATAAACAAGGCAAAGAGTGGCCTCTTTTACCTAGGAGGCAGAATATATCTATGCATGCTCATTTCCACAGAATACCTAGAAGAATGTTGAGAATATCTGTGCATGCTCCAACATTAGGAAGTCTAAACACTTGACTAGAATGCTCTAACAGGGGAGAGAGAACAACTAGAAGGTGCTACATAAATTAGAAGGTTATTTTCAGTAAATTTCTTTGCAAAACTTAAATGATATAAATGTAAGCTATTGTTTGGTCATTTCTGCAACCTGGCCAAGTGTTAAAGGTTTCTTCAACAATTTTTTCAAAGCTCAAATTCAATTCAAATGAACAAACCTACTATGTGTTAATAACTGTACTAAGTGGTGGAGATACAAAGACAAAATAAAACAAAACAGCCCCTGTTCTCAAGCTTGCATTCTGCTCTGAGGAAACAACACATGCACACATAAGTAAGTACAAAATATAAGATCAATTTGTTTAAAAAAAGAGAGAGAGAAGACGATTTCCACAGTGCACAATGAAAGCATAAGGTAGAGTGGACTAGCAACACCATAGGATAAGACTAACTTGTATAAATATGAGGGAGCAAGAGTGCTGGTGAAGGTCATCCAGTTTAGGCAGCCAACAACTCAGAGTCACAAGAAATCTGAATAGAGCTACAGGGCAGGAGACTGCCATGCCCTTCATAATAGCAATAGTAATGGTGATTTAATTATTAGTCCCTGAGAGAGGCCTAAGGGAGGGTGGGGAAGATGTCCAGTCCATAATTCTGCTAGATGGTCAAATCAATGTTTTATGGAGTTCTGGGGCTAAGCTATTTATAAAGGGAGTAAAGGATGTTTGAGAACTCACTCTCCAGTCAGGTCTGCTTTGCTCTGGGACTCACTCCACTGTTAAGTAAATTATCACCTCCAGGATATCGAGAGAGAGAGAGAGAGAGAGAGAGAGAGAGAGAGAGAGAGAGAGAGAGAGAGAGAGAGAGAGAGAGAGAGAGAGAGAGAGAGAGAGAGAGAGAGAGAACTCAGTTTACAAGAAACTTATCCAGGTATAATTTATTGATGAAAACAAAGGATATTCCAAGGACTTCTGCTAGCCTACAAAATAGCTACTGAAGATCCCTTTCATAATTATTTCAAGACATGCCCCAAGACACATGAGATCTAATCAGAAGCTAGCCAGCTCTGATAGGACTCCAAACTAAGTATAAATGATCTACTGTGTACCAAAACAAAAGGGGCATATTCTTTTTATACTACAAAATAAACAATCAGCCATTAACTCTAGTAGCAAAATAATAAAATAAAGGAAAAGTTGTTGCCTCTAAACTCAACTAGCAACATTTTGGAGATGGCAGATACTAAGAAACAAATCAGTAGGTTGAGAGCAAAAGTGTGAACATAAGTATGATCTAGCAATTTCCTGATGGCTGGTGGACCTAAAACAATTAAAAGACATTTTGCTGGAAGATAATGGTACAGATAAGGAATAGACTCATTCATCTACTTTGCAAACCTATTAGCTAAAAATAAACCCACCTTTTTTTATTTCTACACAGCAGACTGTTCTGCCTTCGTCTCCAATACATGGGTTACCTTGTTATTTATTATGTACATTCAGCACAACAAGCTAGTCAGCAACTATTCAACTGACACCACAATGACACCTTCACCAATTCCTGTTCTTTACTGGCCCTCACAATTTGCTCTAGATTCATTGCACTTAGGTTACCATGCCCTTGATAACGATTCTCAGGGCTTTAATTCTAGCCTAACCTCATATTCCTAATGAATGAGTCTATTTTTGGCTAAGGAGTCCTCCTCAATAAGGGGGTAGGAGGGAAGTAAAAGGGGTACCAGGAATACAAACATGAATCAGGTATGGACCAGGTAGGTTTATTCCCACACATAAAAGGGAATGCTAAGGAATAAAGAATCATAGAATAATTGCAATCATTTGAAAGATTAATATTCCAGCCTTGTTGGGACATTCGCCAACAATTTCTTTGTGAAGGCCACTGTTTAGCCATACTACATTTCATCTACTCTTCATACAAGCCAATCAAACTGGCTTTTTTTTCTCTCTAGCATCTCTCTCTCTCTCTCTCTCTCTCTCTCTCTCTCTCTCTCTCTCTCTCTCTCTCTCTCTCCCCCTCCCTCCCTCTCTCTCTCTCCCCCCTTTCTTTCTCTCTGTCATCTCTGTTTGTGTCTGTTTCTCTCTCTGTCTCTCTCTGTGTCTGTCTCTTTCTCTGTCTGTTTCTCTATCTGCCTCTGTCTCTTTCTCTGTCTTTGTCCATCTCTGTCTGTCTGTCACTCTCTGTCTCTCTCTGTCTTTCTGTCTTTCTGTCTCTGTTTCTCTCTGTCTCTGTCTCTCTCTCTGCGTCTCTCTGTCTCCCTCTCTCCAACCCTTGCTGGTTAACAGCAAAATGAAGACTTGAACCCATGTTTTCTGATGCTAAGCATTAACTCTATCCGCTACATCACATGGCTTTTTAAGGAAAGTCAGTGAAAATTAAAGCCACTTATATTCATAGAATTGTTTAAAATTAATTCATTCAACAAGAATTTTTAAAGTACCTCTAGGAGATTACTCTCTGTTTGGGGAAAGAATATCCAGATGAGTAAATGCAAAACACATACAAAGCTTATACAAAATTATTTAGGGCAGGGACTATAACTGGCAAAATAGATTTCTTGCAAAATAACCACTTCAGCTGAACTTTAAGGGAAGCTAGGGATTCTATGTGGCAGAGGTAAAGAAGGAGTGCATTCCAGGCACTAAATAGAAGGATATAGCTTCTGGGGAGGGGTTAGAAGATCAGTCAAACAACATTTTTTATTAGACTTCCTACTACTGCTCTAAGCACTATGGATATAAAGATAAAAACGAAACCATCCCTGTCCTCAAGGAGCTTACATTCTAATAGGGGAGGCTACATGCACAAATGTGGGTATATGTTTGTTCATATATGGGCAGGTAGTAGTCATAAGGTAGTCACCTTGAAGAGAAAGGCATTGAGGCTGGAAGGATCAGCAAAGACAGAAGATGTCAATTGAAGTAAGTCTTCAGGGAAATGTAGGACTCTTAAGAATCGGAGGTGAGAATAGAGAGCATTCCAGGGAAGGGGGACAGCCAGTTCAAATGTTCACAGATCAAATAAATGATATGGCCAGGTAGGGCTCTCTGGCCACTAAGGGCTGTACCTATGATAACCCTACCACTAGAATATAGCTTAAATAAACCCCAAGCCCAGTTTTTCATTCCAGGGTACACTTGAAATTTCCTAAAAATTGCTGCAGTACTCTGAGGTGATGGCCTTACCTATTGATGGAATTTAGTATGTGGGTGGAAGGAGAGCTATATTTTTAACTATTAGGATAAAGAAAAGACAGGAAGAACGGTACATGCGTACTAATGCCTGGAAACAATGATTACAAAGTTCCAATGTGAATAAACTGCTAATAAGCGAGAGGAGTGTGATTTCTTCCGACCTGTGGATGAGAAAAATGGTCCAGATAGCTGTTTAAACAGATAATTCGCCTTCCATCTGCTATGATCATGTTTGCTGCACTCTTCTAGGTCAATAGCAAGTAATTTGAATTGGGAAAACATTGTCCATGTCCAGAAGGTGTCATACTTATAATGTAATTGCTGTTTCTTTCTACTTGTAGCTTCACCCAAATCTCATCTATTATGCTTCTATCTTTAAATTCATGGGCTTATATATTGTGCAACAACATGTTGCACAATATGCAACATGTTCCCAACTTATTGTTATTTCCCGGTCTTCTTCTGTTTATCCAATCTGCTTTCAAATCATTTCTTATCTACATTTATGAGATCTCTTGTTTATGTCTTCTTTACTCACATAGCCACCAATCTCATACAGGTCATCATCAGTTCTCACTGAGACTATTGCAATGGCCTTTTAATTAGTTTCCCTACTCAGATCACCCCCTACTCCAATCCATCCTCCACTCAGCTATTAAAGGGCTTTTTCCTAAAGCGCAAGTTTGATCATGTTCCTTCCCTATTCAATAAACTCCAGTAGCTCCATATTATCTCCAGGATCAAAAATAAAATGTTCTATTTGACATTTAAAGCCCTTTACAAGCTGGCCCTTTCCTGTCTTTCTAGACTTCTTACACTTTACTCCCAGCAACACTGTCATTCTCACACACAACACTGAGTGTTCTGAGTCTATACCTTTGTGTTGGTTAAGTCTCATATCTGAAATGTTCTTCCCCCACCCTTACTTCTGCCTTCTAGCTTTCCTGGCTTTCTTCAAGACTCAATTCAAATTCCACCTTCTGTAGGAGGCCTTTCCTAGTCTTTCTCTGTCCCTTCTCCCCAACCCCAAGGGTCTTCCATCTTAGACTCTCTTTCGTTTACATTGTCTATATCCTATACACATGTAATTAGAATGCAAACTCCTTGAGGACAAGAATGTATTTTTGCCTTTCTTTGTATCCCCATCACTTAGCACAGTGCCTGGCATGTAGTAACAGTTTATTATATACTTGTTAACTGACTACTAATTCTGTCTAACAATTAGAAAAAAAATTAGAAGAAAATTTCTAACAATTAAAATCATCCACGCATGGAATGAGCTGACTTCAGAGGTGATAAGTTAACCCTCCTTGGAGATCGTCACTCAGAGCCTACTGCTGATGAACACTTGTCAGGTACATTATAGGGGAAATTCTTTTCTTTTTTAAAATTTATTTTCATATTTAGTATTTTATTTTCCCCAGTCACACATTAAAAACAATTTTTAACTTATGTTTTTAAAACTTTGAGTTCTAAATCATCTCCCTTCCTCCCTTCCCAACCCCCCCTCATTGAGAAAGCAAGCAGTTCGACATAGGTTATACATGTGTAGTCATACAAAATATATCCATAATAGTCATGTTGTGAAAGAAAACATAGAAAAAAACTCGAGAAAAATAAAGAAAGATTTAAAAAAGTATGCTGCAATCTGTATCTTTTTCTCTGGATGGACAGCATTTTTCAATCATAAATCCTTCAGAATTGTCTTGAATCATCATATTGCAAGAATGGCTAAGTCATTCACAGCTGATCATCTTACAATATTGCTGTTACTTTGTACACAGTCCATTTCACTTTGCATCAGCCCATGCAAGTCTTTCCAGGTTTTTCTGAGAGCATCTTGCTCATTATTTCTTGTAGTACAATAATATTCCATCATAATCATGTGCCACAACTTGTTCAGCCATTCCCCAATTGATGTGCAACCCCTTGATTTCTATTTCTTTACCCCTAGAAAAGAGCTATAAATATTTTTGTACATATAGGTCATTTTCCTTTTTGTTTTTTTATCTCTTTTGGGATACAGACCTAGTAGTGGTAGTGCTAGGTCAAAAAGTATGCATGATTTTATAGCCCTTTGGGGATAGTTCCAAATTGCTCTACAGAATGGTTGAATAGGGAGATTCTTTTCGTGTCTAGATTGGACAAGATGTCCCTTACAACTTCCAAACTCTGCCATTCAGGGATTCTGGGAATCTGTACAAAGGCATGGAAATGGGAGATGAAATGCTGTATGAAAGGAAGAACAAGTAGGTCAGAAAAGGAGTTCTTTTAATTTAATTTCATTCATTCTCACATCTATAGGCTTTAGGAGGCAGCAACTATCATTCAATTTTGTAGCTGGATAATGGGCACAAAAAGATAAAAGCACCCATCTAAAGTCACAACATTAACAGCATCCAGCAAACATTAAGTGCCTACTGTGTGCTTAAAGAGTCATGTTATGCACCGAGGGAGATGTAAAGATGAATATCCATACCTTCAAGGACCTTACATTCTAGACTGAGCAAAAAGGCTCATACACAGTTACAACAATTTTTTAAAAATTGAATACGTTAAGGGAAAACTAAAAGTAGATTCATTTTACACTGGAAAAGAATACTGACTGGAGTTAGAGGTTGTTGTTGTTGTTCAGGCACATCTGATTCTTCACGACCCTATGGACCACAGCACACCAAGCCCTCCTATCCTCTACCATCTCTCAAAGTCTATCCAAATTCATGTTCATTGTTTCTCTTGAGTCAGAGGACCTGGATTCAAATTCTACCTCTAATGCTTATTACCTATTTGACCTTGATATCCATTACCTATTACCTTAAAAGACCAAGTCATTTAATCTTCCCAGGCCTCTGTTTTCTTGTTTGTAAAAATAAGGGGTTGGACCAAATGGCCTCCAGAGTCCCTTCCTTCTTGAAATCTACGATGCTATGAACTTACGAACAGTTTCGAGTTTCTTTAGAGGAAGATTAAATTATTTTACAACTAGGAGAGATCAGGGAAGACTTCACAAAAGAGGTGGCATTAAAGCTGCACCTTGAAATTCAAGTAGGTTTCAATAGTCAGAGATAATGGGGAGAACATTCCAGGTGCAGGGAACATCATGAAAGAAGGTGGATCCTGCTGAAGAAATGATGAGCAATCCAATCTGCCTGGAGCACAGAGCCCATGGAGGGGAGCCATGTTAGATACAATCAGAAAGAGAGAATCAAACATTCAGAGCAAGAAGGGACCTAAGAAAGCAATCAGTCCAATCCCCCTATTTTACACCTGAGGAAACTGAAGCCTAGAAAGGTTAAATGACAAGGTCACGTGGGTATGTTAAGTGTCAGAGGCAGGATTTGAACTAAAGTCTTCTAACTATAAATCCCATGGGTTGTTGTTTGTTTTTGCTGCTTGCTTTCTTTTTCTTTCTTTCTTTCTTTCTTTCTTTCTTTCTTTCTTTCTTTCTTTCTTTCTTTCCTTCTTTTCTTTCTTCCTTCCTTCCTTCTTTCTTCCTTCCTTCCTTCTTTCTTCCTTCCTTCCTTCTTTCCTTCCTTTCTTCCTTCCTTCCTTCCTTCTTCACTCCATCCCTCCCTCCCTCCTTTCTTTCTTTTTTCCTTTCTTTCTTTCTTTCTTTCCTTCTTTTCTTTCCTTCTTTCTTTCTTCCTTCCTTCCTTCTTTCTTCCTTCCTTCCTTCTTTCTTCCTTCCTTCCTTCTTTCCTTCCTTTCTTCCTTCCTTCCTTCTTCACTCCATCCCTCCCTCCCTCCTTTCTTTCTTTTTTCCTTTCTTTCTTTCTTTCTTCCTTCCTTCCTTTCTTTCTTTCTTCCTTTCTTTCTTTCTTTCTTTCTTTCTTTCTTTCTTTCTTTCTTTCTTTCTTTCTTTCTTTCTTTCTTTCTTTCTTTCTTTCTTTTCCAGCGAACCATACTGTCTCCCAAATGGTAAAGGGCCTCAAATGCTGGACTAATGAGTGCAGAGTGATGTGGTACAAAGAAACCTGGATCTGTAATCAAAAGAACCAGTTTTGACCTGGGTTTGCACGCTGGCTCTAATATTTTCTACCTTGATTTAGTGGGGAAGGCACTGAATTTGGAGACAGAAAAGCTAAGGCTCTAAGTGGCATTGTAGATCATAGTGCTGGCAACAGGAAGATCTGAGTTCGAATCCTCCTTCAGATACTTACTAGCTGTGTGATCCTGGGCATATCACTTAACCTCTGCCTATCTTAGTTTTCTCGACTATAAAATGGGGATAATAATATTACCTACCTCTCAGTGTTGTGGTAAGGATCAGATGAGATAATATTTGTAATGTACTTTGCAAACCTTAAAGTGCTGTATAAATGCTAGCTATTTTTATCACAGCTGTGTAACTTGCTGCTTGTGTGACCTTGTGTGGGCAAGACACTTAAATTCTGTGTGCTTCAGTTGTGTGACCCTGGGAAAGTGACTTGCCCTCTGTTTGCCTCAGTTTCCTCAACTGTAAAATAGGGTAATAATGGCTCCTACCTCACGTAGTCATTTTGAGGATCAAATAAGCTAATAATTGTAAAATCCTCCAATACACACAGTGCCTAGCGTGTTTTAAGCACTATATAAATGCTAGCTATTGTAATTATTATTATCTGTAAAATGAAGGGGTTGACTAGATTGTCTCAAAGTTCCTTTACAATTTTAAGATCCTATGACTCCCCCTCAGCAGTCATTTTTGACATCATTCAGTTGTTTTAGTTATGTCCGACTTTCCAATACCCCATTTGGGGTTTTCTTGGCAAAGACACTAGAGCGGTTTGCCATTTCCTTCTCCAGCTCATTTTACAGATGAGGAAACTGAGGCAAACAAGGTTAAGTGACTTCCCCAAGGGTCACACAGCTAGTAAGAATCTGAGGCCAGATTTGAATACCCGACTCCAGGCCTGGCACTCTTATCCACTGTGCTACCTAGCTGCCCCTCAATACTCAATGGAAAAACCATTAAAGGCTTTTTAGTAGTGTTGTGACATAGTGCAACAAGTCAGGCTGTTGTGAGTCATGGAATCATAGATTTACATGTAAAAGAGGACCCCCCCCCCCTCCCGCCCAGGACATCTAGTCCCACCTCATCAATTAGTACTTTCATGACTTTGAAATAATAATAGCCAGAGACCCTATAGTGATGTTAGCTGGGGGTGGGAGTGGGGTGCTGTTTGAAAGTCTAAATGATTAGCTAGTTAGCATTTCTATAACACTTTAAGGTTGCAAAGCACCTTTCAAATATTATCTCCTGTTATCCTCACCACAACTCAGGGAGGTCGGTGTTATTAATCTTCCTATTTTGCAGGTGAGGAAACTGAGGAAGGCAGACCGAGGTTAAATGATTTACCCAGGGCTACACAGCTAAGAAGCGTTTGAAGCTGAATTTGAACTTTGGTCTTCCAGGCTCCAGATCTGGCTCTCTATTCCACTGTGCTACTGAAGAATTTGTTGTTCTGAAAAATAAGACAATTCAACCCATACCAGGATTACGTCCATGAACTCTTGCTTCTTTGGCAGTTCCTGATACAATCCATCATTTACAACTGGGCTATTTATTAGGAACACCAGTGATTGATTTTTCAAGAACTTGAAACAAAAAGATAAGCAACGCAATTAATAGCCGCCGTGTATTTCATCTTCCAACAGGAAACGTGCCACTTGAGATCAACAGCTATGGCTTCAGAGTCATTTCCCTATGATCCAGTTAGCTTTCAACACACGGTTGGAAGGGACCTCAAAGGTCATCCAGGCCAGTCACGTTAAACTCCAAAAGAAATGGGGGCCACTCAACCATAATCAAGGATTCCTAAAGGCTACATAATGACAGAAAATGGCATATTAATGTATGTTCTATTGTATTTTTCTTCATTTTGTTAAATGTTTCCCAGTTAAATTTTAATCTGATTTGGCCTCATTCAAGATTATTGGTGGTCACAGGTTTGACATGTCTATTCTAGATCAACTCTCTGCCCAGTGCATGGATGAATGTATGAAAAAGCATTTATTAACTTTTTTCATTCAGTTTTTAATCCTGACTATAACACACACTAAATAAAATGTTCGTTTCCATATACAAGGTAGAACAGGAAAAAAAGGATTGTGTATGAAACTGCAAAATCTCTATTACATATTTCTTGCTTTTCTTTGATATATAATGAATACAGCAAACAACACTCAGAGCTGGTCTACTTGGCTGTTTTTCTTTCTGGCTTTCCTTCTATTCTCCTCTGTTTATTTTTTTTAATGTAATAAAGTTTGTTCCAATTGCTGGTACTTTTTCTATAATAGCCCTGAGAAATGGGGCATTCAGTTTCTGTTGGAAGATGTGTTGTGTCCTCTATTAGACTGTGAGGTCACTGAAAACGGGAACCTCTTGGTTCTGCCCTCTAGCATCAGCAGAATAAGCTTAATTATGCTTCCACATGTCAGCTCTTCAAATAATTGAAGACAGTTATCATGTCCGGACCTGAGTCTTCCATCTGCTGGCTAAACAGCTTGAGTTTCTTACGAGGATTTTGCATACGGTTTTTAAAAGTTATTGTGGCTGAAAAAAATTTACCCCCTTTGCAGTCAACATAGTGATGAGCCTCCTTAGTCTTAGCTAGACTTTTCTTCAGATGGCAAACACATCATCCACTTCTGGGTCAGTACTTAAAATCTTTCCAACTTAGTAGGGCCTGCCAGTATGAATGAACCAGGGTCACCAACCATCATTACTTTTTTTTATTAAATATTTTATTCTTTCCCAATTGTATATAAGAACAATTTTTAACATTCATTTTTAAATTTTTAAATTTAATTTTTAAAAATTTTGAGTTTCAAATTCTCTTCCTCCTTTCCTCCCCCCACCTCGCTGAGGTGAGCAATTTGATTAGCAGTCATGCAAAACATTTCTATGTTAGTTATATTGTGAAAGAAAACAGACCAAAACAAATCCCCCAAAAAGGAAAATAAAATTAAAATTAAAAAAAAGTTTGCTTTGATCTGCATTCAGACTCCATCAGTTTTTTCTCTGGAGGCAGATAGCATTTTTCATCATAAGTTCTTTTGAATATCTTGGATCATGGTATTGCTGAGAACAGCTAAATCTATCAAAGTTGATCATCGCACAATGTTGCTGCTATTGTATATAGTGTTCTCCTGGTTCTGCTCACTTCACGTTACACCAGTTCACGTAAGTCCTTTCAGATTTTTCTGAGAGCATTCTGCTCATCATTTCTTATAACACAATAGTATTCCATTACCACTACTTGTTCAGCCATTCCCCAATTGGGGACATGTCTCAATTTCTAATTCTTTGCTACAACAAAAAGAGCTGTTATAAATATTTTTATATGAAGAGATTCTTTTCCTTTTTTATCTCTTTGGGACACAGACCTAGTAGTGGTATTGCTAGGTCAAAAGTATGCACAGTTTTATACCCCTTTGGGCACAGTTCCAAATAGCTCTCCAGAATGGTTGCATCAGTCCACAACTCTACCAAAAGTATTAGTGTCCCAATTTTCTTTGTGTGTGTGTGTGTGTGTGTGTGTGTGTGTGTGGTAAATGTAATATATACTTTCTTTTTTATAAGTTAATTTTTTTTTAGCTTACAGCACTCAGTTCCACAAATTTTTGAGTTCTAAATTTTCTCCCCCTCCCTCTCCCCAAGACAGCATGTAATCTGATATAGGTTCTACATATACCTTCACATTAAACTTATTTTCCCAATAATCAAGTTGTAAAGAATTATAACCAATGAAATGAACCATGAGAAAGATGTAACAAAACCAAAAATAAAAGAAAAAAGAGAGAGCAAACAGTCTGCTTCGATCTGCATTTAGATTCCATAATCCTTTCTCTGGATGTGGATAGCCTTTTCCATCATGAGTCTTTTGGAGCTGTCTTAGAACCTTGCATTGTTGAGAAGAGCCAAGTCTATCAAAGTTAGTCATCACAGAAGCAATGTGTCTGTGGTTGTATACAATATTCTCCTGGTTCTGCTCCCTTCACTCATCATCAGATCACATAAGACTCTCCAGGTTCTTTTGAAGTCCAACTGCTCCTCATTTCTTATAACACAATAGTATTCCATTACATTCATATACCACAATTTGTTTAGCCATTCTCCAATTGATGGGCATCCCGTTGATTTTCAATTCTTTGCCACCACAAAAAGAGCTGCTATAAATATTTTTGTACATTCTGCTCCTTTTTTCCCCATATGATCACTTTGGGATACAGACCTAGAAGTGGTATTGCTGGGTCAAAGGGTATGCCCTTTGGGCACAGTTCCAAATTGTTCTCCAGAATGGTTAGATCAGTTCGCAACTCCACCAACAATGCAATGGTGTCCCAATTTTCCCACATCCTTCTAACATTTGTCATTTTCTATCATATTAGCCAATCTGATAGATGTGAAGTGGTACCTCAAAGCTCTTTTAATTTGAAGTTCTCTAATCAATAGTGATTTAGAACTTTATATGTATATGCCTATAGATAGTTTTGATTTCTTCATCCAAAAACTGTTCAAATCTTTTGACCATTTATCAACTGGGGAATGATTTGTTTCTACTTTGTTGTCTTCTGAGCTTGTGTTTTGACCTTCCCTGTCACCACAGCAACTTTCTATGATCAGGTTCTTTTTTTCTGTTCATTTTTCCAGCCTATTTCTTGACTTTTAACTTTATGTTAAAACTGGACTCTGTTCTCAGAGTGAAGGGAACACTGTACCAAGCTTTAAGGTTTTTTGTACAGCTATTTTCAGAGCTTGTTCTGGGGATGTCTAAGTTTTCAGTTCTTCCAAGGTGGTATGATCTAAAGCAATGTGTGTTTACTATTCTCCTCATCTGTGCTCTGTCTGTGAATGACCATAAGCATTCTTTTCCAGAACTGTGACCAGGGTCTCTGTTCCCCTGTGGCTACCAGCTCTGGTATGCTAGTGTTCCTCCTCACCTTGGGAATGAGACCCAGGACTGTGAGTGGGATGTACATATGGGCAATGCAACAGAGTCCTGCACCCAGTGGCAGCAAAGGCACCCCTCTAATCTCCTTATGACCAGTTTTCTGACCCCTTTACCATCTTACCATCTAGAAGCCACTACTACTGATTCAGTTGCCCTCAAGGCTTGGACCTGCTGCTGTTTTGCAAGTGATTGCCTGTGCTAGACTATGTTCTACTTTCACCCCAGACCTTCCCTACTGACCTTCTAAGTTGTCTTGAGCTGGAAAATTATTTCACCTCATCCTTTTTTTGTTGTTGTTCTATCACTCCAGAATTCATTTTGAGGCTTTGTTTTAACATTTCTGGAGGGTAATTTGGGAGAGCTCAGTGATTCTCTGCCTTTTTTAGGTGCATAATCCCTGCCTTTACTCTGCCATCTTGGCTCCACTCCTAAACCACTACTACTTCTTAGCTATCTTCTTACCCATTCTGCCTTGCTGCCAAGTCCAAAAAAAAAAAGGTCCTGAGGATGCAACCCTTCCTCTAGAACTCCCACTCTCGATCCTCACTGATATAATTGTGAGCAATAGAAAAAAGAAAAAGAAAGAGACAAATTCATTTGTGTCATGACCATTTAGTCATCTCAATAACTGGCCATGGCCTTTGGAAAGCTAAGGCTAGGATATACCATCTCTGCTATATCTTTATAGAAAAAATGTACTTTTATTCATATTGAAGTTAACAAGCATTTATTAAGCATGTGAGATAAGTGTGTATGTGTATGTGTGTGTGTGTGTGTGTGTGTGTGTACTGTTTGTGTGCACACACGTGTCTGTACAAAACGTGGTCCAGGTCCTTGGAGAACTTGTGATTTGGATGAAGAGAAAAGGTAACTTCAGAACACATTCAGGATTTTTTTTTACCTTGAGAGTTCCCAAATGAAGCAATTCCTCAAATGCCCAGGAATGATCATGACCTTGTATAAATATACAACACAAGTGGAAAATAAACATAATCATGTTAATTTGTATAAGACAGAACTAGGTCTTCCTATAGACAGTCAGATAAAAAGGTCCTCTTAGGGGTTAATAACATTTTTTTCCAATTTCAAATTAAATATGCACTAGCCAGAGTTGGCAGACTAACAGTCTCACAAAGATATGCTCAGCTAGCTTTGGTGTTAATGTCTGCAGTTTTTAGATTGGAGTCTATGTGCTACATAAAAGAAAGGCTGGGGGTAGAACAATCAGAGGGAGCCAAAGCAGCACAAAGGATAATGGCTTATCAAGTTAACAAGGTGGTACAACCATCAGCTTGAAGCTTGAAAATATGGAATAGATTTGGATATGATGAGCCAAGCCCACTGCAGCTGGAGAGCAGAGATAGGAAGTTTATACCTCCAGATGGCAGTTTTACAGTTGAGGAATCATAGATAGCACTATCAAAACTTCCTTCTCAAGAGTGCAGTGAGTCAGAACCCTGTAACAAATCTACTGCAGCCTCATTATGATGCTGGTATCAACAGGAGTATGTATAATGCCTGTTTTTATAGACTTCTAGTATTATGGGAAGAATTAGATCCCACAAATAGAATCATAAAATGTTAAGGCTAGAAGTAAGCTTAGCAATTATCTGCTTCAACACTTTTTGTTTTACAGGTGAGTAAACTCTCTGAGAGAAAAGAAGTAACTTGCATGAGGCCACATATCTAATTAACTAAAAAAAAACCCAAGATCTCAGGTCTCCTGACCCAATCTAATGCTGTTTTCCCTATATTATGGAACATGAAATGACATTAGAATATAACTGAATATTTGGCTGAGATGACAATGGATTTGAGTTGCGAGCCCCTTTCATAATTGAACTATTAGATAAGATCTCTCTATTCATTCTTATTTGAAGATAATAATGGTACTGGCAATAGCAGTGATAGTATCATAGTATTTCCTGTGGGTAGGGGGAAAAAGTGAGCAGCTGAGAGTTCTACATTGTTGTGAATGCAATGGAGTAGTTGGTCTCCCCTCATAGCATTGGGTGGAGGGGTTCCCTTTAAAGGATGTCCCCCAAGTAACCTGAAAAAAGAGGGTGACAGGTAAATGCAGGACTGGATTCCAGAAGTCTTCCTCTCCCTGTGTGTACCTATCACCTGCAAGGCATATAAGAAACTTAAGGAATATTTGCCTTGCAGCAGGAAGTTTAGTGTATGGGCCCCCTACAGGTAGCACAGATAACATTTTGCTTGACTTTACTCACATTTCCCTCAAGGGTTTATCTCTACCAAGTGTAAGGGGATGGTGGGAAGGACAGAGAAAAACTGAGACACAGACAGAGATAGAGGCAGAGAGAGAAGAGAGATACAGAGACAGACACAGACACCAAGACAGAAATAAAAGACAGACACAAAGAGAGACAAAGAGAGAAAAATGACAAAAATCATAGACAGATATGTATTATTATTCTCTCTCTTCTATAGGCTATCCTGTTTATTAAAATTTACACTTGCTTAGGGGTGATTTCAATGTGCCTCCATTGCATTTGGGTTTCCCAAATGAAGTAAAACTTCAAACCTCAACATAGCTGAAGAAGGAGTGTGTCTCCGGTTCATTTATAGAGATCCAAACTTCTCCCAAGATCTCTATCCTTGCAAGCATTAATCACATCAGACTAGGATGTTGTCACCACCTGGTTGACTTGTTGAAAAGTGGGGGAGGTGATAAAGCACCCAACCCGGAGTCAGGAAGACCTGAGTTCAAATCTAGCCTCAGACGCTTATTTATTAGCTGGGTGATCCCGGGCAAGTCACTTAACTCCGATTGCCTCCAAAAGAAAAAAAGAGAGATAAAATTATAACATTGGAAGGACAGGATGCAAAAGAGAAGAAGAGTTCATTAGGATCATTAGGATCAGGGGAAACTGACAATTCCATTGCCGGCTGCTGAAGTAGATCAGCTTTCCAAGTTTAGCCCTTACCCAAAGGGAAAAAACCCATCTACCAGATTAATAGGGATACAGACTTTGTGCTAATCCCTCTTTACATGGTAAAAAGAAAGAGAAAATCAAACTCCTTCTGGCTGTTCTATAATCCACAATGCACTATATTAGGCAGGGAGTGGCAAGAAAGTTGCTCCTCAGC
The DNA here is from genome assembly GCF_011100635.1 of Trichosurus vulpecula. Taxonomy (NCBI): domain Eukaryota; kingdom Metazoa; phylum Chordata; class Mammalia; order Diprotodontia; family Phalangeridae; genus Trichosurus; species Trichosurus vulpecula. The sequence continues at coordinate 124,377,285 of NC_050576.1, forward strand.
TTCACATTCCCATTGTCTATAAATGGGGCTCACTGGGTCTCAGAGGAAAGGGATAAGAACTGACACCCAGAGAATGATTGTCCCACTCCTCACTGCCCACACTTTCTCTGTCTAGCTGACCTCTCTGCATCTTGTTCATAAGAACAGCATGAGAGCCTTTGCCAAAATCCAGCAATCCCATGATTTACCAATCTATTTTTGGTTTTTCTTTTGTTTTGGTTTTTGTCCAGATATTTAATGGAAATAATGCTGCTGGACCTCAGTTTAAATTCTAGCTTTTCTATTTATGAATTTGACCAAGTGATTTAGCTTTTTTGGGTCCATTTCCTCAACTGTAAAATAAAGAGCTTGGAATAGATGATGTCTAAGATCCTAACTCTAAATCTGGAGCTAAATCTTGTGTTTTTTGATCCTCAGTGATTTCATCAGTGTAGAAATTCCCTCCATCCAACACAGATAAACAACTCATCTGTAATTCACAGACTCAGAGAGTTACCGGGGTCACTGAGAAGTTAAATGACTTACTTATTCAGGTACCATGTACCAGAGGCAAGATGTGAACCCACATCTTCCTAACATCAATGTTGGCCTTTTTATAATACACCAAGTTGTCAGAAAGGAAAATGAGTTTGAATCAGCATTTCTTATTCCTTGATGAAAACTGCCTCTTAGTGATCTCCACATGCTGTACTTTCTCAACTAGTAAATAATGGACTTCTCAGGGGAGTATCAAAGGACTAACAATATTCAAACCCTCCAGCTTGTCAGAACCCAGGTCTTTCTAAATAGAAGTCCAATGTATTACAAAAGTGCCTCGAAATTGTTATGAAACCTTATAAAATATGAGGGATGGTGACAATGATTAGTGACACAAAGTAATTTTTAAAGAGCTCTTAAATTCTGGTCTTTGCCTAGTTTTAGATCCCCTGCAGTGTATGTGTATGTGCTCATGTGTGTGCATGTGTACATGAGCTTGGATGAACATACATGAACTGTGTTTGAAAGAAAGAGTATAAAACAGTCGTGAAATGCTGATAATCCAGAGGAGCTGAGCAATTTGGATTACTATGGTAACTACCATGGATAGCACCAGCTCAGCCATCTCAAAAAGCTTTCATCCACAAACACATTTTAGTCCTGTTTTTATTTAAAAAATATTTTTATTTATAGCACCATTGAACTTCCTCCACTTAAAAAAACACATTAATGCACATAAATTATTGGGGAATTTCACATGCAGGTTAATAACAAGTTATCAAACCTTAACATTGGAGAGATTTATAAAGGATTTCTCCCTAATGTCAGTTACATTTTGGCCACAAAAAAAAAAAACTGTCCATGGGGAGAAGGAAAGATTTTAGGCAACAGAACTCCACAATACTGTAACAAAAGTTCATATATCCACTAAGGCTCTCCCCACCTCCCCCATCTTGGAAAAGTATTGTCCTGTTTAGATAGACTCCCACTGCAAGTCACAGCCCAGGAACAATTCCCGGGAATCAAAAAGGGAAGATTTCTGATTTTTCTCCCATAGAACATTTGACAAAATCTTATTTCAACAAACTGGCCCAGAATAAAATACCTAAAGTGTCAGAGCCACCAAACACATGATATATTCTGCATCAGGGAGATGTTAGCATGGTCAAAATGTTTAAATGCCACAAGGATGCTTGCAGTCTGACAATGGCTTTGTTTGTCAGCAGTTCTGCCATCCTAATCTACCTGAAAGCCACATATACAGTGAGCAGCTCAGATAGAAGGCACAGAGGCACTATGAGGCTGTAGAACAAGGTATATGCCGCGATCAATTAATTACATGTCTGAGAAAAAATGAAATTCTAACCAAATCATTTTTCCCCACTCAAAAAAAAATCTTTCCCATTTTAAAGATAGTAAAAGTGATAATTTAATCTTGAAATTTTGATTCTACAGAAGTAAAGGTAGGATATGGATACTTAACATATAAAAAATAAATATAAGGGGAATGGGGAAAGGATAAAGTTAGGCATAGAGGACCAAGAAGTTTCAAGAGTAACTTCTTACCTAGCAGTAGTTACAACTGGGTAAACTGCTTACTGGGAGCTATGAACAAGAATGATTTGTAGCTAGCTACTCGACGTGAGAGTATTTGGTTTTGTTTTGTTTTGTAAGATAGAAAAACTGGATGTTTCTTCAATACCTTAATAAAAATAGACTAATTTTTTCCACTGTCTTCACTAGATGTTGGGCTGAATGGACCAGACTAATACTATCGAATTTAAGCTAATAATCATGAAGCAGCGAGGTAATTAGCTATATTCTTCAACTCCTATTTCACTTATTGTCTCTCTCTGCAATAGATCTGTGTGTTTCAACTTCTAGATTTTTATTTAAGTTCCAGGGCCTTAAGTAAAATATAGATAAGATCATGGTCAAAATCAAAAGCTTACTTCGCAATCAATTTTTGAAAATACGATTCTCCAGAACAATGATATTTAAAAGAATCTGTTCATTTCATAGTATCGCAGACTCTGAGAATTGAAGGGACTTTCTATGTCATTTAGTCCCATTGATTTACTACAGATATTTTGACACATTACCAAGTTTCTGCCTGAATACTCTCAGTTGTGAACATCTCTAATTGTCATAAATTTTTTTGTCATATTAGACCTAAATCTGCCTCATGTATTCCCTCATTCCTGGTCCTAGCTTCACAAATTCTCTTAATTCCTATGTCTCTTGGTTTATTCATAAATATAGTTTTTTCAGCCAGTGAAGAAAATATCATTGTAAATATGGATAGACGTTAAAGACTGCGTCAGAAGACACCTTCGGGATCATTCAGTTGAACATTTTTCTTCCTCCTTCCCTCATTTTATAGATGAGAAAAATAGGGCCCAGGGATTAAGCAATTTGTCCAAGGTCAATCCCAAGTCCTCTGGCTCCAAACCCAGCTGTCTTTCCACTGCACCATGCTGTTTTTACATAGTTGCCTATTTGAATTAATCATTTTCTAGAACTGAATGCAATGCAAGCCATCTCTTTCCTAACATATTTACTTAAATAATTTCTCTCCTTTTTGGAAGACACTTTTATCAATAACATGGAAGAGAGGATGATGTAATAAAACTGCTCTGATAGAAGTAAAGCTTGGCGGTATTAACTCTATATCTAATATTTATTTAATAGAGAATTGATAAATGCCAATCATTAGCAATCTTGTTTTTGTCCACAGGCAGCACAGGATAGACAAACATCCCCAAGGCTCTGTAATCAGATTACCTACATTCAAATTCTGCCTGTAATGACTACTACTTGTGTGACCATGAGCACAGAAAGTCATAGAATTTCCTCAGTTTCCTCTACTATAAGATGGTGAGGTTTAATTAGATGGCCTCATAAGACCCTTACAGTACTCTCTACTCCTTTATTCTAAAAATAATGTTGAAAAATAAAATTAGACCTAATGTTTCCTTAAACTGGTGCCAAAATAATGTTAAGTCTGATGAATGACTATCAAGTTTCTGCTTGAACACTCTCAGTGATACAGAGCTCCTAAGGCAATCCATTCCATTTGTAAAAATCTCTATTTGTCATAAAAAATTGTTTGTCATATTAAATCAAAATCTACCTCATATAGTCCCTCATTATTGGTCCTACCTCCACAGATTCTCCTAATTTTTATACTTCTTGATTTATAGTATTGACTATACTTGACTAAGTCAAGTCAAGCCAACAAGCATTCAATAAGCACCTACTATGTGCCAGGCACTATGCTAAGGGCTGGATGTAATCCCACAGATAGCAGTAGGTATGGAATAATGCTACACTCTCTTATTGCACAACAGTGTGATAATAGCAAATTAACCCACATCAAAGATACTTGGAGAATTTCTGAAAATTATTTTCCTTTGAAAAATAAATTCATTTTCAAGTATCCCCTAGACAAAAAGAAACATCAAATTGAGAGATATTTGCCTGGCTTAAGGGAACTGTTTTGTTGTTGCTGCCAATGATAGCTTAGCAGATGAAAGTGCATTGGGGAGGCATAGAGATTAGGGGAAAATATGCCTATATATTAAGACAAAGGTGCAAAATGGAGAAAGGAAAAGTCAGCCAAATAGAGAAATGACAAGTGCAATGTTTTTTCTATCAGAAAAAAATCTATATAATTGGAAATTAAAAAGAATGCATTTCATAGTTGTCCAACTATTTAGCATTCTTGAAGGTATAAACCAATGCGATGCCTAGCACAGTATCTTGTACAGAACAGACACTTAGTAAATGTTTGTTGAACTGAATTGAAGCAGTGCATTAATATTTGATTAATAAACTGTCTAGGTACTCTTAGCAGTAGGAATGGGAAATATTTTCTTAAGTTCTACCTATGTTGGAGACCGGGTTTTTCCTCACATTTCAAAGTAAGCATCTCACAAAATTGTATATGTATAGGCATGTACATATATATATCTAGGTACACATACACATACATACACATGTATGTGCATACACACATCATTTTAAAAACTTTTGGGGTTCAAGTCAATTTACAATCTATCAATGCAGTTTTCACATAAAACTATACCACCCCAGTGTTGGAAGAATGTTAAAAAAGTTAAATTCTAATTGAAATTGACAAGAAAAACCCAATATTTAAAATAGTAGAATGTGTCAAAAAATATTAGCACTATAAACTTCACATGGTTTCCCCAGTTTGTGTCCATTTGGGCCATACCCTTACTTTTTTTTTTTAAAGTTACTTCAATTTTGCTATAGAAACTTTCTGAAAAGCTATAAAGTGCATTTTGTCATATCTACTAAAAGGGTAGAAATACTCTTTGGGAGATAAAAACCCATGTAGGCAGTTTTTCAATTTACCTCTGTCATGGCAGAAGACTGGATAAGAAAATAGGATACATTTTCAAGAAGTAACAAGTGGGCAATTCCATCTTTCATCTGCACTAGTGTAATTGCTCCTGCCTCTAAAACTTTCTAAGAGAATACAAAATAGTCTATATTATTTTGGAAAAGCTATTGCCTTTACCAGCTTTGCATTACAGGAGATTTCTTGTGCATGTTAATAGGACTCAAATCTAAATTGTCTAAAGAAGTCTGACCTTCCCCTAACCTGTCACCTCTCCTGAGATGCTCCAAGCTTATTCAGTTCCTAAAACTCCATTGAGACACTGGCTTCATCTTTATACCCCATTAAAATACTGATATTTGAATAATGATTAAAAGGATGGTGCGGTCTTCAACAATAACAAAATTGGAACAATATTTTAATCGTTGTCTATTTTGATTGGAGTGGGAGGTCCAGAAACAAAAGAAAATTTCAAACCCTTCAGAATACATTCAAAGTTATAATTAAATAAATCTGCATTTCTTCCTAACATAATTTTTCCTATCGAATTACTAAAAAGGAAAGCTAAATAAATACACAAAAATATGTGTAATTAAAGGAAAAGCAATTGCCTGAATTGGGCACGAAACTAGAAACTAGCTTATTTATTAGGTAGGAATGAAAACTAAAGTGTTCTTTATTTTAAAATCTGGATAATGTCCACTTTCTCCTGGTCAATGACAGACAGAACCTAAAAGAACGTTCAGATGAACAACTAGGTCTTGGCCAAAGCAATAAATGGGAACAGCCCCAAAGAGACTGACTGCTGAAAACAAGAAATGCATGCTACCTAAATATGGGTTTATTTTCCTGCAATATTAAGAGAAAAAAAAACTGTACTCAATAGTTCTTGACCCTATAGCAGTGGTTGTCTTCATTTAAAAAGAAAAGCAAGCAAGAATCACTTTTTTTCTCCACCTCTGAAAGCAAATGTTATCAAAGAAGAAAAATTTTTTTTCTGTTGAACTCAATTATCCCCTCTGATGCTCCTGAGAGTTTTTGCCAGCTTACTGAGTGCCCATTTTATTCTTTTTCAAAGAGGAACCAAGGTGTTGAAGAGATGAAAGGGCAGGGCAAAACATCACTGTGAAATTCGTTACTAAGAACTCAGAAAAACACAACTATTATGGGTCTTCATATATACATATATATGCATATATATATGTGTATATTATATATATGAAGTGTATTATCCATTAGCTCACCTCAGAGTGGGCTAGAAATAGAACTCAGCCAAAAATGACCAAAAAGGGGATGGAGTAAGGGGAGAAAGTTCAAATCCCAGTCCTGCAAAAGCATTGAATTCTAGTCTCCAGTTCACATTGTCTCTATACTTTTTCAATTTACCTCAGGAAATACATGTTCAAACTAAAATGATTAAAGAGGAGGTGCGCAAGTAAACACGTGAATAGTTCAACAATATTCACGTGCATGAGATGGGGAGGGGTGGGGGAGGAAGGGTTTGTGAATCTTGAAATTGCCAAACATTTTTAAAAGGACTGAACCCCTTATTTTAACACAGAATTACATTACTAATTCTGGTCAGTGGTCACAAACTGGTGGCTAAGCTGCATCTCTCAATCAGATGACTTTCAATGCTGAGACCAAATTAAAAATGGGTGCTATTGACAAAGATCAGATCTTCTTGCGTCTGTTTAGCAGCTGGTGCACTGTCACTCAGATGATCTGCTTCAATGACAATTGCAGCTGTGTCATTTCGACTTAAGCCATCACTTCTGTACGTTGCAGTTGGGGGGCAGCCATTGGGCTCTGTACAGCCATTGATATGGATAAGTGATTGAGTCTCTGGAGGGCAGCAAAGCTGATTCGCACAGGCTTTGGAGATGCAGGGTGAGCTGCAGACAAGCATCCAGTCTTGCTCCAAGGATTCCTTCTGGTCCACATATTCTGGCTGGATGGTTACACTGTGGATCCCTGCATTGTGGAAAATTTCTCGCATTTTGAAATTGGCATCTTTGTAATCTTTGCTCTTTTGGCACTTGATGTGGAGAGTGGCAATGTTCCTCCCATTAACAAGTTCCCAGATGTGCATTTCATGTATGCCGCTAACTCCAGGCACATTGGATAGCTTGCCCACTAGAAGAGAGAAGCAAATAGCATACAGATGAATACCAGATTTAAGAATCTGAGAGTTATATAAAGATAGCAAAAAAAAGTTATTACCCAAGAGTTTTGACCAACAGAACTAAAATACACATAGGGCTCATTTAAATATTCCTATCTATGTCTTGGTTTAAATTAGCCCTTACAAGGTAAGAAAACTCTTGCTACAAGTAAAAAAAAATAATTGTACTTCAAACAATCATCTCCCCCTCTTATTCCCATAATATTTTAAGGTTTACAAAGCATGTTGTTCATGATAATTCCAAGAAGTGCATTATATAAGCACTATGGCCCCCATTATACAGACGAGGAAACTGAAGCTCAGAGAATTGAGTACTTTGCTCTAGCTCAAACAGTCATTGGGGACTGCAGCTGGAATTTGGACTCAAAACCAGGTCTCTCTCCTGCCTCTAAGTCTAATGTCCTTTCCACTATAGCACACTGTATCAAAACTCAACAAGTATTAAATGCCTACTATCTTCTAGTCATTTGTGTTTAGGCAATAAAGATACAAATACAATTAAAAAATTATCCCTACTCACAAGAAGTTTACATTCCAATAGGGAGAGAAGTACATCCATAAGTTTGTATGGAATAAGCATGAAGACAGTAAGGACAAATAAATACAAAATATTTAAATACAAGGTGGTTCAAAGGGGTGGGAGTTGGGGAAAGCCTTCATTTAAGGCAATGCCTGGGCTTTGTTCAAGGTGAACTCTTTTTCTCTGAACTCCCACAGCATGTAATGATGCTAACACCAATTTTTACATGTCATGATATATTCCCTTATGATGTTATCTCATGTGCCTTTAGTTTTGTCTAACTAGATTGTAAGCTCCTCAAGGGTGGGCTCTTCATTTATTCACTCAAAAAGCATACACTAAATGCCCGCTGTGCTAGGCACCCTGCTAAGTGATGGAAATACAACTGCAAAAAAGAAAGAGGAGGAGGAGGAGGAGAAAGGAGAAAGGAAAAAGAAATTAGAAAGGAAGAAAAAGAAGAAAGGAAGAAGGAGGAGGAGGAGGAGGAGAGGAAGAAGAAAACAGTCCTTGCCTGCAAGGGGTTTACACTCTATTGGGGGAAAACACCAGATACATAGAAAATTCAGTGTGAAGTATATACGATGTAAATACAAAGCAACCTCTAGGAGGATAGTATTCAATAAAATAGCTTGATTCACTGCTAGTCTGTGAAATAAAATGACCACAGAGCTTTTAGAGTCCTAGAGCTATAGCTCACAATCCAAAGGCAGATAAAAGGACAGGGTCAAAAGATATAGGTCCTTGTCCTAGCTTTGTCAGTAGCCACAAGCTTTAAGCCTCAATTTTCTAACCCCTGCTCTGCCTCCCCTTAGCTATTGTGAGGATGAAATTAAAGCACTGGGAAGAACTTTGAAAGTTATAAAGCTCTATTCAAATGTAAGCTGTTATTGTTATTCCAATAATCTTTCTAAAGAGATGACGCTGAAAAGTGTTACTTATTTAAATTCTTGGGATAAGCCATACAATTTAGTAAAGTGCTATATGGATTACAATGGCAGTACCTACATACAGGGCAAGTGGCTATCATGGAAAGGTAATGACAGTAAAAATGTATTAAGCGTCTACTATGTTCCAGGCACCGAGGCAAGAAGGAAGGAATACAAAGGAAGGCAAAAGACCGTCCCTTTCCTCGAGGACCTCATAGACCAGTGGGGGAGACAACACGCAAACATCAACGCACAAACAAGTTATATGCAGGAAAAGTTAGAAATAATCAACAGAGATCAAGTACTAGAATTAAGAGGAGTTGGGAAAGGCTTCTTGTAGAAGGAAGCCGGGAGGTGGAGATGAGGAGGGAGAGCGTTTGAGGCATGGGGGAGAGCCAGTAAAAATGCCCAGAGTCTGGAGATGAAGGGTCTTCATACCTCCCTGTTAGCATCTGAGCTAACCAAGAAAGCAGACTAGCCTTTGTAAGCTCAGAGTCCCACAGTGGGACTCATTGTCCCATTAGCTAGGTTACTAGTCAAATATTAGAATTATTAATACTATCTCCATCTTTTCTGTGGGTCATATTTCATTTCTTAAATGCATTTTGCATACGTGCATGTACACATGTTGTTTCTCAAGAGAATGTAAGCTCTTTGGGGGCAGAAACTGTTTAATTTGAGTTTTTATATCCCTACTGCCTAGCATAGTGCCTGACACATAATAGAGGAATGGAAAAGGAAAGGGAATAAACCTTTATATAATGCCTACTATGTGCCAGGCATCATGCCAAACACTTTTTACAAATATCTCATTAACAACCCTACAGGTAGGTACTATTATTCTTATTTAACAGTTGGAGAAACTGAGGTAAACAAAGGTTAAGTGACTTGCCCAGAGTCACACAGCTAGTAAGTATCTGAGGCTGGATTTGAACTCAGGTCCTTCTGATTCCAGACCTAATGTTTTATCCACTGTGCCACCTAGGGCTTAATAAATGTTGGTTAGTTGACTAGCTCAACATTAGATACTGCATCGTATCTATCTATCTATCTATATATAATATATATATAATAATTATATAATATATATTATATATATATAATAATTATATAATATATATATATAATAAATCTACACAAGCCAAGAAAACATTATACACAATGACTACAACAATGTAAAGGAAAAGAATAACCACAAAACAATCAATGAATGCTGAAAAATCATAAACAAGCCTAGTCTAAAGAACATCTGAGAAGACATTCTCATCCCCGCCACTTGCAAAGGCACAAGGCCCACAACTGGGGTACACTACAGAGCGCCCAGATTTTTTTTAATGTATTGATCAGTTTTGCTCACTTTTTTCCTTTTCTTTTTGTTCTTCAAGATTTTTTTTTAATATGGGATGGCTCTCTAGAGGAAGGAAGGGAAGAGATACTGGAGAAAATTTTGGTGATACAAAAAAAGATAAAACTTTAAAATTCATTTAAAAAATAAACCTGTACTGTATAGAATATATTCCATTGTCTTATCTTATGGGAGTTATAGTCTGAATCATGGCATAATTACTTTCCCTTGCCAACATGTGGATTATTTGCACAGTCATTTCATTAGAATTAAATATATATATATATATACACACATGTATGTATGTGTGTGTGTATACATACACACTCATATCTTGAACTCAGATTTACACAATCTATATCACAGTTGGAACTTGAACCTATGGGTTAAGTTCTTAACCTAAGGCTAAGCAAAGAAATACAGATCAATCTAAAAAGAGGTCAGGAATGATCTGAATTTCAATCCAGCTATTTTCACATGCTGTAATAGACTGGGTACCTTTCCCATACATAAAAATTCAATTAGCAAACATGCAATATCTAGAGCATAAATGCTTTTTAGACTAGGAGCAGCAAGAAAGCAAAGGTTCTTGATAAAAGTGACATGGAAAACTAAAAGAAATTTGATCTATCTCATAAGGGTGAATAGTCCAAGTGTTGACTCTTAGAGTTCCACATTTTCAAAATTCACAGGGATACAGAACAGAAAGGAAACTTAAATTCTTACATGTGAGGGTCACATAGCCAGGATGAAAACACATGATGGAGTTTCTACAACCCTACAGTACTGAGGAGTTCCAAATACATAAATAAAATAATTCTCCAGAAATAAGACATATATTAATATTTATGTCATTATATGGCATAGTGGATAGAGAGGTGGCCTTGAAGTCAGGAAGATTTGGGTTCATGTCCCACCTCACACTGGTTATGTGACCCTGAGCAAGTCATTTAACAATGATGGGGTCCAGGCAACTAAAACGATACATTAGTGAAAAGATGCCAACCTACATAGCATTGGGAATTTTCTCATCTGAGATATCAGTGAAATTGTAGGTCCAATTCCATATCTATCTTTATCATTAAAATTATACTGAGGGGCAGCTAGGTGGCACAGTGAATAGAGCACCAGCCCTGGAGTCAAGAGGACCTGAGTTCAAATACAGCCTCAGACACTTGACACTTAGTAGCTGAGTGACCTTAGGCAAGTCACTTAACCCCAACTGCCTTGCCTTCCCCCTTCGAAAAAAAATTTACATTGATAAAAGCACCACAGATTAAAACTAAACTCAACTTACCCAGTTCTTCCAAATTGACTCCTTTGGGAACCATCTGTAGCAAAATGAATGCTGTCTCCTTGATGAGTGGAAAGGCAGATGACAAAATGATGATGACCATGATAACAGTGAGGCTTGGGTCAATGTAGCACTGCCAGTTACATGGAGCATTGTCCTCCAGAGGAAGCACATAGAATATGATAGCAGCAATCACCACAACCACAGATCCCAGTGCATCTCCCATGACATGCAAAAGAACACCTATCAGAAAAAAAAAATGTGAAAATCACAAAGGTCATCTCAAGCTTATCAAGAATTCTACATAAGTCCATCAAGATTTTTATACATGTTATTTTGTTAGAAAAGTATGATGGCTCAGAAACACATGCAAGAAAAGTGCCATCATTCCTCGGAGAGTCATCAAGTGAACAAGCTTTTATTCTCTGGGAATACAAAGAAAAGTAAAGGCAACCCCTGCCTTCACAGAATATACAGTCTAGTGGGGGAGACAACATGCAAACATGTATGTACAAACAAGCTACATACAGGATAAAGTGAAAATCATCAACAACAATAGAGGAAGGCACTTGAATTAAGGGGGAATTGGGAAAGGCTTCCTGTGGGATTTCAGTCGGAACGTGAAGGAAGCCAGAGAAGCCAGAAGGTAGAGATGAAGAAGGAGAAAACTCCAGGCATGGGGGCCAACTAGTGAAAATGCCTGGAGTCAAATGATGGAGGGCCTTGCATGAGGAACAGCAAGGAAGCCAGTGTTAAAGGAAGTAAAGAAATAAAGAACAACCAAGCAACCACCCAGAACTCCAGAAGCTTGGAGAAGGGAAGAATGGTCAGGAAAGAGACCAGCTAGCCGATAAACTTAGAGAAAGCATGGATCCTCTATTTTATCATGCCATCCTGTCTTCTCAGACTACCTTGTATAGGATCCATTATAAGTAACCTAAATGGACAAGTGAGTCTATAGATGGGATCTTTATGATTATTATCATGAAGATGTCTATTTTAGATTAGTCTTAAACTTCTTTTAGAAAAAGAGTAATGAGGACACTCTTACTAGTTGTATGACCCTAGGCAAGTCACTTAACGCTGTTTGCCTCAGTTTCTTCATCTTTAAAATGAGCTACAGAAGGAAATGACAAACCAGTCCAATATCTTTGCGAAGAAAACACCAAATGGGGTCACAAAGAGTTGGACACAACTGAAAACGACTGAATAACAACAACAAGGGGTAATGTAAGAAGGGAAGAGGTTCTTTTCATCGCCCTTCTCTCCAACCAAACTTCATGCTTTTCCCTTCCATGTCTGCATTTGCTTACAATTTATCCAGGTGATGATATTCTAAAACATGTAGATTAAAATATCCTCAAAAGCAAGGATTCCACCATAGCTTTGTGCTTAAGAAAAGGCAAGTTGTTCCATAAATGAAGAGGTACTAAAGTTAACAGTAATGCCTTTAAGTGCCCTTTAAGGAAGGGAATACTAGGCATAGTCAGACATGTACCCTAGACTTTAGGAAAATAGACTTCAAAAAGTATAAAGAAAATATGTTTATACTGATCTTGTAGTAAAATTCTGTCTCTTTTTCCTTGTCCTTTTCCCTCCCCTCTCCATTCTCTATCTCTCTGTCTCTCTGTCTCTGTCTCTCCATCTCTCTCTGTTTCTCTCTGTCTCTGTCTCTCTCTGTCTCTCTCTCTCTCTCTCTCTCTGTCTCTCTCTCTCTCTCTCTCTCTCTCTCACACACACACACACACACACACACACACGCACACACACACACACACACACACACACACAGGCATTTCTCCCTCCCCATCTCCTTTGTAGGGCATTGTCAGTGATACTGGAGCAAAAGAGACATTTTAGAGAAAAGAACACATTATTGACTTCATTGGAAGTCTTTGCACATCTAAGAAGCAGGATGGTCATTTGTCAGGTATGATATAGATGGGATGCTTGTTCAAATTAGGGTTGGTTTTGATCAGGTTGGGGAACTTGCAGCCTGCAGCCTCCAGGCCACATGTGGCTTCCAGGTCCTTGGGTACAGCCTTTTGACTGAGTCCAAGTTTTACAGAACAAATCCTTTTATTAAGGGGATTTGTTCCCTGAAGTTTGGATTCAGTCAAAGGGCTGCACTTGAGGACCTAGAGGGCCACATGTGGCCTTGAGGCCGCAGGTTCCCCACCCCTGGTCTAGATGACCTCTGAAGTCTCATCCAATCCTCAGATTCTACAATTGTAGTAACACTTTCTAAAAGTATAAATCATACTATACAAAAGCAACAGTCTTATGCAAAGAAGGACAAAGGATCTATTTGTTTAATAGAAACAAAAAATGTGATTCTGTTCTTTGGGTGAAACCTTTTTGGAAAGATGGCAGATGGTTATCTCTGTGTGTTTTGTATAAGAAACCTCTAGAAAAGAACAGTGAACCTAAAGTCAAGCACAAATTAAATATCTCTGCTATTAGAGACTATTAATTACAGTAGAAAAAGTTCTGGTTCCAGAATCAGAACCCTCTAGTCCAAATTTTGGCTCTGCTATTTACTATCTTTGTGTTCATGGGGGAAAAAGTCACTTAATTAGCCTCAGTTACTTCACCTGTCAAGGAGGGTGGCTGGACTCATGATTTCTGAACTCCCAGCTCTAAATCTCTTAACTTCGTCCATATTTCTTGGTTTCCTACAGTTCACATTGTAGAATTATAAATGATTCCAACTATTTGGTTATTAAGGCTTTCTCGTAATTGGTCTCACTTTCCTACTTTTCTGGTGCTTTATTGATGAGATTAATAAATTATTTCCTATGGGCCAGAATCTTCCCCACATTTGGGTAAATCCGGGTGCGAACACACCAAGTAACCTTCTGTTGTACCACACACAGATGATTGCTAATCTCTCCCTACAACTTTAAGAGCAAAAATAATCCCAGTTCTTTCTTGGGGGGAGCAGGGCAAGGGCTTAAAGGCACTGACAGGCATCAGGAGGTAACTTACCTAAAATTCAAAAGAATAACTCTCACATTTTTATTACTGACTTCTTTTTGCTTCTGAAAGAGCTTTGCAGTTTATCAGTCCCTGTCTCAAATCCAGAAAGAGAACATCCAGAATATCTCAATTCAAGAATCATCCAGAATGTCTCACAACATCAAAAAAAAAAAACCCAAAAAACTGAGAACCTAAACTTTGATGCTCCCTCCACAGGCCAACACAATTCCACAAATTCCATTTGTAATAAATATACATAGTCAAGCAAAAGAGAGAGAAAAATTAATTTCTGTTCATTTTTTCAAAATAGAGAGGGGTGTATGAGTGGAAGGCAAGGGCAGGGGTGGGGGTGGGGCAGCCTGGAATGCTACAGATGTGAAATGTTGCCTACTCTTGCAGATGAGGCATTTACTTAACTAAAATATTAGCTAAAAAATTAGCTTTACTTAACTATTTAATTTTGTTACAAGGGAATTATCTCAAAGTGGGAGTAATCTGTAAATGTCTGTAATATAAAAAACATCAACAAAACTTTTTTTAAAAAGAAAAAATAGGGGCTGGAGACAAGGTGGCAGCTGGAAAGCAGGGACTAGCGTGAGCTCCCTGTCAAGTCCCTCCAAAAACCTATAAAAAATGGCTCTGAACCAATTCTAGAACTGCAGAACCCACAAAATAGCAGAGGGAAGCAGGGCTCCAGCACAGGACAGCCTGGATGGTTGCTGGGTGAGGTCTTTCGCACATGGAGCCGGAAGCAGAGCAGAGCAGAGCCCAGTGTGGGCGGCGTGGACCAACCAGACCAGGAGCCAGGCAGAACAGGCCCTAGTGACCTGAATCAGTGAGCTTCAGCAGTTACCAGACTTCTCAACCCACAAACACCAAAGACAACAGAGAAGGTTAGTGGGAAAAGCTGCTGGGGACAGGGCAGTTCAGCCACTGCCCTGGGGGCAGTGGAGGTGAGGAAGCTACAGAACTACAGCTGCAGTTGCTTCCGGCCCCAGGCCCACCTGGTGGGCGGAATTAAGTGGCAGATCAGAGCAGAAGTGCAGAGCCTGCTGAAGTCCAGTCCGGGTTGGGGGTTCTTGGGGAAGGAGGAGTGCTGGTGTGGCAGAGCTGGTTGTAATAGCTCTGAAATCAACAGCGCATCCCCCCAAGCTTGGAACATAGTAACTCTTTACTCTACAAGCAGTCATACCCCGCTGAAAAACTCAAGGGTCAAGTAAGTTGGCTGGGAGCATGGTCAGGCAGCGAAAACGCACCCAGATTCAGGCTCAGACTTTGGAATCTTTCTTTGGTGACAAAGAAGACCAAAGAAGCCAGAAGAAGTCAACAAAGTCAAAGAGCCTACAACAAAAGCCTCCAAGAAAAACATGAACTGGTCTCAGGCAATGGAAGAGCTCAAAAAGGATTTGGAAAAGCAAGTTAGATAAGTAGAGGAAAAATTGGGAAGAGAAATGAGAAGAATGTGAGAAAACCATGAAAACAAGTCAACGGATTGCTAAAGGAGACCCAAAAAATACTGAAGAAAACAACACCTTACATGAAAAGGTAATCAAGAAAAATAACAAGAAAAAGAAATCACAAAGGACTTACTAAAGTTGAACTGTTTTGTTTACATTCCTACATGGAAAGATGATGTGTTTGATTCATGAGACCTCAGTATTAGGGTAGCTGAAGGGAATATGCAAATATATATATGTTTGTATATATATATATATGCATATGTGTGTATGTATGTATATATGTATGTGTATATATAGAGAGAGAGGGGGGGGGCACAGGGTGAGTTGAATATGAAGGGATGATATCTAAAAGAAATAAAATCAAATTAAGGGTTGAGAGAGGAAAATATTGAGAGAGGGAGGAAGGGAGAGATAGAATGGGGTAAATTATCTCACATAAAAGTGGCAAGAAAAAGCAGTTCTGTAGGAAGAGAAGAGAAGCCAGGTGAGGGGGAATGAGTGAATCTTGCTCTCATCAGATTTGACCTGAGGAGGGAATACCATACACACTCAATTGGGTATCTTACCCCACAGGAAAAAAGGAGGAAGAAGATAAAAAAGGGGGGATGATAGAAGGGAGGGCAGATAGGGGGAGGAGGTAATCAAAAACAAACACTTTCGAAAAGGGACAGGGTCAAGGGAAAAAATTGGATAAAGGGGGATAGGTAAGGAAGGAGCAAAATATAGTTAGTCCTTCACAACATGAGTATTGTGGAAGGTTTATACATAATGATATGCATGTGGCCTATGTTGAATTGCTTGACTTCTTAGGGAGGGTGAGTGGGAAGGGAAGAGGAGAGAGAATTTGGAACTCAAAGTTTTAAAAACAGTTGTTCAAAAACAACAAAAAAAAAGTTTTTGCATGCAACTAGAAAATAAGGTACACAGGCAATGGGGTGTAGAAATTTATCTTGCCCTACAAGAAAGGAAGGGAAAAGGGGATGGGAGGGGAGTGGGGTGACAGAAGGGAGGGCTGACTGGGGAACAGGGCAACCAGAATATACGCCATCTTGGAGTGGGGGGGGTAGAAATGGGGAGAAAATTTGTAATTCAAACTCTTGTGAAAATCAATGCTGAAAACTAAATATATTAAATAAATTAAATTTAAAAAAAAAGAAAAAAGACACAATCATATTCCTTTGACACCTTTCATGCTACCTTAACTATTTTTTGTATTTTTTTCCCTAATTGTTTCCTATACCAGTGCCATAATGGGTAGAATGTTGGATTGCAAGTCAGGAAGACTTCAGTTGGAATCCTGCCTCAGACTCTCACTGGCCGAGTGACCCTGGGCAAGTCACTTAAACTCTGTCTCAGTTTTCTCAGACAGAGTTTTGTATTTTTTTCCCTAATTGTTTCCTATACCGGTGCCATAATGGGTAGAATGTTGGATTCTGCTGTCTACACCCATGGGGAGAAAAATAGCACCTGCCTTCCAGGGTTGCTGTAATGATATACAAATGATATGAAATGTTGGCATTGTTCTTTCAATTAGATTGCAAGGTCCTTCAGGGCAGGAACAATATCTTGTAATTATTTTATCTTTCTAATCACCGTGTTAAACACGTGAAAGATGTTCAATAAATATTTTTTGCTTGATTCATGTCAAAATCCCTCTGATGTGGACTACTCTTATCTCTGCATCATGGGTGTAGACAGCAGATTTGAAATCCAAAGATTCAAGTTCAAACCCTAGCTCTGACACTTACTACCTGTGTGACCTTTGGTATGTCAATTAATCTCTCAGTATCATTTTCCTTATCAGGAAAATGACATAGTTGGATTATATGATCTTAAAAGTCCTTTACGTTTATATAAAAGTCTGGTATTCAGGTTTCATGTAAAACTGCTGAGTTATCCCTCCATTTCCCGTAAGAATCATTCAGGGCATAGGCCCTTAGAGCTCAAGGGGATCTTAGAATCATAGAATTTCAGAGATGGAAGAGACCTCAGAGGCCATGAAGTCCATCCATACCCGATGAAGAGTCCCCTTCACCACATGCTTGGCACAAAATTAGCCATTCCCAACCCCCATTTTTACAAATAGGGAAACTGGGATTGAGGGAAAGAATGCAATTTTCAAAAAGCCACAGAATTTTAGACTTGTAAGGGAGTTTCATGACCACCTAGTCCAACCTACACCTGAAAAAGAACCTCCACTACAAGACACCCCAACAAATGGTCATCCAGCCTCTTCTTTAAGACCTCCTTGGAGGGAATCTACTACCTCCTATAGATTCCATTTATAGATACCTATCCTTTCTCTGCCCACTGCTTTTTTTCCAACCATTTAATTTTTTTTTTTTGCAGGGGGTAAGGCAGGGTGACTTGCCCAAGGTCACACAGCTAGTAAGTGTGTCAAGTATCTGAATCCAGATTTGAACTCAGGTCCTCCTGACTCCAGGGCCGGTGCTCTACTCACTGCTCCACCTAGCTGCCCCAAAACCTTAACTCACCGAGCACTTCCTATGTCTGAAATACTGCTATGTTTGACCCACATACTGTTGAGAGGTTTTAATGTCTATAGCAACAAACTCAATGACAACCTGTTTTATAGAGGACTCATTGTCAGAGTTCAATAAAAGTTCGTCATTCAGAAGTCACGATGCTGCTAAGTATTCCAAAGATGGAATCTCCAGAATTCTTTTTATTATTCCAGTTGCTAGCAATGAAAAAAAAACAAAGGAAGAACCTATATAATCCTGAATCATGAATTAGCACCAAGTAACACTCCTGGACTTTGAAATCATCTCTGCTCTGATTAGTGTGTCTAGCACTTGGGAGAGTCATACATTTTATTGAATCTGTTGATAAACGAGAAGTCTTTTGGGTCAGTGTGTCACTTTGTGTATTTTTATAGAGTTAAAAAGTACTTTGGGGTTAGAATAAAACAAGGAGGAAGAGACACATTAAGAGAAAGAGGAAGTGTTTTTCCAAGACTTGAAATACGTTTAAGTTCCATCTGCTTACAAGATGGCAAATATTTACCTCAGATAAAAATGTTCATTATCTTCTTTATTCAGACTCGACCTTCCCATCTCTTATCCCGCCTGACCCTATAAGTTAAATAAGTGAATAATACAGTACAAAAGTGCTGGATCTGGAGTTGGAGGATCTGGGTTCATATCCCAGCTCTGTTATGTGCTACCTGTGTGATATTCAGTAAGTTATTTGACCTCTCTGGCCCTGTTTTCTCATCTGTGAATTGAGAGGTTTGAAGAAGTAGATTTATAAGGTTTCTATCAGCTCTAAAACTATGATCCTATGAACCATGACGTAAGGCCCTGTCACAAATCTTGGGATTTCAATTTCCCTGTAGACTCAAGTTAGAGAAGAAGATGGATTCTGAGAGATGTGGGATTTGCTCCAACACAATCTCTGATTTCAATTAGAATAAGGATTGTGGAGGCAGGAGTGAAAATGGAGAAGAAACAGCTTTTTATAAACAGGATGCTCTGTGAGACACTTCCCCAGTTCTGGGGCCGCAGTGTTGTCTTTTAAAACAGCTGCTTCCACGATGAAAACTTAACAATGCTGCCGACTGTGAGCAGCATAGGAAAAGAGTGAGGGTGGGGAGAGACAGAGAGAGTAGGTACCTCAGGGCCCGATCCTACAGCCTACAGTGAACTCTTACAGAAATAGCATTAGATTGGGTTTTGGTTCTAGCTCTGTCACTCACCCAGCTGTGCAACCCTAGGGAAGTCACTCAACCTCTTTAGGCATCATTTTCCTCCTCTGGAAAATGGGGGCGCCGAAGTAAATCACCTCTAAGTTTCCTTTCAAATCTAATGATTCCATGCGGTTCTAGGCTCATCCTTTAACATGGCCGCTCACAGCAATAGGATTGGTGAGGTTTGATGACAGTAGCTATGGCCTTTAATTCAACGGGTGCGGTATGCAGGGCACTGACAAGACGGGAAAATGGCTTGCACTGCTCAATCCTACTGACAAGTCGTCATAGTAATTTCATATACATATATTCAAGCAATCACTTAATTAAATTTTTGGTTAAATATATTATAAAGATCTCTTAAGTTTCCCTATATTTTTTGCTTTACTGCCTTCATTCAAATCAACAGACATCGATTAAAGACTTACTGGTTCTTGAAGGCACCAGTGCATAATGGGTAGAATGTTGGATTCCAAGTCAGGAAGACTTCAGTTTGAATCCTGCCTCAGACTCTCACTGGCTGAGTGACCCTGGGTAAGTCACTTAAAGTCTGTCTCAATTTTCTCTCTGTATAATGGGGAGAATAATAGCACCTACTTTCCAGGGTTGTTGTAATGATATATAAATGATATAAAATGTATAAAGTGTTTTGTAACCTTTAAAACATTACATAAATGTTAGCTAGTATTATGTGCAAGAGAACTGTGTCAGTTGATAGGCAGTCAATAAACATTTATTAAGTGCTTCCTCTGTGCCAGGCACTGTGCTAAGTGCTGGGGGATACTCAAGATATGATCCCTGCCCTCAAGGAGCTCAGATTCTAATGAGGAAGACAGCATGAAAGCAACTGTGTACATAAAAGACATGTACAGGGCAAATGGAAGGTAATTTCCGAGATGGGGAGAGCTGGAAAAGGCCACCTGCAGAGAGTGGGATTTGAGGTGGGGCACGGAGCCAAGAAGGTAGAGGTTAGGAGGGAGAGTTGTATGTATGGAGGATAATAAGTGAGAAAGCCTGGAGTCAGGAGATGGAGGAACAGAAAGAAAGAAGGCCAGCGAGTGATAGGCTGGTTGTCTGTAAGGGAGTCATCTGGACCCATGATTTCATTGATGCAGGGAATGCCCTCTGAGAAAACTCCCTCAACCAGTGTGGATCTGTAACTGTTTTGCATCTTAAAGTCTTAGTATTACCTGGGGTATTGAGAGGCTAAATGACTTGCTCAGAGACACACAGTGTCAGTGGTGGGATCTGAACCCAATTCTATCTGACTCTGAGGCTAGCTCCCTATCCCCTATGCCATACTACTTCTCACTAGGAATTT